>NC_064614.1:1026343431-1026975264 GCF_023898315.1 Schistocerca nitens
ACGTCGTTGTTATGGTTAAAACGTAAGGTGAGTGGCAGAGGCATTGTAATTGTTTGATTTCTGCCTCAATTATTGTCTCTCCAAACTCATCAAAAAGCGTTAGACAAAAAGAAAGTCAGATTTCTTGCAAACATTCTCCTGAAACCTTCCTCAGCATGTCCGTAACATTCTGTAACTGTTTGAACCAGCATGTCGTCACTCCGGCAAGGTGCTTTTGAATTCTTTCGGTCTCGTCTCTCAATCCAACCACATAAAATTCACATACATTACACAGAAATACTCAGGAGAAGGTCGCTGGCTTGCTGTAAGGTTAAAGTAAAGACGATCATACTGGGAATGACGATATGTTATAGCAAGTTTACGTAGGGAACAGAAGTATGGTCTTATCACAGAGGAATTTCTGTGTGTTCAGGGCCATCTTAGCGACGATGGGGCGAAATTTGTGGGGAGGTTTGTTGTTCTGCTGTTGCGTCATGAGTGGAAAGTCTGGGAGGTAGAAAAAGTGTTTAGGTACGGGAGAAATTAGGTGAAAAAAATAATTTTTGTGTTCAAATAAGTTTCGTTCAGGAGAATAATGATGCACTCCATCGTATTTTGCCTTACGGTATTACCTTCTGACGACTATATGTTGAATAACTTATTTGGGCATGGTTGCAATTACGGTTCATAACAGCTAAACTTTCCTTGTGGTGATACGGGAAAAATAAAACCATGTGAGCGATATATTCGTTCTTATTCTAGAGTTGTGGGCGGTGCTAAACAACGCAGGAATTGCCGACATCGGCGAAACGGACGTTACGCCGCTGGAAAAATTCAAGCAGGTTCTGGACGTAAACACGGTGGGGGCCATAAGGGTCTCCAAGGCGTTCCTGCCGCTTCTCAAGAAGTCCAAGGGCCGCCTCATCAACGTTAACAGTCCTTGTGGTAAGTACAGTGATAAAATAATTGTTGTGACAATTTAGATTGTGACAATTTAGACTCAGCACTCGTAGAAAGAGAGACTAGTACAAACGAAGTACAGAAAGTTTGATTGGGTTTATATACACACATGTTCGGATGAGGTGGTGTCTTGCGGACCAAACGAGGTAGTGCAATAGTTAGCATACTGAAGTCGCATTCCGGGAAACGAGGGAAGAAATCCCCGTCTACCCATCCTGATTTAGATTTTCCTTGATTCCCCTAAACTGCTTAAGGACGCTGCAGCGATGGTTTCTTTGAAATGACATGGCCGATTCCATCGCCATCCTTCCTTAATGCCGGGCCTTGTGGCCGAGCGGTTCTAGGCGCTTCAGTCCCGGAACCGCGTGACCGCTACGGTCGCAGGTTCGAATCCTACCTCGGGCATGGATGTGTGTGCTGTCCTTAGGTTAGTTATGTTTAAGTAGTTCTAAGTTCTAGGGGACTGATGACCCCAGATGTTAAGTCCCATAGTGCTCAGAGCCATTTGAACCATTTTGAACCTTCCTTAATCTGATGTGTGCTTAGTCTCTAATGACGCCGATATCGACGGGACTTTAGACACTAATATTTCTTCTTTTACTTATTTTATTTTTTATTTTACACGTCTAGTTCCGTAGAACCAAACTGACGAGCAAATCTCCAAGGTCATGGAACATGTCAGTGCAAAGAAGTGTGATCCAAACCCAGATTGGATTTCTGCTTAGTATTAGCTGAGTGAAAACTGCTAATTCTTGGGAGTAAGCTGATATTGTCAACAAGAAACGACAGCAAAGAATACACACTGAAGCGCCAGAAAAACTCGTATAGGCATGCGTATTCAAATACAGGCAGGAAGAATACGGCGCTGCGGTCGGCAACGTATATATAAGACAACAAGTGTCTAGCGCAGTTGTTAAATCGGTTACTGGTGCTACAATGGCAGCTTATCAGGATTTAAGTGAATCTGAACGTGGTTTTATAAACGGCGCACGAGCGATGGAACACAGCATCTCCGAGGTATCGATGAAGTGGGGATTTTCCCGTACGACCATTTCACGAGTGCTCCGTCAATATCAGGAATCCGGTAAAACATCAAATCTCCGACATCACTGCGGCCGGAAAAGATCCTGCAAGAACGAGACCAACGACGACTGAAGAGAATCGTTCAACGTGACATAAGTGCAATCCTTCCACAAACTGCTGCAGATTTCAATGCTGTGCCATCAACAAGTGTCAGCGTGCAAACATTCAACGAAACATCATCGATAAGGGGTTTCGGAGCCGAAGGCAACTCGTGTACCCTTGATGACTGCGCGACACACCCTACACGGTATTAGGCAGGTGTACCAGTTTCTATGGCTGCCTCGCCTGGGCCCGTCAAACCGAAATTGGACTATTGATGACTGGAAACATCATGCCTGGTCGGACGTGTTTCGTTTCATATTGTATCGAGTGGATGGACGTGTACAGGTACGGAGACGACCTCATGAATCCATGGACCTGCATGTCAGCAGCTGGTGGAGGTTCTGTAATGGTGTGGAGCGTGTGCAGTTAGAGTGATATCGGACCCGTGATACCTCTAGATACGACTCTGTACGGGCATGGAGACAACCTCATAAATCCAAGGACCCTGCATGTAAGCAGGGGATTGTTGAAGCTGGTGGAGGTTCTGTAACAGTGTGGGGCGTGTTCAGTTTGAGTGATATGGAACCCCAGATACGTCCAGATACGACTCTAACAGGTGACACGTACGTAAGCATCCTGTCTGATCATCTGCATCCAGCCGGCCGAAGTGGCCGTGCGGTTAAAGGCGCTGCAGTCTGGAACCGCAAGACCGCTACGGTTGCAGGTTCGAATCCTGCCTCGGGAATGGATGTTTGTGATGTCCTTAGGTTAGTTAGGTTTAACTAGTTCTAAGTTCTAGGGGACTAATGACCTCAGCAGTTGAGTCCCATAGTGCTCAGAGCCATTTGAACCATCTGCATCCATTCATGTCCATTGTGCATTCCGACGGACTTGGGCAATTCCAAAAGGACAATTCTACACCCCACACGTTCATATTTGCTATAGAGTGGCTTCAGGAACACTCTTCTTAGTTTAAACACTTCCACTGGTCACCAGAGCCCCAGACATGAATATTATTGAGCATATCTGGGATGGCTTTCAACGTGCTGTTCAAAAGAGATTTCCACACTCTCGTGCTCTTACGGATTTATGGACAGCCGTGCAGGATTCATATTGTCAGTTCCCACCAGCACTAATTCAGACATTAGTGGATTCTATGCCACGTCGTGTTGCGGCACTTCTGCGTGCTCGCGGGGGCCCTACACGGTATTACACAGGTGTACCAGTTTCTTTGGATCTTCAATATATATATTGAAAGGCCAATGTCAGAATACCCAGGTTAATGTACCGGGGTCGACAAGAAGTTCGCGAAATTACGCCACTTATTGATAGAACCGCCTGTTTCTGAGCCAAAAATATCCTTTGACAATGAGAAGAATTACCCCAAAATATAATACCATACGTCATAAGCGAATGAAAATTAACAAAGTAGATTATTTTTCATGACGAACTGTCACTTCCTTCAGATACCATTCGAATAGTAAAAATGGAAGCATTAAGTCTTTCAACAAGATCCTGAATGTGGGCTTTGCACGACGGTTTACTATAAATCCAAACACATAGAAATTTGAATTCTTCAGTTTCAGAAATCATATGCCCATGCTGTGAAATTTAAACGTCGGGTTTTGTTGATTTGTGTGTTAGAAACTGTAAAAACTGAGTCTTACTGTGATTCGGCGTTAGTTTATTTTACATTTACATTTACATTTATACTCCTCAAGCCACCCAACGGTGTGTGGCGGAGGGTACTTTACGTGCCACTGTCATTACCTCCCTTTTCTGTTGCAATAGCGTATGGTTCGCGGGAAGAACGACTGCCCAAAAGCCTCCGTGCGCGCTCGTATCTCTCTAATTTTACATTCGTGATCTCCTCGGAAGGTATAAGTAGGGGGAAACAATATATTCAATACCTCATCCAGAAACGCACCCTCTCGAAACCTGGACAGCATGCTACACCGCGATGCAGAGCGCCTGTCTTGGAGAGTCTGCCACTTGAGTTTGCTAAACATCTCCGTAACGCTATCACGCTTACCAAATAACCCTGTGACGAAACGCGCCGCTCTTCTTTGGATCTTCTCTATGTCCTCCGTCAACCCGATCTGGTACGGATCCCACACTGATGAGCAATACTCCAGTATAGGTCGAACGAGTGTTTTGTAAGCCACCTCCTTTGTTGATGGACTACATTTTCTAATGACTCACCCAATGAATCTCAACCTGGTACCCGCCTTACCAACAATTAATTTTATATGATCATTGCACTTCAAATCGTTCCACACGCATACTCCCAGATATTTTACAGAGGTAACTGCTACCAATGTTTGTTCCGCTATCATGTAATCATACAATAAAGGATCCTTCTTTCTATGTATTCGCAATACATTACATTTGTCTATGTTAAGGGTCAGTTGCCACTCCCTGCACCAAGTTCCTATCCGCTGCAGATCTTCCTGCATTTCACTACAATTTTCTAATGCTGCAACTTCTCTGTATACTACAGCATCATCCGCGAAAAGCCGCATGGAACTTCCGACACTAAAGCCATGAACTTATGTAATGAACTTTATTATTGGCAACAGTGCCAATGTTACACACAAAATTCTTTACCACCAACATAGTGTAATCAGCAAATAGAAATATTTTAGAATCATCTGTATAAATGAGGAACAGGTGTAACCTCGGCACTGATCCCTGGGGCGCCCCCATTTGACTGTGCCCCACTCAGACCCCACATCGCAGCCATTCTCAACACTGTGGATAATGACCTTTTGCAGTCTGTTGTTAAAGTAAGAGGTGAACCAGTTGTGTGCCACTTCCAGTATTCCGCAATGGTCCAACTTCTGGAGCAATATTTTGTGATCAACACAATCAAATGCCGTAGTTAAATTAAAAATGATGCCTAGCGTCCGGAACTTTTTGTTTAATCCATCCAATACCTCACAAAGAAAAGATAATATACCATTTTCAGTTGTTAAACCGCCACGTACATCTGATAGCAAATTATGTGAAATAAAATGATCAGTTATCCATACATACACAGCTTTTCCAATTAACTTTAGCAAACGCTGATGGCATAGAAACAGGTTTAAAATTATCTACATTATCTCTTTCTCCCTTTTCATAAAGTGGCTTTTCTCCTGAGGAATCATTCAGGAAACTGATCATTCTCAAAGGAAAAATTACAAATATGCCTAATAACAGGACTAACGTGTGCAGCACAGTACTTTAATAATCTGCTATGTACTCCATCATAACCATGGCAGCCCCTAGTCTTCAGTGATTTAATTATTGATTCAATCTCCCTCTTGTCAGTATCACAGAGGAGTAATTCAGGCATCAGTCTCGGAAAGGCATTTGCCAAGACAGTTATATGATTCCCTGTAGAAATTAAGTTTTTATTTAATTTACCAGCACTGCTCAGAAAGTGGTTGTTATATACTGTACATATATCTGACTATCAGCAACAGAGATATTTTTACTACGAACTGACTTTATGTCGTTGACCTTGTGCTGCTGACCAGGCACTCCCTCACAACTAACCTTACGGTTTTAATTTTATCCTGTGAATTAGCAATTCTGTTTGAGTACAATACACTTTTTACCTTCCCAATTACATTTTTAAGCACCGTGCAGTAGTCTGTAATGGGCTGCTGTAGCCCGACTGTGACTACTTCTAAGATTTTGGTATAGTTCCCACTTTGTTCTACATGATACCCTTATCCCACTAGTCAGCTACCCAGGCTGCCTTTTACTGTTTGTGCACTGTTTAGAATGCTCTACAGGAAAGCATTATATTTGTCATCTAAGTTATTGGAACTATAATCATCCTGCCACTCTTGTTCCTTAACGAGGTTTAAAAAATTCTCGTTTTCCATTGGATTATCTTTTCTACATAGTTTGTAATTATACAGGGTGGTCCATTGATCGCGACCGGGCCAAATATCTCACGAAATAAGCGTCAAACGAAAAAACTACAAAGAACGAAACTTGTCTAGCTTGAAGGGGGAAACCAGAGGGCGCTACGGTTGGCCCGCTAGATGGCGCTTCCATAGGTCAAACGGATATCAACTGCGTTTTTTTTTTAAATAGGAACCCCCATTTTTATTACATATTCGTGTAGTACGTAAAGAAATATGAATGTTTTAGTTGCACCACTTTTTTCGCTTTGTGATAGATGGCGCAGTAATAATCACAAACTTATAAGTACTTGGTATCACGTAACATTCCGCCAGTGCGGACGGTATTTGCTCCGTGATACATTACCCGTGTTAAAATGGACCGTTTACCAACTGTGGAAAAGGTCAATATCGTGTTGATGTATGGCTATTGTGGTCAAAATGCCCAACGGGCGTGTGCTATGTATGCTGCTCGGTATTCTGGACCAAATCATACAAGTGTCCAGAGCGTTCTCCATTTAGTTGCGTTATTTAAGGAAACAGAAAGTGTTCAGCCACATGTGAAATGTCAACCACGACTTGCAACAAATGATGATGCCCAAGTAGGTGTTTAGCTGCTGTAGCGGCTAATCCGCACATCAGTAGCAGACAAATTGCGTGAAAATCGGGAATCTCAAAAACGTCGATGTTCAGAATGCTACATCAACATCGATTGCACCCGTACCATATTTCTATGCACCAGGAATTGCATGGCGACGACTCTGAACGTCGTGTACAGTTCTGCCACTGGGCACAAGAGAAATTACGGGACGATGACAGATTTCTTGCACGCGTTCTATTTAGCGACGAAGTGTCATTCACCAACGGCGATAACGTAAACCGGCATAATATGCACTATTGGGCAACGGAAAATCCACGATGGCTGCGACAAGTGGAACATCAATGACCTCGGCGGGTTAATGTATGGTGCGGCATTATGGGAGGAAGGATAATTGGCCCCCATTTTATCGATGGCAATCTAAATGGTGCAATGTTTGCTCATTTCCTACGTAATGTTCTACCGATGTTACTACAAGATGTTTCACTGCATGACAGAATGGCGATGTACTTCCAACATGATGGATGTCCAGCACATAGCTCGCGTGCGGTTGAAGCATGTTTCATGACAGGTGGATTGGTCGTCGAAGCAACATACCATGGCCCGCACGTTCACCGAATCTGACGTCCCCGGATTTCTTTCTGTGGGGAAAGCTGAAGGATATTTGCTATCGTGATCCACCGACAACGCCTGACAACTTGCGTCAGCGCATTGTCAATGCTTGTGCGAACATTACGGAAGGCCAACTACTCGCTGTTGAGAGGAATGTCGTTACACGTATTGCCAAATGTATTGAGTTTGACGGACATCATTTTGAGCATTTATAGCATTAATGTGGTATTTACAGGTAATCACGCTGTAACAGCATGCGTTCTCAGAAATGATAAGTTCACAAAGGTACATGTATCACATTGGAACAACCGAAATAAAATGTTCAAACGTACCTACGTTCTGTATTTCAATTTAAAAAAACCTACCTGTTAACAACTCTTCGTCTAAAATTGTGAGCCATATGTTTGTGACTATTACAGCGCCATCTATTAGAAAGCGAAAAAAGTGGTGCAACAAAAACATTCATATTTCTTTACGTACTAAAAATGGGGGTTCCTATTTAAAAAAAACGCTGTTGATATTCGTTTGACCTATGGCAGCGCCATCTAGCGGGCCAACCGTAGCGCCATCTGGTTTCCCCCTTCAAGCTAGACAAGTTTCGTTCTTTGTAGTTTTTTCGTTTGACGCTTATTTAGTGAGATATTTGGCCCGGCCAATGGACCACCCTGTATAAGGGACACTGCATACCTAGAACGCACCAGTAAACCCAGAAGAAGGCCGCTGCAACTGTGGCCGAAGCGTTGGCTTTCTCCAGCAGTAATTTTATACAATATACCCATACCCAGAAAACTTTTATGTCGTCTTATATTTTGATATCGGAGTAAAAATATTGTGGACACCCTTAGTAAGGCCAATCACTTTGCCTCCTACCTCTCCGATGTATTTTCCATCCCCGATGATCCCCAGTTCGATTACTCCCTCTTCCCGGATGTCCGCGATCGAACTGACACCTCCGTCCCTCCCCTCGCTCCTGGTTTCCAGTACTTGGACAACATTGCACACACGGAACTCAATGCCCCTATCACTACACAGGATCTCATTGCTACACTCCGCACAAAACGCAACACCGCTCCTGGTCACGATCGTGTCACCTACCGTCACCTTCGTGAAGCTCCTGTCTCTTTCCTCTCCACCCTGGCCAGGCTCTACAATGTAGTCCTGTCCACCGGTTACTACCCCGACCTGTGGAAAACCTCCCGTATCCTCATGTTCCTTAAACCTGGCAAACCGCCGTCCGCCGTCTCCTCCTACCGTCCCATCAGCCTTACCTCGGTCTTCAGCAAGGTCCTGGAATCCATCCCCACCCGACGCATCCACCAGCATCTCCGCCAGCACCGCCTCCTTCCCGTTACCCAGTGTGGCTTTCGGCCGTCCTTCTCTTCCGACGAACTTCTCCTTCACCTCACTCATCTCCTTTCCGAACAGCTTAATTCCCGTCGCTCCGCAATCTTCCTCTCCCTGGACCTTGTAATGGTCCGCCTAGTCGTAGATACTGCTAATTGCTGTAATCGCACTATTTCACTCCCATTTACGGAGCTTGTTAGCACTTGATGTTATGTTGGCGCCATTAAAATGCATTGTAGTAATCGCTGCTGCTTGCTGGATCGCTGCTGTGTCTCGATGCTGATGCTGGCTCTAAATCTGGTTGTCTAGGGTTAAAACATGAGGTCCTGTGTTTTTTATGTGCTTTTGATGATAAAGAACGAACGAAACCAACACATATGTAAACATCAAATATTTATTACTTTGGTGGCCATCTTAATTCCACAGACCATCAAAGACCATAACACAACACAAAGTCGTACTTCCTTTACATGTTCTTTGCATTGTTTATCCACCTCAAACAATAACATAGAAACACACCTCACCAAAGTGACATTTCGACTGCCTCCGACTGCCTTTCGACCCTTCTCGCTGCTTGTATTTATAACATTGTCAAAGAACTACTAAAAAGAGATATAGTTTATAAGTCACATGTACATCTGTTATCATAATTTGTGCAGAAAGTTATTAATTTGCATCGAGTGACATAATTTAACATGTTATTAAAATGACAGACAGATTTGTTGACTTGACAGAATAATTCTTTGTTACAAAAAGGCTGTTTTTTAGAAGTTTGTCAGTTGACTTCTCTAATTTGCATAAATAAGTAAGTAACATGAATTATTAAGAATTACATTGGTTTTCGTCTAAAATAGGATTGATTACGTGAATACTGAGTGAAAACGCTCCTAGTGAACAAATAGGTTTCACTGGGTGATTTTTATTTAAGGAGATCCAAAATACCTAAGTTGGCCACTATTTTTCGTACTTCATATTAATTATTTAAAATGAACTTAGTGTTTTTACATGATGACATTTGCTGTATCAGTGATCAAGTGATATTAACTTTTGTGTGGGTCAGTTATTCAGTATAATTTAATGGGTTGACTGTTTATGGAGACATGTTATGCAATCATTGTTAACATACACAATAACTTTTCTATAATCATAAATACTCATTAAACTGGTTGAATTTGGAAGGGATCGCATACTTCATTAAAGTAAAGCCTTTAATATGTTCTGTTACAAAACCCCCCTCGGGTAATATCATTTACAGAATGTTAATGATATTAGCCGACTAGGACAAATGTGTCAATTACTATGCATAATGTGTATGTATACAACGACCGTTACACCGTTTTAAAATGACTTTTTCCTGCAAATATTTTAGTTGTGTTATTTCAAATGCACTTTGTGTTATGGCTCTCAGTATGACAGCATAATAAAAATATTTAGTAATATATGAAAGTAAAAAAATTGTTAATCTTTGCTCCCAGTGAGCCACATGGAAAATGATCAAAAACAGACACAAATATATCACATGCGATTTTAAGATATATAAAAAGTATATGTAAATTATTTCAAAGTCAGCTCTCATTGAGTCACAGAATAATCAAGATAATAGAGGGAACATAAATATATTACATAGATGGACAGGTCAGGGAAATGAAAACAAAGAACATAATTATAAGTATGGACAAGATATATAAACACAAACACCAGAGAAGTCACATGTATGAATATAATATGCATTTAAAAAAAAAGAAAATATTTAAAAAACTTGTCTCCCATTGAGACACATAGTCAAGATAGTACAAGAACATATTAATACCAAAATTGCACACTTAAATTGGTCACAACATAACACAAACATCAAACTTGGTGAACATCTGATTAGCTGTAGAAAATTGTACACAAATCTTATGCCTAAAAAAAGAATAGTAACAAAATGATGGGTCTTGCACAACAATTTTTTACATTGTCTTTTATTTGGTGCAAGTATGTCCCATATTCAACAATACAAAAAAGAAAGTAATAACTGTTTGTCACCTTCTTGCCCATTGCAAGTAAAGAAGATATCACAATATTTAATATTCAATAGTGACAATAAAAATATAAAAACATTGTCTCAGATATCTGGAACTTTTCCAGGGTCTGTAGTGGTAATTGCTATTTGACACACCCAGTGAAAATCTTTGCTGATAACATGCTTTACGGAAAATGGGTAAGTAACTGTATTCAAACAGGGAAATGTGCTTAATCATGTTTATATGGTTTCAATTCAGTGATGTTTCTTAATCCAAATAACCTTCTTGATCTGGGAAAGATAAGTCTACACGCATTAGGATGTGGGCTTTCTTTTATTTCAAATGGACAAATGTCAATGTTTACTTTAACATATAAACAATCTAGCTCAACATCTTTGTCTATTTCAGTATTTTCAAACAATAGATCATTTTCAATTTCTTTTGTTCCTAAGTAATGTCTCTTTGCTACACTTAGACACATCCCTCCCTGTTTGCAAAGCATTGACATTTAAACACAAACCTTTGTTTTCATCTGTTCCTCTTAACACTGTGTTGCCACTCAACAAATTATTGTTTTCACCCCATTTTTTATAAAGTCCACTACGGATTCTTATCCACCATATAGGATACAAGGTTGCACTTACCTTTGCTAATTCTTTCCAAAAGGCATCTTTCTTTATACAGTTTCCATAGTTGTTCCACAAAACTTCTAAAAACTTTTCCCCTTTTTCTTGAAAACACACATTTACATTACATCCTTTTATATTTTCTTTAATATTATTATTATTATTACCATTCTCATAGATTAGTGTTTCATAGTTCCCAATAGGCAATAGCTTGTCCTCAGATACACATTCCCTAGTCTGCATTTCACTTAAATTAACCTCATTATTACCCATGTTTGTCACATCACTTGCCTTTACCACATAATCACTTTTCAATTCTACAAATACTTTTATTTCTTCCTCCACACTCTCATCAATAACATCACTTGATTTAGGATCATTATTTAAATGTCCCTCTATTACTTCTTCCTCCTCCTCCACAACAACCCCATCTTCAGTTTCCCCCCTATGTATCTGAATCTCAGCAATTGAGTCTTTGGCTCCATTAAACACTTCGTCATCCCCCTTCGTATCAAATAAACCCCCCAAAATAGATTCTACTTGTGGTGTGTCTGACTTGTTATTCACACCAGTATCTTTTTCAGCCCAACTATAGAACTCTGCAATACCTTCAACTTCTGCACTTTCACTAACTACCTGTGCTAGAACACTGTTTTTATTAACTGTATCACTTTTCCTCATAGTATCCCAAAACCTTTTATTAAATTCTAATTTATTCATTCTAACAACATCAGTATTTTCATGGTACTTACTCTTTAAATTGTATCCTCTCCTTTTCCAGTTTCGGTTATGTGTTGTCCTGTCATAATATTGTCTAGCCCCAAAACTACGGACATCTGGTGGGACTGTCCACCGTTTCCCGGCTGGTTTCCTCAGTCTGTCCATTTGTAGTTGTCGTTTTGTTCACTAGTTTCAACAAACCCCCTTCTATCTTGTTCTCTTCCCCAATACCTAGTTCTATCATTCCTGTTATCTCTCCTCCATCCTCCCTCCTGTGTACTGTTTCTGAAATCATTTTCATATCTCCTATCTCCCCTATTTGGAGCATTATTTCCAGAATTTTCAAAGTCTCTCCTCCCATAATAATCTCTATTTACATTCCTGTTCCACCCCCCATACTGGTTGTTGCCAGAGCCAAAAATTTGGTTATTTTCTCTTTCCAAGGCCCTATCTAATCTATCTACAAATTTCAGGAACTCTTCCATTGAATCGTCTGGTCCATGGACCAATTCCCACTGCAGTCTCTCTGGTAACCTTCTTTTTAAAACATCAATTTGTGTCATAATATCAAAAGAATTATTCAAGTGAGCAAGTTTTTTCAATTGATCTCTGCAAAATTTTTGCATTCCCCCTACTTTCCCTCTATACACTGGTCCATTTAGAAATTCTGACTTTAATCTGGCTTGTATGGATTGTGACCAAAATTTGCAAATAAATTTAGCTTCAAACTCTTCAAAAGTATTCCAAGAATCATTATTCTCATTTGCCCAGGATAGGGCCTCCCCTTCTAGAAACTGTTTTACTGACTTAATTTTTATGTTATCTGACATTCCTACAACAAACATATCCTTACATTGGTGAATAAAGTCAATAGGGTGCAGATTTTCACCAGGAAAGCATTTCACTTGGATGTGCCCATATATTGTATTTTGATTGTAAAACATTTGTTTTGACATTAATGCATCTTCCAATTGTGTATATTTAGTGTGTATATTTTCTACTTTTGTATCTACATTAGTGGTGTACAGGTTGTATTCCTGTTTAAGGTTTTCTGATGTTTTGTCTACTCTCTGATCTAATCTTTTAGCTTCAGTATCTACTCTGTTGTAGATGACAGAAATGCTGTCTGTGTTAGCTTGTATGTTTTCATTTAAACTTTCAACTTTAACTTGAAATTCTTTTCTGAAGTGTATCAACTGTTTGCTAGTGTTCTTACTGAGGGTAGTTTTAATTTCCTCAAACTTCTCATTGAGGTGAGTACTTAATAGATCAAAATCCAAACTTAACTTATCCAGTCTATCTGTGTTTACTTTAAGTTTCAAACTTACTTGTTCATTTGATTGTTTAAAATCCAAACTTAACTTATCCAGTCTATCTGTGTTTTCTTTAAGTTTCAAACTTACTTGTTCACTTGATTGTTTAAAATCCAAACTTACTTGTTCACTTGATTGTTTAAGTTGCGAGCTTATTTGAGTTGCAAACCCTGCTAGCCACTCTGTTAAGTTTAATTGTTCACCATCCCCTGGTTCAATTTTTACATTTCCTACGATCTCATCACTCTCAGGTAGAGACATGTTCACTATTAATTTTGTAAATGACAACCACAACAGAATACCTTGCTTTATGTAGCTATGCTATGATGTCGTGATCGGTGTTCTTGTTGGCTTTCTTCACGTCTATTCGGTTTTATCAAAGCTGAAGTCTTGATTGATGAATTCCATTGACATAATCCAGACGTTAATCTTCCGAGCGGTGTGATGATAGTTTTTCGTAGTCGCACAAACACACTTTATTTATTTATTTATTTATTTTTGACATATTTTCACTGTTGACACACTGCACAAATAAACTTTTTGGAATGCTAAGCACTTAAGAAATTTATCGCTGCACTATTATCATCGATGCACTTAAAGATCCCGGACGAGCCCCCACTTTTGTAAATGGTCCGCCTTTGTCGTTGATATTGCTAATTGCTGTAATCGCACTATTTCACTCCCATTTATGGAGCTTGTTAGCACTTGATGTTATGTTGGCGCCATTAAAATGCATTGTAGTAATCGCTGCTGCTTGCTGGATCGCTGCTGTGTCTCGATGCTGATGCTGGCTCTAAATCTGGTTGTCTAGGGTTAAAACATGAGGTCCCATGTTTTTATGTGCTTTTGATGATAAAGAACGAACGAAACCAACACATATGTAAACATCAAATATTTATTACTTTGGTGGCCATCTTAATTCCACAGACCATCAAAGACCATAACACAACACAAAGTCGTACTTCCTTTACATGTTCTTTGCATTGTTTATCCACCTCAAACAATAACATAGAAACACACCTCACCAAAGTGACATTTCGACTGCCTCCGACTGCCTTTCGACCCTTCTCGCTGCTTGTATTTATAACATTGTCAAAGAACTACTAAAAAGAGATATAGTTTATAAGTCACATGTACATCTGTTATCATAATTTGTGCAGAAAGTTATTAATTTGCATCGAGTGACATAATTTAACATGTTATTAAAATGACAGACAGATTTGTTGACTTGACAGAATAATTCTTTGTTACAAAAAGGCTGTTTTTTAGAAGTTTGTCAGTTGACTTCTCTAATTTGCATAAATAAGTAAGTAACATGAATTATTAAGAATTACATTGGTTTTCGTCTAAAATAGGATTGATTACGTGAATACTGAGTGAAAACGCTCCTAGTGAACAAATAGGTTTCACTGGGTGATTTTTATTTAAGGAGATCCAAAATACCTAAGTTGGCCACTATTTTTCGTACTTCATATTAATTATTTAAAATGAACTTAGTGTTTTTACATGATGACATTTGCTGTATCAGTGATCAAGTGATATTAACTTTTGTGTGGGTCAGTTATTCAGTATAATTTAATGGGTTGACTGTTTATGGAGACATGTTATGCAATCATTGTTAACATACACAATAACTTTTCTATAATCATAAATACTCATTAAACTGGTTGAATTTGGAAGGGATCGCATACTTCATTAAAGTAAAGCCTTTAATATGTTCCGTTACAACCTCGAACGTGCATATGACCACGTATGGCATTCCGGTCTCCTCTTCAAGCTCCAAACCTTCGCCCTTCCCATTAACTACGTCCGTCTGATCGGCTCCTTCCTCTCCCGCCGTCCTTCCTATGTCACCATCCATAACACAGATTCCTACACCTTTTTCCCCTCTGCCGGTGTGCCCCAAGGCTCCGTCCTCTCCCCCCTTCTGTACCTTTTGTACACGGCGGACATGCCGCCGCCGTCAGCCCCCGTCCACCTTCTCCAGTTTGCCGATGACACCGCCTTCCTTGCCCTTGCCCCCACCCTACAGCGCTCCCAACACCTTCTCCAATCCCATCTTGACCGGTTCACCGCTTGGTGCAACCAGTGGTTGCTCAAGGTCAATCCCTCCAAAACCCAGGCGATCATTGTAGGCAAAACCACCCCTTCCTTCCGCCTCCTTGATTTCTATCTCACCATCTATGGCCATCCTATCGCCCTCACTCCCACCCTTAAGTACCTTGGCGTCACCCTCGACCGTCGCCTCTCCTGGACTCCCCACCTCCGGACAATCCAAGCCAAGGCACGCTCCCGACTCAGTCTCCTCAAGCTCCTCTCTGGCCGTATGTGGGGTCTGGACCCCTCCACCATCCTCCACACCTATAAGTCCCTCATCCTCCCTATCCTTTGTTATGCCCATCCGGCTTGGATCTCCGCCCCCCCCTGCCTTTTATAAATCCCTCCAAATCCTTGAACGTCATGCTCTCCGCCTCGCCTATCGCATCCGTCTCCACTCCCCCACACGGATCCTGTACAATCTCATCCCCTTCCCCCACCTCCTCCTTTTCCTTGAAAGGATGCGGATCCTGTACACCTCCCGCAAACTCGATCCTCCTCACCCACTCGTCTCCCCGATCCTCTCCCACCCCCGCCCGCTGCCGCGCCTGTATTCGCACGTCCCACCCGGTCTCCATCTCTCCACCCTCCTTACCCTCTCCCAAGGTGGCTTCCGCCAGCTCCCCCTCCCTGATGATGTCCTCCTCCCCTCCATCTACCCCTCCTATCAACTTTGACCCTGCCCCACCCCCCACTTCCGGTGTCCTTTCCTTTAGGCACCCTCCCTCCCTTCTCTTCCCTTCCCTTCTCTTTCCTTTTCCCACGTCCCCTCCCTCCACCCCTCTTCCCCCGGGCTTCCCCTCCCTCCTCCCTCCCCCCTTTCTCCCCTGCCCGTGGCATCTCTGCTCTCCCCTCTCGCTCTCCCACTCCCCTTCCTCCTCCTCCTCTCTTGGCAGGTCCCCGGACTCGCACACGCATAGTGAACATTCGCGCGCCGGAGATCATCGACATCAGTATCTCGTGTGTGTGCTTCGTTTTGTGTTTCGTGCAGTTACGACTCCACTGTTCACCTGTGCCATCGCCGTTCTCCGTGTTTTGTGCGCCGTGTCCACGAGTGTTAGTGTTTTTATCGTCCAACGTGAACGGCTTCATGTTTATTGTTTTTTTTTGTATCTCCATTTTTTGCCCGCCGTTTTTTGTATTGTCTGTATCACCTCTGTCATGTTATTGTTCAACTTACGGCTGAAGAGCAGCGTAATGTGCTACTGCCAGCCCGCCTGTATAGGTGATTAAAATTACAATAAAGGAAAAAAAATATTGTATTAGATGAAGGTTCAAATTATGTCACGTGTTAATAAACTAAATCATGTGTTAATACACAAAATACTATATTTTCCCCGTTCAAGAAATGTTCTGAAGAGAGAAAATTTGCATGGGACTGGTTCGACAGACGTGCTGCGCTTCAATCTACAGCCCTCCAGCCTCCACTGAACGTTAACTGTATAATCTTGGTCATTTTGATTACACTGGCTGACAATGTAAATGATTAATGAAAACGATCTCAGCTGTAACATTACGCATTTATTGTGATACGATCGGTTTCATACGTTACACATCTTCAGATTGCCGGAAAAAATCATCCGGTTATCGCAGGTAATGCCAAAGCCAAAGCATTATTTAGGACAAACTTACCATTTATCTTACCACCTCAGCACAACCCGGGAACCTGAAGAAGTTCACGAAACGAAACAGGTCGTAAAACAATAAATGTATAACGATGCAGCTTGGGTTCTTTATATTAATCATTAACGTAGCTATGTCGTTGCGTGCAAAACAGCATGCCGTAACTAAGTTTCTAATCGCAGAATACTTGCCTCCAGTTGAAATCCACAGAAGAATGAAAGCTGTGTACGATGATGGTTGTGTCGACGTCAGAAACGTGCGGCGTTGTGTTGTTGGGGTTCGTAATGATCGGAACCTTTGGGTTCACCGCAACGAATGTAAAGAGATATTTGTTTTGTAAATAAAATCGCCTTTTCTTGCTGCATTATGTGTTTCCTCCTGTTTGGTTTGTTTACCGTAATGAACTCACAATATTTAGTATTTAAAAGCACAGTGTTTGAACAAATATCTATAACTAGTGGCAAAAGAGTAATAGTGTACCACAAAAATAAGGATAAACATGGTGAACAGTGTGAAAGAAAACGCTTGGAATATAAAAATGTGCGTATGTTTCGGAAATGAAGTGGTAGTGTGATCTCCAGACCAGATGAGAGGAAAAGCGGATGCCAACAAACTAAGTAATTACTTATTATTGTTGGTTGCGTTTACTTAAACTTATAGCTTGACTTTTTTGGGTTCATAAACATTTTATTTTTATCTGTTATTACTTTTATGTTGTAATTTCATGTACCGACACGTTCCATGACCTTGGTGATTTGCTCCTCAATTTGATCCTACGGTACTTGACGTGTAAATAAATAAATGAAAAACGTGACGTGAATGCTTGATAACCTAAAAATAACATATGTTAAAACAAAACTACATCGTTCTAGATATAGTTAGGTAGGAGAGCCACCTGCGAAACGAATCATGTCGTATACCAGCTATTATGTAAACAATGTTCAGCCTTCTACATCGGCGTTACTACTGCCAAATTATCAATTAGGATGTATGGGAATAGGCAGAGGATATATTGTGGTGTCACCGCTAGACACCACACTTGCTAGGTGGTAACTTAAATCGGCCGCGGTCCTGTAGTACATGTCGGACCCGCGTGTCGCCACTGTGTACTCGCAATCCTAGCGCCACCACATGGCAGGTCACAAGACACGGACATGACCTCGCCCCAGTTGTACGGACGACATAGCTTGCGACTAGACCTACCAAGTCTTCCTCTCATTTGCCGAGAGACAGATTAAATAGCCTTCAGCTAGTCCATCGCTACTACCTAGCAAGGCGCCATGTGTATCATTGCTAATTGCTTACTACTATGCAAGAGATGTATTTCAACAAGAACAAGACTACATTAAAGTTAAGTATATTAAAATCTCTCTTCTTTTCTTTATAGTTTTCATCCAGTCTCCTGTTTCAGAATTTACGCCCGTCTGCGTTAGTTCCGCGTGCACCTAGCCACTCATTGTGTCGAGACCTTAGGGAATCGACACAACATATATACTGGCAACTCGCAATATCCTGTTGCAGAGCATGCTCCACAACATGACATTCGTGACCTCGGCGAGTGTTTCACCACACTCACCACCAGGATTCTTGCCCCAGACACCAGTTTCTCAGAACTCCACAGGTGGGAACTAACACTGCAACATGTCCTTGGTTCTTGCAACCCACCTGGTCTCAGTTGACGTTAATTTCTTCCGTCTCAGCTTTTCTTCACTGTAACTACTCTTTGCTTCACTCCGTTTTAGTTTTCCACATCTTTCATAGTCTTTCCCGTCTATTTTTTACCGCCCCTCCCACCTCTGTTACGTACAATGCACTTAGCTTCTCACTCTTATTAATTCGTGCACTATGTTTCAGTGGTAATCTGTCTTCCATATTACCCTGTCTTCCAGCTTTAATGGCTCAAATGGCTCTGAGCACAATGGGACTTAACATCTGAGGTCATCAGTCCCCTAGAACTTAGAACTACTTAAACCTAATTAACCCAAGGACATCACACACATCCATGCCTGAGGCAGGATTCGAACCTGCGACCGTAGTAGTCGCGGGGTTCCGGACTGAAGCGCCTATAACCGCTCGGCCACCGCGGCTGGCTCCAGCTTTAAGCTCTGAAGTTTTCAAATCTCATCCGATGCAGCCACAACAATCAGTCTTTCCACCCCTGACCCGCGGTTCTGGGTGTCTTTCCCAAAACCTACCTCTTTCCCTAGACCTCTCCAGTCCTTTTCCTTCACAGTTCTTCTTTCTCCTTCAACCCTTCTGCCTGAAGAAGGAGCCACTGGCTCCGAAAGCTTGCAAATCACGACAGTCTTATGTGTGTGTCCCGCCGCCGCCTGGTGAGTACATTTTTTCTCTATCCAATTAAGTAGTTTTATTCGCAAAAAGATATACAAAAGCTTAAACGTAAAAGTTGTAGTACGCAATCGACATTAACACGTCAGATATTGTTCCGAATATATTATACCTACAAGAAATTGGCGAGCCTAGTTAACTTGTAACAGTAATAACACAGTAGTAACAACGAAACAAAGATGAATGATGACTTTAAGACGAAATTTATGACGTTACAGGCAGAGTGCCAATCCCGATGCTGAGTCCATACTGCGTGTCCAAAAGCGCACTGATAATGTTTACCGACATGCTGAGAATGGAAATGAAGAAATGGTCCATCACGGTCTCTTCTGTCCAACCGTCTTTTTATGAGTGAGTATATTACGATACGTACCATAGGCAAGTTTTCCTGTGTATTAAACAGGAAATAATATGTACCGAGTCAAGTGTATTAACCCATTAGTGATAAATGGACGCTGTCTCTTCTCTTATGCAGTGTTCTCAACTTATCAAATTTTGGTCGATAATGATATCCAGGTTGTACACTACGTATGGTCGCATTCGCAAGGTCATAGACTGTGGCTGGACAATTTGAGTATATTGTAGAACTTCATATAGATAAATACAATGGTAGCGATGATTGGTTGGGTTGGTACATAGCTTCGAGCGTTTTACCATAAGATTAAAAAACAACATATACACACAACAGAAAATTTAGTCATCAATAATATACTCTCCTCCACTATTTACAACAGTCTTCCAACGCTGGGGTAACTTCTTGATTCCGCGACTGTAGAAAACACGTGGTGTTGAGGCGAATAACTCGTCGAGCCATGTTCGCAGCGCATTTCCACTTGGAAAGGCAATTCCGTGAAGGTCATTCAGTAGAGATTGGAGAAACTGAAAATCTGAGGGTGCAAGATCAGGTGAATAAGATGTGTGTGGAAGGACTTCCGAACCCAACTCCTGTATAGCGTTTTTTCGTCAATCTATCATTCTGCTAGAATGTGGGTGAGAGTTATGTTGGAGTAACATCACTTCGCATAGTCTCCCGAGTCGTTGTTCTTTGACTGCGTCTCTAAGACGTTTCAGGTTGTTGACAATAAATGACAGCAGTGAAAATCACACCTCGGGGAAGCAATTCGTTGTAGACCACACAGTCGCTGTTCCACCAGATGCATAACACTATGTTTTATAGATGAGCACTGATCTTTGTACGGGAAGTTGGTACTTTGTTTGGGCTCAGCCATTCCTTTATTTTCCTTGTGTTAGCATAAAGACACCATTTCTCGTCTCCAGTAACTATACAGGGTAGAAATTATCCGTGTTGCTCATGAATCAATGGATGACGCACAAGCAGAGATACACACAAGCTCACCTACTGATTTTCGTGATTTTGGCTTAGAGCATGTAGTACCCATACACCCGATTTTTTAAACCTTCCCCAATACATGCAAATGTCGCACGTGGTAGAATGATCACAGTTAATCTCATTTGCTACTTCTCGAGTACACTATCGTGAATCATTGTGGATTAATGCGTTTCAACGATCTTCATCAACCACCGGAGGTCTTCCTCGATGTGTAAAGTCACTAATGTCAAAATAATTCTCCTTAAAACGAGAAAATCATTTTCATGTCGTGTTATCCCTGTGGGTGGCGCATATACACTCCTGGAAATGGAAAAAAGAACACATTGACACCGGTGTGTCAGACCCACCATACTTGCTCCGGACACTGCGAGAGGGCTGTACAAGCAATGATCACACGCACGGCACAGCGGACACACCAGGACCCGCGGTGTTGGCCGTCGAATGGCGCTAGCTGCGCAGCATTTGTGCACCGCCGCCGTCAGTGTCAGCCAGTTTGCCGTGGCATACGGAGTTCCATCGCAGTCTTTAACACTGGTAGCATGCCGCGACAGCGTGGACGTGAACCGTATGTGCAGTTGACGGACTTTGAGCGAGGGCGTATAGTGGGCATGCGGGAGGCCGGGTGGACGTACCGCCGAATTGCTCAACACGTGGGGCGTGAGGTCTCCACAGTACATCGATGTTGTCGCCAGTGGTCGGCGGAAGGTGCACGTGCCCGTCGACCTGGGACCGGACCGCAGCGACGCATGGATGCACGCCAAGACCGTAGGATCCTACGCAGTGCCTTAGGGGACCGCACCGCCACTTCCCAGCAAATTAGGGACACTGTTGCTCCTGGGGTATCGGCGAGGACCATTCGCAACCGTCTCCATGAAGCTGGGCTACGGTCCCGCACACCGTTAGGCCGTCTTCCGCTCACGCCCCAACATCGTGCAGCCCGCTTCCAGTGGTGTCGCGACAGGCGTGAATGGAGGGACGAATGGAGACGTGTCGTCTTCAGCGATGAGAGTCGCTTCTGCCTTGGTGCCAATGATGGTCGTATGCGTGTATGACGCCGTGCAGGTGAGCGCCACAATCAGGACTGCATACGACCGAGGCACACAGGGCCAACACCCGGCATCATGGTGTAGGGAGCGATCTCCTACACTGGCCGTACACCACTGGTGATCGTCGAGGGGACACTGAATAGTGCACGGTACATCCAAACCGTCATCGAACCCATCGTTCTACCATTCCTAGACCGGCAAGGGAACTTGCTGTTCCAACAGGACAATGCACGTCCGCATGTATCCCGTGCCACCCAACGTGCTCTAGAAGGTGTAAGTCAACTACCCTGGCCAGCAAGATCTCCGGATCTGTCCCCCATTGAGCATGTTTGGGACTGGATGAAGCGTCGTCTCACGCGGTCTGCACGTCCAGCACGAACGCTGGTCCAACTGAGACGCCAGGTGGAAATGGCATGGCAAGCCGTTCCACAGGACTACTCCAGCATCTCTACGATCGTCTCCATGGGAGAATAGCAGCCTGCATTGCTGCGAAAGGTGGATATACACTGTACTAGTGCCGACATTGTGCATGCTCTGTTGCCTGTGTCTATGTGCCTGTGGTTCTGTCAGTGTGATCATGTGATGTATCTGACCCCAGGAATGTGTCAATAAAGTTTCCCCTTCCTGGGACAATGAATTCACGGTGTTCTTATTTCAATTTCCAGGAGTGTATTTCTGGCTGTCCGAGGCCCACGAGAAAGGCAGGCCACGGAGCGTACGTCACGACGGTAGTCGTGAACTCGCTCGCTCACTCAGCTCAGCAGACAAAATGCGTTTCTAAACCTCTTAACTCGCAGCTGGGCGTCTAAGTACTAACCAGAATTGCATCTTCCATTGGAATCTGCAATTATGAAGTCTTACTGATTAACAGTCCTACAGCAAAATTTAATTTAAGATCAATACTTGATATAAATGGTATAACGGCTTGTTTATAGCATTTAGTCTCTTCTGCTTAACTGTACTCATTACATACTGGAAGTGGTGCCTCATGCAACTGATGATCATTTTAGCATGATTTTATTTTAATGTACGCCAGTACAGCCATAACAAATTATAGCGGATTCCAGTAGAAGATTCAGTTTTCGTCTGCACATACACGGCTAGTTGGGAGTTAACAGGTGTAAAAACGTAGTTTGTCTGCTGGTTTAAGCGAGTGAGCGAGCGGAGGACTACCTTCGCGACGTACGAGATGCGGCCTGTCTTTCTCGTATGCTTCGTGGCTGTCTCCGCTGACGTCACCCCTCTACTGAAAAACAGGTTCGAATCCTTCCTCGGGCATGGATGTGTGTGACGTCCTTAGGTTAGTTACGTTTAAGAAGTTCTAAGTCCATGGGACTGATGACCTCAAGTATTAAGTCCCATGGTGCTTAGACCCATTTGAACCATTTTGAGCAAGCAAAACAAAAACACTATGAACGTATGCACCAACCTAATAGTTCTGTGTCGTCTTGGTAGAGTGTACTCAGTGCTCCCTTCTCCAGTGGACTTTTGTGTCGAATTGTTTTGCCAGTAGCATGTATTTTCCCACCAATGAACACGCGGGTGTTAGCAAACAACTTACTTTGTCGAGAATGAATTCCCTCCTGCTCTGACAGGTGTACGCTGAAACTATGTTCCCGACGGACATTCGTGCCCTGATAGGCCGCAGAGTGTGATGGCGAAGTCTGACATGGGGAATTCGACAACCACACAGCTTATGCTCGCCGAATTCCGTATATTCCAAGTGTTCGCCGAGGTGTCGAGGAGTACTGTATTCGCCATACAGCAAGCGTCTTGAACGAGATGGGTATGTTACCTTGCGAACATCAAATATTCCCCGTTCCGTAGCACTTCAGAACGTAAATCGGTTCGCAACTCGTAATTAGTGCCACTGCTTTTGTAGTACTGTCGTAAGCAGTCTTCCGGACATGAGTAATGAGTGCAATGGGCAGGGGCACTACGAATGTAGTGTGTGGACGTTAAATTGGGAATGTGGGTCTCACGCGGAACGTGTAAGGGATAAATCCCTGTAGTCGCACTATACTCTGTGCTCTCAGTGGCTCAGATGGATTAGAGCGTTTGCCAGCAGGAGATTCCGGGTTTGAGTGCCGGTCGGGGTACACATTTTCAACTGTATTTTGATATATATCAACGCCTGTCGACAGCTTCGGGTCTTGATTTAATTATCATTTTAGTATTTGTTAGTTATTAGTAAAATTCTGTTACTAACCAGCTTTTCCAAACTGAACTTTATTGTTTTGCTGTATAGATGTATTTGAGAATTCAACTGAAATTTGCCGGCCGCGGTGGCCGTGCGGTTCTGGCGCTGCAGTCCGGAACCGCGGGACTGCTACGGTCGCAGGTTCGAATCCTGCCTCGGGCATGGGTGTGTGTGATGTCCTTAGGTTAGTTAGGTTTAAGTAGTTCTAAGTTCTAGGGGACTTATGACCTAAGATGTTGAGTCCTATAGTGCTCAGAGCCATTTGAACCCTTTTAGCCCAACTGAAATTTGTTGTTTCGCTTTATGTATGGTAGCACAAACTCAACAGCAGACATCTGAAAATTTCTTGAATACACACCAAGAAGGAGATAAACGATAGTTAATGCCCATTCAGATTTCGTACCAGTCACAAGCGAGTGGCGCTGGTAGCGCCATTGTGATGACGCAAACCCGGCTTACTTTAAATACGCGCTGTAATGGTCGTGAGCTTTAGTTACCTCTCTGATTGGACGTAGGGAGTTTGTTAGTCAAGAATGCGCTCAAGACGACGAAGACGCCACCTCATCGAGTTTGAACGAAATCGTATAATAGGACTACGAGAAGCTGGAGATTCCTTCTAGGATATTGCAGAAAGACTTGGCAGGAATGTAGCCACTGTACATGACTGCTAGTAACCTTGGTCACTCGAAGGTACAGTGGCAAGAATATTTGGCTGCGCGCGGCCCCATGTGACACTACCGAGAGGTAAGACCATCAGCGTATCGTACTGCATCTGCAGCATCAATCAGCGCAGCAGTTGGCACCGCTGTACCACAGTGAACCGTTACAGATCGGTTACTTCAAGGACGGCGCGAAGCCACACGCTTTCTAGCGTGCATTCCAGTTCCCCAAAACATCGCCGTTTGCTATTTCAATGGTGTCACTCGAGAGTTCATTGGACGGCGGATTGGAGATCTAATGTTTTCTGATGAAGGTCGGTTCTGCCTTGGTGCCAGTGATGGCGGTGTGTTGATAAGAAGTAGACCAGTTGAGGACCTGCACATGATCTCTCTGTGTGCTAGACACACTGGACCAACATCTGGAGGTACGGTCTGGGGTGTGATTTCGTATGACGCACTTTAACCGCAAATTTGTACGTCTGTCTGGTGATTTGACCGTTGAGCTTCGTAATAGCACTCCACGGAGTATTTTCCAACAGGATAACGCTTGTCCATATACGTTTGTTGTAATCCAATACGCCTGTACAGTGTCGACATGTTGCCTTGGGGCTGAGCGGTTCTAGGCGCTTCAGTCCAGAACCGTGGTGCTGCTATGGTCACAGGTTCTAATCCTTCCTCGGACATGGATGTGTGTGATGTCATTAGGTTAGGTTTAAGTAGTTCTACGTCTAGGGGACTGAGAACCTCAGATGTTAAGTTCCATAGTGCTTGTAGCCATTTGAACCATTTTTTGTTGCCTTGGCCTGGTCGATCACCAGATCTGTCTCCAATCGAGGTCATATGGGGCATCATCTGACAACTCCAGCGTCATCCACAAACAGCATCAATCGACCCTGTACTGACCGAACAAGTGCAACAGGCATGGAACACCATCCCACAAACTTACATCCGGCACCGGTACGACACAATGTATTAACGTTTGCAGGCTTGCAGTTAACATTCTAGTGAGTACACCGGTTATTAATGTACCAGCATTTCACTTTTCCAATGGCTTTTCTCGCGCTTACATTAACCTGTGATTTTGTAACGTTAATCACTTAAAAATGCCTCCTAGACAAACATATTGCAGAAAGTTCATTAGTCTACATTAATGATTTCTTGCTGCTTGCTTTTCGCCGTCAGTGCATCCGCAAAATGTTTAAAGAAGATTATGACAATGTCAGTAGTAAAATGTTTTTTTTTACTTCAGACCGATAGTATATGCTTATTAAGATTTTAGGAAATTGTTTCGCTTATGTACTCGCATGTTTCTTTCTACTCTTAGCAGCGGAACAGAACAGGACGCATCCTCTGTCGCGTACAACGTCATGAGGAGAATATACACTGAGGAATGAAGTCATTATGACCTCTGCCGACCACGAGATCTAATGCCGCCTGGTAGCATTGCGAATATGTGACACAGTAAGGAAAGTATATAAATAAAGCAGAGACGAATGGGAAATCATTCTAGCGACGATACAAACCGCAAATGGGGAAATCCTTTGACATAAGCGATTTTAACAAAGGAGGAATTGTTGCGAAATGGGGCGTGAGAAAGAGCATCTTGGAAATGGTGAAGCTGTTTAGTTGTTCACGTGCTACTGTCATAAGCGTTTGCAGAAACTGATTGATGAACGATGAATCCATGAGTATGTGACAGGGTGTTGAACCTCATCACACAACATAAGTAGTGGGGCAACAACAGAGGCGCTTCACTCTGCATTGCTGCCAAATTTATTCAAGATGGCGGCCATAGATGTGGCAATGTTGTACTGGCGTCATGATGGGAAGCTCAAATTTTGGATAAAGTAGATCAATTTGGCTACCTCCAGTAACCCTACTCCACCATCCCTCCCTTCCCCTACCCCCTGCCCTCCAACCCCTCCCTTCCACTGTCCCATCTAGATATTGGCAGAAAAAGGACTCAGTCTGTTCTGGGCTGCCAGATAGGATGGATATAAGTTTTTATTTTGTATACAGTGTGGCATATTGTTTATTTAAACAATTTGAGTTGCCATTGATTGAGCACTAGACAGTAGCTGCATCCCATGTGTCCACCTTGAGGTCTGGAGGCCGACTGACCTTGTTCACAGCACCACCACCTGAGGATGCTGTTGACCCTCCCCCTCCTGTGATGTTATCCAAGATGGGGGCCCAGGGAAAAAAGGGTGGGAAATTCACTGAGCCTGTGTCTAGCTACTGGATTGAGAGAACAGACAAAATTGTTTTCTGTCTGTATGTTCAATGGATGAGATGTCTGTGCAAGAAATAAAATAAAATGAAAAAACGACAATAATAGCAGTGAGAGTCAAATGTGAGCCAATGAACTAGCAGTTGGTACACTTGATATCTCTTTTTTATTTTACCAAATACACTCTTATCTAGGATGCTATCCCTTTTTTTCTTAACTTTTTATTTTACCTTATTTACTTTTTTAATTTTTTTAATTGGAACACTGAAGATATCTAGCAAAAGAAAGTGACCCTACCAAACAAAAGTAATCCCACTGAAGGCATTGCCATCCTAACTCTGCCTAAACCTCCCCCACCAAAGGAAACTGAAGTAAGAGAACTAAAAGGAGCAATCGTTTGAGCACCAGTCCTTAGGGGCGATAGTAATGGCGGATAGGAGATCTCAATAACCATTAATCAAGTTCTAATGTTTTATCTTTCTACATTTGTTCATAGGCCTGTATATGTCGATGTACCATACTGTGGAAAAGGGATCATGTGTGCATTATGAAATGTGGAGATGGAGCACACTCCCAACTCAAGGGGGGGGGGGGGGGGGAGATGATCAAGAAGGATGCTGTGGAAAACCCTGCAAAGGTTCAAAATGGGCGACCAGATGAGTGAACTGTGCATGATCACAATACATTTTCAGAAGTCGAGCACTGTATGTGGACCATTGTGAAAGAGGTATTCTAATGTTTGTCTTCGAAATCAGATGACTGTCTTGCGCTTCACAAGAGGGTAGTGTGGGATCTATGGCAACAGAGGAACCATGGACTAATGGTAATTGTTGGAACATGTAGGTAACTGCCCACAATGCTTTGGATGAAGAGCCAAATGTTTCGTTTTAGGGGGCACATAAGAAGATCTCCTCAGTGTCTTCGATTTGGCAGTGAGAGTAAAGTGGCAAAGTAGGCAGTCCTATATGATGAAATCAACTATTGGTCGGGACTATCGCTGACGACGACGTACCAGAGTGCAGAAACATTCAATGGTAAAAAGGGAGGGGGGGGGCGTGGACACACGCCCAAACTATCTGCCAGTTAATGTCTGGGTGCTGGCCCTCTACGGGGTGTGAAGGGTGGGTGATGAAAGCAAAAGTCCTTTGCACAGAGAGGCTGGGTGACTGGGATATCATTCCAAACATAGCTGAGTTCGATGAAATATGTTAAGATGTGATGCAATAACGGTGAGATATGTGCTGTGTCAACCAGTGCTTGGAGAGATACTGGTGAAAGGATGTCTAGGAGATTGCACATTAAAGTCAGAGAGGATCCCCGCCAGTGGTGCAGCACAGTGTGCGCAAAGAGCACAGTAGATCATGCTCATATGTTGACAAGTATGAGGCCGCTTTTTAGAAATGGCAATGTTAGAGGGTGGTAGCGGACATGCTGACAGAAAGTATCAGAATGCTGACTGAAGATCATGACCAAGGAGTAATGGCATCAGGAAGATTGGGGCGACATGTACCAGTTTAGGGGCCACATACATGTCGACACAGAGCACTCGTTGTAGTTGCTTTAAGCTGTGCTGGGCATACCAGTGAACATGGTGTCGTATGGACGGCAGAAGCTGGTAGTAAGCCAATGCCACAGTGCGAAGTGTGGACCCCATACAGTCATACAATAAATAACGAAGGGTGGTAAAAATAGGGAGCAGGTCTGGCGCCACAACCTGGAATCCATGCCTGATATGCATCATCATTGACTTATGGATGGTAAGGATGCTACCAAAAATATGTCCACACTGCTAGATACAGTGGATGGTGTCACCAAGTTCCTGTTTGGAGTGGGTGATGAGATCATCTGCATAGATCCTGCAGCGATAAGTATGTCTGTGCAAGGTGAGACTCTGTAGGCAAGATCACATTTAGTAGGTGGACAGACACGTAAAACCAATAGTGTCGGCTCACAGAATACGTTGTGTAATTACAACAGGCGATATCACCAAGAATATTCTCCTAAATGTCAATGAGGTAAAAGTTGTCGACCAAGATATGCGGCATTGGGCTTGGTAAATAACCAGGTGTCTGGTCCTTCAGGTGGAGGACGCAGCTGAGATCACCCCCATCAACTAAGCGATCAGAAAGTCTGGAAAACAGGTGGGCCCCTCCATCTGCGAAGATGCTCACAGAATACGTTGTGTAATTACAACAGGCGATATCACCAAGAATATTCTCCTAAATGTCAATGAGGTAAAAATTGTCGACCAAGATATGCGGCATTGGGCTTGGTAAATAACCAGGTGTCTGGTCCTTCAGGTGGAGGACGCAGCTGAGATCACCCCCATCAACTAAGCGATCAGAAAGTCTGGAAAACAGGTGGGCCCCTCCATCTGCGAAGAACGTAGACCGCTGTTAAGGGTTGGAGCCAAATAGGGCGAAGATATTGACGACATGTGTGGCAAAGATAGTTATGGCCATGTCTCAGCCAGACAGGAGGAGTGTCATGTCCATCACCGAGATACTGTCACATATGTAAAAAGCCGCTTCCCACTCCGACTGATCACCTACAGATGCGTATGAATAATAGCTGTAAACTGCTGGAAGTGTGGCAGTACAAACTTTCTGAATAAGGTTGACATTAGTGTCAGAGACCTGAAGCTTGTCATGGAGGAGCTGCAACTTTAGTGTGGTGCTGAACATATTGATGTTCAGTGTGGTGAATTAGTACATCTGTGCTAGCAGTGGTGGATGCACATCTACCATCACTGGGGATGGTGTGGGGCAGGGACCGCAAGGCAGGCCCATCCCACCAGCCTCAATGCATCGATTCAATATTAATGGGCAGCCTCACCAGGCGAGGGCAGACATTCCCATGGAGGAGAAATTTATACTTCCATGTCATCATCCCATGCACCACACCAAAGGTAAGTCCAGTGTCCATGTGAACTTTGTCTTGGTGTGAGAGATCATGAGCTGTTGGCAGGGAGACAGGCATCTCAACCAATGCACTGGTTGTTACTATGTTCGGGGTGGTCTCCACTGATTGCCTATCCAGTAAAACATGTTAGTCACCGTTAGTACCGTCCACCAACATTTCCATGGGACTGTTGGCTGATTGTGTGGCTTCTCCATCAACTTTTGGGTAAGAGTGTCATGAGGACCAGTGGGTACACAAAGATGATGCACCAAAGCAGCGAGTGTTATTTGCAGACGTGTTCCTTAGATGGAGTGTTGACGTAGTTTGAAGGCCTCGATTGTGACAATGAAGGAGTCGAGGAGTGTTGTGGAGCAGTACCTGTCCCTGTGGCATCCATCATGGGAGTCTGGGTGTCAGTCAGTTGTTGAGTGGAACAACTGGGTGGTGGGTTGGCGGGACATGCTGATCGGAGAGATCATGCAACAGACTGGCTAAAGCCATAGGAGTGATGTGGGCCACTGTGTAAGTTACTGGTAGGGTGGTAAATGTAGGTGGCACGGACATTTATGACAATGGGAGATGCACAACACGTCCTTAGGCGCATTCAGATCGCAAATGGCCCTCCTTCCCACTACTGGAACAGGTGTGGGACTCTCTGTAGTACATTTTGATGGCACGCAAACTTCCATTACGAAGATACAGTAGAAAGGCACCTGAATCTGCAGATCAATACGAACCCTCCTGACGCAATTTAAGACGGGATAAGTTCGGAATTGTACCCATCGTTTGGCGACATGTTCCAGGACGTTTCCATAGGGTCGGAGAGCCACAACGATGGCGTCTACATGTAGCCATATTGTTTGCACACCGATACTAGCATGATCGGTGGTAACGGGCTTTACGTTGCCATTGGAATGGCAGAAACCTAGTCCACGTTTGACCTCCTGTAGCACCCTGTCACATGCTGAATCGTTAGTCATTTTGAATTTTGATGTACACAGTACTCTATGGACAGGTGGTTTCCAATTAGATCTTGTGGCTGTATTTTAACGTCAACGCTAAGAAATCCTTTGATGGAAAGCGCCTTGGGAAGGGCGATGTTTGAACAAAAGGTAAAACGTACATACATTTTGCGATAGCTGTGCGCCATGTTGATCTATACGAAAGACAGTACTTAGCACCAGAGGAAGTAAACACAACACGCGATACGTGCGTCGCTAGCAGAGCGCTGTTGCGTGACTGCTCCGTAGCACTGCCAACGGTAGACTTTTGGCTACAGGACTCACACATAAACTGCTGCTCGAAAATCCTCAGTAAAAAAAATGTTTCAAGTGTTTATCAAATAACATACATGCTTCTTCGTGTGCTATCGTTTGCAAAATAGCTCCTTTCGATGTCCTCAGCCGTTTATGAAATGTGACGATCGCTTTGGCCACATGATTCCCAATGCACTAGGATAGAAATGGGACCATCGAGCGCGTCCGTCTGCCAGGTATGAAAACCAATAACTCGACGACTAAATGAGATATCGCTTTATTCTCAGTTATATATAAAATTTTGGTACCTTCTCTATATTTCATACACAGAAATGTATGAGCTAAAATAACAATACACAAACTTTATGCAATAATTTTGTACCTCTGCAAACTCTTTAAAATTTCGTGGAATGCTTTACATAATTTGGTGCAGCACAGTAACTATGACGAATAGCAAAATGAAATTCAGTTTTTTATCGAGCAAAGATTATCATGTTATTTAAATTATTACGCCTACTAACGCTCTTAGACTTGCTACGCGTCTCCATAAACAATCCTAATTCCGCGGAAGGATTACTATAACACTAACAAACTCAATATCTCCAAAATATTAGACACTGTCTTACTCAAAATTTCACACGCAACCTAGCACATACAGTCACAAGCAATAGATCCCCGTACAGCAATAAAATGGAAAGAACCCCCAAAAATATACAAAAATAAGACACAAAATATAAAAGAAAGCAACGCAGATTACCAACCAACGCTGTGAATTGATCAGAAATTTCGTCTCTGAACAACGTGAAAGTTGTTCGAGTGCTAGACAACAAAAACTGTGCTGTTAGTACATCCTAAGTACTGATTCAAATGGCTCTGAGCACTATGGGACTTAACATTTGAGGTCATCAGACCCCTAGAACTTAGAACTACTTAAACCTAACTAACCTAAGATAATCACACACATTCATGCCCGAGGCAGGACCGTAGCGGTCGCGCGGTTCCAGACTGAAGCGCCTAGAACCGCTCGGCCACACCGGCCGGCTCCTAACTACTAACTGCTTCTCATTACTGCCACTGGTAGTCTCATCCTATGGCAGTGGTCGGCCATACAAATGGGTTCTACTGAAACGGTATGCGGGGCTTTTTAAACTTAAACGGAATGGTAATGCAAATAAGCGCTCTGATATTTTCTTTTACAGTAAATATTTTAGGGTCGCCCCCAACGAATTTGGGAAGAAATTAATTACAATTAATTAAAGAAATTATCAACTTGTTGCATAGTAACCATTAAGATGTCAGTACTCTCATCAAATGAGCACTAACATAAATTTACTCAAAAGCGTGCTCATACTGAATGAAAGCAGTTAGTTGAATTAAAACATAATTCCTTAAAATCTAATTAAAAATCAGAATTTGGGCCTGCAAGAATACTGCGCTTTGGTAACAACAGGTTGGATGTACTAAGATCGATTTCGGAAGGGTGGCTGTTGATGGACACTCATGAAGTATAAACACAATAAGCAGATTTTAATAACGCTTGTCGTTGCCTTAGATAAGTTTAACACTGTTTCAAATGGGTGAATGGTGACGTACCGCATGGAGAGGAAGGTATGTGAAAATTTTGGGAAGAGGACAGGATAAATGCACGTTCTTACGCAAGATCCACACTAAAGAACAAAGATCAAGACACATTACGCCTTCACCAAAGAGTCGGGGAAAGGGATTCGTGCCTTCCGAAGTAGTAATATTTCGACAAATGGAATTACTTAACATATTCTCACGTAAATAAAAGCGATACAAGGTGGTGGAGGGGGAGGGTGCGGGGGACCACGTGGGAACTAGATTTTAAAAAATGTAGCACGTTTAGCAGGTGGTTGAATATTTTCACAAAACGGTTAAATTACACGCGCGACGCGCAAAGAAAGATAAAACGAACTGCAAGAAATTTATCCCTCGTTGGACACAGAGAGCTGAGGGCTCAATTGGCTCGTCCAAGCACCTAGTTCAGACTAACAAAGCAAGCACGCTATCCATTTGTAATTTCATTAATTACAAAGAACGTTCAACACAACCTAAATTCATTGTAGGGAACACGACTGATTACCGATGAGCGACACAGAAGACAAGTTCGCGTCATGTAGTGCAAAGCATAAAGGCAAATTTAACAAATGAGAGATGAAGCCGAAAGAATTCAAACTGCAATAATAAAGAATGTAACCATGCACGCCTATACAGTTAGGAAAATCTACTGTAACATAATGACAGCATCGCTAGATGGGAAGCCTTTGCACACTAGAAGTTCTGGTAACAGAAGACACTTATTAAAATTGGTAACTTGCACCATGTCCTATCCTGCGTAAACTGTGGATCATATAATGAACCTATCGCTGTGATAAATAGTGACCTATACTACTTCAGCTAGCCTGAAGACTTACGCATCTCACTCTAAGCTCAGTGTTAAGCTACCGACCACACCCACTGACTGCCCAGCGTCAAGTGCTTAACCACCCACGAGAAAAACGAATCTCCGCAGGTAACCAGAACAGACCAAAGGGGTGTTTCCGGTACCAACCAACCCACTGTCGATAAAGACGACTTAGAAGGCACCAACCTCTTTGCTTTGACTGAACACCCAAAGTTGGCCAGACTGACCACAGCAGACAGCAAGTTCCATACTACTAGCTACCAATGGAAACACGAAAAATACATTCGCATGCACTTTCACACAGACTGTAATGACAAGGATGGAAATATAGGACCATAAATTTTGTTGTTGTGACCACAGTCCAGAGACTGATGTGATGCAGCTCTCCATGCTACCCTATCTTTCTTCATATCCTTCTTCATCTCCCAGTACCTGTTGCAACCTACATCCTTCTATTCTCTTCTTGTTTAAACTATTTGTCGTCCATTTTTCACTTCCATACATGGCTACACTCCATACAAATACTTTCAGAAACGACTTCCTGGCAGTTAAATCTATACTCGATGTTAACAAATTTCTCTTCTTCAGAAACGCTTTCCTTGCCATTGCCAGCCTACATTTTATATCCTCTCTACGTCGACCATCATTAAATATTTTGCTCCCCAAATAGCAAAGCTCATTTACTACTTTAAGCGTCTCATTTCCTAATCTAATTTCCACAGCGTCACCCGACTTAATTCGACTACATTCCATTATCCTCGCTCTGCTTCTGTTGATGTTCATCTTATATCCTACTTTCAAGACAGTGTCTATTCCGTTCAGCTGCTCTTCCAGGTCCTTTGCTGTCTGTGACAGAATTACAATGCCATCGACGAACCTCAAAGTTTTTATTTCTTCTCCATGGATTTTAATTCCTATTCCGAATTTTTCTTTTGTTTCCTTTACTGCTTGCTCAATATACATATTGAATAACATCGGGGATAGGCTACAACCCTGTCTCACTCCCTTCGCAACCACTGCTTCCCTTTCATGTCCCTCGACTCTTACAACTGCCATCTGGTTTCTGTACAAATTTCAAATAGCCTTTAGCTCCCTGTATTTTACCCCTGCTACCTTCAGAATTTGAAAGAGAGTATTCCAGTCAACACTGTCAAAGGCTTTCTCTAAGTCTACAAATGCTAGAAAAGTAGGTTTGCCTTTCCTTAATCTATTTTGTAAGATAAGTCGTAGGGTCAGTACTGCCTCACGTGTTCCAACATTTCTACGGAATCCAAAATGATCTTCCCCGAGGTCGGCTTCTACTAGTTTTTCCATTTGTCTGTAAAGAATTCGTGTTATTATTTTGCAGCCGTGGCCTATTAAACTGATAGTTCGGTAATTTTCACATCTGTCAACACCTGCTTTCTTTGGGATTGGAATTATTATATTCTTCTTGAAGTCTGAGGGTATTTCGCCTGTCTCATACATCTTGCTCACTAGACGGTAGAGTTATGTTAGGCCTGTCTCTCCCAAGGCTGTTAGTAGTTCTAATGGAATATTGTCTACTCCCGGGGCCTTGGTTCGACTTAGGTCTTTCAGTGCTCTGTCAAACTCTTCACGCAGTATCATATCTCCTATTTCATCTTCATCTACATTCTCTTCCATTTCTGTAATATTGTCCTCAAGAACATCGCCTTTGTAAAGACCCTCTATATATTTCTTCCACATTCCTGCTTTCCCTTCTTTGCTTAGAACTGGGTTTCCATCTGAGCTCTTGATATTCATGCAAGTGGTTCTCTTTTCTCCAAAGGTCTCTCTAATCTCTAATTTTCCTGTAGGCAGTATCTATCTTACCCCTAGTGATATGCGCCTCTACATCCTTACATTTGTCCTCTAGCCATCCCTGCTTAGCCATTTTGCACTTCCTGTCGATCTCATTTTTGAGACGTTTGTATTCCTTTTTGCCTGCTTCATTTACTGCATTTTTATATTTTCTCCTTTCATCAATTAAATTCAATATCTCTTCTGCTACACAAGGATTTCTATTAGCCCTCATATTTTTACCTACTTGATTTTCTGCTACCTTCACTATTTCATCTCTCAAAGCTACTCATTCTTCTTCTACTGTATTTCTTTCCCCCATTCTTGTCAATCGTTCCCTAATGCTATCCCTGAAGCTCTCTACAACCTCTGGTTCTTACAGGTTATCCAAGTCCCTTCTCCTCAAATTCCCACCTTTTTGCAGTTTCTTCAGTTTTAGATAAAATATATTCAATGTAAATCTAATTTAGGGCTTGCATGTGAACAATTAGGTAATCTAAATATTTTAGAGTGATGCAGTACACAGAGACCTTTCAGCAGTAACAGGAATCGAACCCAACTCAACAAACTGTCGTGGGTACACATGACCACTATTTTTTTTAATGCACTGACCATTTTTTTCGTTGAGAAACACACAAAGGAACACTTCTAGAACTCATGACATGCGGTGCCGACACTCCACTAGTGCCACAGCCAACCAAGTTTATTTATTTGTTATCATTTTTTTAATTTATTTAATTTTTATTTAATTGAGGAGCACAGTCAGCGGCAGGCTGTAGTAGCCAAGGCGGGCAGGGTTCGAATTCTGAGGCCTGGCCGCGATGTCTCCCTCCTCCTACCACAGAAGTGCGCTGTCACAATGATTTTTTTTTAATCAAGAAATACAAGGCAACCGTACGCCAAAAATTGTGACGATAACATGTTATCAAATTGGGCGGCCAGTAAGAGGATGTCTTCATTCCAACGTGCATCACTAGTCTCAACCGCCGGACTGTCCGCGGCCGTTGCGAGCAGACAGAGACTGTCTCTTTTACCTTGTGGGGATCGTAGAAGCATCGCGACCACAAGTCAACTTCCTCTCACACCCGGCGCTCCACAGCTGGGCGGTGGGTCCATGAAAGAGGATCCCAGATAGTTAGTAAAAATGTTCCAGCACTGCATTTTGTTCGTTAGGACCATGACCTCGCCCATCTTGTATTGCCACAAATCGAGGACTTCCAATTCGCCGTCGCGGTTCATATAGTGTATCGCCATTCCTTTTACGTAGTTGGCCATATTCATCCGGATCATCAGGAAATAGACGGCGTCGGGATGAAAGAGGTCCAAAGGCGCGGCATAGAAGGAAAGCCAGTATCTGGCGGATCATATTCCAGCACTCGCATGCTGAGTCACAGTTCAGTCTGTGTTCGTCCGTATCTACCATCATGCAACGGGGGCGCATGGGATCGTCAGTTAGGTGAATGGCATGTAGCCTTCGTCGGTTCGAAAATTTCTCGTTAGCGACCACATTCTACGTCAACCGCCCTAAAGTGAACAGGAAAGGCTCGCCAAACCCGTGCCCCGTAGACCTTCGGGTGGCGTCATATAATCTTTAGCCGAATTCCAGCGTTGGAGAACATTACAATAAATCTTTGTTGTCAGATTTCGTGTCTTTGGTATAACTCCCAACGTATAACTGTGTTCCACGAGAAACGTCCTAATATGCGATAGCGAGAGCGATAAATTTCCAACAGGTACCAGTGGGCCCCGCGTGTGTGGGACCTCTTCTGCTATCAAGATGCAAGGAAGATTGTCTGTTGGTGAAAGTCAGAGTCGCCGCACTAAGCGAAGGTACAGCGCCAGTGTTCTGTGCTTGACGTGAGTCCATCAACTCCTTTGTGGAAGGGTAAAGTAAGACTAACAAAACGGATCTTAAACGCTACACCAGCGTTCACCACGTGTCTGAACACAGCCTGTATCCTGGAAGCCATCGTGTCTGTCATCGGTAGTACGTGGGCATAATGGTTAAATTGAAAAGCGATGTGCACATTGACGTATTAAGCTCGCAGCAAAATGTCCAACACTCTAAATGTGTTGAGGCGCGCCTGTGTGTGTAGGCCTTGTAAGATATTACAATACGTAAAAGCCGCCGTACGTTTTATTTGTCGATGGAACGATATCCCTGAACATTTTAACACTGGGGTCTTTGTCAGGGGTACATTCAGTTCTGCAGGCATGCCTCGTCCCACCTTCATGTAGCGTGATTACCGTAGGTTGATTACACTGCCTGCCACCGCCCCACACTCTTGGAGCCAGGAAAGTGCCGTTCGTATTTTGTCACCAGTCCATGCTAAGAACATCCCATCATTGGCGTACGCGCCACATCAAAAGATCATGGAGAGGAAGCTAAGACCTTCCAAGTGTCGCCGCAGTCTGTGAAGAGCGGGTTCGAGGGCAACGGCGAATGATATGGCAGAAAGAGGACAGACCTGTCTGATGGATCTGTTGACATGGACAGGGCGGACTGATAGCCGTTTTCCATAATCCTCATTACCGCCCTCTGGATCAAACAAAGTTCAACAGATGTCATCATGTGCGGGGATACCGATGTGTTCCTTAACTGTATGCAGGAAACAATGTTCGACGCAACTGAAAGCATGGTCAAAATCCAGTGCAAGAAGAATGCTATGGAGATGGCATGTCGACTTCAGCCACCACGTCTCTATAGGTGGTCAAAGTCATAAACACATTCGTATTGCCTCCGAGGCAAGTTTGATCAGTGTGAATGGCTGCAATTACTGCAAATTTGAGCCTCTCATAGAGGATACGTGTCAACAGTTTGTAGTCAGTGTTTAGCATTGTCTACGTTCGAAAATCAAGTGGGCCCAGTCCCCTCTGGGTTTGGACACCGGAATCAACAGACCCTTAGTGAATTCATATGGTACTTGAAAATCGGGGTTCAGGCGTTCTCTGTACATTATGACCCATGTTGGACCTATAAGACTTGTAAAATTCAAGAGGGAGTCCCTCAGGGCCTGGTGTTTCGTTGGGAGCACCGCATAACATAGCCTCTCGTAGTTCTCCAGCAAGAGCTTAGCATCATCTTATGGTTCCCCTGACTCCTACATCCACGTTGTACTCTCGCTCGTAGAGAAGTGTGTATGATTGTGTGAACATTCGGACGATATCCATTCCGTTGCAGCTCTTTGTCCATCCTCCATCTTGATCTCTGTAATGAGCCGCCTCTTGCGTCTTCTCCTTTATTGAATGACATGGTGGAGGATAGGTCGTTCTCCACTAACATCATCAGTTGCCCTTACCCGCACCTGCCCACCTCTGTGACATGTACCACGGTGATATGTAGCAATTGTGCCTTGATGTGGTGTTCTGCCGATTGTCGTTGCGGCGACGGCAGTTGCACAGCCAGTTCGCAGAGCACAGTGTAGTAGAAATCAGTGGTCGCGGAATACCAGCGCTCTGTATCTCGTCCATAGCTAATTCGGCCAAGGCGGATTTAGACACACTGTAACCACCATGGAAGTGTGGAACTGAGGGCGGATAATCGTCATTGGCATCTGCTCCATGTGGACTCAACGTCTGCAATTTACCTCATAAAGAAGGGCCACATCGAGGCGCCACGGACACCCACATCGTTGGACGCGTTAGTGGGAGAGGATGAGAATACACATATACGCTTGGTGGTCCGTGAACACTGCTGGCCACACCTTAATGTCGACAACTGCCGATTGCAGGCTGCGTGTGACAAACTCCATCCAAACAGCTCGTGGAATGGCTAGTAAAGTAGGTGTATGCCTTTCGATTGCTGTGTTGTATGACTCGTGTGTCCAACAAAGCCAAGTCCTTTACAAGCTCCTGAAGTGCCAGGCGGATAGTATAGAGCAGTGCCTGGTCGAATGGTCCGAGCACACCACTGAAATCTCCGCCTACTACCAAGTTGTCAGCATTGCCCTGGAACAGCAGAGTTATGTCTTTGGTTTAAAAGGAGCACACAGGTCCACCAGGTGAACTGTGCCAATCATGAGTGCAGCCCCCCAGGCTGATGGTGAATAGAACACATCAGTTGCCATAATCCCCTCCCTAAGCAGAATAGATGTCCCTCCTCCATCCATATCTGAAGGCATGGCATGAGCATCACATCCGTAGGCACTGAGACAGAATCCTGATGGGACTTCTTGAAGGGAAACAACACCCAGATCTTCAGCTCGTATTCTATCTTGCAGCAGGAGTAATGACGTTGACATTGACTGTGGCGAGGCGGTATGCCTGTTCCATCAAGTCGGTGGGGGGCGCCTGTTCTTGGTATTGCAGGTAGGCATTATTCGCGGTGTGGAGCTTCTTCAGGGCGAAGAGATAAAAAGCAGCAGGTGTAGGTCATACCAGCGTCTGTCGACGTCAACGTAGAGGCGGCCAACGGCACCGGTGTATCATCAGGGTCCTGAAATGCATCCTGCATTGCCATCTCCAGCGCCCAGTCCCCCAGGGACGTCGATAACACTGGATCTCGAGAGGCAAAGGTAGTCGTGGGTGTATCCCCAGGGGCGGGGCTTCAGCGATCTCCCGTATTCCCGCAGTGCGCAGTCCCGCTGGTAGCGAGGGAAGACATCGAACCATGTGGTACGTTAGGATCGGCCATGTTGGATCGGTGTATCGACGGACGCACTTCATCATCCATCGTTGCTTCCTCAGGCCGTTCTACTCCATCGGTCGTTAAGAGCCGCTTCTTGTGGCGCTTCGGCGATTTCTGTTTACGCTGTCTCACCTCTGCGTCCAGCGCAAGGCAGGTGGTGGATGCGCTATCCTGTTCTTCGGCTTCCACCGCAACGTCGTCTTGTCGTTGCACCAGTGCATGCGTTCCGCCTGGGCTCCACGAGAGGGCAACAGAGGCATCGGCGCTAGAAGACACTTTGGGCTCCTCAGTAACTGTTTCAGGGGACTCCAATGCTTGCACCAACATAGAAGGGTCTTAATAGACTGCTGGCGTCTCCCGTCTCGCCGCCGCAACATACGCAATCGGCATAGAGGTCGCTATCGACGGTCGAATCTTATCGTATGTGGGCATCTGCACGAGATTGCGTTGCCGGCATTCTGTACGTATATGACCTACCTGTCCACATCCAGAGCAGGTCCGCGGCTAGCCATCGTAAAATTTATCGGCCGGCTACCAGCGATCGTGAGATACAAAGCTATATGGTGGTGCAGTTCAATACAGATCTGTCGCACCTCGTTAAGGACAAGGTAAGTTTCGAAGGTCTTCCATTTTTCCGCCGTGTGGACGAGGACTGTGCCATAGGGTCGAAGAGCAAGGCTGACCAAACGGTAGCTCAAGTGTTCCCACACACACGTTGCTGTCAGAGCAGCAGAATCTGTAATCTTTCGTCGAGCGTCTGAGAAGTTTGCCAGAGGCCTCGTCGTTAGTGAACTCAAGTTACACAAAGCTGGAGACGACAGACGAGCTAATATCCAGCAGCTCTTTCGGGTCAACATATATCGCGTCCCATAAAAATCTCTCTACTTCGTGGCCTCTGTCTAGCGTATGTTGTGTCAAACTGCAGCTTGATCATCCCGTTAAAAGATGAAACTTTGAGTAGATGCGTGAGAAGGATTTGAAAGGAACAACCATTACTTTTTTCCAACAATATTTTTTACTTCCAAAACGGAATTTATTTTCCGTCAAAGGGGACAGTCATTCTCCGACAAGTTACACTACTGGCCATTAAAACTGCTACACCAGGAAGATGACGTGCTTCAACCGTGAAATTTAACCGACAGGAAGAAGATGCTGTGATGTGCAAATTATTAGCTTTTCAGAGCATTCACACAAGGCTGGTGCCGGTGGCGACACCTACAACGTGCTGACACGAGGAAAGTTTCCAACCGATTTCTCATACACAAACGGCAGTTGACCGGCGTTGCCTGGGGAAACGTTCTTGTGATGCCTCGTGTAAGGAGGAGAAATGCATACCATCACAGGTCGGATTGTAGCCTATCGCGATTGCGGTTTATCGTATCGCGACATTGCTGCTCGAGTTGGTCGAGATCCAATGACTGTTAGCAGAATATGAAATCGGTGGGTTCAGGAGGGTAATACGGAACGCCGTGCTGGATCCCAACGGCCTCGTATCACTAGCAGTCGAGATGACAGGCATCTTATCCGCATGGCTGTAACGGATTGTGCAGCCACGTCTCGATCCCTGAGTCAACAGATGGGGAAGATTGCAAGACAAAAACCATCTGCACGAATAGTTCGACGACGTTTGCAGCAGCATGGGCTATCAGCTCGGAGACCATGGCTGCGGTTACCCTTGACGCTGCATCACAGACAGGAGAGCCTGCAATGGTGTACTCAACGACGAACCTGGGTGCACGAATGGCAAAACGTTATTTTTTCGGATGGATCCAGGTTCTGTTTACAGCATCATGATGGTCGCATCCGTGTTTGGCGACATCGCGGTGAACGCACATTGGTAGCATGCATTCATCATCGCCATACTGGTGTATCACCCGGCGTGATGGTATGGGGTGACAATGGTTACACGTCTCGGTCACCTCTTGTTCGCATTGACGTTACATTTCAGATGTGTTACGACCCGTGACTCTACCCTTCATTCGATCCCTGCGAAACCCTATATTTCAGCAGGTCCTGTACGGGCCTTTCTAGATACAGAAAATGTTCGACTGCTGCCCTGGCCAGCACATTCTCCAGATCTCTCACCAATTGAAAACATCTGGTCAATCGTGGCCGAGCTACTGGGTCGTCACAATACGCCAGTCACTACTCTTGATGAACTGTGGTATCGTGTTGAAGCTGTATGTGCAGCTGTACCTCTACACGCCATCCAAGCACTGTTTGACTCTATACCCAGGCGTATCAAGGCCGTTATTATGGCCAGAGGTGGTTGTGCTGGGTACTAATTTCTCAAGATCTAAGCACCCAAATTACGTGAAAATGTAATCACATATCAGTGCTAGTATAATATATTTGTCCAATGAATACCCGTTTATCATCTACATTTCTTCTTGGAGTAGCAATTGTAATGGCGTGTAGTGTACTTTCTAGCAACACTGACGGCATACAAGGAAAAATTTCATGAAGGAACTTTCATACATGAGCTAATATTTTGGAGCAAGAAAGATGCTATAATGGCGAGCAAAGGATGGGATGAAAAAGATGAAATTAATTTCTAAATGAAAAAAAATATAGCGTACATGACAGCGAAGTACCCTCAGATGGTACAAAACTGGGTTCGAAACCTGGACTGGAGCAGTATTTTAACTTGTCGTATGAAATCTGCCGCCGACCGCTGTGGCCGATCGGTACTAGTCGTTTCAGTCCGGAACCGTGCGGTTGCTCCGGTCGCTCCTGCCTTAGGCATGGATGTTTATGATGTCCTTAGGTTAGTTAGGTTTCAGTAGTTCTAAGTCTAGGGGACTGATGACCTCAGATGTTAAGTCTCACAGTGCTTGGAGCCATTTGAACCATTTTTTTGTAAATTGCCTTTGTTATTTCCTTGTTGTGGTTGACTATAACGCACCAAATATTTTGAAATCTCATACATCGGAAGAAAATAGGAATATTTCATCCACCTTTACGTAGTCATAATCACAGTAAGATATACATAATGCGTGTATATAGTGAATATTAGTGGGAAATGATTCATGAATTATTGTAATTTCCAACTATTCGATTGATACAGAATGTTCAACAGATGTTGGTACAACAGAAAACTTTTTGAGAGAATAGTGTGCCAACCAGTCAATGCAATAATGAACTGCACAGCATATTATAGTCACTTGTATCGAATTGAAAATCTGTAACATAAGATCCGGGCTATCATACATTTCGAAACGATGGGCGAATGGGCGCAGCCCCGAATCCTCCCGAAACCAGGTAGGTAAACAGGTAACAGGACCGAATCCTCCCATACTGACACATCGTATATTGTATTATAGACAATAATAAAATTATCTCTGCCATGTTCCTTATCTCCTTCCCCTACCCCTCCTATGTTTTAAACAAAAAATATTGATTCACTTATGCACCGTTTGCGCGTGACCTTGACAGGGACTTCGTTGCTGGCGCTGTGCCGGCTGGACTTTATCTCAATAAGATAAAAGACAAAACTTTTAAACATACTCATAATACACGCGAAAATTTTTTACAGTAGTGCCTGCTTGGAGTATTTATAACGTTTAGAACTGCTACCTGCTTCAAACGAGAGGATTCGGTCCCATCGTTTTTCAGACCCTTGCGGGCTTGGGAGGATTCGGTACCATTTTTCTGACCGCGGGAGGATTCGGGGCTGCGCCCGGGCGAATTGCTGGCACTTTGCATTAAAGTGACAAAAGTCATGGGATAGCGACTTGCACATACATAGATACAAAGCATAGTAGCCGCGGCTGTGACAGAAGAAAGGAAGATGGGCCGACCTGCACCCGCTGCAGTGGGCCCCATGTCGCAAACAGGCGCTGATGACCGGCCTTCCCTAGGCACGACAGTGCCCTAGATAAGGAGAAGAAGCGCTGTCGAAGAAGAAAGCGCTGATAGACGCCAGCACCCGAGATTGCCCAACAAGGGGAAGAGCTGACAACATCTGGCAGGCAGCCGACAGGTACAATCACCAGTGCATGGCGGTGTGCGCCCCCACCACCCAGAAAGAGTGTGTGTGGGGAGGGGGAGCATAGGCCGAGCCCCACACACCACAGCACGGATCATCGAGCAGTCAGTGTGGCGGACCGGGGGACCGGCCCACCGCTGGTAGAGGTCGTGTAGGCCGTCACGCCGCTAAGGAAGAAATCGGTGCCAATATGCGCACCACTAAGCCGTTCGCAGCTGCAGAACGTGCTGCAACAAGCCATGGAAAGACTGCAGCAACGTCATTGCGTGTCGAGGCAGCCACAAAGATGGAGCAGCCAATCACAGTTGCGATGACTACAGTAACGCAGGCCAGGCTGGAAATCTTAGGTACAATGACTCAGACCGAGCTGCAGAAGATCTTAGGGGTAGCAACTCACTCTAAACTGACGATCACGGATGTGGCTACTCAGACTTCACGTCAGCTCGTCATGAAGATATAAAAGGAGATGAAAGACATAGGGCTGCCCAAGGAACTCAACACAAGAGTTCAGTCCCTCTTGCTAGAACCATGGAGCAACGAAGCAGCAGCCATCGAGCGTGAGATGGAGTGCCTCGTCCAGTTCCCAGTGAAAGTCGTACTATGGAAGAGGCCTGAGAAGAAATAGGCAACGGAAGAGGCCTGAGAAGAACTAGATACCTTATCCCAATCTAACAAGCTGTGGTCATCATCCTTTCCCTGCACAAGCCAATTGTGATTTCTAGATCGAGCCTTCCAACTCGTTGTCTCTACTTGGCGAACCAGGAAGTTATCTCTAACGAGAGAAAACTCCCTGAAATCATTCAGACCTCAAAACCGCTTCACCATATATCACCAGACATATTTCCAAAAGTCAGATGGACAAAGCCCTTTAGTGATTGAGAGGAATGTCATTATAAATAAGCAGAAGTAAGCTGTCATTTGTATTCAGGTGATTCATGCGAAAAAGTGTCAAATTTGATTAAGGCTGCACAACAGGAATTAACAGACTTTGAACATGTAATAGTAGTTGGAGACAGATGTACAGACAGTCCGTTTCAGAAATCGTTAGGAAATTCAGTATTCCGAGGTCCGCAGTGTCAAGAGTGTGCCAAGAATACCAAATTTCAGGCATTATTTCTCACTATGGACAACGCAGTGACTGACAGCCTACACCTAAAGTCCAAGAGCAGCAATGTTTTCGTAGAGTTGTTAGTGCAACAGCCAAGCAACACTGCATGATATAACCACAGAAATGTCAGACTACAACGAACGTATCTGTGAGGACAGTGCTGAGAAATATGGCGTGAATTGAATATGGGAGCAGACGATGGATGCGAGTGCGTTTGCTAACAGCATGACATCACCTGTAGCACCTCTCCCGGAGCTTGTGACCATATCAGTTGCGTCCTACACAACTGTAAAACCGGTCAGATGAGTCCCAATTTCAGTTGGTAAGAGCTGATGGAAGGATTCGATTATGGTGCAGACACCATGAAGCCATGGTCCGAGTGTGGTGGCTCCAAATGGTGTCGGCCGAGTTTACATCGAATGGAATGGGTCCCCTGGTCCAGCTGATCTGATCATCGATTTGAATTTATTATGTTCGGCTACTTGCAGACCATTTGCATCCATTCATGGACTTCATGTTCCCAAACAACGATTCGCTTGTTCACAGGCCATAGTTGTTCACAATTAGTTTGAAGAACATTCTAGACAACTCGAGCGAATTATTTGGCCACCCAGATCGCCAGACATGAATCCCGTCAAACATTTCTAGGACATAATTGAGAGGTCAGTTCGTACACTAAATCCTACACAGCTACACTTTCGAAATTATGGACAGCCATAGAGGCAGATGGCTCAATATTTCTGCAGGGGACTTCCAACGACTTGTTAACTCCATACCATGACGACTTTCTGCACTGCGCTAGGCAAAAGGTGTTGTGACACGATATTTGAAGGTATCCCATGACTTCTGTGTAATCTTAGAGCAAACATTGCGCGCCTTAGTACTATAAGCTCACGTAAAATCTCCAGCAGAAGCAGCAGATCATTATTTCTTGGCGTTACTGTTGACTAACAAGAATCTATGTAGCATTTTACCACAAAGCGAGATGAAACAGTGGTAAAGAGTCTGCACATGGATTCGAAAAGCCAGCAGCTTCCATCCCCAGCCTTTCAAACAGATTTACGTTTCTTGTAGTCGCTTTAGTCATATGCTGGGCTGTTTCCTTAGAAAAGGAGACGACGTATTTTCTTTCGCAATTCGAGCTTGTTTCCCGCCTCTAGTGATCTCATTTTCAATAGAACATTAAGCCCTGTTGTTCGTTGGTTATAGTATTTTAGTCCTGGTAGTGCTATAGAATTGCTTAGGGCCAAAAGATTGGCTATTGGAACGAAGAAATAGTATATTTCTATGAGTACTTTCCAGGTGTAGGGCTATAGTCATTATACCGTTTCAAAAGCTGGAGAGAATTCAGGTCAGCCAACTCTCAGATACACATTGCACTTTCTTTGTTCATACAAGAAATTTCGGAAAGTCTTATTAGTTAGTTTTAACAATTTTCTGCCAGGCTATCAAAAGATTTCTCGCAAGGTCTTCCTACACTAGAAAATTCGACCCAGACTGCTTTAGATAATCACCATTTGCCGAAAGACAGTAGGAATCATCATATACGATTTCCGGTAAGAACTGGTGTATCGCTTACCTGTCAGAAGTGCTGCAGCTTAGTTTTAAACACAATGTAATTGGACAGGAGCTAGAATATTTTTGTTTTCAGGAGTATCAATCGATCTAGAGCCAAATATGATTGTGGTCTCCTGAGAAATAACGCAGTTTTTACGCTGGAAAAAATACGACTTAGATGTGCTAGGACCAGCATAGGAGCTGTGTATTCGAAGCTAAGAACCAACAAATTGTTGATGGAAACTGCATAGATGTCTAGTTGAAATAAAACTCGTATTCCTGTTAAAAGTACGTTCTACACTAGACGATCAAGTAATACAGAAATTCGAAACATTGTCTCAATGGGAATAGGAGGGATAAAAATCTAGTACTGTTCTAGACTTTCCAGAAGTAATAACTGCTTCATTGGTTCACAGGTATCGCTCCGAATACTGTTGTGACAGCTGTTCGTCATCTTCAGGTGCTTACTGACGTGAAGCTGCAGTGATTCGCCAATATACACTGGCTCGCTAGAAAAGCGCAGGCACCAAGGGGTGTGGCTGTAACATTATCGTAGACAAATTATAGAGGAAGGCGATATCCAGTGCCTCTTGCTGGGGGAAGGGTCCACGGTCTTCGCATGCGCAACGCGGGAAAAGTGGGGACGCAAATCGCGGCCCAGAGCGCGAGCGGCCAGAATACAGGCGCCTAGTTTAAGTGCCCGGACTCCGATTCTCCGTCTGTGTTAGCTCGGATTCGTTCGTCTGCATTCGACGATGCCTTAGTACCGCCAATTCCGGTACTCACGTCTTGCTAAGCTCGAATCCCACGTCTCTGTTAATCAGTTCATTACGCTTCTTTAATGATGGAGTCCCAGTACTTGGAGGCATCTATCCTTAACAACGCGACACGTCTAGCCAGTGTATGGTTCCCCACACTGGCGCGGGTTTATATATCCCTTGTCTCCTTAGATCTACGTTGTCCTTAACAGAACCCAGGCTCGTTTGCATTCGCGCTGGAGTGCGGAGGGCATATTTTATTTTATGTTTCGTAAGGTGGCAACGGCCTTGCACCTTACATGAGTCCATTTAACGTGACACTTTAGGTTTTGTTGGAGTAATACTCTAAATTACGGTGTAGGAAATCTACGTGGAAACGCATAGGCACGCGAGAATTCCGCGATTTTGTAATTATAAGATTTTGCGGAAAGGCAGTATGCGAGACAGAGCTCGGATATGTCCCCGCCTAGCCGCTGAAGAACACAGCCTAACGGTATGAATGATGAACTGGGGGATTTCTCTAATCTGTTTAGAGAGGCCACAGCGGTCGCCAACCTCTGAAGGGCGTGCGGCTGCAGGTGTTCAAGTGTTTACCAAAACAGAGCAGTGGATAGCTGGACGGGCTTTCCTGTGCGTGCTCTCGCCTATGTCCCACTAATTGTACGCCTTCGAGTAACTCAGCTGGGGCGGCAGGCCAGGAGTTCCGAATAACAAACTTTCAATGCAAGAATCTGTGCTCGCTACGACGGGGAATCTTGCCGGGAAAATCTCGAGTTGTCTCTTGGGAGAAAACTTCCAGTAAACGTGTTATTGCCCACAGCTGTGGTTCTTCCCAGCTGGCGAGGGAAGAGTTTACTTGTGAAATTTTGTAGAAATAAAAGAATTGTGGAAAAGAATTCTATTCCCAGGCCGTACGTTGGCACTGGCACTGGCAAACTGGGTATTTTGAGAGCTTCTACTGATGTGATTCGCTTGGTAAATGTTGAGGTGAGAAAAGAAAGGTGAAGAGCGATCTTGCTGGACTCTTGGTAGAGGTCTTCCGTTCTGGGCTCTCGTACTGAGAGGACGTTAGCCAAGTCGTCTCCCCTCTTGGTCTATCGTTCTGAGAGGACGTTAGCCGCGCCAGCTCACTGCTGATGGAAACATTGTCGCAATTAGAGAAGTTTACGGACAGCAGTCTGGTGTTCGAATACTGTAGGATTGTACTTTCTGAGACGCCACACGCCGACCGCACGGCCGCGCCGTCGCCATCAGAGACCGCCGCTACAACAGGAATGTTACAGTGAGATCGCTCCCGCTTCGGCCTGTGTTAGGAGTAACGTTAAATAGTTGGATCAATTGCAATTGCTGTTTCCACAGAGGTTTCACGGTACTTTGGAGTGTAGTGGTTCTTCGTATATATGTTATAAGACAGGGCTTAACAACTGGCCAGTTTTGAGCGCGAGTACTCGCGTCTGCTCAGGCACGTGCTCGCGAGCAGCTGCAAGGTCGTGGAGTAGGGAGGGAGAGGAGGGAGGGGAAATGCGCACGCACGTTTGAATAGGGCCGCAGCGTGCCTATTGAATTCGCGCCGACTGTGTAACGTTTAAAGTACTACGATCAGCTCTTAACAGTCACTTCGCTGGTTAAGAATCATGTGAAGTCGCCGTTGTGTAACCCCAACCATGCTTTCGCAGTTCAACCCCCATTGGGAGGAATTGTATCTGTTTAATGAAAAAGATAGTGTTGCAAAATGTTTAGTATGTCACAAAACGCTGAATTCTTTTACGAAATTTAATTTGCAGCGACATTATATGTCGTACCACGCGAAAGACTACGGACGTGGAAAATGTGATTGACCAGATCATGCACAGGAAGTTATTAAACTTAAAAGGAAGCTATCCGAAGAAGACCTGGACGACGAAGAAAAATCAAGTGAGGCAGCTCTCAGAGTGGGTTACCAAATTGCTGTGCTTTTAGGAAAATCCCTGCGCCCCTTAACTGATGGCGATTTAATAAAAGAATGTTTGGTAGCTGCAGCGGAACGTTTGTGTCGAACAGTTTCGGATTGTGCCATTATCTAACATGACCATTATGCGTCGCATACAGGACATAGCAGACGACGTCCAGAGCCAGCTTGCAAATATCTGTAAAGATTTTATGGCGTATTCTCTAGGTCTGGACGAAAGTGTTCATATCACTGGAACAGCGCAGCTTTCCATATTTATTAGAGGTGTTAATAGAGATCTTCAGGTGAGGGAGGAGCTCCTCGATGTAGTAGCCATGAAGAACACTACAACCGGAGGTGATATTTTAAGTAGTGTTGAAGAAAGTGTTGAAAATATAGGATTGTCGTGGAATTCTTTAGTTTGAGTGTCTACAGATGGTAGAGGCATACACAAAGCTAATAAAATTATGTGGCACGTGTACATTCTCCTTTATTTGTTTCATTTGTCACAGTAATTATTCGTGAGTGATATCCCTGCAGGTGGCCGCGGATTTACGTCGACTTGCGGCAGCTGTTGTGTACCCCACGTGACTCTCCCCACTCTCCGCTCTGGTCCGGTAGTGGGGGTAGCGTGCTCGCGCTGCTCCGTGCTCGCGCCTTGCTGCTCACAGCTTGCTCCGTGAGCACGTATGTTGTGAAGCCCTGTTATAAGAGATCGCGTTTTGGACCGATTTTAACACAGTTACTGCCAATGCCAGTTAGGAGGATAATTTGTAAATTGTTCATTGTGTTTTATTCAGCATTGATCTGAAGGTTATAATAAAATTATTGTCATTCAGTAGAGCCTTTACTTTCAGTAGTTGATCCTGAATTCACCCTTTTGCTTTATTTTATTCTTGTGTATGTGTTTGATGTCATTGAACACCGTAAGTGTTCGTGATCGTTCATGTTTGGAAGTAAAAATAGGTGTAATTTATCGTCAACACTACCACCGCAGATTAAAGAGGGGTGACAGGGCCACATTTAAATCTAGCGTTATCCATTTTTGCGTACAGTTCCAGTCGCAATTTCTCTGTAAGTTGTTTGTCAGGGGCGAACACACGCAAAAATCGGATAAGAAACGGGTGGAGTGTTACAGTTTCTTGAACAGCCTGCCGATCTGAAAAGCCGCGCCACCAGCATAGCACAGAAAAGCCATCCTCGTGGAATTCTCCATTTCTTCCGGCTGTTCTTTAGGTTTAGTGCGATCAGGTTGAAATACAATACGAATCTGTTTGTCAGAGTATACATTTTTTGTAAGCACAGAGCAAAGATGGCTAAGCTCTGCTGATAAGCTCCCTCCATCTGAGGTAGCTCTAGCGCTATGAACTAGAGTCCGTAACACGACACTGCGTTGAGATACATGAGGGCAGCTAGTAGATATAGGTTAGTATTAGTTGGTTTATGGAAAACACTGTGACGTGAAGATCCGCTTCTTTTCTGTGGACCAAGTCATCTAAGAACGGGAGGTGCCCATTTTTCTCCACTTCCATGGTGAAGCAAGTGCTCGGGTGGAATGAGTTAAGGCAGGGCTTCCCAACCTTTTCAGCTGGCGGACCCCTTCTTCAGTCGAAAATCCATGGCGGACCCCTAGTCAGTCAAGAGCACAGTAAATTTAAATTTCAGAGCTAAACCCATGGGAACTGAAAGCTTCTTCATGCAAGTGCCATGTTCCCAATGACCCCCCTTCCCCCCCCCCCCCCGAAGTATCAATAGCCTTTGGCTTAGAGATGAATGAAAACAACTTGAAATTACTGCCGCTTATGGTCTGTTCACTTCCACTATTTGGCTACTGCTGTGTAAGGAGCATGCATATTTCGTAACAGTCGTGTGTGTGTGTTGTTTTTCGTGAAATCCGATGAAAAATGTTCAAATGTATGTAAAGTCTTCCTTTGGTCGTTCTCCCTCCTCATTCATTTCAACTGGAAATTTCCCTTGTTGTGAAGGCGATGGAGAAACTGCACCATTCTTCAATGATCCTGACTTCAGCCGCCCATACATGTTAGAAGTAATAAACTGGTCAAAAATCGACTTATGACATAGGTAGTGCACTGACAAAGCAAGTTTAACATTTAATTATGCCTGGGGCCGCATACATGCCAGCGAGCGCTGTGATTGGTCGACCAAGCTCGTCCGCGCATGCGTAAAAGGTTTCAGCGCATCTAGCGCCGTGAGCCGGGCCACAAACGACCCTCGTATTATAGCGAAACAGTCGATCAGAGAAGCTGCATTCTCCGGCACTAAACTGTGTATACGCTCTCACTTAGGAACCGCAAAGGCTGCTTGGGGATACGAGCTGAAGTAAAAGTACACATGTTTTTCACACGAAAAAAATAGTGATGAATTTGATTTTCACATTTTTATTCAATAATTTTACTCATTATTTTACACGATTTGGTGAACGGTGGCCGCGGATCCCCTAGAAAGAGGAGGCGGACCCCTAAGGGGTCCGCGGACCACAAGTTGGGAAGCCCTGAGTTAAGATGTTCCAGAAATGCAAGAAGCTTTTCTGCCCCATGTGGCCATACTAAAATGGGGTCGTTCACGTATCTTCAGGAAAGTTTAGATTTCAACACTGCTGAATGAAATGTTTTTTTCTAAAGGACATACATATACAAAATTTTAATTTATTTTCTGACTAATCGTGATATTCTACTAGAAAAAGATTAAAATAAGTTTAAGTTCCTTTGTTCTGGTGTAGGTTCTCGGAATGCATCCTTGGTTTCTCAGGTACTGGTAAGTCATTCCCATTTGTTTCCAAATAGGAGCGCCCACTATTAGTTCTCCTGGAATTGGCTGAATAGAACCGCGTGTCTATAATGGGTCAAATCAATGGAAAGCGCAGGGAGAAAATGAATAAGGAAACCGAATCCCTAAATCACTTTACATGTGGAGCAAGTCATCATTTTTTCTCAGTATACTCACGAACAAATACACATTCAAGTAGACTAGCCTTAATAAGTTTTGTCAGGGACAACTTAAATTTAAATAGTCCCCATCCATCTGGTCTGCTCAAGTTTTTCCTTGGATGTGAAGCAAATTCCGAATCTAGAACTCCCTCCTAGATATTCTTGACTGGGATTCCCTCAGGCTGGTACTTGGCTGACTCTTGTATGGACATTGCTGAAACAGTCCGCTTCTGCCTTTAGGAGTAGGGAGTGAAGGGATCCATCCACGCCACGCCACATTATACTGGCCTACCTACGACATGCCACACATGCACCTACAACCATGCCTACACAAAATTCTGATTTTCGCCCATGACGTCAGGAAAAATTGTCGGAAAAATAAATGAAAATGGTCCCAATATTCTTTCACTTATTTCCTTTTCTCAGATTTGACCCTAGATAACTAGTTTAACTATCGGCATAGATCTCCGCCCGACAGTCATCTCAAATATCTTGAGAATTTTGCCCGACTATACTTTTTTTTAGTGGTTAGTATACAGGCTGGTCACAAACTGTCTGTAAAGCTTGTGAAAGTATTGCAGGGAAGGTTGCGTGAGATACAATTGTTCAGGAAAAATATGATACGTTGCACCATTTCTGTGTTATTTAGCACTGAAATTAGCCAATCGGGCTCTAACACATGTGAGACTGGTTCTCATCTGTCTTCCTACCACAATTGTACAAGGAGGCTCTGGGAGTGTTTTAGGAATTTGTGTTGAACTTGTGGCGTGCAAGGTAGGAAGATACCAGCTCACCATGCAGAGTTCAGAAGAGTGCAGCAGTATAGACAGTGATGTAATCAGACAATGATCTCAATGTCAGTCCCACTAGACTCCCTGTAAAGGAAACGTTATCGCTAACAGAAACTAGTGTACAGGTTCAGGTGTAACTATATGTTATAAAAAAAAAAGAAAATTTTCGATTTTCGATTTGAAGGTTTATATTTACTCAGCAGTCATAATTATCATACATACAGGATGGTAAGAAACTGATATTTGGTGTTCACAACTGTGAAGCGAAATTCCTAACTATTATAAGGTTCTTTAATAGTAAGAGGGTTGATGACCATGTTTCGAGATCGATACAAACAAATGAAATACAGTTGGGGCCAGAGATATGAATTAAACTAAAAATGCACACCGAAAATACCCAAAATGGATTCGGGTCTATGCAGGGTACATGGATATCACTGCAAATATAATAGCACAAATAAAACAGTTCAATAACTTCAGAGTATAAAGAGTTCTGCAGTGACTGGTGAATCCTTTTTGTTAGATCGGATATCTCACATTTCTGCTTGAATTAAGCCTGACAGTCATCAATATGTTTAATTACAGGTCATGGTTGAATGTAAGAAAAAATTAGGAGAGACGAAGACGACCACAGTTCTGAGTGTCAGTTGAATATCACTTGCTGGCATAGCATGAGTGCGCATGTTTACCTTCCATCGTCCGTGGCAGTGGCTGCTGTTGGCGCGAGCTGTGAACCTGAGAATCGAATGCTGAACAGCAGTCTGAAACGTTTCCTATGTCTTCGGTGAAGCCGAAACTCCTAGATATTCCCTAGCTAAGTTAACTGGTATCGTACACGCTATTTGGCTGGAATAGTGTGTACATCGTTGTCCTCAAATCGCTCGCAAGCATTAACTGTCAATGCTCGGCCCAATTCTCCATACTAAGAGACTTTGCAGTTTAACTCCTTAAGAGTTAAGATGAGCCATTGAACAAGCGTTCACATATTTATTCACATATTTACTCTCGCAATCGTCTCAGTGCAGCGCGAGTCACCTTGCATAAACACACAACGACTTGCTGAAAGAGAAGAGCGAATTTTTCTGCCTGCATTTGCCTATATCAAAGCTGGTGCGCGCTTTCTTCCTGGTCCATCAGAAAATTTGTACTTGTTATAACTCCACCCACAAGAGTTTCTGTAGCTTATAACAGGTGTCGTCTCTTGTGTGGGGCAGAGTTTAACTTTAGCCACGTAAACGCCTTTATTCCATGCGGGTTTTAACACAGGTAGGTAGAGTGAGTCAAAAATGTTTTGAGTTAGGTTTCTCTGGACGTTTATCTGTCATCTCTAGCAATGTTCTTGCAGAAAGGCTTTCCAAAGTGTCATTGTGAAAAACAGGGACAAGGGCAGCTTTTGCCAATGGCCTGCGCAGTGGTTCTGTCGTCACATTGTTTTTGCCGAATGTCCCGCTGTGAAGGTCTCAGCCAGACATGGGATGGGCGTTGCCATCGTAAAATTCTTCTTTCCTCAGGACTGCATCTCGTAGCTCAGATCCGGAAAATTACTTGCATGGATTTACTAGTGTGAATGTTAGTGGTTTATATCCACAAAATGTGAGCTTATTTATTCTATTTGCATATCAATATTGCATTTTAGTGCGTGCAAATACTAAATAACTTGGAACAGCGCAACCTACTGAACTTTGGTTAAAAATTATTTCTCAGCGCAGCCTACCCTGTAACACCCTCACAAGCTTTGCGGACTATTTCTGACCACCCTGCAGTAGCAAACGGTGCTCCTGATTTGTGGATGTTGGCGGTGTCAAGCATTCTCTGATTTCGTGAGTTCCTGCTGCCTTGCTGTTCTACTACATGGTGTGCACATCTTCTTGTTAAAGGAGGAACACTGAAAAGGCAGAATAGCCTCGAGTTCATCCTATTGTATCGCAACACGCACTACCAACCAACTGGAAGGTCTTAATGCGATGTATCAGCCAGCTAGGAGCTGGTTTATTATCGCCTGAGGAATGGCTCGCTAACGTCTCCACTAGATCAAAGGCTTAAAGACTCAGTAATCGATCGAGTGGTAAACCACAGCAGCATTCCAGCGCCATACGATGTAGTCAATTACGATGTTTTAGTACCTCGAAAAAAGCAATAAAATAACACGAAACAACGTGATCCCATAATCATTTTAGCTCTACTCCCAAAGTAGCGTAGCGAATGTCATTGTTTAAATACAAAGAATGGTACAATATTTCCCTACGATATGGTTTTGTGATCCTTAAGCAGTTTCATAAATGTGGACTTCATTGCTGTCTGTAGACCTAATCAGATTTTATGGTCAAGCAGTGAAGGACTGAGGATGCACCCATTCAGTTCCACTGTTATCCAGGCTTCTGACAGAGATGAACAAAATATGGCTGCCAACGACAGCGACAGTTCCCTTTTCTCTTTATAACACCACGATAACAATGCAGGAGTCATTAAACGCATTTCAAACGAAAATCATAGTTGATGTTCAGTCCACACTTCAAACCCGTTCATGGCTAATGAATGGTTTTGTTCGTCGTGCCACTAGATGTGTCTGCTATTGTGTATCTTTCCATAATCTGCCTCCTCCTAACTTCGCCACTTTACTACATCTCTCAATAAAACTAAAACTATTCTGTAAATAACGTAATCTGGACTAAATCACCAGCATGTTTATGTAGATTCACGTAGTAACTGTATTTGCGCTACTGAAAATTTTTAATGTGTGAAAGACGAAGATTTTATTATTTTTTCTCGATTAGTATGTAAAAACTAGTGTGGTGGCTACTTTTCACATCCATTGCTTCGTTCCTTTCTATTTATCTGTATTAATACAATCTAAATGCCTGAAGGAAGATCAACTCAGGCTAAACTGTGAAAGCCGCGCAGAGTGGCCGCGCGGTTAGAGGTGCCATGTCACGGATTGCGCCCCACCCTCCCCCACTCCCCTCCCCACCGCAGGTTCGAGTCCTCCCTGGGGCATGGGTGTGTGTGTTGTTCTTAGCATAAGTAAGTTTAAGTAGTGTGTAAGTCTAGGGACCGATGTCCTCCGCAGTTTGGCCCCTTAGGAATTCACACACATTTGAACATTTTATACTGTGAAATAAAAGATTAAATACAGCTATAAAACACAACCAACAAGAATGTAAATGCACCATGAAATCAAATTTTCTTTATACAGTCATATACTGCATATTTCCTGAAAAAGTGTCTTATTTTCCAGCATAGTTTTTCTCTTTTTAATGTTATTTTGAGATAGCCAGTACATATTTTCATTTCCTAATATTTTGGTTTCTTACAGAACTCCTATGGCTGACGTAGAGCGCTTGCAGGTGAAGTACTTTGAAAATACTGAGAAGACTCTGCCAGATGACATTCGACAGGCAGCAAGAAAGAATTGTGAGGTAAGCTGACCTGCATCTTGTGTAATATATCCTATCACCAGAAGTCTTAGAATCCTCACTGTTGTTCATTCAAGGACACGAAAAGTGAAATTAATAACTTGTAGGCATCCTTTTCCTACTACTACAGTCTTTAACTTTTTCGCTAACATATGACACACTGAACGCGGGATTTGTTTCCATTGTTCCTATAACATGTTGAATAGAAACTGCTGCGATACTCAGGCAATCAGGCTCATCCCACATGCAAGCGAAGCGGTTATTGAAACAATGTTGGAAGCGTCCAGGACTTAAATTTTCGAGTGGCTACCCAATTTCAGGTTTTCCATTATTTACCTAAACTGCTTAAGGCAAATACCGTGATGATTCTTTCGATAAGGAGATACGCATTTTCCTACAGCATACTGGTACTTTATCACCACGATTTGGTGCTTTGTCTCAAATGACATCGCTATCACCGGGAAGTTTGTTCCTAATCTTCCTTTTATGCTCTGTTGATCAGAGGTTGGGGCTTTCAGCAAACCCACATCATTTTCTTTTGTAGACGACAGGATTACACTGCTTCTAGGGAAAATTGTGCTTCTAGATCGTTATGCCATTGTGAGCAGCAAATTACTGTCTATTACTTTTCCACAAGTACCAACGTTTATTAAGTATGAGACAAAAACTCTGACATTCAGCATTACTTGAGCGTCAGACCTGCAGATGTCATTACTCCTGTCGGTCGTATAAATGACGACCGGTCTTCAGCGTTCAGATGGGCGCAAAAGCTGGACCTAAACTAAAGAACAAGACGTCGCAACTAGATTTAGTTTCTTAGCAGATGTCAGAAAGTTCCAAATTCAGCGGAAACTTCAGCGTATTAGAAAGCGGTGGAGACCTTATGGCTCTGAGCACTATGGGACTCAACTGCTGAGGTCATTAGTCCCCTAGAACTTAGAACTAGTTAAACCTAACTAACCTAAGGACATCACACACATCCATGCCCGAGGCAGGATTCGAACCTGCGACCGTAGCGGTCTCGCGGTTCCAGACTGCAGCGCCAGAACCGCGCGGCCACTTCGGCCGGCTGGTGGAGACCTTAAGCCTAGCTTTGGATGATCACTTGAAATTGGCAACGCGAGCTGTGCTAGGAAATACTCACTCTCGTCTCTGCATCCTTCAGAAACTTCGGTAAATATTTCCGCACTGCTGCGATGTAACCTATGATGGAACAAATGGTGAAAACAAACGGTTAGAACTGTGAACAAATGTGTGTGCTACGTCTGCGACATCCATCAGTTCGACGGTGTCAGCAGTAGGATGTCAATTTCACTCCGTGAAATATTAAGCACATGATTTGTTTTTTCTTCTCTCTTCATTATTTACCTATTCCACCACGTTCGTCCTCCTACGCCATTGTTTTTTACGGCGTTCGTCACCATGGCCTCTGAACTGAACCAGTCTTACTGTAAATCATATGCATAATTCTACTCTTCACAAACTAACATTGACTGTTATAATTACGCTGACGGAAAAAAATCTGAACACAGAAACTAATTATTTACCTATTCCACCACGTTCGTCCTCCTACGCCATTGTTTTTTACGGCGTTCGTCACCATGGCCTCTAAACTGAAACAGTCTTACTATGCATAATTCTACTCTTCACAAACTAACATTGACTGTTATAACTACGCTGACGGAAAAAAATCTGAACACAAAAACTAATTAATGTAGAGCTTCGAAATTTCGTAAATACAAATTTAAGTGATTAACATTGCGAGATCACAGGCTAATATAAGTGCGAGATAAGACAGAAGGCTGAGTGCAAGCATTCAAACGTGCATGCATTGTATTATACAGGTGCCATATTTCAGTTGTGGGACGGCGTTCCATGCCTGTTGCACTTCATCGACCAATACTGGGACTGTTAATACTGTTTATGGATGACGCTCGAACTGTCGTCAGATGGTGCCCCATATGTCCTCGACTGGAGGCAGATCTCGAGATCGAGCAGGCCAAGGCAGTATGTCGACAGTCTGCACGGTTTTGTTGGGTTACAACAGAGGTATGGCGGCAAGTGTTATCCTGTTGGAAAACACTCCTAGAATGTTGTTCACAAACGGCAGCACAAAGATCGAATCACCAGACAGACGTACAGATTTGAACTCAGGATGCGTGAGATAACCATGAGAGTTCTCAAGCTGTCATACGAAATCACACCCCAAACCAAAGCTCCAGGTGTAGGTCCAGGTGTCTAGCACGCAGACAGGTTCGATACAGGTCCCCAACTGGCCTCCTTCTAACCAACACACGGCCTTCACTGGCACCGAGGCAGAACCGTCTTTTATCAGAAAACACAGCTGCCCTCCACCTTGCCCTCCAACAAGCTCCCGCTTGACACCACTGATGTCGCAAATGGAGGTGTTTCTGGAGTCAGTGGAATGCACACTACAGAGCGTCTGGCTCGGAGCTGTCCTCGAAGTAATCGTTTGGCAACAGTTCGTTGCCTCACTGTGATACCAACTGCTGCTCAGATGTTTGCTGCAGATGCAATCTGACGTGCCAGAACAATACGCCGAACATGATGTTCTTCCCTCTCGGTAGTGCCACGTGGCCGTCCGGATCCCAGCCTTCTTGCGACCGTACGTTCTAGTGACCACCGTTGTCAACAATCATGTACGGTGGCTAAATTGCTGCCTTTCTGCACACAAGGGTCATCCAATGTCTCGTAGCCCTATTACACGATCTCGTCCAAACTCAGTGAGGTGTTGATAAGGGCGTCTTCGTCACCTTAAAGGCATTCTTGACTAGCATCAACTCATCACGACCAATCTCAAAGATAACTAACGCTCATGACCGTTACAGCTTGTATTTAAAGGAAACCTGATTTGTATCCTCATAATGGCGCTACTAGTGATTGAGAGCGTTGCTTCCGTGTGTATGCAACGCGACTCCGGTGCAAGTGTACAGTAGAAGCACCGACATGTATCCAAGGGGTTAATGTGGTATTCGTGTCTTTCCGGCGATCGTGTGTGGGAACGTGGACTATAGCGACGTTATTACCAAATATGTCCAGACAGGAAGAACGAGCTGTTATTCCTTTCTTGGCTGTCGAAGGGCACACACCGGTAGAAATCCAGCGGAGAATGAGGAATTTCTATAGGGCAACATGTCTGTCGAAAGTCGCCGTTGTGGAAAATCGTGCCACCGGATGCTTGCCTTTGATATAATTATTACGTTCTTCTTGAAGTCTGAGGGTGCTTTGGAGTCCTGTGTATCTTGCATACCAAATGGATTATTTTGTCGTAGTTGGCTGTCTCAAGGATCTCAATAATTCTGAGGGAATGTCGTTTTCTCCAGGTGTCTTGTTTCGACTTCTGTCTTTCAGCACTGTGTGAAATTCTTCCACATATCGCAAATGTCGTAACGCAGAAGTTAACGCCAATTCAGGTGGGAGACACACGAGCACCCGCCCTGTAGTTCTGATGAGCCCACGCGACTATCACACGTCCGGTCCCTTAAAAAAAGACCTTGAAGGGTCGACGGTTCCTGTGGGACGAGGGTGTGCAGCAGGCAGTTCTTCATGCGGCATGACGTAGTGTTTTAGCAAACGGGTATCTTCATCGTTCTGCGTCAGTGGGATGATTGCTTCAGTGCTCACGGCGATTTTGCCTAATTGACATACCGATGCTGGACTGTACGGCCTTCGAAGGGGAACTTATTGATCGCACCTTATAGTGGCAGAGTTTGGCTATTTTAATAACAAAAAAACCTGAAGATGGCAGACTGGCAATAGCAAGAAAACGTTTCTGAAAAAGTAATTTGTTAACGTCATAAATAGACTTCATATATAGGAAATTGCTGGGTGTTGTGTTGTCCTCGTCACCATCTCTTCATCATCGACTCGTAAATCGTCGAAGTGACGTCAAAGACAAAGGCTTGCACGAGGCTAAACTCCCAGAAAGACGATTTCCAACAAGTTTTTCCATACGCACATTTCGTTTTTTATTCAGTGTATGTAGCCTTGTACGGAAGCGAAACGTAGACTACGAAGATGTCAGTCAAGAAGAGAATAGCAGATTATGAAATGTGATGGTATGGAAGAAAGATATTGGGTACTAAACTGCAATAGGGAGAAAAGACATGAAAGAATCTTCAGTTTGATAATGATGGGAGGTGTGGCAGGGGGGAGGGGGATGGGAGGGTTAAAATTGTAGAGGGAGAAGAAGTTATGACTACATTAAACAGGATCATTGAAAAGGCAGGGCCGGACGTTCAGTTCCTTGATGTCCCAGGGCATTTCAGGAGAGTGGTCTCCAGAGAAGTCCGGTGTTCGACATTGGTGTCGTAGCACTGTAAGTCATGTGAGGCACTTTAAGGGGTGAGGCCACCGACACGATGCCAGGTATTTTTCCTGAAAACACTCAGTTCGTCTCAAACAATGAAAACGATCTTTTGACTGAATAACTTCAAGTGGACTGTTTAATGTGACTTGGAGTGGAAAAATTTAACACCAGTCTCATTGTAGCAAAGTAGTCGGTAGTTCTGATGAATGTCATCGTTTAGTTCAGTGTTCATCGATTGTAAAAACACCAATGGCTCTAGGAGATCAGATAATAATTCCTGTGTAACATGGCGCATGTATTTAAAGTTTCTCGATGTAATACGGATAGCAAAAACTATGTAAAGGTTTTATGAATTCATCATTTGTATTAAATTTACAACTAAAATATGCGATGTACAATCTACATTGGATAACAGGCTGGAAGACTAGTTCGGAATAAGTACATAAATAAATAACGTACTGCATGACAAGTTCGCCACCTACCCTCCTTTTGGCGGAGATGTGCTGACGATGACAATTTGCTCCAGCATCAGGATTCAAAATGGTCAGCTCTTTGTGGACAGTCACAACACAAGCATGCGTTAACGACCGGCGACGTGTAAGAATTTTAGGTAGGTAATTTTGGCGCCAGGATCTATATCTAACGGCCAAATGTCTCCAAACCCTTTGCTGAACGTGCTTTGGGTGACGTCAGGTTGAGGTAACCTGATTAGTAATTACTGAAACAATATGCATCGCAGGCGTGTCTGCCTTGCAAAATGAGTCAACGAAGATCCGAGAGGGACTAGGAACCCATAGAATCGAGTATTCCATCCGAGAGAGTTCGAAGAAATTACTTGCCAGCGATTAGATGTGACCATAAAGAGTTTGGAAGTAACTAGACTACATCGTCATCTGAGTGTTGTTGCTGCCGTAATCTGTACTCTGAAGATTGGTTTTATGCAGTTCTCAATGGTAATCTACCCCGTGCAAGCCTCTTCATTTATGCATAATTACTGCAACCTACTGACAGGGATCACCTCTCCTTTTGTAGAGGTCGCTTCTCTACAGTGTCTCATGGAGTGAAGGCATTAGCATTCCTGATTACGATTTGTCCGTCAATAGAGGCATTACGCTCTGCGATTACTTTGGAGCTATTGGGCAGGAGATTCGACTATATACCATACCATCATGAATTTCAGTCTTTTGCTTGTCAACGCAAACTCATCACATCATCTTCGCTTAATACATACGAAACACTCATACTAGCCAAAGGAAAGAAGACACCCGAGTGCACCAAGACCAACAAATCGTTTCCAATTAGGCAGGTAAACCTACTTTTGGCGGTAGACCAACCAACAATACCAAATGATCAAAATGTCTGCGTAATGTTAAAATTGTGTGACGCTCGGGACTTAATCCTGGAACCTCCGCTTTAGCATGTCCTACGCATCGGCTAGAAAAATTATACCTGTCTTTCTGCAGCTGTACATTTTTCACTGTTTTAATCTGAAAACTAATACATTGTCTGTCCTACCAGGTACTTCTCAGAGGGTCCAAGTGGTTCGCCTTGAAAAACATCTCAGAGGTCATTGACGAGATGGTGTCAGCCTGCGTCGGCCGTGATGTACAGGTTTGTGCTTGAGAAAATCGGCATTCTCAAAATCCTTTCCAGTGGAGCTAAAGGGAATGCACAAGCCCAATGACAAACACTTTTCCAGCACAGCTATCTGTATTAAAACTCATGACTCTCGGAAGACAAAATTAGCATCAAAGTAATACGTTTGGTCTTAACTGCTGTGGTCATTGTTTCGAAGTACTGTATTTCCAGACGTTTTATTTAATATTTGTTCATAACCGGCTGTGTTTTTCTGGTTGTTCTTCTTGTTTTCTAGCTAGCTATTTCACTATCGATTGTGACCTCGTGATAATGTGTAAAAATTACCGAGTACAGTGGTTCCCATACTGCGCATCCCGGGCCGTGCTACACAGTCACCGCATTAATATTGCAGTATAAAACATCTTCTGTTACTGTAATCATGCTGAATAAAAAAAAAATTCGTTGACTTATCTTCACGACCTGTTGTACGGAAAAGCACATGCTGTTCTAATCGACATAATAGCGAATACATGTCGCAGAAAGTTACATTACTCTTGAAGAGGAAATGAATGAATGTATTATTTGGTGAGTAATATGGCTGTGTGGGCTCCAGCGCACAGTTCAACCAGCAGCCACTAGTCTCACATGCAGTCATAGCGCTGAAGTCGTTGGCAGTGGCAGGGAAACTAAAATCCTAAGATGTCAGATGGTGGTAAATCCACAGATCCAAAATGGCGTAGGCAGGAAATTCAAAAATGCAAGATGATGTTGGCAGCAAACTAAAAAATTCAATATGGTGGGAAAATAAAAAAATTTAATACCACATAACAATGTTTGAAAGTTTCAAAATACCGAAGATACCAGAATTATCTCACTTTTGATGGTGTCTGTTATGGTGCCATGTTCGAAAATATCCAAATCATCTGATATTTGCACCACATTCAAAAGTATCCAAATGACCTGAAAATAGGACCATGTTCAAAAATCTTCAACGATCAGATAGTTTGTGCCATGTTATAAAGCATTCGACGCTTTGAATGTTTGGAGTCGTATTCAAAAATATTTATTAAAAAAAATTACGCAAATGGTATAACTTGCCTTATTTCCACTTGTAATGCACACTCTAAGACAACGAAAAAAAAGCATCACGAAGGAATTGTTCAAATGGGTCGGAAATCGATAGATGTGACGCACATCTGCAGACAAAAAAATGATTACAATTTCAGAAAAATTCATGATTTATTCAAGAGAAAGAGCTTCACATACTGAGCAAGTCTATAACATGTTGGTCCAGCTCTGCTCCTTACACGTACACTTATTAGGCTTGGCATTGATTGATAGGGTTGTTTACAGTTGTTGTATGTCCTCCTAACGGACATCGTGCCAAATTCTGTCAAATTGGAGCATTAGATCGACAAAACGGCAATCAGGTTGGCGAGATATGCCCATAATGCTTCCAATGTTCTCATCTGGGGAGAGATCTAGAGGCCCCGTTGGCAAACGTGGGGTTTGGCAAACACAAACACAAGGAGCGGAAACTCTCGTCGCGTGCGGAAGGGCTTTATCTTGCTGAAAAGTAAGCCCAGGATCGCTTGCCAGGAAGGGCAACAAATACCGTCGACGTATGGATGTGCTGTAAGGGTGCCGCAGATGAGAACCAAAGGGGCCCTGCCATGAAATTAAATGGTACGTGGGACTATCACGCCTGGTTTTCAGACCATATAGTGGGTGACAATCAAGTTGTTATCCCACCACTATCCGTGACGTCTCCAGACAAGTCTTCACTGGTCATCGAGGCCTGGAATCTCATTGACTGAAATGGAGTTGTCTTCAGTGATGAGTCCAGCTTCCAGGTGAATCCTGATGACCAACAAATACATGTCTGTAAATGCTCTGTACAGTGATGGAGTACCAACTTCATTGGCACCTGTTACATGGCCTGACAACCAGGAGTAATGGTCTGGGATGTCATTCCATTTCGTAGCAGGACTCCTTTGGTAGTCGTCTGCCCCACTCTTAAGCACAGCGGTACTTCGACGATATTCTACTCCCCGTTTTGTTGTCCTACGTGGCAAGCCCAACCTGGACTTATACTTCAGAGCCGGCCAAATGGCCGAGCGGTTCTAGGCGCTACAGTCTGGAACCGCGCGACCGCTACGGTCACAGGTTCGAATCCTGCCTCGGGTATGGATGTGTGTGATGTCCTTAGGTTAGTGAGGTTTAATTAGTTCTAAGTTCTAGGGGACTGATGACCTCAGAAGTTAAGTACCATAGTGCTCAGAGCCATTTGAACCATTTTTTTATATTTCAGAAAGATAATGCCCAGCCGCACATGTCGAGACATGCTCCGGCTTGTCTTTGTGTTTTCCGAGCCCTACCTTGGTCAGCAAGGTCACCAGATCTTCCCCTAATTGAGAAGATTTGGAACATTGTGAGCAGGGCCCTCCAACCCTCTTGGGATTTTGACAATCTAACACGCTCTGTACCCATGATGTAGCAATAGTGTCTCTGATTACTAATCAAAACGTCCTCGTTTTGTGTGAAAACGCCGCCACCTCGGGAGTTTTAAATAAAAATCAACATTGGCAGCCGAAGACTTGTGTAATAAGAAGTCATCCTCTTACTCCCAACGGCCTTGACAAAGGGGGCGGAGGAGCGAACAGAGGTCCAGGGGCACTCTCTTGCTCTTCGGATGGAAACTGCCCCTAAAGGCGGAGTAACCAGCAATGATCAACGGCATGAGGGTGCAGAAGGATATGGAAACCACAGTGTTAAAGACACATAATGTGCACCCACATTCTAACCTGTAGATGAAAAAGTTTCATGATAATCTCTCCATTGGCAACAGATTTGGGGAATAATTCCGCTTTGGATCTCCAGGAGGAGACTACTAAGGGGAAGTGACCATAAGAAAACGACTGAATAACCAGTCTTTTTCCAACGAAAGGATAACATTCTGCGAGTCGAGGCATGTAATGTCAGAACCTTGAACTTGCTACAGAAGCAAGATAATCAAAAAAACGAAATGCGAAGGCTCAATCTAAATGTTGGTGGCGTCAGTGAAGTGAAATGGAAGGAAGACAAGGATTTCTGGTCACATGAGTATCGAGTAATGTCAACAGTAGCAGAAAATGGTATAACGGGAATAGGATTCGTTAGATTAAGAAGGCAGAGCAGAGACTGTGTTACTGTGAACAGTTTAGTGATAGGATTGTTCTCATCAGAATCGACAGCAAATCAACACCGACAACTATAGTTCAGGTATGCTTACCGACATCGCAGGCTGAATATGAAGAGACAGAGAAAGTATATGAGGATATTGAACTGTTAATTCAGTACGTAAAGGGAAATCAAAAACTGATAGTCATCAGAAACTGGACTGCGGTTGTAAGGGAAGGGATAGAAGAAAGAGTTACAGGACAATATGGCCTTGGTACTAGGAACGAGAGAGGGGAAAGACTAATTCAGTTCCGTAATGAAATTCAGCTAGTAGTGGCGAATGCTCTGTTCAAGACTCACAAGAGGAGGAGGTATACTTGGAAAAGGTCGGGAGCTACGGGAAGATTTCAGTTATACTACATCATGGTGACACAGAGAGTCCGAAATCAGACAGTGTATTCTAAGGCGTACCCAGGAGCAGATATGGACTCAGATGACCTCTGAAGAATAGGCTGAAGTGTAAGACGTTAGTCAGGAAGAACCAATACGCAGCCCGCCAGGTTACCCGTGTGGTCTAATGCAACGCTTTCCGAGTGGGAAGCAAACATCGGGATTACACCCGTCTGGTGTGAGACATTCCTGGGGGGTGCGGGAGTGGTGGGGGTGGGGGTGTCCACTGGGGCCGAAACGCACAACAAACCTGGGTTCGGTGCGTGGTGAGTGGACTGCTGTAGCCTGTTGTGGGGTTGTGAACCACTGAGGGCTACGACGGGGACGAAGCCTTTCCGTCGTTTCTAGGTCCCCAGTTCCATACAATACAAATCAATACGCAAAAAAGTGGGATATGGGTGTACTAAGGAATGAAGAAATATGCTTGAAGTTCTCTAAGGATATAAATATTACGATAATAAATAGCTCAATAAGCAGTTCAGCTGTAGAAGAGTGGACATTTCTAAAAAGGGCAATCACAGAAGTTAGAAAGAAAAACATAGGTACAAAGAAGGTAACTGCGGAGAAACCATGGATAACATGAAAGATGTACAAAAATGTTCAGCGGAGTTCAGTAATACAGAAACGTAAGCCACTGAGTAATGAAATAATTAGGAAGTGCATGGAAGCTTTGAAATGGCTGCATGAAAAATGTTAAGAAATCGAAAAAGAAATGACTGTCGCAAGGTCTGACACAGCATAAAGAAAAGTCAAAACAGCCATCGGTGAAATAAAAAGCAATGATTGTAACTCTAAGAGTGGCACGGGAATTCCACTGTTGCAGAGTAGAGAGCGGCCAGGTGGAAAGAGTACATTGAAGGCCTCTATGAGGGGAAGATTGATGTGATACAAAAAGAAACGGAGTAGATTTAGAAAAGATACGAATCCAGTACTGGTATCAGAACTTAAAAGAGTTTTTGTAAGACTTAAGATAAGGCGGAAACGATAGACCGCATTCCATCAGAATTTCGAAAATCAATAGGAGAAGTGGCAACAAAACGCCTATCCACGTTGGTGTGCAGGGTGTATGGCGATATTCCATCTGACTTTCGGAAAAGTATCATCCACACAATTCCAAGGACTGCAAGAGCGGAAACGTACGAGAATTAATGCATAATCAGCTTAACAACTCATGCATCCAAGTTGTCGACAAGAATAATATACAGAAGGACGGAAAAGAAAATTGGTGATGTGTTAGATGACGATCAGTTTGGCTGTAGGAAAGGTAAAGGCTCCAGAGAGGCAAGTTTAACGCTGCGGTTGATAACGGAAGCAATACTAAAGAAAGTTCAAGAAACGTTCATAACATTTGTCAACCTGGAAAAAGCGTTCAACAGTGTCAAATGGTGCAACATGTTCAAAATCAAACATAGGCCTTGAGTAGAGGAATAAATTTCTGAGAATGTTCGTTTTGAGCACAGCATTGCATGGTAGTGAAACATGGACTGTGGGAAAGCAGGAACAGAAGAGAATCGAAGCATTTGGTATCTAGTGCTACAGACGATTGTTGAAAGTTACATGGATTGATAAGTTAAGGAATGAGGAAATTCTGAGCAGAATCGGAGAGGAAAGGGATATGTGGGAAACACTGACGACAATAAGGGACAGAATGATAGGACATCTGTTAAGACATCAGGGAATGACTTCCATGGTACTAGAAGGTGCGCTGTAGAGAGTAGAAACTATATAGGAAGACAGGGATGGGAATACACCATAAGATAATTGAGGATGTAGGTTGCAAGTGCCACTCAGAGGTGAAGAGATTGTCCCAGGAGAGGAATTAGTGGCGGGCCGCATCATATCAGTTACAAGACGGATGAGAAAAAAAAATTCTGCGTGGACGGAATTTGGAACGACACCCTCAGGAGCATATCCAAAGACTCTGTCAATCTATGCCAACCCAAATAATTGCTTGCAAAAGGGCCAGAGATGGACCACTGCGTTACAGACTTGACTAATTTGTGAAGCTCCTCCTCTTGAATAAACCATTCAACATTTCTGAAATTTTAATCATTTGTTTGTCACATCTACCGAACCTCGTCCCATTTGGGTAATTCTTTCGCGGTGCGTCCACAAACACACACACACACACAAACACACATCTGTCATAATTGTTGCTAAAAGACGACCGTGAGCTATTACATGTCTAAATTATCACTAAACGCATGTGGCTCAGAAACAACATCCTAGGCACAAAAAACATGACTCAAAAACATTCTTAACAGGTACTTCACATTCTGTCTTTAGGCCTAAATGAGATGAAGTGCCAAAATGAACCTGTCAGGGCCTGTAAATGTGTCAGACAAATATTGGTTAAAATACAATGCTAAGCAGAACAGCATACAAATAAATAAGAAATTACTTGCAGGTGCAGGAAGAATGCAATTATGACCCTAAGGAAAATGGGTTTATGAACAAACACAAACCTGGACAAATAACATTTTAAGGAGAAGAAGATAATGCATAATTTTCAACACTAGAAAAACAAAATCAATTATATTCACCGACCAATATCGATTTTTAGTACATTTGATGTAGGCCCACTCGTGGATATGTACAAAAACAAACGTTCGAAAAAGGCTGCTGCATTTACCATTGTCAGTTATGATACCTGAGCTGACTAAAATGTTTACATCTTGTTCTTGCATAATCAAAATTAAATAATACCAAGACCTAATCGTATTGTTCAAAAATACCAGATGTATATGACATAGGCAAAGAAAAACGAACTGACCACGGAGAAGCTGTATATTTTTGTAATAAGCACAGATTCCTTCATAATGCACGGAATAGTACATGTTTACGTACAACATGGCAAAAACATTGGTAGAACAAGATTCCAGAGACAGAGATGGAAAACTGATATCTCGAAAACATAACATTTCAACAAAAAATTTGGTTTTTGCACCAAAACAAAATTATTTGTTACAATAAGGAATGAATTCAAGTACAAACACACACACACAAGTTTCTCATTGTAATGATCAAACGTAAATGCAGATTTCTGATTGTGAACAAAAATTCGATCTCTGCAACAAAATTTTTATAAATCTCTAAGTAAGTAGGATTTCGACCGCAAGTCACTCATGGCACTACTGTCCGCTAAGTCCATACTGTAACCCACGGTTCTCTTTTTTTTTTGTCTGTCAGCAAAATCTGCTTAAGAAATAGAAAATTTCGAAGATGTAAGTACAACAGTCGGGTCATCATTTGTGTTCCATGGAACCGCCATATTCACGGTTTTCCTAATAAGACATTTATATATCATCAGAGAATACAAGTGTGTCAAATTTTGTTTCGATTAATGAACACAGTTTGAATAGTTAAAATACACTCTTAGACCAAAAAATGGCACACCAAAGAGGAATTATCTGAATGGGATGGAAATCACGGATGACAACCAAAGGAATTCTGCTTTGAGAAGAAGTAGGACCCCAAACCACTACTACTGATTGTCGAGCTGTACGGCATGTGATAGTCAGGTTGTAATCCCAGCGCTGTCTAGAGCTTCTACAAATATGTCTTCAGCCTGTAATATTGCTGACTAAAATAGAATTGTCTTCAGAGATATGTCCCACTTCGAACTGAATGCCGATGACCGGCAAAACTGTACAAGATTAAAAAAAAATTACACATGACATGTATACTGGCGCTATTAGTAATACATAGAGGTTAAGGTACAATGGCAATGATCAATGATCATTTATTGTACAACAGTTTGGAAACACCATAAACAATCAAATTAAATACGTCCAAATCTAAACTATCTATATTACTTGTCATAATGCACATGGTTACCTTATTGCCACAGATTAAATAGGTTATTCATTAGTTGACAATCATAATTTGATCTTTGTGTCACGCTTTAAAGGGACCAAAGCACATAAAAATTAGTTCTGTAACACTGCAAAACACACATGGGCACTGCTACTGATCTAATTTAAATAACAATTATTGATGAGAATAATTTTATCGTTTGTATCAAAGCAAACAATATTATTCCCATATCTAAATTTGTTGAAAACTTGCCTCTAAAACCGATATAAAAGTCAACCAAAAATTATAATGACCCTCCATGCTGGGGTATTAAGCAGCTGAACATGTTTGTCATGTTCTGTTGATAATACTAAATCATGCTGTCGCACCTTGGAAACTACATGACCTTGTGATGAAACAGTATTCTGAACAATACTAATCACATTCATACTGGACTGAAATAAACCTCTCTTGCTTTCAATTCACCACTTTGAGTCAGTGAAACATCACAGCATAGCCATGTTTCAGTGGTACTATAACAAACTGACACGTAGATCAGCATGTTACACTGCATTTGTATCACACATCCGAATATTACAGCAAAAGTCTAGCAGTTTGTCTCATACATCACCATGTTACAGCAAAAATGCAATACAGCTATAATTTGTCTCATACTTCGCCAACTATGTAAGCTGGGACTTAGCTGGCCAGTTGCAAATTGTTCCAAAAAGCAGAAACGAATATTCAGGAAGTCGAAACTTACAAATGCCACTAAGTCAAGACTTGTTCAAGAAGCAAAACACTTACAAGTAAACCTATCCAAAGGATACACTTCGATTTTGATCGACTTTGAATATGTCGTAGTGTAGAGAAAAATAAGGAACAAATATTTTTTTTGTAAGTGCCCACTTGGCCATTAAGGGGATGAAACACATCTTGAAAGAAACAGTTTAATATTTTCTGAATGAATATCACTGAAATGGTAACAGATATAAAAAGCTTCAGATAAAAGTTCTATCGTTTCTAATGTACATTACAATGGTGCCCACTATTTTGTTTCTCATTTCAACATTTGATGAATAACAAAATGTACAGCACAGTTAGTACCAAATTCAATCATATATGGTGAAGTGGTAGAGGGAGACCAAGAGATGAATACACTAAGCAGATTCAGAAGGATGTAGGTTGCAGTAAGTACTGGGAGATGAAGAAACTTGCACAGGATAGGGTAGCATGGAGAGCTGCATCAAACCAGTCTCAGGACTGAAGACCACAACAACAACAAAAATGATGAAGTTGTATTCCAAAAACGCATCTGTCAGAAATAAGCTAGAAATATCTCCATATCACTATATGTGCACCCAATATATGTTTGCTTCCATACCAGTTGTCATGTTGAGTAGTTTAATAAGTATTTCGCATATAAATACATTCTAAAAGTATATTGTACATATATTTCTCAATATTTATGATTTCATTTATTTTTCATTTAATCTTTTGTTGAATTTGTGTTTTATTTTTACAATTGCTCTATTTTTTCAAGTTTTATCATTTTCAGTTTGAATTATTGTATATCTGAAATTGTTTGTACATTATTGTTGTAATAATATTATATATCTGTACTATAGTGAGGAAGTACACAATTTTTCAGGTCAAAAAATGCTGAATTCACTTTGATCTTGTGCGCCAAGCATAAGAGATTTCGAAAATAATTACTTTTTTGACAAATTTGAGTGCACTGTTGTAAGTTAGATTAAAAATGACAGAACTTTTGTTTGAAGGTTTTTTTGTATCTGTTACCATTTCAACAGGATTCATTCAGAAATATTAAATTCATTTTTTTCAAGCGGTGTTTCACAACCTAAGTCATCTGGGAATATATAAAAAGTATGTCTCTTATTCTATACTGCAACATATCCACAGCCAATCAAAATCGGAATGTATCCCTTGGGTAGCTTTACTTTTTAGTCATATTCGCGACATCATGTGTGTGCAGATCACTACCATATCTAAGATATCACAAGCCACATTAGTTGTTATGATATCGTGATAACATCACATGTGAGTCATTGACTCGACTGCATGATGTTATATTCCAAGAAAGAATCCATGACATCACAGTTATGTTACATTGGTCATGAAAATAAAACAGCCAAGCACAGTGCAGTAATTATCAGCCAATGAAACAACTGTTAAAATTACATAAACTGGCCATCATTGGCCACCAGAGGTAACTAGTCATCCTGTAAATTGACTGTTATTTTCCCAACCTGTAAAATGATCATCAGTGTCACCAACCAATAGTATCTGGGATAATTATGGTCACCCCATAAATTGAGCATCACTGCCCTGGATATCATTGCTCCCTATGCATTATGGTGGGCACCTTATAAACTGACCATTATTGTCCCTCAGAGGGTAATGGCTTTCTTCTTCCAAATTGAGCACTGTTGCTCACTTCAGGGGATAATGGTGGTCACTAGGTAAACTGACTGTCATTGTCTCATGAGTACAGGTGGTCAGCCCTTAAATTAAATCATAGCCTCCAGGGATAATAACAGTCATCCTTTAAATGAACCATCATTGTCACAGGGATAGTGATGGTCACTATGTAAATTGACCATCATTGTCCCCTGAGGGCAATTTGCTAAGCTTCTGCTGTAACATGATGATGTATAGGGCAATTCATTGCAATTTTGTTGTAACATGGAGCTGTCTGGTGTAATTCATTACAGTTTTGCTGTAAAATGGCGTTGTATAGGTTGAAGCATTATGTAATCTCCACTGTGTGTTAGCGGAAGGTGACAAACTTTTGTACAGCGAGATAAATTTAATACTCCAGCATGAGGTTTCTGTAATGTTTGACTCTGAAAGAACTGAACTGAAAGCAAGCAAGCTTTATTTCAGACCAATACAAACATGTATTAGTATTGTTATTGTTGTATTTCATTGTAGTGTTATGCAGTTTACAAAGTGCGACAGTGTGATATAATATTATGAGCAGAATAAGACAAACATGCTAAACTGCAACATGAAATCAATACCTTAGCACAGACTGACACTATAATGTTTGACTGACTTTGATATCGATTTTACAGTTGAGTTTTTAACAATTTTAGGCGTGGAAATATTGTTTGCTTTGACACAAATGATCAAACTATTCTCGTTGATAAGTTCACTTTAAACTGTAAGTTAGATGAGCAGCAGTGCACATGTGTGTTTTGTAATGTTCTAGAACCAATTTTGATGTGTTTTGGTTTCATTAATGCATGGTACAAAGATCGCATTACGATCCAAACAAACCTAATTTTTTTTCAGTAGTGCCAGTCAGTGAGCTGTGCGTATTTTGGTAAGTTCTGTAGACAATTCAGAGGTGCAAATATTTAATTTGAGAGTCCATTGTGCTCAGAAAGACTGGTGCAGTTCTTATGTTATCAGAAACTGTCGATTGTCTTGTGAAATGATTTTTCTGGAAGTAAGCTGTAATAAATGTTAAGGAAACGTTTAATGCACCTTTGAATTATATTCTAAAACATGTGCAGCATATGAGGTGCCAATTGAGAATTTAAAGTTTAATGTGTAACTTAGAATAGTAGAATTTTAAAAAGTGCTAGAGGATATTTGTCTCGTGGATTGTGTGGACTGTGCAGTCTACTGTTGTGTGGCCTTGTCATATTTCTATCATCTATGCCCGAAGATGTATCAGAGACCATTGATTTATTTTTAAATGCCCACATAGCGCATTTTTTTAATTTCCTGTCAATGCTAATGTTCATTTTTCAATTTATCGGCAGCGATATCATGGAGTTTTAAATTTCCCTCTATCTGCCATCTTGGCGTGTTAAGTTTCGAGTCATTGCCAGTGCCAGACAGCATCGCAGCTACAGTGCTGAATAGCAGCAGCTGCATGAGCTCTGTGTTGGAACTCCCATTGCCATACTACTTTTGTGGAAACGTATTACTTGCTTGATATCTTACGTGATATCCCTGAAATGTTAATCAAGTTGATTCTATCGCTGAGACGTCAGTAATAAGTACATCGAAATTAACTGACAATTTTTTGGAAAAATTCCGTCCATGGAAAAGAAAAATAAATGCAGATATTATCAATAATTCTGATCCTATGTTGTGTTAGGAGTGTTATACAGTTTTCATTATCACCTTCAAAAGATATAGTTATACAGTTATTTTTCTGTTAGTATTCAGGTAAATGTCTGCTGTCATATGCATTAAAATCCCGAGGAGCAGTACTGTAGCGTGCCACCAGTGGAGTCAAAACGAAGTCATTGTAATCCACCTCCACGTTATCGATGGACTGTATCACTTCCTTTCGCAATTATGGCTGAATGTAAAGTGCCATTGGTTGATTTTCCTTTAGGGACAAGTGAGTCGATAGTATTCACATCCATTGTATGTGAAAGCCAGAAGCAACGCGTCGCTTCAACTTCAAGCGTGTATGAAACAAACTATTATGACTACTCTTGATCCAAGTTGAAAAGCTATTCAGCAGGGATTCCACGTGTTATGGATTAGATAAGTTCTTGGTTGGATTCTGGATGTATGCGGCGCCATATGTCTACGCACAGTCACACAAATCCCTTAAATTTCTGGCCGTTTATTTGTGGACGCGGAGCTCGTACCCGATAGCCTCCGATATGTAACCCATCAGGTTCAGATGAGGCGAATTAGGCAGCCAGACATCAAGGCTGTGACTTCACTGCCGTGGTCCTCAGATCACTATTGCAGGACTTGCAACACCATCTGTAGCTCGACAAAAATGTCATTTCAAAAAGGCCGAAAAAAGTTCACTTAGTCCACCGCTGTCACGTCGCCTTTGATTACTAATATGGGGAAAGGTATGGATAGAGCGGGCATGGACCTGGAAGTGGCAGGATTTGGTTAGCCAATTTTTTTTTGTTACATCTGTAACACATTTATTTCCCAGACACGCTTTGTCTCTTTTTTAAGCAGTGGAATTTGGCACAATGTTAAATCTTGCATTAAAGTAAATCTTCATTATCAGTAATTAGATTACCTAAGGTGTAATGGTTGCAATTGTAAATCTGTTTATCGTATCTTTCAAATCAGACGTTTCAATTTATGTTTCCAAAAACCCTTTAAATTTCATTAAAGAAAATCTAGTTCCTTTAATGGAAACGGACTCCACTGAACTTTAAACATCAAAATTTAATCTTAGGTAAAACTTAACTGATCAGATAAAACTTAAAAACCACGTAGAAAATTTCTTTCAATCGAATGTTAAAAGAAGATTTACATAACAGACTTATGGTGCATTTAAAAAGAAATTACATCTGTGACACTTATTAAAATTTGACATTAATGATTATATACACCATGGTGGCGAATGAACTGGCTTCCGTACGAGAGAGCAGGATGGCTCCCGCTGCTTGCACCTTAAAATCTCGTCCAACCCTTAATGGGATCCAACTTAGTACAGACAACCAATCGTGCAAACAGTCTGCGTACTATAACGTACAGAAACAAAAGTAACCAAAATGACAATCACAGTTCACTACCGATAATACGCGATTGTCGGAGAACAACAAAGAATCATAATTTTACCAGTGTTTTGTACAACTTAAGAAAGGATTGTGTGAATTAGAAGACAAATCCAGAAACTGACTGCTCGGAGTACTGCCACGTGACACTCAGATTAGAGCGAACAACTATTTCCTTGGCTGGCCCTAAAGTATGTACAGTACTTCACTGAAGTAGAAGACTTGCCTCAAAAAATGTGCAACTACAGCGCAGCCATGGGTATTACATTAACCCATAGATATGAACACAGTTACAAAATTTTCTCTGGCACAGGTGCTCACCAGATATACAGTTAACGATGCCACAAGTCCAAGGTCCAGTAGCTGAAAGCCGTCTCTTGCCAGTGGCCTTGCACGAACAGTAGCTTAGCGTACTCCACACTCCACAGCGACTTACGCCGTAAATTCCCATCCAGTCCCATAACCAACTGTTCGCCCACATGAAATACAAACACTGAAAGCTATCCGCTGCTGTCTAGTAGTGTGTCAATGTACTAACATTAGCCCTGCTGTGCTGTGCGCGAAGAAGGAAGTCTGTTCGCGAGCATGTGCGGCTGGAGCTAAATACTCACTTGCTACTACGCCAAAGACCCTCTCGCCCGCCAGGGAAAACAAACATGCAGCTATGGTAGCACGAATCTCTGATCGCCGCCACAATCGAATCGAGCCGCTCTACGACTCAACTATCACCGGTCCCATGGAAGCTCAAGAGAATGTTTCCCCACCCGCACAGCGTAATACTGTCCTCACTGGTCTGCATACATGGCAGCAGGCATCTTTCTGGCAGCCGTTCGCATGGGTGACGGCGAATTCAGAAACAACTGTTAACCTGGTGTATCAATGGATCCACATGGAAACATGTGGGGGTCGTCTCCTGTGGGACCTCATGTTCAACAATGTGCGCTGAACAGTGTGCTCCGAAACACATGAGCCCGCACTAGCACTGTATTCTGTCGCCAGATCGGCCTTAGATCGCCGCCTATCTTACTTTACAGAGCACGCAAACCTCCGACCTCCAGATTCTGTGATGACACGTAGACGACCAGTACCTTGTCGCCTACTTGTGGTTTCAACTGCCCATCAACTCCATTCCATAGCCGCTGACGACAGTATCGTATGACATTTGATAATCTTCGCCGTTTCGAGTATGCAAGTTCCCAGGCGATGATCCATAACATTCCACCATTTGGCAAATACGCTTATGTCAGTTGGTTTCCCCATTTGCGATCCGCATCGTCAACATAATGATTATCTATCTGTCTCTGTTCCTTATAGCACGACAGACTCGCAACGCAACCATGCAGCATTCGATCTCGTGATTTGCATTGGTCATAATGTTTCGGCTCATGAGTGTATAGTGCTAATTTTTCAAACCAGAGGAGAGCACAATCGTCTTGGATGGTCGAGTTTCATACTGGGAAAATCGCCTATGTATATGAAAAAATGTGGTTTCGTAGTTCTTACTAATTATCTTTCTTTTCAAAGTCATCATAGAAATGGCTCTGAGCGCTATGGGACTTAACTTCTGAGGTCATTAGTCCCCTAGAACTTAGAACCACATAAACCTAACTAACCTAAGGACATCACACACATCCATACCCGAGGCAGGATTCGAACCTGCGACCGTAACGGTCTCGCGGTTCCAGACTGTAGCGCCTAGAACCGCTCGGCCACTATGGCCGGCGTCATCATAGAAACCACTGAAAAGACAAAGAGACTGAACAAACTCCACGGCCGGCCCGAGTGGCCGAGCGGTTCTAGGCACTACAGTCTAGAACCGCGCGACCGCTACGGTCGCAGGTTCGAATCCTGCCTTGGGCATGGATGTGTGTGATGTCCTTAGGTTAGTTAGATTTAAGTAGTTCTAAGTTCTAGGGGACTGATGGCCACAGCAGCTAAGTCCCATAGTGCTCAGAGCCATTTGACCCATTTGAACAAACTCCACCACGTTCCTGAGAAAAAGATAGTACGATTTCTCTGTTGTTCTATAAAACGCTGAAAAGTAGACTATTTACACCAGCTTACATAATACCACTGGATGATGATTTAAGTTTCGTGTTTCTTAAACCAATGAAGACCTTTCACCTATAACTACACTCTCACTGTGAAATGAGCAGCACAGGAAATAATTTATTGTAGCCCCCCCCCCCCCCCCATGAACCATGGACCTTGCCGTTGGTGCGGAGGCTTGCATGCCTCAGCGATACAGATGGCCGTACCGTACGTGCAACCACAACGGAGGGGGATCTGTTGAGAGGCCAGACAAACGTGTGGTTCCTGAAGAGGGGCAGCAGCCTTTTCAGTAGTAGCAGGGGCAACAGTCTGGATGATTGACTGATTTGGCCTTGTAACACTAACCAAAACGGCCTTGCTGTGATGGTACTGCGAACGGCTGAAAGCAAGAGGAAACTACTGCCGTAATTTTTCCCGAGGGCATGCAGCTTTACTATATGGTTAAATGATGATGGCGTCCTCTTGAGTAAAATATTCCGGAGGTAAAATAGTCCCCCATTCGGATCTCCGGGCGGGGACTTCTCAAGAGGACGTCGTTATCAGGAGAAAGAAAACTGGCAATCTACGGATCGGAGCGTGGGATGTCAGATCCCTTAATCGGTCAAGTAGGTTAGAAAATTTAAAAAGGGAAATAGTTTAAAGTTAAGTAGAGTGAGAATTAGTGAAGTTCGGTGGCAGGAGGTTCAAATGGTTCAAATGGCTCTGAGCACTATTGAACTTAACTTCTGAGGTCATCAGTCCCCTAGAACTTAGAACTACTTAAACCTAACTAACCTAAGGCCATCACACGCATCCATGCCCGAGGCAGGATTCGAACCTGCGACCGTAAGGGTCGCGCGGTTCCAGACTGTACGCCTAGAACCGCTCTGCCACCACGACCGGCCCGGTGGCAGGAGGAACAAGACTTTTGGTCAGGTGAATACAGAGTTATAAATACAAAATCAAATAGGGGTAATGCAGGAGTAGGTTTAATAATGAATAAAAAAATAGGAGTGCGGGTAAGCTACTATAAAAAGCATAGTGAACGCATTATTGTGGCCAAGATAGAAACGAAGCCCACGCCTACTACAGTAGTACAAGCTTATTTGCCAACTAGCTCTGCAGATGATGGACAAATTGATGAAATGTGTGATTAGATAACAGAAATTATTCAGGTAGTGAAGGGAGACGAAAATTTAATAGTCATGGGTGACTGGAATTCGAGACTAGGAAATTGGGAGAGAAGGAAACATAGTAAGTGAATATGGATTGGGGGTAAGAAATGAAAGAGGAAGCTGGCTGGTAGAATTTTAAACAGAGCATAACTTAATCATAGCTAACACTTGGTTCAAGAATCATAAGAGAAGATTGTATTCATGGAAGAATGCTCGAGTTACTAGCAGGTATCAGATAGATTATATAATGGTAAGACAGAGATTTAGTAACCAGGTTTTAAATTGTAAGACATTTCCAGGGGCAGATGTGGACTCTGACCACAATCTATTAGTTATGGACTGTAGATTAAAACTGAAGAAACACCAAAAAGGTGGGAATTTAAGGAGATGGGACCTGGATTAACTGACTAAACCAGAGGTTGTACAGAGTTTCAGGGAGAGCATAAGAGAACAGTTGACAGGAATGGGGGAAAGAAATACAGTAGTAGAAGAATGGGTGGCTTTGAGGAATGGAATAGTGCAGGCAGCAGAGGATCAAGTAGGTAAAAAGACGAGGGCTAGGAGAAATCCTTGGGCAACAGAAGAGATACTGAATTTAATTGATGAAAGGAGAAAATACAAAAATGCAGTAAGTGAAGCAGGCAAAAAGGAATACAAACGTCTCAAAAATGAGATCGACAGGAAGTGCAAAATGGTTAAGCAGAGATGGCTAGAGGACAAATGTAAGGATGTAGAGTCTTATCTCACGAGGGGTAAGATAGATACTGCCTACAGAAAATTGAAGAGACCTTTGGAGAAAAGAGAACCACTTGTATGAATATCAAGAGCTCAGATGGAAACGCAGTTCAAAGCAAAGAAGGGAAAGCAGAAAGGTGGAAGGAGTATATAGAGGGTCTATACAGGGACGATGTTCTTGAGGACAATATTATGGAAATGTAAGGGGATGTAGATGAAGACGAAATCGAAGATAGATACTGCGTGAAGAGTTTGACAGCGCACTGAAAGACCTGAGTCGAAACAAAGCCCCGAGAGTAGACAACATTCCATTAGAACTACTGACGCCCTTGGGAGAGCCGGTCATGACAAAACTCTACCATCTGGTGAGTAAAATGTATGAGACAGGCGAAATACCCTCAGACTTCGAGAAGAATATAATAATTACAATCCCAAAGAAAGCAGGTGTTGACAGATGTGAAAATTACCAAACTATCAGTTTAATAAGTCACAGCCGCAAAATGCTGACACGAATTCTTTACAGACGAATGGAGAAGCTGATAGAAGCCGGCCTCGGGGATGATCAGTTTGGATTTCGTGGAAATGTTGGAACACGTGAGGCAATACTGACCCTACGACTTATCTTAGAAGAAAGATTAAGCAAAGGCAAACTATTTATCGTCCACGTATCACTTCCATACATGACTACACTCCATACAAATACTTTCAGGAACGACTTCCTGACACTTAAAACTATACTCGATGTTAACAAATTTCTCTTCTTCAGAAACGCTTTCCTTGCCATTGCCAGTCTACATTTTATATCCTAGCTACTTCGACTATCATTAGTTATTTTTCTCCCCAAATAGCAAAACTCTTTTACTACTTTAAGTGTCTCATTTCCTAATCTAAATCCTTCAGCATCACCCAACTTAATTCGACTACATTTTATTATCCTCGTTTTGCTTTTGTTGATGTTAAACTTATATCCTCCTTTCAAGACATTGTCCATTCCGTTCAGCTGCTCTTCCAGGTCCTTTGCTGTCTCTGACAGAATTACAATGTCATCGGCGAACCTCAAAGTTTTTATTTCTTCTCCATGGATCTTAATACCTACTCCGAATTTTCCTTTTCTGCTTGTTCAATATACAGATTGAATAACATCGGGGAGAGGCTACAACCCTGTCTCACTCCCTTCCCAACCACTGTTTCCCTTTCATGCCCGTCCACTCTTATAACTGTCCTCTGGTTTCTGTACAAATTGTAAATAGCCTTTCGCTCCCTGTCACCTTCAGAATTTGAAAGAGAATATTCCATTCAACATTGTCAAAAGCTTCCTCTAAGTCTGCAAATGCTAGAAACGTAGGTTTGCCTTTCCTTAATCTATTTTCTAAGATATGTCGTAGGGTAAGTGTTGCCTCACGTGTTCCAACATTTCTACGAAATCCAAACTGATCTTCCCCGACTCTGGCTTCTACCAGTTTTTCCATTCGTCTATAACGAAGTCGTGTTAGTATTTTGCAGCCGTGGCTTATTAAACTGATAGTTCGGTAATTTTCACATCTGTCGACACCTGCTTTCTTTGGAATTATTATATTCTTCTCGAAGTCTGAGGGTATTTCGCCTGTCTCCTACATCTTGCTCACCAGATGGTAGAGTTTTGTGAGGCCTGGCTCTCCAAAGGCTGTCAGTAGTTCTAATGGAATGTTGTCTACTCCCGGGTCCTTGTTTCGACTTAGGTCTTTCAGTGCTCTGTCAAATTCTTCACGCAGTATCATATCTCCTATTTCATCTTCATCTACATTCTCTTCCATTTCTATAATATTGTCCTCAAGAACATCGCCCTTGTATAGACCCTCTATATACTCCTTCCACCTTTCTGCTTTCCCTTCTTTGCTTAGAACGGGGTTTCCATCTGTGCTCTTGATATTCATGCAAGTGGTTCTCTTTTCTCCAAAGGTCTCTTTAATTTTCCTGTAGGCAGTATCTACTCCTAGTGATATGCACCTCTACATCCTTACATTTGTTCTCTAGACATCCCCGCTTAGCCATTTTGCACTTCCTGTCGATCTCATTTTTGAGACGTTTGTATTCCTTTTTGCCTGCTTCGTTTACTGCCTTTTTATATTTTCTCCTTTCATCAATTCAATTCGATATTTCTTCTGTTACCTAAGGATTTCTATTAGCTCTCGTCTTTTTACCTACTTGATCCTCTGCTACCTTCAATATTTCATCTCTCAAAACTACCCATTCTTCTTCTACTGTATTTCTTTCCCCCATTCTTGTCAATCGTTCCGTAATGCTTTCCCTGAAACTCTTTACAACCTCTGGTTCTGTCAGTTTATCCAGGTCCCATCTCCTCAAATTCCCACCTTTTTGCAGTTTCTTCAATTTTAATCTGCGGCTCATAACCAATAGATTGTGGTCAGAGTCCACATCTGCCCTTGGAAACGTATTACAGTTTAAAACCTGGTTCCTGAATCTCTGTCTTACCATTATATAATCTATCTGAGACCTTCCAGCATCTCCAGGCTTCTTCCATGTGTACAACCTTCTTTTATGATTCTTGAACCAAGTGTTAGCTATGGTTAAGTTATGCTCTGTGAAAACTTCTACCAGGCAGCTTTCTCTTTCATTCCTTAATCCCATTATATATTCACCTACTAAGTTTCCTTCTCTTCCTTTTCCTACTATCGAGTTCCAGTCACCCATGACAATTAAATTTTCGTCTCCCTTCACTATCTGAATAATTTCTTTTTACTATTCAGATATATATTCTTTTATACTATTCAGATATGAGCCATTATTTATGCACTTCCTTCACAGACAAATCCTATCATTCCAATCACTCATAAGCTGACCTTATACGTTTTTACTGTCACGCCTCTGAGTTAATATACTGTAATTGAAACTCATTAATTTTGTGTTACAAGATATCACTCTTTCACGTTTTGCGAAATGCCTATCTCTTGATTAGGTGCTAATTCCCTAGCTTTGTCTTCCGCTGTTGTGTTTAGCACACGAAGTTTCCCTTTCGTGACACTAGATACAGTAGCTCTGTATACCTCTGATGTATTTATGAGTTTGTGGGCTGGTATTCAAAGTTCGAAATCAAATTAACGTCGTCCAATGTCAACTGATGTAAATGAAGCTCAAAATGTATATAACAATATTCTGGAATGGAACCTGTTGTAGGAGGTAGCTCAGTACTGTAACAAAAAAAAAAAAAAAAAGAGGAATAAAAATAAACCAGAGATGGAATAGCACCGGAATTACTGTCCAGTGGCACTTCTACTGTTTCCGTATCTTTACACTGAGATGACAAAATTCGTTGGATACAGATATACACATATACAGATGGCGATAGTATCCCGTACACAATGTATAAAAGGGCAGCGCGTTGGCGGAGCCTTTACTTGTACTCAGTTGATTCACATGAAAAGGTGTCCAACGACACTATGGCCGGACGACAGGATTTAACAGACTCTGAACGCGGAATGATAGTTGGAGCTAGACTCATGGGACATTCCATTTCTAAATCGTTGGGGAATTCAATATTCCGAGATCCACAGCGTCAAGATAGTGTCGAGAATACCACATTTCACCAAGAACAACGCACGGCGAGTTGCATAGATTTGTCAGTGTTAACAGACAAACAACACTGCGTGAAATTACCGCATTAATGAATGTGGGATGTACGACAGCCGTCCGTTGTGGCCGTGCGGTTCTAGGCGCTCGGTCTGAAACCGCCTGACCGCTACAGTCGCAGGTTCGAATTCTGCCTCGGGCATGTATGTGTATGATGTCCTTAGGTTAGTTAGGTTTAAGTAGTTCTAAGTTCTAGCGGACTGATAACCTCATATGTTCAGCCCCATAGTGCTCAGAGCCATTTGAACCATTTTTTTATGTATGACGAACGTATCCGTTAGGACGGTGCGGCGATATGCTTTAATGGGCTCTGGCATCAGACGACAGACGCAGGAGCGTTTTCTAACAGCACAGTATCACCTGTAGCACTTCTTCTGGACTTGTGACCATACCAGTTGGACCGTAGACGACTGGAGAACCGTGGCCTGGGCCGATCAGTTCCCAGTTAGTAAGAGCTGTAGTAGGATCCGAGTGTGGCGCAGCCCCACGAACCCATGGATTCATGTTATCAACAAGGCACTGTGCAAGTGGGTGGTGGCTCCGTAATGGTGTGGACTGGGTCCTGTAGTCCAACTGAACCGATTTTTGACTGGAAATGAATATGTTCGGCTACTTGGTAACCACATGCAGCCATTCGTGGACTTCATGTTCAAAACAACGGTGTAATTTTTATGGATTACAATGTCACCGAGCCACAGTTGTTCGTGATTTGTTTGAAGAACATTCTGGACCATTCGAGCGAATGATTTGGCCATCCATATTGCCCGACATGAATTCCAAGCCTGAGCACGGGCAATTAGCAGTGTGGATGCTTTGTCTGATACCGTTATGTGCCTGTCTGATAACACCATATCATGTACTCTAGTAATATTATTTTCATTCGTGGATGTGGAGAGATGCCCATTTATACCTTCATACTCCACACTCGGCCTTCCTTCTCTGAACAACAACACCAGTGTCTAGTCATTTGACGAAGTACAACATGTTCATCATACAGAGTCTGTAGGCGTTCTCGGATGATGGACACACTAGTCCCATGTGCCCATTCACCAGTTAACAGCACACATTTCTGCTGGCGACCTCGTTGTCAGTGCACGTCCATCGAGATGTGGAGTCGAATAACCTCAGGTACATCGGTTGGCTAGTTCTTTCTCTTCTTCGGCGCTCTGTACATGCGTCATTATTCCTCCGCTCATGCCCCTCCTGTCGCTGAACCAGCAAGGGGTGTGGTTTCATACGGCGTTTGTTTGTGTTATCTGGTGTACCATCTGCTCTTCCAAAAACAATGACGAATCTTACTTTCGGAATGTCTCTGGGGAAATGTGTTATAGCATGTAGCGATCCGGTCCACCATTGACGGCAGAACGCTGTGTTACAGAAACCTGTACCAACAGTACTGCAGCACCTGCCTGCAGAATGATGTGGGTGAGTGGCCTGCATACCTCTTGGCTGGTGGCGACTGCCAGCCTGGGGCTGATGCAGCAACTGTATTAAAGATGGCCCGCATGGCGCCTAAAAGTTATTTCATGGAAAAGAATCAACGGCTATTTGTTACAATCTCTTTGGTTCAATAAAGTTCACAGTTGATAATTTAAGCTGCAATGCTGCCGGAGGAAGAAGAAAATCAATACATGCGATATTTAATCCAGTGAATAGGTAACTGTAACAAAAGACAAGCATTCACGATTCTAGACCCGTTGTAGTAACACCAAACAGTCTGATGGCCACGATAACATAGAAGCGGATGGATTGGAATGCAGATTGTCAGTTACAAATGGGCAGCAATGTTTCCTTATAAATATACACTTAGCAAACACTTCTTCAGTAGCTTCAACACCATGCATGTAGGAGGGGCTTGTGTGACACATTATTAAACAATGTTTTAAGAATAGTAGATGTGACAATGGCCAGTCTTACGACTGGAAGTGATAGTTCATGTTGGAAAGAATAGCTTTTCTTCCGTCATACATTAAGGTGACAAAAGTCATGGGATAACTCCTAATATCATGTCGGACCTGCTTGTGCCTGGAGTAGTGCAGCAGCTCAACGTGGCATGGACTCAACAAGCCGTTGGAAGTCCCCTGGAAGAATACTGAGCCATGCTGTCTCTACAGCCGTGAATAATTGCGAAAATGTTACCGCACAATATTGTGCACGAAGTGACCACTCTGTCATGAGCTCAGGCTCATCACGTGTCCATGATGTGTTGGGTTACGAAAAAGTGTCTTCAAGATGAGTGCCGAGAAACCTAACCCACGATCACAAGAGTGCAAGGTCGTGAATCACCCTCGAGCAATCGATCTGATACACACGAAAGGGAAATGAGTTCATATTAGGAATCATCATAAGCCATGAGACTTGACTGCATCACTTTTTCTCCAAAACCCAAGACAGCCTCAGTGACGTGGAAGTATCCCAGTTCACCAGCGTGGAATAAGTTTGAAGTGTTACCTTCAGCAGGAAAGGTTATTGCCACAGTGTTCTGGAATGCGAAAAGTATGATTGTCCTTGATTTCCTCCGACAAGGGATCATCAATGCAGCACACTACTGTGACACCCTCATCAAACTCAGGTCCGCCATTCGACGAAATAGATCAGGGCTCTTGAGTGAATGTGTTGTGCTCTTGAACGACAACGCAAAACAGCAAGATTCACATAGGATCATATTCGTCGCTTTGTATTGACGGGATTGGATCACTCAGCCTACAGGCCCAATCTTGCCCCAACGGACTTTCACCTGTTCTCTGCCTTGAAAGTCATACTCTCACGATTTCACTTCCAAACCAAGGCAGAGGTGGAGCGAGCTGTGTGACAATCCCTTGTACCACAGGGCATTGAGTTTTACCACAGTTGTTTCTCCAATCTCACAGTACACCACGACAAATGCCTCTGTGTCGGTGGTGAATAAGTCGTAAAATAGTACACGATGCCATGGTATGTTTGTTTTTGGAATCATAGTTTCCTCATGATAAGCAATGGTGAAACTTACTTTCGGAACGTCGCTCATATATGGGCTCAGAGCTCAGTTGGCAGTAGTGGATACCATCAGTGCCTTGTATTCGACTGGCACCATCCCCGAGTAATCTTTGGTCGAATGTATGGCCTAGCAGCTATAGCTTCATCAATTATCATCACCAGTTAGGGGAATTCACTGGTCTAAGAGCCTTTGGCTTGCTCTGATGGTACCGGGCATCTAACTCCGTCCACCATGTTGAGGCGTTTCGTTGGGTTCCTTTTCCTGACGCTGCAGCCAGTCTATGATGGTCCTGGGCTCAACTCTGGCCGTCTGCAAACCTCTATCAGCCGCCTTGGACCGCGTGTTGCTAATGTCACTCCAGCCATAAGCTCACTGCACTGTTGAGTTGACTACATCAACAAGAGCAAAAAAAAAAAAAAAAAATGGTTCAAATGGCTCTGACCACTATGGGACTTAACATCTATGGTCATCAGTCCCCTAGAACTTAGAACTACTTAAACCTAACTAACCTGAGGACATCACACAACACCCAGTCATCACGAGGCAGAGAAAATCCCTGACCCCGCCGGGAATCGAACCCGAACAAGAGCCCCATAGTCTGTAGCCGCTGTTCTGCTGCCACACCATACTAACTTGCTCTCCGATAGCCATAACTGGCTCCTGCAGCCATCGATCTGCTATTTGGAAGCATCGATTAACAAATAATTTTGTTGTCGAGTAAGCATTGTCGACTTCATGCTCTCAGCAGTACTGGAAAGTCCCATCCCACAGCTCACTGCAAGCACCACTTTGGAGACGAGTGTGACCAGCTTGCAGCACTCAAGTAAGCATAGTGGTCATAGCACAACAGCGACACAACTATATTTTGGAGTCAGAAGAGCCAATACCTACGAGCGATATCGTGGAGCAACGACCTGTGGCGTCACCCTAACGTGGCAAGAGAAAATGAACCACTTTCCATGGGATATGTATGGTTGGGCACGTAATGTCTATCTGAATAGTAAGCCTGGACATCAGCCAGGGAATGTATAGAGTGATGGACATCGCATATGTAAGAATTAGAAGTGTTCTGTGGCAGAAAATACAATTCTTGTTTCGTTTTGGTTCCTCTCCTATTTTATTTTTTCCCCTTTTATTGTGGACACAGACTTCGCAAAGGTGGCTATCCAGGAGGCGATTCAGAACTCATTTCAAATTCGAGCCAACAATTTATAGTTACAAAAAGATTTAGAAAGCTTATAGGAGGACAATTTACAGTTACGTAGGGAAGTAGAGAAGTTACAGAAAAGCGAAACAGTTCTGTCCTAGTTTGGCCTCGATACTAACGCCGCCACTTCTTTTCCGGGGAAGGCGGGAGACGACGTCTCAGTGTTCGTATGCAACTTTTTAAAAGTCCTTAAACTGGAATAATGGTTTGAAGAACAGTTTTTGCATGTGGCCACAGTATGTTTAGTAGGAGACGCTAAAATGTTCATAATGTATCACGAGGAACTGAAGAATGTACTGACATCTGGAATTCTGAGAGTGGGCTTGGTGCCGAGATATGCAAGGAAAAAAGGCTGTTGGTGTTGTAGGAAACGGTTGAGCAAGGAGTCGCAGAAACAGGAGTCCTTCGGAAACTTTGTGTCCAGCATTAGAAAACTAAATGTCAATACATATGATTTGACAGGCAGTGATAACACCAAGGTGGTCCTCATGCAACAGGCAGAAAAAAGACCGTTGGACACATTTTTGCGAGGCTTACCAACCGAAATGTTAAGGAAGGTACAGGCAAAGTTCTCTAACAATTTAGCTGAAGCCATAGCGGCTGCGTTACAAGAGATTGACACAGAGACCCGAACAAACGATAGGAAGAGAATATTCATTGTGGGTGTTAAATGTCACGAGGGTGGACGAACGGGCCACATATGGCGGGAATGCCATGAATCGCAGTGCAAGAAATTCACGCGACAGGCGACTAAGCCGCCTGTAACAAGATATAGATAAAACCTCACAGAAGGCGTGATAAATGGACACAGGGTAAGAATAATAACTCACAGTTACACGACAATGGGGCTCTGGAGCCATTGGGCGGCGCTCCCAGTGAATATAAGCGCAAGCAAGTGGCGGAATTTTGCTTACATAGTATGGTGGTTGGAAGGAAGCATAGGGGAGAATAGGAGGAAAATAAGAATTTAGATATAGCATGGTATTTTGCACATGGGAGCATAGTAAGCTTATAGGAAGTAGCTAGTCAACAGGAAGTACCTTTTGGAATAGATAATTCTCTGACAGAGGGCATGAAATTGTCAAAGAGACTGACAGTTACCAGTTGGGAGATTTTGCAGGAAGACAATTTGTATATAGCCTAGCTTAAGCAAGCTGCCAGTTTAATTGCATTACTTGCTGTCAGTTTTGGGTGTATTTATTAACAGATAGTTTCTAGACTGTATTATTGACGAAAGGACCTATCACAGTGGAGCACCAGTGATGATCGTCCCAAAGAAAAGTGCAGCTGCATGAAAGTGTATCAGTTTGATGTGATTATTGGTACCTCAACAAGTGCGCAGTTAAACATGCTTATCCAATCAAGAATATAATGGAAACTTCGGATAATGTGGATCAATGCTGATATTTTTCTACCACAGATCTGCAAAATGTTTATCAACATTTTAAATAGGCCAAAGGCAGCATATTTGTTCCCTTCTGTCTCGGTGAATGCCGTTTGGATTGAACAGCGCACCAGATACATTTCACTGCTTTTTGGATGGATCTGCTGGCATTCAAACCTAGACATGTGTTTAGTTGGCATAACTGTGTATGAAGAACACGGAGGAGCATGTATTGGGTCTAAGGGAAGTATAAGTGATTGAGCGAAGCAAACCTAACACTGACTTTAGAAAAGTGTTACTTCGCACTAGAGCAGTATCTATGGCAAATAACTCGTGAGGGAGTCCAGACAAATCCCAGGATACCAAAAGCTGTACAGATTTTTCTAGCACTACATACAGGTCAGGAGTTGCCGTTATTCTTGGTTGTGGAGAATTACTATTGGAAGTAGTACAACAACTAACTCATCTATGTAGAAAGGAATGAAGTTTCACTCATCGGTGAAGTGTGAAGACGTATTCAATCGTATAAAGGAACTGTTAACAACTGGACCAATAATGGTTATCCAAATTAGGAAAAGGAATTTGTGTAATCATGAGCTGTGAATAATCATGCGTTTGGCAGTGTATTGAGTAAGGAAATATAAGGGACAGTCCAATTAAACCTAAACACCAGCCACAATGGGACAATGAAATGGGTCTATTCAAAAGTAATCATCACATGTGTTAAGACGTATATCCCACTGAGAGACGAGACAATCATTTTCTGTTTCGGAGAAAGCGGTTGGCCGGTGATGCATCCACAACTGCAGCCAGTCTCGCACTTCCTCGAATGATTAAAACCGACGTCCACATACGTCGTTCTTCAGGTCGCCAAAGATGTGAAAATCACACAGAAACGTAGCTTTCGCCCAATTGGCATTGGGGAAGTGGGGAAGGACGATTCTGTCAGACACCATTCCGTCAGCAAACAGCAAAGCCAACAGTGGAAACATCCCACGTCTCCCCTGCCAAAGAAATCCAAAGCTGTTCACGCAAGTTCCGGTAAGATCACGATGACCTTCTTCGACTGCAGGGACTCGCTGCTAGTCGAGTTTCTCATTTCTCAGGCGTCGAACCACACGCTATGAAGACACTTTGCAGGAACTGCAATGTGCTATCAAGTCAGAACGCCCAGAAATGCTGCCCCTTGTATACTGGTCCGAACACCTAGTTATCTAAGCATTGCGTCAGCTAAACAGAGAGGAAAAGAACTTCTCTACAGGGGATAATGGAACGTTGAGACTGATATACTGCATAACATATGTCCGATCTTATTTATACTAAAGGAAATTTAAAGTGATAATGGATATGCAGTGGTGAGATGGTTCTTAGGTTTCAAAAACCCATCAAGCAGGTTAATTTGCTGGGCACTAAAACTCCGTAAATTCGATTTAGAGTAATTCTTCGACTTGACAAGTCACATAGAAATGCAGAGCAGATAGTGTATGCAGTACAACGAGTAGGTTCCACAACTGCAAAATGGCACAAGGTGCAAGCAGCTGCGAAAACTGCAAGATAATTGCAAAGCAACGATAATTCATGATGTTTGATGGAGTGTTATACAGGCAAATAAAACTGGGGTATCGTATTATGGTGCCAGTTACATTGAAATATTTGGGGAGAGTCTGGTAGGGAATCATTATGTGTTAACGACAATAGATCACCTAGTTGCGCTACATAGAAATATTAGCTATTCCGAATCAACAAGCTGACGCAGTAGTGCAAGTCATGGTTAATAATTGGTTGGTAAAAGTCAGTGCTCCGGAGATGTTCATTAAATAGCTTGGTACTGACTTCATGTTGGAGCTGACAAAGCAACGTTATAGATTGTTATGGCCGTGTAAATCAAAATCAAGCACTGTAGACCTGCAAGCAAATGGCAGAACAGAACGTGTCCACAGTACAATAGGCAAGATATCAAAGTCACTATAATGATTGTAATATGCTGTTATCATAAATTGTTGCCGTTTACAGTTGAAAATTTCATGAGAATACAGGTCTGCGACCAAATCAAATACTGTATGGACCAAAGATGCCATCATCACTTAAGACAGTGAAACCCAGAGTGCGGGAAACCGGTGCATCATTGCAGAATTATGTAAAGACCTTACGGATTTTGTGGCACCAAGTTTAAATAACTAATACGAAGTCCGTGGAACGATAGCAGCGAATGAACAATGGGATGCCGAGTTGCTCGTGTACTGTGTAAGGAGGGAAGGAAAAACAAAAAAATTATCTATACTATCAAGGTCCCTCCTAGGTGATGGAGGTGACCTCACCAGTAAATGCGAAATTACAGTTCTCGATTCGAACACCAGTCGTTCACATTGAGGGTATGCGATCTGTTCAGAGGGCGTCGAAGACTTTACCGCCTTTACCGGCATCAGCCCCAAAAATGGTGCGAGAGAGGAAGAAAGTAAAAAAGTGGCACAACAGAGTGAAGAAGGTGCTCGTGGGAAGTTTGTGCGTTGCCACAAGGGTAAAGAGTTAGGCTGACACGGTGAAGAAATAAGGATGATTGAAAGAGTTGGCGCCAACGGCAGACATAAACGCTATGGTATGTACCCATATCAAGTAAAACGGGGAACTTTAGAGAAATTTGTGCATATCTGAAAAACGATGATTCTGCTAGTTATACCATATATGAAAAGTCATGTGTTGGGGACAGCAATAGAGCCATGCTGACTCCAGAGTAAATTATGGGATGGAAGACCAGAGTGATACAAACAGTTTACTGTTGCAGGGACGTGCAAAATGGAGCAAGGGAGCAGATGCTCGAGGATTCCGACAGGACTTCCTTAAACCACATCCATGTTTTCAGAAAGTAAGAGCTCAGTGGGTCTATTCAGTGTATGACACAGTGGTAGGTATCACCACCTGTTACAGGCAAGGACGCAGAAGGGGAACAGAACGATTGGAATTACAGGAAAGTGAGATACTGCTAAATGGCTGAATGCGACTACTCAGGAGCAACTTTTCAGCTACCAACCACAATAAAAGGAAACGCAGTACTGAACCTAACGTATCCTCTGTTGTATCTACTCAATGATCATTTCGAAATACTAGCCAACCTTGACTCTTGACTCTAACACGCTGTATATAGTTACAGCTACAAGAACAGTTGTTCCACAATATTCAGCAATTCCTCAGTAGGTACCAGCACCAAATGAGGCTAATGGCAATTTCGTCCTCAGGAACTTTCTTGATTCTGGTCGTCACTTGCGCGGCTTGTGCCCATCATCGGTGAAGAGCCAACCATCCACCAGACTTCCAGTCCAGTGCCACTGTCTACCAACCCAGTGGACCGATCACAAGGTTAGCCTGACGTGACGGAACCTTATGGGTTTACCAGTTGCCAGACAGCATGTGACGATGGAAGTAGGAAATAGGAGCGGACAACGTGTCAAGTGCAGGTAGTGGTGTGAGAGAGAGAAGGTGCAAGGGAAAAATGTAGACACGGAAGTACCTTGGTTTCTAGGAATTCACAGGTTCAGTAGGAGCGTGGAATTATCTCAAGGACATGTTATAGAATCTTCCCACCCATATTTTCAGGAACTAAGGTTTCATTGGGTGTACTCAACGCCGTACATCAAGAGCCAAACGTTGATGGCAGCAGTAGAGTTGTGCCGACTCTGGAGTTCGTTATGGGATGCCAAAACATGGTGGTCCAAACAGTTGTAGAGACGTGCAAAATGGAGCTGCATCTCAAGGGAACTGATGCAGAAACAAGACATTTGGAGGCCAACCACATATATCATTCTGCAAGTTGAGTGCTGCAATGTGCTGGTGTAGCATTCTGTAACAGAGAGTCCTACCATCATCAGTGGACTAGATTGCTACATGGTGTAGTACAGTGTAACATCACAACTAAGTACATACTGGGAGCATAACTACTGTCATAACACACTGGCCCAGGGCAGTTATATTGGTTCCAAGCTGAGCCAGTAGTAACAGATACCATCAGAGCCTTGCACTCGACTGTAACCATCTTGGCGCTGGTCAGTAGTCGAATGTGTGGCCTAACAGCTTCTGGCTCACTGAGCAGCATCATCACCTAGGCAAAGTGAAACGGCCATACCAAGGTGGGTATATTGGTTCCTGTCAGATCAGCACTGTCTGGCATGGGCATTAGTTGAATGGGTGAGCATCCAGGTACGCTGCACGCTGTTGACAATTTCCCCCTTTATCTTTACGATGGAAGGGACAGGAGATGTGGTGATGTGGAATCCCTGCTCACCAGTCTTTCGGCCACATCTCATGGATTCTGTTCCAAACCTCCCAGTAGCGTTCAGGAAGTGAGTGCATGTGACACTGTTCATGGTGATCCATCTGTCAGATGGGACGTCGAGCTCAGGATCCCCTTGGTGCTCTTCAAGAAGAGTAGGCTATGTGCCATCTCCTTTTCTCATGATGTCCATTACGAACATGATACTAAACTTTCAGTACGAACATGACACTAAACTACACCCTCGCACAGACACACAACATATCACAATAATCTCCACTTAACCGATACATTTATGTACTCAGTTATCATACTTCGCAAAGGAACAGTGCCTGCTGCCACAAAGGATAGGGAAACATTTCAATAAGGTGGCTGAACCTGCCTTTTGGGGTTTCCCAGCCACTCACGCCATAGGACTTTACTTTACGTTATGTAGGCGAAGCCTCTGGCCTATAAGCTGTCAGATAGCCCCGACAGTTCTAGTCTTTGAACCGGTCCCACTGAGGCAGGGTATCTCGTTGGATGGCACCACCTGGCACTCCTGCAAGTCTAAGAGAGTCCTGGATTCAACTCAAGCGTCTGTACCGCCTGGCAGCCACTTTGGGGAGGCCATGCAGTGTACGCTAGTCCATCTATAAGCTCGCTGCACTATGGTGCTGACTCCCGACTTGCATCAACAGGAGCGTTGTCACCTCCAGCCGCTGTTTCTTTGCCACAGCATTCTGCTGCCACAGCATACTCCTTCGCTGCCCAGTAAACATAAACGGCTCCTGCAGTCATCGAACTTATACAAAAGTTTAGTTAGAGTGCTGCACATCAAATTGTAGTAAGTTAATGCCCAAGCACATAGGTTACCTGTCTATGTATGTATGACTTCAGCACACGTCAACAGCAAGAATACAACTGCTGCCTAGTAAAGACGCCGCACATGAAGTAAGTGTAGAAATACAGGAGTCACTACGTTAATTAAACCAATAATACAATATACCATTATACTGCCCCCTCCCCCCCCCCATGAACCATGGACCTTGCCGTTGGTGGGGAGGCCTGCGTGACTCAACGATACAGATAGCCATACCGTAGGTGCAACCACAACGGAGGGGTATCTCTTGAGAGGCCAGACAAACTTGTTGTTCCTGAAGAGGGGCAGCAGCCTTTTCAGTAGTTGCAGGGGCAACAGTCTGGATGATTGACTGATCTGGCCTTGTAACACTAACCAAAACAGCCTTGCTGTGCTCGTACTGCGAACAGCTGAAAACAAGGGGAAACTACAGCCGTAATTTTTCCCGAGGGCATGCAGCTTTACTGTATGGTTAAATGATGATGGCGTCCTCTTGGGTAAAATATTCTGAAGGTAAAATAGTCCCCGATTCGGATCTCCCGGCGGGGATTACTCAGGAGGACGTTGTCAGGAGAAAGAAAACTGGCGTTCTACGGACCGGAGCGTGGAATTTCAGATCCCTTAATTGGGCAGGTAGGTTAGAAAATTTAAAAAGGGAAATGGATAGTTTAAAGTTAGATATAGTGGGAATTAGTGCAGTTCGGTGGCAGGAGGAACAAGACTTCTGGTCAGGTGAATACAGGGAATCAAATAGGGGTAATGCAGGTGTAGGTTTAATAATGAATAGGAAAATAGGAATGTGGGTAAGCTACTACAAACAACATAGTGAACGCATTTTGTGGCCAAGATAGATACGAAGCCCACGCCTACCACAGTAGTACAAGTTTTTTATGCCAACTAGCTCTGCAGATGACGAAGAGATTGATTAAATGTAGGATGAGATAAAAGAAACTATTCAGATAGTGAAGGGAGACGAAAATTTAATAGTCATGGGTGACTGGGAATCGATAGTAGGAAAAGGAAGAGAAGGAAACGTAGTAGGTGAATACGGAATGGGAGTAAGGAATGAAAGAGGAAGCCGCCTGGTAGAATTTTAAACAGAGCATAACTTAATCATAGCTAACCCTTGGTTCAAGAATCATAAAAGAAGGATGTACACATCGAAGAAGCCTGGAGATGCTGGAAGGTCTCAGATAGATTATATAGTGGTAAGACAGAGATCCAGGAACCAGGTTTTAAATTGTAAGACATTTCCATGGGCAGATGTGGACTCTGATCACAATGTATTGGTTATGAGCTGTAGATTAAAACTGAAGAAACTGCAAAAAGGTGGGAATTTGAGGAGATGGGACCTGGATGAACTGAAAGAACCGGAGGTTGTTGAGAGCTTCAGGGAGAGCATTAGGGAACGATTGACAACAATTGGGGAAAGAAATACAGTAGAAGAAGAATGGGTAGCTTTGAGGAATGAAATAGTGATGGTAGCAGAGGATCAAGTAGGTAAAAAGACGAGGACTAATAGAAATCCTTGGGTAACAGAAGAGATATTGAATTTAATTATTGAAAGGCGAAAATGTAAAAATGCAGTAAATGAAGCCAGCAAAAGTAATACAAACGTCTTTAAAATGAGTTCGACAGGAAGTGCAAAATGGCTCAGCAGGGATGGCTAGAGGACAAATGTAAGGATGTAGAGGCGCATATCACTAGGTGTAAGATAGATACTGCCTACAGGAAACTTAAAGAGACCTTTGGAGAAAAGAGAACCCCTTGCATGAATATCAAGAGCTCAGATGGAAACCCAGTTCTAAGCAAAGAAGGGAAAACAGGAAGGTGGAAGGAGTATATAGAGGGTCTATACAAGGGCGATGTTCTTGACGACAATATTATAGAAATGGAAGAGAATGTAGATGATGATCAAATAGGAGATATGATACTGCGTGAAGAGTTTGACAGAGCACTGAAAGACTTGAGTCGGAACAAGGCCCCGGCAGTAGACAACATTCCATTAGAACTACTGACACCCTTGGGAGAGCCAGGCCTAAAAAAACTCTGCCATCTAGCGAACTATGAGTTTAATAAGCCACGACTGCAAAATACTAACACGAATTCTTTCAAGACAAATGGACAAACTGGTAGAAGACGACCTTGGGGGAAGATCAGTTAGGATTCCGTAGAAATGTTGGAACACGTGAGGCAATACTGACCCTACGACATATATTAGAAAATAGTTTAAGAAAGACAAAACTACGTTTCTAGCATTTGTATACTTAGAGAAATTCTTTTGAAAACGTTGACTGGAATACTCTCTTTCAAATTCTGAAGGTGGCAGGGGTAAAATACAGGGAGCGAAAGGCTATTTACAATTTGTACAGAAACCAGATGGCAGTTATAAGAGTCGAGGGGCTTGAAAGAGAAGCAGTGGTTGGGAAGGGAGTGAGACAGACTTGTGGCTTCTCCCCGATGTTATTCAATCTGTATATTGAGCAAGCAGTAAAGGAAACAAAAGAAAAATTTGGAGTAGGTATTAAAATCCATCGAGAAGAAATAAAAAATTTGAGGTTCGCCGATGACATTGTAATTCTGTCAGAGACAGCAAAGGACTTGGAAGAGCTGTTGAACGGAATGGACAGTGTCCTTAAAGGAGTATATAAGATGAACATCAACAAAAGCAAAACGAGGATAATGAAATGTAGTCGAAATAAGTCAGGTGATGCTGAGGGAATTAGCTTAGGAAATGAAATGAGACACTTAAAGTAGTAAAGGAGTTTTGCTATTTGGGGGCAAAATAACTGATGATGGTCGAAGTACAGAGGCTATAAAATATAGACTGGCAATGGCAAGGAAAGCGTTTCTGAAGAAGAGACATTTGCTAACATGGAGTAAAGATTTAAGTGTCAGGAAGTCGTTTCTGTAAGTATTTGTATGGAGTGTAGCTATGTATGGAAGTGAAACGTGGACGATAAACAGTTTAGACAAGAAGAGAATAGAAGCTTTAGAAATGTGGTGCTACAGAAGAATTCTGAAGATTAAATGGGTAGATCACATAACTAATGAGGAGGTATTGAATAGAATTGGAGAGAAGATAAATTTGTGGCACAACTTGACTAGAAGAAGGGCTCGGTTGGTAGGGCAAATTCTGAGGCATCAAGGGATCACCAATTTAGTATTGGAGGGCAGCGTGGAGGGTAAAAATCGTTGTGGGAGACCAAGAGATGAATACACTAAAGAGATTCAGAAGGATGTAGGTTGCAGTAGGAACTGGCAGATGAAGAAGCTTCCACAGAATAGAGTAGCATGGAGAGCTGCATCAAACCAATTTCTGGACTGTAGACCATAACAACAACAACCAATATACTCCAGTAATCTGATAATGTGCCTCCTTTGATACTTTTACTTCCTATCGATGAATAGGTAGAATATCTTCTTTCGTTAATATTTAGTAGAGAAAAAGAAGTGCATACTCACCATCACATGACGCTCCTAGTTTTTGGGATTGGACTGCCCTCTTACATTCCTTGAATATTACAGCTAGTTTGAACTAAATAGTGGCCACTGTTATATTATCCTATGTAATCTATATTAATTTTGTCTATCATTACCTGTTGCGGGTAACATGAGGTTAGGGTAATGATTCCTGGTTATACGAATGTCAGCTTGCACGTTAGATTGAAGCACTTCATCTTCAGGCCACAAGTGGATCATCGGGACCATACGACCGCCGTGTCATTCTCAGCTGAGGATGCAGATAGGAGGGGCGTATGGTCAGCACGCCGCTCTCCGTGTCGTTATGATGGTTTTCTTTGACCGGAGCCGCTACTATTCGGTCAAATAGCTCCTCAATTGGCACCACGAGGCTGAGTGTACCCCGAAAAATGACAACAGCGTATGGCGGCCTTGATGGTCACCCATCCAAGTGCCGGCCACATCCGACAGCGCTTAACTTTGGTGATCTGATAGGAATTGGTGTATCCACTGCGGCCAGCTAAATAGATGCTTAATCCAGGTATGAGATGAGGTCTATATTCACCCAGTGTAGTGTTCTCTGACTGGGCCAGTTTTGGTGTTTCATTATAGGTGTTATTGTCCTCATCAGCCGGTTGTTTATTTGGTTGCATAGTGCATATGTGCATTAACATCTCTTCTGTAACACAAGTCCTGTGATGTATAGCCTTTCTTCAAATGCAGGACTGTTGGCACTTCACTTAGTTCTATTTCTTTACTTCATGTGAGCACTGTACACAATACCCTATGGTAATCATCGTAATGATTAAAGCCGTCTGTAACATATTGTACCTTACACCTACTGCAACCTACTGACTTCACAGCATATCACTATGAAGACTGCCGCTTTTAATAAAACATATGGTTCAAACATAAACGTCATTTCTTTCTTTCCAATTTATGACACTGATTCTACTCCGTTTTTGAAAAAGAATAAGCAATATGAATTACATACTTGTAGTCATATGTTTTCCATTTTTGAAAACATTTCAACCGATGCTTGGGATATACTAGTAGTGAGCCTAGTCTTCCTTCTCTTAGTTTACTCATTTTATTGTCATTTTAATCTTCTGGTGGCATAATTAGAACATACACTTTATTAGCGGTTAAACACTTTTGAATGCTCCTCATTTTTTATGTCTAAATAGTAAACATAGCCAGTGGAACCTTCACGTATGTTGGCTTCATATTACGAACCTACTTATCTCTTACCGATCAGTGACAAATATGATTTCATGTATCTACAGATAGTAACCTCATTCTATGTCACACATATTGTTAATACTACTATAAATTTGTTGTTTATGGCTTGATGATGGCGTATTATATCGCCAAAATTGGTAGCTGTAAAATAAACTGGAGATGAACTTGCAAATGACAGCTTTTCAGATATTTATTATGTGCATATCGGCTGCCGTCCTGCCATCCAACACAGCAAGAATGGATACACCTAAATTGGGACACATCTGCTACCAGAGCGTGCACGGAGGAGAATCTAAGTAGGTGCTGCAAACATATTGGCATCTACATTCATTCAGATAACTAAGCAGCTCTGAAATCTCTATCAACCCTGCAACTAGATCAAATATCATTGAGGAATGCCATTAATCCTTTGTGAGGCTACCGGAAAGAAACAGAATGAAATTGACTTGGGCCCCTGGCCACTCAGGAATCAGTGCAATGAAAAAGCTGATAGACTGGTCACGACACCAGCGACAACTCTATTTGTTGGCTCGACCTCTCTTTTATCCATCACTAAGATTAGTCGCGTGGTCAGCGCGTCTGACAGACATGCAGAGGACCTGGGTTCGATTCCTGGCCGTATTGGAATTTTCTCCACTTGTAGAGTGGTTGTTGTGTTGTCCTCATCGTCATTTAATCATCATCGACATGCGAGTCGTTCAGCATTGAGTCAACTGAAAAAAAACTTGCAACTCGGCGGCCGAACTTCCCCAGTGTGGACACCTGACCGTCGGTGGCATATGATTATTTCATCACTAAAGTGATGGTAAAACCAAAATTACGTTGCTGGATCAGGAGGCAGCACGTAGAACGCTGGACTAAGGTCGAAAAACTAAACATGGGAAGCGAATCAGGGTGAAGCCATGTTTTAAGAGAAGTTCTGCAGTCATGGTCTGGTAGAGCAGACAGGTTAAACACACGGCAGGACTAACGAGTGGCCGTGAGAACTTCAGAAAACACTTACACACGATGAGCAAAGGGAGAGAAGCCCGTAAGTGTAGACTGTGTGGTGAGGAGCATGAAATCACATGACATTTAATCTTCCAATGCGAAGCATTGAAGGTTAAAAGACACAGGATATTTGAGTCATTCCTGAAGAAATTGTGTCTAATAAAGACCTGCAAAAGGCTTCCTATTGGCTTGCTTTACTGTAATGACGGATGGGGAAACCACATAGTAAACCGTTTTGGTACAGGTAACAGCAGGCTAAAACAACTGTTGCTTTGTCTCTGTGTAAATCAATCCCGTTTAAACCAGAAACAATCACTAAAAAAAACGTGAATCTGGCGCAAACAGTTTTTTAAGTGGCATGAAGGGTAAAACAATATAGTTTCTTGTGGCAGTCTCATAGATCTACTGGACCGTAAAATACATCTACAGATACACAAGTTGGTAAGAAAGGATACATCAATACTGAACTGAACTGAAGGGCTATAAGTGATGAACCACAAGTAGCAAACATATTTAATAATCCTTTCTTGAATATAGTGGAAATTATAAAGAAAACCAGTTTAAGAGAAAAATCACTGCAGTATGTTGGAAAAAACAACTTTCAAAAAATGCATTCATATGAATATATCACCATATTCTCCTTCTCAAATTAAGAAAATTATATATTCTCTCAAGAATAAAAGCTCATTGGGACTTCGTGGTGTTTCCGATTGAGTATTAAAGATTTGTTCTCATAGAATAACCCTCTCTTATCTGAAATTTTTAGCGCGTCACTAACTCAAAGCATTTTTTACACAAAGACTGAAATATACCGTTGCTAAACCTGTCTTTAAGAAAGATGATAGGAGATATGTCAATAACCACCGACCTGTTTCACTACTGACATCATTTTAAAAACTTTTGCGAAAATGATGTGTTATAGAATACTCAACTGAGCAACAATCATATTCTCACAAAATCACAGTTTGGATTTCAGATGAGTTACTCTACTAAAAGTGCCATTTACATGTTCTGTCATAAAGTTTTACAAACATTAATTAAAAATATATCGCTGGTTAGTATTTTCTGCGTCATATCTAAGGCATTTAACTATGTGAAAATATTCTCCTAGATAAGCTGAGGGTTTGTGGAACTGATGGTGTAGCCAACCAATGGATGTCATATCTAACCAAAAGAATGCAGAAAGTTGTACTTAGTAATTCAACCAAGGTATTCCGGTGACATTATTCTGAATGGGGAAAAAAATCACGTATGGCGATCTCTAAGCATCAATCTTGTATTGTTCCGATTTCTCCTCTAATATATAACAAACAAATTTAGTTCTTTTTGCAGATGACACTAGTGTTTACTGGTTTTCTGCAGATGGTCTCATCCTCAACTTAAAAAAGACACAACATATCGAGTTGTGCATATCTAAGGGTACTAAACGAATAACAAGTGTAGCACTTGGTGAGAAAATAATAAATGGGATGGAAACTTAAAAACACAACAGTTCAAAACGAACAATGATGCACATACTGTAATTACAATACAAGAATAGAAAATGACATTCACTACAGCACACTATCTTTAACAAACAAAAAGGCGAATAACGTTGCAATCAAAAATTTTTGTTCATTTACCCAATGTTTTAAAATGTCTGACAGCAAAGTAAAACTGAAAAAGTTTCACCTCGAAAACTCCTTGTGTTTCGTAGAAAAATTTCTGTTGTTGTAATACGTAAAAGGTGGTGGGTAGAAATTACTGACACCTGCATGTCTTTTATTTAGAAAAAAATAAATTAATTAAATACATAAATATCTAGTCAATGATCAGCATGTAGGTGTATTTACAAAATAATTTGTGATGCATACTTAACATAACTCGTTACGATTTATCCAGCAAACGTTTCATGGAATATGAGACTAACTAATTTATCCAGGAGGAGGATATGAAGTAGAATTCAGATCGGAAACAGAAAATATCGATTCAGTGGCGCATCACATCCACTATAGTTGCACGACGTTAACGTGTTTACATCGATTTTTAATTCGAAAATGGCTCTGAGCACTATGGGACTTAACTGCTGAGGTCATCAGTCGCCTAGAACTTAGAACTACTTAAACCTAACTAACCTAAGGACATCACACACATCCATGCCCGAGGCAGGATTCGAACCTGCGACCGTAGCAGTCGCGCGGTTCCAGACTGTAGCGCCTAGAACCGCTCGGCCACTCAGGCCGGCTTTTAATTCGAAAAATTGCAGTCATACTTAGTAGAAAATGCACCATTACATAATACTGTTTCGCATGTTTCTGCTTATTTGCTTTCATCTCTTTGATTTCAGAGAGTGCACATGCCTGGTTTCATACCGACAATAATAATGACGGTGGCTGCCAACTTACCAGACTGGCTGAGAGAGATCCTAATCCAGATAATCATGGTGATAATAAAAATAATATGGGGATAAGAAAGTAGTCGACACAACGTCCACAGGAAGAACATTGTGAGGTGGATTGAGAAGGGTGTCCAGGCAGAGGAGCACAGGGTCCAATCAGTACTTGGCGTGGAGATACAGAAAACATCTGTCAGTAACGTTACTCGCTTATCAAGTCATATGTATCACTATGTACTTCCTATTACATATGTGAAATACTTCTGTTAAATGTACTACAAAATTTTTAATATAATGTTGTCTTTTATTTACTAATACATTTCCTGTTTCGCTCTTTCTGAGACCCATGTACTGCCGACCAAGAAGACTGATTGTGCAGGCGTCTCTTTGAAATCGGAAGTCGAATACAAGTAGAAAACAGAAACTGCGCTCTCGTGTGTCTTCGGTCATTACGCAGCAGACCACTTATGAACACTCATTTAATAATCTTATATTGTCAATATTTGAATTTATTTTGAATCAAATGTTCTGTACAAATGCACAAGCAAACGTTATTATTTGGGCATATACCTCGGGAGAGAAAAAAATTGCAGTCGAAAGTAATTTTCACTAGCTCTCTATACTGTCCTAATACTCTTGGACGTGTACCACCCGGCCTTTTCATTCGTTCTGGATTTTCCCTAGATTTCTATTTTCATGTATTATTTTGGAGTTTCATTTGTGCACCCAAAATTCAGCATTCTTCTATACCTCATCATTTCAAATGCTTCGAGTTTCATTTTGTAAGTTTTTTTCCACAGATCACCATTGATCAAAGACTGCAGTACTGTCCTACAGAAGCACTGCCCTCTGAAATCGATAAATTTCTTTTGATGATAAACGCTTGCTTTCCAAACTGCCTCACGACGACGCTCTTCTAATACATGTAATGTCACGCTTCATCCTTTCATGCATGTTAATGAAAGAGATTCTATCGTAACAAATGGTATTTTAAAGAAAAAGTAATTTTTATATTTCATTACCAAATGCAGTATAATTAAGCATTAAACTCCTTTTCACAACACAGAAAATTTCAATACCATAATCAATTCAGTGGCTCACGTGAGCTTGATGTGCATTACAAATCCGTTTTATGTTAGCTCGAATGTAGGACAAATTCACACCAATTTTCTCATCTAACTTTCTTAGATTTCCACATTTAACTGTTTTTATATTAGTCGTGATATGAAATGCACTTTCACACCAATATGTTGTGGAAAACCGCAGCAAAGCTATAAGTGCTCTTTTACGCAGGTCAGAGAACCTTGGTGAACCGAAATACAGAAGAACCTAAGTATTTAGAATGAGTTCTTAATACTTAGGTTCTTTGTTCGTCAGGTCTGCGAAATCTTCCTCTTAAACAAGTTGAAGTTCACAAGCGCTGAAAAGAGCGAAAGATTTTCTTATCCAGTGTTATTGGTTTATACCTGGTATTGGGAAATATTCATCTCTGTCACTTACACTAAATAGTCATGAATCAATGGTTGAATTTTATTACTAAATGCACGTTTAGATATCAATGTAAATATTCCAAAACTGCTTTCTTTTGCGTTTCCTCAGCCATACCTCAATAAGATTGACATTTTGTCTGAGGCGACAAGGAGGTTTGCACCCTTACCTTGCAGATTAACATTTATCTGGCTGAGTATTTCAAACAAATCAGAAGGGAAAGATAGCTGCGTGATTCAGAGCTTTTCTTTTAATGCAACCAGAAACTCGGTTTTGTTTTCTTGCACAAATCAGCAATGCATCTTTCAGTTCAGACACAACTAAGTATTCTTCCTCTGGGTAGCTAGCCAATGGACTTCTGTATGAAGGAAGAGATTAAAGTTATCATCTGAACTACCGGAGCATAACTCACGACCCTGGAAGATTTCATATGAGCGGACGCTCCCCCTACAGAGCGAAAATTCAGTTTGGGTACTCTGCTGATTCTTCTGTCTTAGAGTTTCTTTGAAACGCTCAAAACTATAACTTGTAAATTTTTGTGTTTTGTTGAGCTACAGCGCAGCGATTAATTCAATACCATACTTGCACTGGAAAGTTTTCCTGCATTTACTACTCACTCCGACATAGGACGTCCTTTCTCTCTACACCACGTGAACCCGATTTTTAAGTATTTTTCATTTTTTTTATTTTTGTTCTTGCTACTGCGTGATGGAATGGAAGAAACAGCGGCTTGAGACACATTATTTCATTTTTGTTATGTATATACTGAAGTTCCAGACACATTGCTTGACTGTTGCTCTGCATCTGATGTTTCACAAACGTCCACAAATCTCATTCTAACAATAATTTATCTATTTACGAATACTTCTGTAAATTAGATCTCTTTGTAAGAAGTAAAACAACTACACGTCGAAGGACTTGTTGAGACATGGACTGATAGAGAGCGCCAATGTACTGGAGCAGACATGAGACGTCTAGTTTCATAATCGGAAGTTACGTAAACAAACTAGTGGAATTCAATACGCCCATCTTTCGTTTTGTATGTGTTGTATGGTATGGTTATACTTCACGAAGTGAAGGATGTTCTGTATTATTTTATCACATATTTCTTCATTTTTTATACGTTCTGAATTTACTAGTCTCGTGACAGTCTTAATATAACTATTCGACATTCTGCTGTTTAGGTACACCCAGTTCGGAAATCTCTGTCCTACATTCTATCTCCCATGACGTGTCAACCATAACAAGCAATTTTGGATCTCTGATAGACATATTCCGTTTCTTGCAATATATACTCACCAACTGTTTACTAAGTTTCCGTTACTATATGTTTTCTCAAACAATAACATTCAGTAAAGAAATCTCAGATTCAAAGACAATATCGCATGCAAATACAGGCAGAAGGAAAAAGCACACTTTTTTGTGTTTTACTTCCCTAATTTCTGGTTTGAAAATTTGATTCAACAAAGGTGTCTTTGTTTATATTAAGTCCTGTCGCATTTACCTGCTCTCACTTCCTTAGGTACTGTAATCTAGTAAAGCGCAATAATGCACAACACTGGAATGACGCTGAAGAAATCCCGAAGAGTACTAGAAAAATATTTCTAATTACTGTAAAATTAAAATTGTCGATCTTTTTTATTATTACTTGCTATCAAACAAGGTAGGTAGGGTCGATAGCACTCCTTCAGAATTTAAAAAATGTTGGACGCCCTCTTAATGTTGGCGGTTTCATTTTCATTTCAGTTAAGATTGTTTAATCTTTCCGCTACGCCGAATCAGTTTGTGAGGTCTCTCTCTCTCTCTCTCTCTCTCTCTCTCTCTCTCTCTCTCTCTCTCCGTGTGTGTGTGTGTATGTATGTGTTTTAAAAACTGAACTACTTCCACGGGCAGTTACTCAAAGCCTTGGACTGTTAACTTATACAGAAAAGTATGAACTAGTATGCTCCATAAAACAATCTGGAAATGCTACCTCACCACAAATATGTAACAGAACAGTCACAGACACATATTCTTACATAATCTAACTGCAACTGAAATGAAATTTTGATGACTGCTGTTCAAACATTAAATAGTAAGTAATGTTTCATTAAGAATCTCTCCAAAAATTGAATATTGTGTTTCGTTACATCTCCTGTTACTCGAGGTTTCTTTGCGGTTACATTCCTTGTACCTATATTCGTACATCTAAATTTCGTGGTTGCCCTTTTCGAAGATGTCCATTCCTCTTCAACTGAACTGTCTATTGCGGTATTCATTATCGCAGTATCTACAGTATTCTTGATTTATCGTGTCCACCGTCGCGCCATACTCCCCTTGTAGTCGCAAAATATGAGCTTCATACACGGCACATCTTCAAGTAGGACATTCCTCGCCGTAACTGTGGGTCACTCGATTTCTTTTACTTGACAGAAATGAAAGTCTTATTTTACTCTACAGTGGCGTGAAACATGTAGTAAAATTATCTCAGACTGAAACACTGAACTTGAATGGGGCTCTAACCAAGGCTTTGCCCTTTACGGACAATAGTAAATGTAACGCCTTTAAAAGTAGTGGTTCCTTGTATGAATCTAGCTCTGCCTTAATTTTCGTCTATTAGGAAGACTTATCGTTTGTAGCTGCTACACCACAGAATGAAAGGAGCGCTCTAGATAACCCACTTTTGACACCACAGAATGAAAGGAGCGCTCTAGATAACCCACTTTTGAAACGGAAAAAGAATCAAGAAAATTATATGTTAGGTTCTCGTTGAAAAGGACTGTTGCTCTATAATCTTATGTTGATGATATGCAGCCAGGAAAGTAGTAAGATACAGCAATGGTCAGATACTGAACAATAATTCACCTAACGAATGGGTTATTTCCACTATGCATTAAGTAAATCAACGACTTTATTCCTTTTAACGCATTAACGCACATGCGAGTATCCCCTCGAATGCCCCAACTCTTCACTGAGAACCGGCCGCTGTGGCAGAGAGGTTCTAGGCGCTTCAGTCCGGAACCACGCGGCTACTACGGTCGCAGGTTCGAATCCTGCCTCGGGCATGGATGTGTGTCACGTCCTTAGGCTACTTAGGTTTAACTAGTTCTAAGTTCTAGGGGACTGATGACCTCAGATGTTAATTCCCATAATGCTTAGAGCCATTTGAACCATTTTTCTTCACTGAGATTTGGCTAAAGACAATCGACAGTTCTAGAGCGGCCTGCCGTGCTGATTTCGGTAACAAATGAACTATGTATAAAAAATAATTTCCTACTCTTTCGGCTACAATATATTTTTCAATACAATCTCCGCACGTACTGCTTGCCGCAGAGTGCAGCCTTCATTGGGCCAAACAGATGAAAGTCGGTAGGTGCGAGATCCAGGCTGTAGGGTGGATGAGGAAGAACAGTCCAGTGAAATTTTCTGAGTTCCACTCGGGTAAGCAGCACTGCAACCAGAGACGTCCAGTTGAGTGGCGAAATGTTTGATTGTAATCCGTCGATCACATAGTGATTGTATTTGCACATTCCAGCATTGCAGGAGTCACGGCAGTGTGTGGGCAGCTGGCATGCGTGAGATCGGACAGGTTTACACGATCTTGTTGCGATGATGACAGACGCCTCGGCCGACGACTCGCCGTGCTTTTGTTCACTGACAGGTCTCCGTACACATCCTGCAAGCGCCTATGAATATCTGCGATGCTCTGTTTTCCGCAAAAAGAAACTGAATGGCAGCTGTCTACTTGGAATACACCTCCGTTACAGACGCCATTGTGAATCCTACTTATGGCGATGCCACCAATCGGAACTTCATAGAACTGTAGGGGCTGGAGCTGGAATATTCCACGATGTCCTGCGACGAATTCAACATTTTTTCAACCGAAACTGTCATAGAAAAAAATGTGTTGCATTATTTATTGAACGCCCCTCGCAATTCACACATCCCAAATTGTAACAAAAACAAATGAAGGATGACTTACACACAATAGAGCAAGTACCAGCGTTAATGTAGTAAATACAGGGCGTTTCAAAAAGAAAGAGCAGATTTCAAACATTTATTTCTCAAAAACTACAAATGATAGAAACACAATTCAAACGTTTCTTGTCAGAGAAAGGTTCAAAGTTTTTCAATGGTCCGCGCAGAAGTTCCATGCAAATCCGCAGTGGCGCTGGCGTTTGTTTGTAGGAAAATGGCGACGACACCACAGGAACGATCATTTTGTGTGCTGCAATTTGCAAAGTTAGAGTCCATTGTTGGTGTGCAACGTGCATTCCGCCGTCAATTCAACAAACAGCCGCCTCGTCATAAGCAAATTTATGAGTGGCATCACAGATTCGTAGAAGATGGTTGCATCTGCAAGCGAAAAAGCACGGGTCGTCCACGCACATCGGATGAAAATGTCGAGCGTGTCCGTGCAGCTTACGAAAGGAGCCCTAGAAAATCCACGGCACGGGCAAGTCACGAACTAAACATGTCTAAAACAACGGTATGGCGCGTTCTGAGTAACCGTCTGCACATGAAGCCGTACAAACTGCAGTTATTGCAAGCATTGCGTCCTGACGACCACAACAAAAGGTTCGAATTTTCAACTGCAATTCTACAGGACATGGAAGAGGACAATTTTGCCGAACGATTAATTTTTTCAGATGAATCAACGTTTCACATTTCTGGTAAAGTTAATCGGCATAACGTACGAATTTGGGCGAGTGAAACTCCGAGGGACGTTATTCAACATGAAAGAGACTCACCAAAGGTTAACGTCTTTTGTGCAATTTCGGTAAACAAAGTTTATGGACCTTTCTTTTTCATGGAGAAAACTATCACAGGAACCATTTACCTGGACATGTTAGAAAACTGGCTATTTCCTCAACTTCAGGAAGATTCAAATCACTTCATCTTCATGCAAGATGGCGCCCCACCACACTTCTCTGAACCTGTACGACGGTACCTAAATAACACCATTCCAGGACGGTGGATTGGAAGAGCAGGAGCACAAGATCAATGTCATCGTCTGTGGCCTCCCAGGTCACCAGACCTTACACCCTGCGATTTTTATTTGTGGGGGTACATAAAGGACTGTGTTTATGTCCCACCTATGCCCGCTACTCTTCAAGAGGTACGACATCGAATTGTTGCGGCCGTGAATTCGGTAACTAAAGACCAGTTGCGTCGTGTGTGGCAAGAAATGAGATACCGGTTTGATATTTGTCGTGTAACAAATGGTGCTCATATTGAGGTACAGTTTTGATATTTGTTGTGTAACATTTGGTACTCATATTGAGTGAAGGACCGTTGGAATTGTGTTTCTATCATTTGTAGTTTTTGAGAAATAAATGTTTGAAATCTGCTCTTTCTTTTTGAAACGCCCTGTATAGGAGAGAAAGAGATTGTCAAAAACTTGGCAAAGTGTACCATTACTGGACTTGATCAATAATTGAGATGGACTTGATCAATAATTGAGATGTAATCTAGCGCACGCAGCTGCCTATCTAGACGTTAAAGCTCTAGCGTCGTACTGACTACTAAACTATATCTTTCAGCTGCTCCTGCAGCGTAAGTGTAATAGACTAGCCTTCATCACAAAAGGAGCTAAACGATTGTATCAACATTTGACAGTGTTATGTTTAACGGTTCAGTATTTTGTAACATGCAATGTTATTGTGATTTTATCTAATGTTCTAGCGAATATTTTCATTTCCTAGTGGATCCTAGTGGTGCCCCATACGCTGTTTAGAATGACACTGTGTAATGCATACGTGCATTCCCTTCACGTGTTTAAGCCAAGTATTACGCATATTTATGCAACATGGAATGCTCAGTAGCAAAAAAAATGATTCAAATGGCTCTGAGCACTACGGACTTAACTTCTAAGGTCATCAGTACCCTAGAACTTAGAACTACTTAACCGAACTAACCTAAGGACATCACACACATCCATGCCCGAGGCACGATTCGAACCTGCGACCGTAGCGCTCAGTAGCAGCCAAGCTACATTTACATTTGACAATTAAGCGTCAGCAAGGAGCATTAGTGATGAAATAATAGGGGGCAATGTTGTGCAATCTTAGTAGGGACTAGGAGTAGGATCTTACAATCTGAGACAGTATTACGAGACAAACTTCCGTCACAATGTCCACAAACGTGACGTCATAGGAAACGAGCGAAATGTCCTTATTGGCTGAGGGAGAAAGGTAGGGTCTCTCTTGTCCTTCCAGAAGACAGGGCGAGTTAGTAGCGAGGCGCCATTCAAAACGCACGGTCGAGTAACCGGGGGCGGCTCCAAAAGAACGGTCGCGAGTAAATATTCCAGCTGTTAAACATGAGATATAAAGTGAAGGTTACTTATCAGTGAACGCCACGTGTCGTGGTCAACGTATATCACGAGTATGGAAAGTGAGAAATGTATTAACTGTTGTAAAGGGTTGAATAACGGCGTAGCCAAGAGCCGCCATGTTGGGAATTCTGTGAAATGTGTTTCAAAGTATTTTCTCTATTAAAACGAGTATAGTACAAAACGTTGTTGACACTTAACAACTGGCATCCCGATACACTCCACTTCAGCAGGATCACTACATTGAACCTGGCGCCTGAGCGCTACTACTGTGTGACGAGGGACTACCGAAGCAGCAAGACACCAGGTTAGTGATACAGCGACCAGAGAAGTACTTCCCTCTCGCTACAGTGCCACTGAGGGCATTTTAACTAAATCAATTTTCTAGCTAAACGCATTTTCACGCTACGCCACTTTACAATTCTACACAAATAAAACTACTTCGTAACTATCAGTCGCAAGTGGCTTCACTAAATAGTACGGTATGGTCAGAGGCAGAACAAACACTGCACAACGAAAACTACAGACACAATCGATCTGTCCGACGTGGGCTTGAAAGACGTGCGTGTGATAAAAACGAATGACTACTTCCATAATGAACAATATTCAAGACCTTCGACGTACAATTCTTTCGCCCCACAAAATAATTTCGAACTGACATCTGACTCGTGAAGTTTGATAGAAATAGTCACGCACCCGCGCACTTCCACAGTCTAGCGCAGCTAATAAATAGAATTGCGTAGCTAATATTTGAATGTTGCGCAGTGAATACTGAGTCGTAAAGGCAGTGAACCAAACTTAGCAAGTGTTAGCATTATGCTTATAGCGACCAGCTGAGTAGTGATGACGTCTTCTCAGTTTTATAATCACTGACTTAACATTCAGGAAGTAATCATATCATCTCAATAAACATATAAATCTTGACTATCATTTTCAACCTAACATCGTGGCAATGTGCAGGACCATTCCGCAAGTTATTTAACAAACAACTGTCGGCGAAACAGTACCCATCGACCTACCTTATCCGCACCTCAATTCTCATCGTATACAAAGAATAAATGCTGATTCCGTATTAATTTCTCGTGACTGCAACTCAATAGATGATTCCAATGCGCCAGAATATTTATTGGTCGTGAGGGGACGCCTTTATATACAAGATGGCTGCCGTGGAACGTGGCTCTGTGTTAAACATTAACAGCAAAGCACGATGAGGTACTGCATATACCGTAAATCAGGGTTACTTGGACCCTGGCGGGTTACTTGAACCCAAAACATTAAAATGATTTAAGCCGCTCCTAGAACCGGTTTACTAAAATATTCAACGTAGTTGTTCATGCACGAGGTAGCAGCACTGCCGGCCGGTGTGGCCTAGTTGGTCCGCAGCTCGTGGTCTGCGGTAGCGTTCTCGTTTCCCGAGCACGGGGTCCCTTGTTCGATTCCCTGTGGGGTCAGGGATTTTCACTTGCCTCGAGGTGACTGGGTGTTGTTGTGTCGTTTTCATCATCATCATTCATTTCCATTACGGTCAGAGGAAGGCAATGGCAAACCACCTCAACTAGGACCTTGCCTAGTACGACGGTGCGGGTCTCCCGCATCGTTCCCCTACTCTCTGTCAAGGAGTATGGGAGTTCATCATCATCAACGATAAGTGACAGAAAAGCCTCTCCGTTTCCCGGCACGGTAGCTCAGCGTGTTCGGTCAGAGGGCTGCGCACTCTCCGTAATAAAAAAAACTGAGTCAATGAACACACACACCCATGCCCGAGAGAGGACTCGAACCTCCGCCGGGACCAGACGCAAAGTCCATGACTGCAGCGCTTTAGACCGCTTTTTTTCCGAGGATCGAAGGGGATCAGGAAGAGGATGTAGTGGGTTTGTCGATGTTGTTTTATTTATTTCTTTCTTTAATTTTTATAACATTTTTAATTTTTTTTTCATTTTGTATTGTATTGATAGATTTATTTTTGTTTCATTACAAAGAAAGATCCTACAACTGCCGTGGCCGAGTGTCCGAGTCGTCTTCTCGTCTGTTGGGAGGGGTTCCGCCCTATTCCGTCCGTAGAGGATCAACATGCTCCAGGATTCTTCTTCATTTTCAGCGTCTCATACCCGGAACGCCCCAGTGAGAAGGAGGATCCGCAAATAATGAACCTAAATAATTTGCGAAACGAGTTCTGTACTTCGGGTGGCGGCTGAAAGCTGCATGTGTCGTCATAAACAGGGACCAAAAGTCGAGTGTGCCTTTGGGAGCATCGCAAAATATGTAGTAAACGGCCATGCCTTTTAGCCATTAACGGCGTTCGTTCTGGTTGATGGAAAGTATACGCCGTCGGGGCGCAATACATCATCAGGGGACATAGACTCCGGCAATCGCCGCAGACTCCGGCAATCGCCGCAAGAGTAACGCCAGCATGCGCTGCGTGAGTAGCCAGCACTCGCTGGTCGCGGCACACGTCAGACGGTGTGCATCCGAGTCAGCGACTGAGCATGTCGGACACAAGGGGTCGTCCATCAGATGTATGGAATGTAGCCTCTGACGAGTAGCGAACTTCCCATTTACAACCACGTACCACAATGAACGCGCCGTCGTAGGTAGAAAAGGAGTGTGTACCGCTCGCCACACCGTGTTCCAGGCAATTTCAGGATGTCTGTGGGCGACCGTATTTACAGGTTGCTGCTGTTGATAGAGGCGATAATAGTCTTTTGTGCTGGGCTTCCGTGTCGTCGGAAGTTCTGACCGTAAGTAGCTGAAGTCAATCAAGAACTCTCTGATGTGGGTGAGTGCCGGTGAAATGTGTCCTACAGAAACCGGGGGATGCAGAGAGTGTGGTGCCACTTTCGCTATCAGGGTGCCCGTCAGAGTGACGTGGGCGGAGGTCCACTTGCGACGCATAGTGTTGAGATAAAGCGATCGCGCACGGTTATATACATGAATTAAACCGATACCGCCCACCCGCTGCGGCGGTGTCAGGGTGGCGTATCGGACTTTAAAAACCAGACCGGTGCTTACGAAATGTCCATATGCTGCTTGAAATCTGTCGGCCATCGTAGCCGTCAAGGGAAGGATATGCGCAAAATAGTTCAGTTTTGAGACAAGATAGGTGTTGATATAACGTGTTCTGAGGAGCATATCCAAGCGACGCAGTTTGTTGTCCTGCAGCAGAGCGCGTGTCTGGTGTAGGATCCGGCGATACGTAGCCGCCGCCGTGCGGCGGATATTGCTATAGAATTGTACTCCTAAACACTTGAGTACGGGCACCCTGTCAAAGAGCACCGCCGTTGTGTGGGAAAGCCCCCCTCCGACATCCATGTATTTTGTCTGACGCTCCCAGGGACCGCCCCGAACTGGCGTAGCCACTGAAGTGCCATATGCATTTCATCCTCTGATCTGTCCAGGAACATCACGTCATCGGCGAATGCACCACAACGAAAGGTCACGTCCCGCAAGGAGATACCAGTTAATCGCTGCCGTAGACCATGTAAAGCTGGTTCAAGCGCTGCAGCAAATAAGATAACCGACAGGGGGCACCCTTGTCGCACTGACCGTCCAACAACAATGTGACCAGACTGATAACCGTTGACCATCATGCGGGAGCGCGCTCCGTGGACCAGTCGAAGGACCACCTGTGCAGACTCCGGAGAGAGGCCCATGTGTTGCAAAATTGCGCGTAAGAAGCCGTGGTCGACGCGGTCGAATTCGTGGTCAAAATCTACGGCGACAAGGGCGCCTCGTATTTTGCAGGCCGCCGTCAAAGCAATTACGTCGCGGTATGCTCCTAACGCGTATGAATGTTGCTGACACCACCTAAACATGTCTGATCGGTGTGGATGGCTTTCCCGATAGCGGTGTGGAGACGCGCGCGGAGGATACGGGCGAAGATCTTGTAGTCGTTGTTGAGGAGTGTGAGCGGGCGAAATTCCTGCCAACTACAACCACCATTCGGTTTCGGTACTGGGATCAGGATGCCCTCTGTGAATTCTGTGGGGACAGTGAAATAAGGACGGATCAAGTCTTGAAACATTTGGTGTCACTTGTCGCCCATAAGGTCGTAAAAAAAGCGGTAGAATTCCAGGGGTAAACCGTCCGGTCCAGGCGACTTGTTCCGTGCTCCACGTGCCAAGGCCGATGTCAGCTCGTCGGGTGTAATGGGCAACAGCAGACTATCATCGGGTGCCACGTCCCGAGGGGCGGGAAAGTCGTGCAACAGCTCGTCATAATCACGTACATTTCGCGGATCTTCCATGTACAAGGTCCCATAGTGTCTGGCGAACGTGCGCGCGATGTCCGTTTGTGTCACTGCGCGGCCGCCCTCCTCCGTGTTTACCGCCGTAATGATCTGACGTTTGCGGTGGCGCCTCTCGCGCACAATGTGATACACTGACGCCGTTTCGTTAGGGATAAAGTCTTGCACTCGCGCCCGGATGCGGACACCTTCTAGCTGCTCTGTCCTGATGCCAAGTAGACGAGCTTTCATGCGTTGTACGGACATCTAACGTTCGGGAGACGGCGGTTGCGTCGCCAGCTCACGTAACGCTGTATAGTAAAATTCCGATGTTGCCCTTTGCCAGTTCGATCTGTCACGCCCGTAGGCCATCAAGGTCTTTCGGAGTGCAGGTTTGACACATCCCAGCCACCACAGCAACGTGGAAGCATACATGGGCAGGCGCCTGATACATCGACGCCACGTGTCAGTGACTGCTCGCCAACACGCTTCCTCGCGAAGGAGGGAGACGTTCAGCGTCCATGAGCCCCTGCTGCGTCTTGTGAGTTGTCGGGGTAAGGTGACAGTGCATATGTACGCGAGATGGTCCATGAAGGCCGTCGGCCAGAGCTCTGCATCACGTGTTGCTGTGTGGAGGGCACGCGAAACGTATATCCGGTCCAGACGACTGGCAGAATGGCTGGTAAAGTGCGTATATCCACTCTGGGTCCCATGATGTAAGAGCCATGTGTCGTGGAGCGCGAGGTCACGTATCAATGCTTGTAGAGCCGGGCATGGGACGTAATGCGGTATCTGGTCCTTGGGCCGCAGAACACTGTTAAAATCGCCGCCCACTATGTAATGGTCCATATTTCCTTGCAAAAGTGGGACTACCTCTTCCGAATAGAAGACATGCCTGTCACCACGGTGCGAATTACCGGAGGGAGCGTAGACGTTAATGAGGAGGACTGCGCCAAGTGTGAGTGCGATGCCTCGCCCGTTCGGCAAGTACGTCGCGTCCGTCGCGTCTATGCCATCTCGGAGAAGGATGGCCGTTCCTACTGCGCCATCACCTAAGGGTAGGCTGTAGATAGTGTAGCCATATAGGTCTAAACGCAGCTCGGGACGGACCTCCTGGAGAAGGGCAAAGTCTGCCGCTCTGATCATGTCGTGTAACATGCGGGTCTTGACAGTGGAGTGGACACCATTTACATTGACTGTTCCCACACGGTATGACTGAGACATATCAAGTGGCGGAGGCAGTGTGCCGGTGCAAGCCCACAGTGATCTCACACACCACACAGCCATCCATCTGCATGCTGTGCATTACTGTGACATATGAGTCCCTGACTGGCAGAGCCCTCCGGGCTCAATGTCAGCCATGGGCTCTGGTGGAGATATCGATGTTTGCTGTGCATCATCGGCCTCCATATCGTCTGCCCAATCACCAAGAGACGATTGTGATGTCATTAGTGGCTGGTCGCTTTCACAGGAGCCCACATTTTGGGAGTCGACGCAATGCGCCTCGTTTTCTGGGCCACCAAATTTAGGAGAGTGTGCCTTGTCTTCAGGCACCTTCTGGTGAAGGATGCCACTGGAGTCCGTTGCAATTGTGGACGAGTCAACGAAGTCGATGTCTTCCGCCGGCTTCACATCCCTGTCCCGTTCTTCAGCTGACAATCGCCTCTTCTTGTGTCGCTTGGGTGATTTTTGCTTTCGGGTCCGAGATTCGACATCCACTGGAGGGCGGGGCTCGACACAGTCTCGGTCGCTAGGAACCCCTGTGTCCGATCCCGACAGTGACGATGGCTGGGTGCCCACCACGACACTGCGGTGGGCAGAGGCTGTAGGAACCTCTGCACCGTTGGGCTGTGGCGTCGTCGACGGCGCTGACTCTCCAACGGAGCTGGCAGAGGCTTGAGGAGATAGCAGGTTTTGATCATCCATCACATCATGTCGTGCCGCCTCCACATATGTTAGCGGGAGAGAGGTCATAGAGGATCGTCGGGGAAGTTCATTGCGGGGCACCTGAACGAGGCGGCGCTGCAGACACTCAGTTCTAACATGGCCCTCCTGGCCGCAGCCCGAGCAGGTCCTCGGTTGTCTATCATATATAACAATTGCGCTGCAGCCACCAACGAAAATATATGATGGAACGTGCTTCTTAAGTTCTATGCGCACTTGTCGTACCCCGTTAAGGACAGGGTACGTCTCGAATGTGTTCCATTTCTCCTCTGTGTGGCTCAGAACTGTGCCGTATGGCCGCAGCGCATCAACGACTAGGTTGGCAGGAACTTCGAACGGTAGTTCAAAGATGCGCACGGTACGCACCCCCAGACCAGCATGGTCAACTCCTACCACGCTCACATTACCGTCTGCGTGACAGAAGCGAAAGCCGTTTGCAGATCGTTGGAGAAATCTGTCGCAGGCCGCTTCGTCAATCAGTTTGAGGTACACTGTGCTAGTTACAATAGACGGATGAATGCCTATCAGTTCTTGTGGTTCTATGTGCATGATGTCTCGTAGAAACCGTTCAATTTCTTGGGCCTTCGGTCTCGTGTACGATGCGTTGAACGTTAGTTTGATTGTAGCTTTTCGATATGAGAACGCCATGGCGGGTCCGTACAGGTACTATAAGGCAATACAACGACGCGACCGCGCGCTAGCGGGTAAACAACAACACCTGCGGAGCACTGCCCGGCGCGCCGAGCCCGTCCGCACGGTATCACGGCTGAAAGCCGACTGGCCGCTCGACTAATCCCGCACGGCTAACATTTTGAATGCAGTGAGTGCCCAGTTTTATGCCTTAAACAGCGCCTTACGTAATTTCTGTGTAAATGTTAATCTATAAATCAGCTTTATCATATTATTTGTCAAAGTGTATGATGGTGTATTGGTAACCAAATACAAGGGCTATTTAGACCCACAACGGGCTTGGGTCCAAGTAATGCTTACAAGGGAACCTCCCCATCGCACCCCCCTCAGATTCAGTTATAAGTTGGCACAGTGGATAGGCCTTGAAAAACTGAACACAGATCAATCGAGAAAATAGGAAGACGTTGTGTGGAACTATGAAAAAATAAGCAAAATATACAAACGGAGCAGTCCATGGGCAACATAGGCAACATCAAGGACGATGTGAGCACAGGAGCGCCGTGGTCCCGTGGTTAGCGTGAACAGCTGCGGAACGAGAGGTCTTTGGTTCAAGTCTTCCCTTGAGTGAACATTTTTTATTTTCAGACAATTACCAGAGTTCAGGCACTCACACATAATCAACTTCGCTCTCCAAAATTGCTGGACATGTTAAGATTTGCTTGGACATATGCAGGATTTGACGGTCTACGCACGGAAAAATTTGAAAACGTTAAAAACATATGTTTTGACAGAGCACAGAGAAAACTGTGCGACTGTGAAACTGTTGCATTCATTTGTTGCAGTTTATGTGTCACACTCTTATGTTTTCATCACTTTTTGGAAGTGATTATCACATCCACAAGAAAACCTAAATCGGGCAAGGTAGAAGAATCTTTTTACCCATTCGCCAAGTATGCAAGTTAGGTGGGTCGACAACATATTCCTGTCATGTGACGCAAATGCCGTCACCAGTGTCGTGTAGAATATATTATACGTGTTTTCCTGTGGAGGAATCGGTTGACCTATGACCTTGCGATAAAATGTTTTCGGTTCCCATTGGAGAGGCACGTCCTTTCGTCTACTAATCGCACGGTTTTGCGGTGCGGTCGCAACACACAGACACTGAACTTATTGCAGTAAACAGAGACGTCAATGAACGAACGGACAGATCATAACTTTGCGAAAATAAAGTAAGTAAACTTTTCGCTCGAGGAAAGACTTGAAACAAGGACCTCTCGCTCCGCAGCTGTTCACACTAACCACGGGACCACGGCGCGCCTGTGCTCATATCATCCTTGATGTTGCCTATGTTGCCCATGGACTACTCAGTTAGTATATTTTGCTTATTTTTTCATAGTTCCACACTACTTCTTCCTGTTTTCTCGATTGATCTGTGTTCAGTTTTTCAAGGCCTATCCACTGTGTCAAATTATAACTAAATCTGAGGAGGGTGCGATGGGGAGGTTCCCTAGTTAGAGATGTATATTCTTCATTTATCAAAATAAAACACCTGTTACAGAGTGTGACAAGTTACTTTCAGTTTGCACCTAATACAAAATATGTTTTAAAAAGTTTAGGTTTTCTCTTCACAGGTTTAAGGCTCACTAAGCCTTTTAAATATACAAAATTACATGCGATCCGCAAATACAATTATTTTTCAGATGAACAAATGGGGGAATGTTTAAACGCTAGGGCCAGCCGCGGTGGCCGTGCGGTTCTAGGCGCTTCATCCGGAACCGCGTGACTGCTACGGTCGCAGGTTCGAATCCTGCCTCGGGCATGGATGTGTGTGATGTGCTTAGGTTAGTTAGGTTTAAGTAGTTCTAAGTTCTAGGGGACTGATGACCTCAGATAAGTCCCATAGTGCTCAGAGTCATTTGAACCATTTTAAACGCTAGCGGCCGGCCGCGGTGGTCTAACGGTTCTGGCGCTGCAGTCCGGAACCGCGGGACTGCTACGGTCGCAGGTTCGAATCCTGCCTCGGGCATGGGTGTGTGTGATGTCCTTAGGTTAGTTAGGTTTAAGTAGTTCTAAGTTCTATGGGACTTATGACCTAAGATGTTGAGTCCCACAGTGCTCAGAGCCATTTGAACCATTTTTTAAACGCTAGCGTAAAACGTTAAAAAAATGTCAAGCAAAACAACGGTAGAAAAAAAGGAAAAAGACTACCAAGAAAACAAATAATCCATCAAAACAAGTCGACATTGAGTCAATATCAGAAAATGCTGATGATTTCTGCGTCCTATCATTAGGAGAAAATGTCCTGCCCTGTAGCTGAGTGGACAGTATGCCGCCGGCAGTGCTGCGAGGCGGTCACGCGCCAGAGCGCTGCGGGCGAGGCGCGCACGGTGTGTTTGTGTTTACTTCGGCCGCTGTAAGTGTCGTTTTCCTTCTAGACCACCATGGCGCACAACTATCGGAAGAAGACATTACGTTTCAACTTTTGTTCCGACTTCGCCCGACCCAAGGCCCTGGAGGTAGAACGATTTATACGCGATGAAGATAAAATACCACCAACGGATCTAATTGGTATCCACTTGTCCATAGTTAGCAGTACCGTCTACGTCAAAATGATCAACGATGCGGCGTGCGACAAGGTGCTTCAAGAGGCAAAACGTGGACTGCGCTTCTGTCATTCCGACGGCAACGTCGGACCCGTTACCGTCGATCACGCAGGTCTCGGCACACGGACGATAAGGATCTTCGAACTGCCGTTCGAACTACCTGCAGACGTCGTCATCGAGGCGCTCCGTCCCTATGGCAACGTTCTGGAACATGTTGCCGAACGATGGGTACAATTTCAAACCTATCCCGTTTTAAACGGTGTTAGACAGGTCCGCATCGAGTTGCAGAAACACGTGCCTTCCTATCTACGTATCGGAGGCTGCCGTGCCATTATAATGTACGACGGCCAACCTCGGACCTGTTCCGGTTGCGGGAAAGAAGGTCACCTACGGTCTGAATGCATTCAACGACGTGTGGCGCAGCTCCCGTTGTCGGAAGCGTCCGTCACACCCACGATGACCGCCCTACCGGTCACTTACGCAGCGGCTCTTGCCACGTCTACAGTTTTGTCCAGTCCGTCGCCCGGTCCTTCCGATCGGCACGTCCACCGTCCCAGTCACCAACGGACGGTGCAGACGTCCCACTTGACAACCTTGCCGCCGAACAGGCTCCCGCACCGGACGCTGAGGAGACCAGTACATCTTCACAACACCTGTTTGACAATTTTATTGTACCCACCGACGCCTTCGAACCAGGTCGACGCTCCTCCTTGCCGTCGTCCGACACTGAGGAACACGTGCGCAAACAACGCTCGCCACGTAGGCGCAAACGCCGTCGCCGTTCACCCACGGGCTCTCAGAGCGTTGCCACCCGCGACGACGAAGAAGACACCCAAGCAGCCGACATTTCCACGCAGAGGTCGGCGGACAACTTTCACGATGAACAAGACGTTTCGCAGGACGGGACCACTATGGAGGTCGCCACGCACAATGTAACGATCGGTGCGCCGGTTGAGACGCCTGTCTCCCCGCCGACAACTCCAGATCTCTCTCACCACGACGCAATTCCCATGGACATTGGACAGACCCACGACACAGGAGCATGGGCCGACGACATTGAGGAAGGTACGCCCCCTCCTCCGGATGAGTTGCCTCCGCCGGACGAGGCTGCCTGTTAACATCAAAAGCGAGGCATTGCAGCTGATGGGACGGGACTTCCTGTCGGTGCCCTCCTCTTACTTCCCTTGGTGATGGTAGATGCGCGTCCACCACCACTGAAACAAACGTACCGGTTTGCCACACTGAATATCAACATGATCGGCACTGCACCCAAGCTGCAACTCCTATGTGACATGCTTCGGGCCTCTAACGTCGACGTCGCCCTTCTTCAGGAAGTACGCGTTGCCACACTACCACCAGTCTACGGCTACGACTCATACACGTCCACATGTGATGAATCAGGGCGTGGAGTGGCTTTCTACATACGCGAAGGAATCCCACTCACGGACACGACAATCCTTCCCTGTGGAAGAGGCATGGCTGTTACCATCTTCGACACGCGCGTCGTCAATATCTACGCTCCGTCTGGCTCCACGAACCGTCGGCAGCGGTCCACTTTCTTCGGACATGACGTGGCGCCCCTGTTTTCTGGACGCTATGATCGCCTTATCATGGGAGGCGATTTCAACTGTGTCCTCCATCCGCAGGACCAAGTGCCTGGCTATTCGCCATGCCCGGCGCTGCTCACCTTAATCGAAGATTTTCATCTAGTGGACGTTTGGAAGAAAATTCATGGCAATACCTCCGGTTTTACCCATTATACAGCACATTCTGCGAGCAGACTGGACCGGTTTTATGTCTCTGCTCACCTCGGCAATGAAGTCGCCCAAGCTGAACGATGGCCCCTTGCATTTTCGGACCATTGCGCCGTCATTTTCTCCCTGGCTCTGCCACCTCAGTCAGTGTGGCGCAGCAGAGGTTACTGGAAGCTTAATACCTCCCTCCTTAATGATCCACACTGCCGACAATGTATTGCCACTACATGGGCGTCTTGCGAAAGACGCCTTCCGCAGTACACATCCACGTTCCATTGGTGGATCAAATGTGCCAAACCTGCGATCAGAAAGGCCTTCATACAATGTGGCAAGGAAGCAGCAGCATGGCATCGAGACACCACCAATTTTCACTACGCCGTCCTCCGTGAGCTCGATGCGCTCCCTCCATCACCTGACACCCACAGGGAACGACAACGTACTAAAGCTCGTCTCCTCTCTCTTCAACGTGCACGACTGCATGGTGTCGTGGTGCGTTCCCGACGACAAGACCTCCTCCACGACGAAACCCCATCCACAATCCATGCCGCACCCGACCATAGTCGTCGACGTCGGCTTTTCGTCCCCAACATCACGACCTCCGTTGGTGTTCACCACACAACACAGGCGGCAGTCGTGTCTGCCTTTGCTGAACATTATCGCCACTTTTATGATGATGAACCGATGGCGACGCCCATTCCTGATGCTCTCCGTCCCTCCCCTGATCGGACCCTCACCGTAGCGGAGTCAACGTCCATGGTGTCTGCAATCACCGCAGAAGAGGTGGTAGATGCGATCAACAAAGGGGCCAAGAACAAATCACCCGGACCAGATGGTCTCCCAGTGGAGTTTTACCGGGCGTTCACCACGTTAATGCTTCCTCGCTGGACGGAAATGATTCAGGAACTCTTTACTCCGACCTTCCCAATTCCACCTGAATTCGTCACTGGCATTCTTCTAGCTGTGCCTAAACCGAAGGGAGGGTCTCATGTCTCTGCATATCGTCTCCTTACACTACTGAATGCAGACTATAAAATCTATGCACGCCTCTTAGCAGCGCGCATACGCACCGTCTTACCTACGGTCCTTTCACCTGAGCAGACTGCACGTGGTTGTGGGGCCACCTTACAAACAGCCCTAGGAGAATGCCGTGACCTCATTGCACTGGCGTCGGTTTGTCGCCTTCGTGCAGCACTGGTATCCGTCGATTTCACGAGTGCCTTTGATCGCGTTCGACACCCATTCCTCCTCATGGTGGCGACACGTATGGGGTTCCCATTGCTTTTTGTCGATGCCATTCGCCGGTTACTACTTCCCGCGGTCTCGATGGTACAAGTCAATGGGAGGCTTGTAGGACCGATTCCTATACGCCGCTCTGTGCGTCAAGGATGCCCTATGTCTACTTTACTATATGCCATTGCACTTGAGCCCCTCATCACTGGACTTACCTCTAGACTGCAGGGCCTCACTTTGCGTGACCACACCTTCCACTGTAGGGCTTATGCGGACGATCTCCTCTTTCTCACCTGCTCCTCCACAGAACTCAATGACGCCATCCAATGGATCCACCAGTATGGACGTCTTTCTGGTAGCATTCTTAATGTCCGTAAATCGACTATGATGCACATTGGGCGCGGCCTCCCGGCTATGGTGTCGACCCCACTCCCAGTCAGTGACACCCTTCGTTACTTGGGTATCGAATTTACGAGCTCCACACACCGCACAGTGGCTTTTGCAGACGATTCGGCACCATGTCCGCGGTCAAGTGCACCGTAACTTAAACCAACTCCAACGTGTGTCCTATGTCAACATGTATGTCGCCCCTAAACTGGTACATGTGGCCCAGATCCTCCCAATGCCATTACTCCTTGGCCGCCGCATCCAATCAGCCTTTGGATATTTCGTGTCAGCAGGGGCACTTTTCAAAGTCCGCTACAACACTCTAACACTGCCTCCTGCAAAAGGTGGCCTCGGACTCGTCAACGTGCGGGTACGATCTTCTGCACTCTTTGTCCACACTCTGTTGCGGCGCTGGCAGGGGCCGGTCCCGTCCTTAACACGCAGTCTCTTAGATATCATCCGACCAGCTTCTCTCGATCCACCGATCAATGTGGCATCTATTTCTCCATTATTGTATCACGTCGCCAATTGTTTCATAGAACTCAGCTACGTTCGGGCCGATCTTCCAGTCACCCGTCCTCCCCGTACAAAAGATTATTATCGTTTGTTTATGCTGTCCAACCCTTGTGACCCCATGGTGCTACAGCATCCTGACATTAACTGGCGCACGGTTTGGGGGTGTGTGCATGCACCCTTTTTACCGTCGTCTGTGTCTGCACTCTGGTATGTTTTAGTCTATGGAAAATTCCCGACTAATAGTCGACTTTATCGCATAGGACTGGCCACATCCCCACTCTGCCCTGACTGTCAGCTCGAAGACACCGACGAGCACCGTCTTACGTGCCCCCTGAAACAAAACGTATGGCTCCTCACCCAACGAATCGTGGGCTTTTACCTCCGTGCCCCGCCAACGACGGTAACCCCGGATTTCCTGTTGTTGCCCCAGACATTTCACTACCCTCTTGCTAAGCACCATACCCTAATCTGGTTTCGAGGACAGGCTTTAGAATACCTCTTTCAGAGTGGTCCGCATACAGTCCTTGACTTCTGGTACAAAATTGTGACCGCGCATAGCACCCTCACCCGAAAACCATCTTACCGACAAACTTTTGCCGGTTATCTCCGCAGCGTCTTCCTTGACCCCCCTCAAAGTTGGGGTGTACCATGCCTACATGTCACATGATGCAACACCCTTATCCACGTTCTCATGCATCGACCAAAAAAAAAAAAAAAATTAAAAAAAAAGAAGAAGACAGAGTATGTTATATTTTGTTGTATTTAATGTTTTCCTTTTTAATTTTTTTTGTTTAACTAACAGTCATTTTTATATGTTTAAATGGTACCTTGAAGAACTCTTGCATAGTGAATATATATGTACTTTTAGTTTGTTCAATACAAATTATTTAAAAAAAAAAGAACAAAAAAAAAGGGAAACAGGATATGTTATATTTTGTTGTATTTAATGTTATTCTAATAATTTGTTTACCTAACACTCATTTGTATATGTTTAACTGGTACCTTGAAGAACTTTTGCTTTGTGTATATATATATATATATATATATATGTACTCCCCGTTTGTTCAATAAAGATTAAAAAAAAAGAGTGGTCAGCGTGACAGAATGTCAATCCTAAGGTCCCGGGTTCGCTTGCCTGCTGGGTCGGAGATTTTCTCCGCTCAGGGACTGGGTGTTGTGTTGTCCTAATCATCATCATTTCAACCCCATCGACGCGCAGGTCGCCGAAGTGGCGTCAACTCGAAAGACCTGCACCAGGCGAACGGTCTACCCGGCGGGAGGCCCTAGCCACACGACATTTCATTTTTTCATTAGGAGAAAATGATTTTATTTTGTGTATTAGTGAGGATATAGCGTATGACCTGAGGGATATTGATTTGCCATCTTTCAATAGGACTATAGATGAACAAGCAAAGATGGGCAGTGCAGAAAGCAGGAAGCACTAAAAAGGCAGTGCTTCAAAAGAAGCTAGTGCTAAACATCGCAAGAAGGCAACAATGTAAACGTTTTACGGGAGATCATTGAATTTTCTGGTATTGTGTCAAGTGTGGACGACAACGGAGCTGTCATCGAGAGTATGCATAAAACGAAATTATTCTGGAAGTGGTCTGAACAAAAAGACATTCTACACTATAAATGGTGCGATATTAAGGAGAAGATTAACCCTGCACACCTTGTCAAAAGAGGATAATTTCTGCTCCATCAGTCAAAAGCAATGTTTGGAGTGAATTAAACTTCTGTAATTTGTTTCGTAACTCTGCTTTTTTTCATTGTTTTATTGTGTTGTTAGAAGATTTTTTTTCCGATGAAAGTTTTTTGTCAATGCACATCTAGGTATTATTTAAGGATCCTACACCTTACTTGAACCCAACACACTACTGTAATGCATTTGTATAGGAAAACAGAATATGGGCTCAATTGCCCCCCCCCCCCCCCCCCCCCGTTTCTTTCTTTTTTTTACTCGTGATTCTAAATGGGTGCTCAAGGCAACAGTTTCAAGATTCGAAATAACGACGAGTGATACAAACATCACATTCCCAGTTAACAGCTCCGAACAAAGTAATAACTATTTCATTCTTCAGAGAGAGAATTTACAACACGAAGTGAAAAGACAGTATACTGTGCTATAATCAGCTCCCATTCAATTAAAGATGAGTAACCTACAAGTTTCCATTTTATCACGAGCGAATACATGACCCTGTTCCTAATCTCGGACTAGTCGCGACCAATTGGTGCCAATATAAGCCTGACCAGAGGTATGCAGCGCTTGGCCGGAAATGGAAGTGAAAGAAGTGGGAATTCCATATGGTCAATCCCTTAGAAAAAATAATCAGTTTTTTCGGGCGACGCATGAGCCATTTACATTAACGTAGTTTCCAGGCAACAGTTTCCACGGCGCAAAGAGTACAAAATGCTAATACGAGACTCGTTGGTTCGAGTCTCACTACAAAATTTTTCAATGTTTACGTTACTTGCTCTAGAAGTAAACTAAAATAATGCTCAATGTACTGTATTTATCAATATTTTCATAAAATACATGAAATGGGAAGGCAAAGGATATTTATAGATAGCAAATAAATTTCCCGGGAGAGATTGTTAGGTGTGAACGAGAAATTCATATGTAGAAGTCTTGTTATTTTACGGTTGATGATCTACACTTCTGGGCAGATGTACATCGTAGAAACAGTGGAAGCAGTAATTTCTCACTATCTTGCACAAGTTACAACAGCCGCAATTTTACCTGTACACTTTAATTACAGTCTCTTATTGGAACGTTATTTGCAAGTCGCCCATGGATGCTAGAAATACAATCTCTTGGAAATTTATTTTCAATCTCACATTTTTCGTTGTCTTTCCTTTTCATGCCTTTTGCGAAAATATTAAAAAATGCAATATTTTGGACATTATTTCATTATTTTGCAGGATAAGTAAAGTAACAGTTGAAAATAAAAGAACAATTATCTATCTCTGAACTCGGCCATACTTCCCCCTGTTTATAGGAAGAGGTAAGGGAGGAGGGAGAATGGGAGGAGGCGTCTCTAGACACGTTTTCACTGGTCATCGGGGGACAGTTCGAAGCGGGACTCATCACTGAAGACAGTTCTACACCAGCCAATGAGATTCCAGGCGCCAATGACCAACGAAGATGTATCTGGAGACACCCTGGACAGCGGTGAGACACCAACCTCACTGTCACCTTTCACAGAGCCCGACAACCAGGAGTGATGGTGTGAGGGGCCATTTCATTTCACAGCAAGATCCCTTTGGTGATCATCCGCGGCATCCTTACAGCACAGCGGTATGTTGAAGATATTCTACTGTCCGTTTTATTGCTCTTCGTGGCAAGTCATCTTGGACTTAGAGTTCAGTAAGATAATGCCCTTTTGCACATGGCGAGAGTTTCTACCGCTTGTTGTCTTCGTGGTTGCCAAACACTACCTTGCCCAGCAAGGTCACCGGGTCTCTTCCGAACGGATAATGTTTGGAGCATTTTGGGTGGAGCCCTCCATCTAGCTCGCGATTTTGACGATCTGAGACGCCAGTTGGGTAGAATTTGGTACTATATCCCTCAGGAGGACATCTAGCAGCCCTATCAATCAATGTCAAGCCGAATAACTGCTTGCATAAGTCCCAGAGGTGGAGCAGTGCGTTATCGACTTGCTCAATTTGTGAAGCTCTATCTCTTGACTAAATCGTCAAAGTTTTCTTCAAGTTGTTTGTCTGTACATGTACGTCACATCCACCATACCTACCAATTTCTGCCCCATTCGTGCAATTCCTTCGTGGTGCGTCACCTTTCTTGTCTTACAGTCTATTTCCTGAAGGAAAGGTAATCTGACATGATCGATATCTACATCTACATCTACATTTATACTCCGCAAGCCACCCAACGGTGGGTGGCGGAGTGCACTTTACGTGCCACTGTCATTACCTCCCTTTCCTGTTCCAGTCGCGTATATTTCGCGGGAAGAACGACTGCCGGAAAGCCTCCGTGCGCGCTCGAATCTCTCTAATTTTACATTCGTGATCTCCTCGGGAGGTATAAGTAGGGGGAAGCAATATATTCGATGCCTCATCCAGAGACGCATCCTCTCGAAACCTGGAGAGCAAGCTACACCGCGATGCAGAGCGCCTCTCTTGCAGAGTCTGCCACTTGAGTTTGCTAAATATCTCCGTAACGCTATCACGCTTACCAAATAACCCTGTGACGAAACGCGCCGCTCTTCTTTGGATCTTCTCTGTCTCCTCTGTCAACCCGACCTGGTACGGATCCCACACTGATGAGCAATACTCAAATATAGGTCGAACGAGTGTTTTGTAAGCCACCTCCTTTCTTGATGGACTACATTTTCAAATGACTCTCCCAATGAATCTCAACCTGGCATTCGCCTTACCAACAATTAATTTTATATGATCATTCCACTTCAAATCGTTCCGCACGCATACTCCCAGATATTTTACAGAAGTAACTGCTACCAGTGTTTGTTCTGCTGTCATATAATCATACAATAAAGGATCCTTCTTTCTATGTATTCGCAATACATTGCATTTGTCTATGTTAAGGGTCAGTTGCCACTCCCTGCACCAAGTGCCTATTCGCTACAGATCTTCCTGCATTTCGCTGCAATTTTCTAATGCTGCAACTTCTCTGTATACTACAGCATCATCCGCGAAAAGCCGCATGGAACTTCCGACACTATCTACTAGGTCATTTATATATATTGTGAAAAGCAATGGTCCCATAACACTCCCCTTAGCACGCCAATATCGGAAAATTTTTGGCACGAAATAAACGTACATACTCGTTAAGTTGATCATATAATGTGAAGAAAACTTCCAGCTACGCGGAAACCCAGTTGTAACACTCACGGCCGAGTGCACCAACCTCGATTAAAAGTTAACTGCAATAAAGTCCGCATTTAACCCTGATCAATCCAAAATTCTGGTGCGCCGCCCACGATCGCAAGTAGAAAAAGAGTTGATCGCCGTTAAATCTGACCCTGGCTCAAGTCCAGTTTCCCGAGATAACCAGGGCTTCATAAACGTGCGTATTAAATTGACGAGAGGTTTTGTGTAATGAGACTTTCAAGGCATCGTACAACTTACCCTACACTTGAGATGAACCCAGTAAGTTTATTAATTTATGAATGAAACATACCAGGAGTAAGGCTGACGAAATGACAGTAGCGTGAATAAAGAGCGATTAAAGTTTATTGGTGGACATACAGGCAACACAGTGAGCGTTCAGCATATCTCAGCCAGAGACCCTCCTTACAGTCCCGATCTCTTCCAATGCGATCATGGGTCTGTAGGCAAACACGAATATTTTTTTCGTGTCTTGTCTCACAGCTGCCACGACTACATTTTAAACAATAAACCGTTTAATTGCTTTTTATCCATCTGTCTCGTTTTCGTTTGACTGCCCCTTATACACTCCTGGAAATTGAAATAACAACACCGTGAATTCATTGACCCAGGAAGGGGAAACTTTATTGACACATTCCTGGGGTCAGATACATCACATGATCACAATGACAGAACCACAGGCACATAGACACAGGCAACAGAGCATGCACAATGTCGGCACTAGTACAGTGTATATCCACCTTTCGCAGCAATGCAGGCTGCTATTCTCCCATGGAGACGATCGTAGAGATGCTGGATGTAGTCCTGTGGAACGGCTTGCCATGCCATTTCCACCTGGCGCTTCAGTTGGACCAGCGTTCGTGCTGGACGTGCAGACCGCGTGAGACGACGCTTCATCCAGTCCCAAACATGCTCAATGGGGGACAGATCCGGAGATCTTGCTGGCCAGGGTAGTTGACTTACACCTTCTAGAGCACGTTGGGTGGCACGGGATACATGCGGACGTGCATTGTCCTGTTGGAACAGCAAGTTCCCTTGCCGGTCTAGGAATGGTAGAACGATGGGTTCGATGACGGTTTGGATGTACCGTGCACTATTCAGTGTCCCCTCGACGATCACCAGTGATGTACGGCCAGTGTAGGAGATCGCTCCCCACACCATGATGCCGGGTGTTGGCCCTGTGTGCCTCGGTCGTATGCAGTCCTGATTGTGGCGCTCACCTGCACGGCGCCAAACACGCATACGACCATCATTGGCACCAAGGCAGAAGCGACTCTCATCGCTGAAGACGACACGTCTCCATTCGTCCCTCCATTCACGCCTGTCGCGACACCACTGGAGGCGGGCTGCACGATGTTGGGGCGTGAGCGGAAGACGGCCTAACGGTGTGCGGGACCGTAGCCCAGCTTCATGGAGACGGTTGCGAATGGTCCTCGCCGATACCCCAGGAGCAACAGTGTCCCTAATTTGCTGGGAAGTGGCGGTGCGGTCCCCTACGGCACTGCGTAGGATCCTACGGTCTTGGCGTGCATCCGTGCGTCGCTGCGGTCCGGTCCCAGGTCGACGGGCACGTGCACCTTCCGCCGACCACTGGCGACAACATTGATGTACTGTGGAGACCTCACGCCCCACGTGTTGAGCAATTCGGCGGTACGTCCACCCGGCCTCCCGCATGCCCACTATACGCCCTCGCTCAAAGTCCGTCAACTGCACATACGGTTCACATCCACGCTGTCGCGGCATGCTACCAGTGTTAAAGACTGCGATGGAGCTCCGTATGCCACGGCAAACTGGCTGACACTGACGGCGGCGGTGCACAAATGCTGCGCAGCTAGCGCCATTCGACGGCCAACACCGCGGTTCCTGGTGTGTCCGCTGTGCCGTGCGTGTGATCATTGCTTGTACAGCCCTCTCGCAGTGTCCGGAGCAAGTATGGTGGGTCTGACACACCGGTGTCAATGTGTTCTTTTTTCCATTTCCAGGAGTGTAGTTTGTAAGAGAATAAAATCAACTAAACTCAACAAATGCTGAAACATAATGATGTAATAATCAAGAAAAGAAAGGAGTGAAAAGGATACACAAGGTAAAGAAGGTGTAAGGATTAGCAGCATAGTTTGACCAAGTAACGATATATTTCTATAGGACGAAATAATCTCGCAGTGGTCGGAAGGCACCAATAACATGCGACATGCATCATATAAGCAAGACATTTCTGTAGAAAATTCGAAAATAAAGGCTTCCAGACACACAGTAATATCTGAAGTTGTTGCACACCATAATCCTCACGTACCAGTCCACTATCAAATATTTAGGGTTTAGGAAGAGGCAGCTGTATGGCAATGGAACATGAAATATGCTCATAGCTCATAAGAATCAAATTCTGGGAGCAGAAATGAAAATTCTAACGAATACCAAGAGACTATTTCTCATGTTCATTAACACATTTAAGAGAAACCAAATGAGAAATCAGTGTTACACTAACAAAAATGCACCTTGGTTACGACATGGTTTCGTAAACTGACCTACGGCCGGGAAAGCGATGTGCTGACCACATGGCCCTCAGTATCCGCATCCAGTGACGCCTTTGAGCTGAGGATAACACAGCGGCCGATCGGTACTGTTGGGCCTTCATGGCCTGTTCGGGTGGAGTTTAGTTTTTTTGGTTACAACACGAGCTAAGAACTAAAGAAAAATTATGCCCGCTATGTACGTATGGAAACAACCAAATTAAAACAATCGAATCATTTGGTTCTAATTTTACGTATCGATTGTATTGTTCATTCATTTCTATCAGTGAAACCAGTCTAAAGAACCTCACACACATGAACAAATCTCAATATTAAGATATGTATGTATGTATGGATTGAACTGGGGATCTATAAACGACGGAGAAGCTTCGTCCCTGCCGTAGCCCTCAGTGGTACACAACCCCACAACAGGCTACAGCAGTCCACTCACCCCACCTCCGCCCCACACCGAACCCAGGGCTATTGTGCGGTTCGGCCCTCAGTGGACCCCCCGGGAACGTCTCTTTCCAGACGAGTGTAATCCCAATGTTTTGCGTGGTTAAGTAATGATGGTGTACGCGTACGTGGAGACAGTGTTTGCCCAGCTATCGCCGACATAACGAAACTGAGGCGGAGTAAGGGGAACCAGCTCGCATTCGCCGAGACAGATGGAAAGCCGCCTAAGAAACCATTCACAGGCTGGCCTACACACCTCGACACTAATTCGCTGGGCGGATTCGTGCCGGAACCGGCACGCCTTCCCGCTCGGGAAGCAGTGTATTAGACAGTACGGCTAGCCGGGTGGGCCAAAGTATAATGCAAGTATTACACATGCTTAACCCTTTCAGACCCTCTGGCTGCAATTATGTAAGTTAATATTTAGCGTGTATTAGCTGCTACAAAAATACACTCCTCGAAATGGAAAAAAGAACACATTGACACCGGTGTGTCAGACCCACCATACTTGCTCCGGACACTGCGAGAGGGCTGTACAAGCAATGATCACACGCACGGCACAGCGGACACACCAGGAACCGCGGTGTTGGCCGTCGAATGGCGCTAGCTGCGCAGCATTTGTGCACCGCCGCCGTCAGTGTCAGCCAGTTTGCCGTGGCATACGGAGCTCCATCGCAGTCTTTAACACTGGTAGCATGCCGCGACAGCGTGGACGTGAACCGTATGTGCAGTTGACGGACTTTGAGCGAGGGCGTATAGTGGGCATGCGGGAGGCCGGGTGGACGTACCGCCGAATTGCTCAACACGTGGGGCGTGAGGTCTCCACAGTACATCGATGTTGTCGCCAGTGGTCGGCGGAAGGTGCACGTGCCCGTCGACCTGGGACCGGACCGCAGCGACGCACGGATGCACGCCAAGACCGTAGGATCCTACGCAGTGCCGTAGGGGACCGCACCGCCACTTCCCAGCAAATTAGGGACACTGTTGCTCCTGGGGTATCGGCGAGGACCATTCGCAACCGTCTCCATGAAGCTGGGCTACGGTCCCGCACACCGTTAGGCCGTCTTCCGCTCACGCCCCAACATCGTGCAGCCCGCCTCCAGTGGTGTCGCGACAGGCGTGAATGGAGGGACGAATGGAGACGTGTCGTCTTCAGCGATGAGAGTCGCTTCTGCCTTGGTGCCAATGATGGTCGTATGCGTGTTTGGCGCCGTGCAGGTGAGCGCCACAATCAGGACTGCATACGACCGAGGCACACAGGGCCAACACCCGGCATCATGGTGTGGGGAGCGATCTCCTACACTGGCCGTACACCACTGGTGATCGTCGAGGGGACACTGAATAGAGCACGGTACACCCAAACGGTCATCGAACCCATCGTTCTACCATTCCTAGACCGGCAAGGGAACTTGCTGTTCCAACAGGACAATGCACGTCCGCATGTATCCCGTGCCACCCAACGTGCTCTAGAAGGTGTAAGTCAACTACCCTGGCCAGCAAGATCTCCGGATCTGTCCCCCATTGAGCATGTTTGGGACTGGATGAAGCGTCGTCTCACGCGGTCTGCACGTCCAGCACGAACGCTGGTCCAACTGAAGCGCCAGGTGGAAATGGCATGGCAAGCCGTTCCACAGGACTACATCCAGCATCTCTACGATCGTCTCCATGGGAGAATAGCAGCCTGCATTGCTGCGAAAGGTGGATATACACTGTACTAGTGCCGACATTGTGCATGCTCTGTTGCCTGTGTCTATGTGCCTGTGGTTCTGTCATTGTGATCATGTGATGTATCTGACCCCAGGAATGTGTCAATAAAGTTTCCCCTTCCTGGGACAATGAATTCACGGTGTTCTTATTTCAATTTCCAGGAGTGTATTTTTCCTCAATGGAAATCTCACGTACACATCTTTGAATGTTCAACCTTTTCATCATCCACGAGTACTCTCACCTATTAGGTATCACTGCAAAAATATCAACAAATGAATGTAGCAGTGCGCAGCAGTCTTTGTCCGCCAGAATCCAAGAAAATTTTGTCTAGATATACTCCACTGTGTAACTGAATATTATTATTTTTATTTTGCAAGGTAATTATTGAATTACCAGTTTATTTATTACAACAGTGAATTTTCCAAATTGTTTGTTTTAGTCCATAGAATAAAAGCCAAATGTTCAAAATACGTATTGAAAATGCGTACATACATTTATATAAATCAAGCATCTAAAATCATTAAAAAAAACACCTAAGAGCATTAGAGCATAAAGACAAGATTTCCTTCCTCCAGAAAAATCAGGTCCTAAAGGGTTCACTATATACGGAGTAAACTAATACTTCTTTTTTCATTTAAAATTCATTACTATATTTCTGTGAATTAAGTTGTTCCTCGTGTAATTAACACGTAACTAATTAAGTTGATGTACAGTTCGGAGCACAATATTGTACGTAAAAATTCCCTAAATGTTACGTGAAGAACAACGGAATATTGCCAAATTTTAGGGACAGTTTTCAGTCTGTTTTATTGAGAAGCTGTGTTGATACCCGTCAACTGAAAGCGATTTGTACTTAGCCCTTAAACGTTTATTCAACTGTTTATCTGCTGGAAGCTAAACATGTACATACAGAAAATTTCGTCTCCGGCTACATGCATACAGTTCACACTAATCCACACAAACCTGTTTACGTTTCACAGCCTGTGAAAATTAGCCTGCATAGTACTTCACGAGTGTGAAGTAGTATTATTCAGAGTCACTCATTGGTTCTCCAATTTCACAGTTAAATCTGTCTCCAGCTAACACTGTAAACAGACCGTAGAAAAGTCCGTGAACTTCTGAACTCGGTGAGCGGCAGGGTCACTCGCCTGACTGCTGGCGCATTAGTTCTGGGCGAAAAAAACCCTATTTTTTGTATTGTTGAATGATTGTTGTTCATTCAAATCTATTGTCGCCTGTAGTCGGAGTTAATGTGGCCCTGATATCTGCTTCTCATCCAGTGCCAAAAAACAGCTCACAGTCCTGTTTTTCGTCTGTGTTTAAGAATAGTGCATTTACTTAATAATAAATTTTGTATCTGGATAAAAATGCGGAATCGCTCAGTTGTGTGAGAATTATACACAAGAACTGATAACGTTGTTACGGTCTGCACGATCTGTACATACGTTTCCATAGATCATCAAGTAATCTAGTAGACAACTTGAAAAGGAAGGACAACCAGTTCTTAAACTTTGTGCCACAAATTTCTCCTCTACAGAACTCTGTTCAGTACTTCGCCAATAGTTAAGTGGCCTACTCATCTAATCTTCAGCATTCTTCTGCACCACCACATTTCAAAAGTCACTATTCTCGTGACTCTTTCTATCTAAACTGTTTTCGTCCATGTTTCACTTCTGTTCATTGCTGCCTTCCATACAAACACCGACAGCAAAAGCTTCCTGACAATATATATATATATATATATATATATATATATATATATATATATATATATATATATATATATATATATATATTCATTTACTGCCTGCTCAATGTACAGATTGAATAACATCGGGGATAGACTACAACCCTGTCTCACTCCCTTCTCAACCATTGCATCCCTTCCATGCCCCTCGACTCTTGTAACTGCTGTCTGATTTCTGTACAAGTTGTAAACAGCCTTTCGCTCCCCGTATTTTATCCCTGCTACTTACGGAATTTTAAATAGTGTATTCCAGTCAACATTGTCAAAAGATTTTCTAAGTGTTGGACAGTCCATCAGTGGGAGAGCACCTCGTGTTCCTGCTGCTAAGAAGGCGAGTACATCATTCGTTGATTACATATTTTTACGGGCTTCCAACTGGAGCGACTTATTTACAAATACCTGCGAAGTTAATAGATTACTTTTGAAATTTCTTGCGTGTTTGAGTGCTTATTAGGCACAAGCTTTTATTTTAATAAAAGTGTAGCACACCATACCGCCCTTATAATGACCCTCGTATTGTACAGGCTTTTGTTTGTTTTGGTTAGTGTGCACAGTGTTGTTTGGACCGTTTGTGAGAGAGCACTTCCAATTCCTGCTGCTAATAAGCTGAGTACACCATTCGTTCGTTGTATATTTTTATGAGATTCAAATGGGAGCGACAGCAGTAAAGGCTAGGAGCTGTGGTTGCTGTGTACATATGGAAGCTGAGCTGGCGACCCTTCGCTCACAGCTCCAGACTGCAATGGCTTCTGTCACACAACTTCAGGTTGCTGCCAAGGGCCATCACTGGGGGGGGGGGGGGGGGGGGGGGATCAGACGCGGGGATGCGAAAGACGTCGAGCACGTCGCACAAGTCCCCCGATCGGTCTGTCCCAGGTACTGCGTGCACTGAGGTTGACCACTCACCCATGGTTGAGTCGGAGATAATTCCAAAGTCTGGCAGGCAGTGAAAAACTTTCCGAGGGGCCTATCGTAGGGCCTCCCTGATTCGTTTGACGAACAGGTTTCGGGCATTATCTGTGGCTGACGACGTCTCTCAGCCGGATGCTGTCGTCCATCCTGTTCCAGAGGAAGCTTCTCGGCCCGCAAAGTCTGGGCGTTCACACAGGGTGGCTTTGTTGGCAGTTGGAATCTCCAACGTTAGGCGCATAATGGAGCCCCTTAGGAACATGGCTGCCAAGGAGGGGAAGGAAGCCAGTGTGCACTCTGTGTTCATACTGGGGGGAGTCATTCCGGATGTGGGAGGGCTGCTTCCAGATGCCATGAAGAGTACAGGGTGCAGCCAATTGCAGGGGGTGGCTCGTGTCGGTACCAATGACGAATGTCGCTTTGGATTGTAGATTATCTCTGGTTTCGGGCGGCTAGCAGAAATGGTAAAGACTGCCAGTCTTGCTTGCGAGATTAAGGCGGAGCTCACCATCTGTCGCATCGTCGATAAAGCAGACTGTGGTCCTTTGGTGCAGAGCCGAGTGGAGGATCTGAATCAGAGGCTCAGGCGGTTCTGTAACCATGTAGGCTGCAGATTCCTTGACTTGCTACACGAGTAGCGGGGGCTGTGTGGAAGGTACGGGGCGGGGTTTTTAGATTAGAGGGCCTTAGGGAACCACAGAAAGGGCGTCCACCTAAAAGGGGCCAGGTAAAACAAAGTAAGTTAGTTGTAGAAACGATCGGTATTGTAGTTGTAAATTGTCGTAGCTGTGTTGGGAAAGAACCAGAACTCCAAGCCCTAATAGAAAGTACTGAAGCTCAAATAGTTATAGGTACAGAAAGCTGACTAAATCAGGAAATCAGTAGAATTTTTTTCAAACTGATCTAACAGTGTTTAGAAATGATAGATTAAATTGAATTTGTGGTGGAGTATTTATTGCTGTCAGAAGTATTTTGCCTTGTAGTGAAATCGAAGTAGATAGTTCTTGCGAAATAGTTGATCTAACAGTGTTTAGAAAGAATAGATTAAATAGCATAGGTGGTGGAGTATTTATTGCTGTCAGAAGCAGTTTGCCTTGTAGTGAAATCGAAGTAGTTCCTGCGAAATAGTGTGGGTAGAAGTTATACTTGACAATCGGACTACACTATTAATTGGATCGTTTTACCGACCCCCTGACAACTATAATTGCTGAACAGTTCAAAGGAAACGTGAGTCTCATTTCAGATAGGTTCTCCACTCATACAATTACAGTCGGTGCTGACTTCAATCTACCCTCGATATGCTGGAAACATTATACGTTTAAAGCCGGCGGCAGGCATGAAACGTTATCCAAAATTGTATTAAATGCTTTCACAGAAAATTATTTTTAACAATTAGTTCATGAGCCCACTCGAAGCGGAAATGTTTGCGAAACCGTACTTGACCTCTTAGCAACAAATAATCCTGGACAAATAGTGAGTATCGTGACGAATACAGGGATTATCGACCACAAGGCAGTAGTTGCTAGGCTGAATACCGTCACACCCACAACCATCAAAAAGAAACTCAAAGTATATCTGTTTAAAAAAGCTGATAAAAATGCTCTTAAGAGACAGTCTGCACTCCTTCCGATCTGATCATGTAAGCGTAGAGATGGTACTGATCCCCCATGGTACACAAAACGGGTAAGACCACTGTTGCAGAAGCAGCGAAAAAAGCATGCCACATTTAAAAGAACGCAAAATCCCCAAGACTGGTAAAGTTTTGCAGAAGTTCGAAATATAGTGCGTACTTAAATGCGAGATACTTTCAATACTTTCCACAACGAAACTCTGTCTCGAAATCGGGCAGAAAACCCAAAGAGATTCTGGTCATACATAAAGCACACCAGTGGCAAGACGCAATCAATACCTTCACTGCGCGATAACAACGGTGAAGTCACTGATGACAGTGCCACTAAAGCAGAGTTATTAACACGGTTTCCGAAACTCCTTCAGCAAAGAAGACGAAGTAAATATTAATGAATTCCGATCAAGAACAACTACCAAGATGAGAAAATTGGAAGTAGATATCCTCGGTGTAACAAAGCAGCTTAAATCACTTAATAAAGGCAAGGCCTCCGGTCCAGATTATATTCCAGTCAGGTTCCTCTCAGAGCATGCTGATAAAATAGCTCCATATTTAGCAATTATATACAACCACTCGCTCGAAGGAAGATCCGTATCTGAAGACTGGAAAATTTCTCAAGTCACACCAATACCCGTAAAGGGAGGTAGGAATAATCCACCGAATTACAGGCCCATATCACTAACGTCGATTTGCAGTAGGGTCTTAGAACATGTACTGTATTCGAACATTATGAAGTACTTCGAAGAAAACGATTTATTGACATATAGTCACCACAGATTCAGAAAATATCGTTCCTGTGAAACACAACTAGCTCTTTATGCTCATGAAGTAATAAGTGCTATCGACAGGGGATATCAAATTGATTCCATATTTTTAGATTTCCAGAAGGCTTTCGATACCGTTCCTCACAAGCATCTTCTAACCAAACTGCGTGCTTACAGATTATCGCCTCAGTTGTGCGACTGGATTCGTGATTTCCTGTCAGAAATGTCACAGTTCGTAGTAATAGACGGAAAGTCATCGAGTAAAACTGAAGTAATATCCGGCGTTTCCAAGGAAGTGTTATAGGCCCTCTGTTGTTCCTGGTCTATATTAACGACACAGGAGACAATCTAAGTAGCCGTCTTAGATTGTTTGCAGATGATGCTGTCATTTACCGTCTTGTAAAGTCATCAGATGACCAAAACGAATTGCAAAATGATTTAGATAAGATATCCGTATGGCGCGAAAAGTGGCAGTTGATCCTGAATAAAGAAAAGCGTGAAGTTATTCATATGAATACTAAGTACATGATAAGTCACACGAATCTGAAGGCTGTAAATTCAACTAAATACTTAGAGATTACAATTACAAATACCCTAAATTGAAACGATCACATAGATAATGTTGTGGGTAGAGCAAACCAAAGACTGCGATTCATTGACAGAACACATAAAAGGTGCAACAGATCTACTAAAGAGACTGCTTACACCACGCTTTTCCGCCTTATTCTGGAGCATTGCTGTGCGGTGTGGGATTCGCATCAGACGGTACTGACGGATGGCATCGAAAAAGTACAAAGAAGGGCAGCCCGTTTTGTATTATCGCGAAGTAGAGGAGATAGCGCCACAGACATAATGCGTGAATTGGAGTGGCAATCATTAAAACAAAGGCGTTTTTCGTTGCGGCGGGACCTTCTCGTGAAATTTCAATCATCAGTTTTCTTCTTCGCTTGCGAAAACATTCTGATGGCACCCACCTACATATTTAGAAATGATCATCACGATAAAGTAATAGATATCAGGACTGGCACAGAAACATTTAAGTGCTCGTTTTCCCCGCCCACCGTTTGAGACTGTATCGGTAGAGAGACAGCTTGAACGTGGTTCATTGAACCCTCTGCCAGACACTTTATTGTGAATAGAGAGTAATCATGTAGATCTAGATATAGAAGTCTGCAAATGCTATAAACGTATAAAGGTAGATTTTCCATTTCTTAGACTATCTTCTAAGATAAGGCGTAAGATCATTATTGGTTGATAATTTCAAATCTATCAAACTAAGTAAGAAACTAAAACCACGACTTTCTTAGCCTTCCCTGATCGTTGACTTGTAATCAGAGATATCGTTTGTTGGCATTAAACTGGCTGAACGAAATATCTTGCACTGACTGTGGACATGTGGACCAACATAAATAAATACACAATGGACTTTGACAGTGACATTCATCAGTACAAACTGCAGTCTGATGTTCTGGACATTGCACACTTCTCATCGGCAGACTTCCGAATACCTTACCAAGAGTGTGAAGACAATTTTTTTTGAAAGGGGAGAAGTGTCACCGACGATGCATGTCTTGTGGTGGATGTATCAAGAAAAATTAACGTTGTTTATTTGAACTGTGCTGCCCACACATGTAATTTAGCAGCGTCAAATGTGATCAAGGATCCTGACTCGGTGGTACTTAGCTCCTTGAGGCAGAAATGTCACAAAATCTTTGTGTTTTTCAAAGGCATTAGTGCAGTCACCACGAAACTGACAGTCTACACTGCTAAGCTCATCTGGACAAAAAGGATTTGAAGCTGAACTATGTCATCCCCATCAGATGGAATTCATCTTACGATGCAGCGCCTAGTATTGACCAAAATTACTCATGTAACGACTTTCTGTTGCGCCAATAGTGACGTTCGACGGCAGAAAAGTAGTGCTTTTTAAATACTGCTCCCTCTACTGGAAATTCTATTCTATTTAACAGAATAAATGTCTAGAGAGCAGTTCACATCTTCTGTTGTGGTACCAGCCAGACAGGTGCACACCGCCTTGAGAAAACGTATACTGGCAGTCCTGTCAAGAAAAGATGAAATGAAGAAGTTTCCACCAGCATCTGCGTCAAAGGGACTGTGTTGCACCCTCGGTTCAGATAGTGTGGTTTGTCTGAGATGTCTTGACGTATCATCGGAGATAAGGATTTCCCCCGCCAGTGTGCATATTCTAGTCGTATGCTACTGCTTTAGCTCAGCCAGTGAAAGTACTGAAAACTAGTTTCACTAAGAAGAATGAATGGATCGCTTAGTAACTGAAACAATAAAGAGTGAATCAGCAGAAACAATGAGTATCAGGTTCAACTAACAGAAAGAGTGCTCAGTTGCTTCGCTTGAAAAGAAAATACACTATTGGCCATTAAAATTGCTACACCAAGAAGAAATGCAGATGATAAACAGGTATTCATTGGACAAATATATTATATAAGAACTGACATGTGATTACATTTTCACGCAATTTGGGTGCATAGATCCTGCGAAATCAGTACCCAGAACAACCATCTCTGGCCGTAATAGCGGCCTTGATACGCCTGGGCATTGAGTCAAACAGAACTTGGATGGTGTGTACAGGTACAGCTGCCCATGCAGCTTCAACACGATACCACAGTTCATCAAGAGTAGTGACTGGTGTATTGTGATGAGCCAGTTATTCGGTCACCATTGACCAGACGTTTTCAATTGGTGAGAGATCTGGAGAATGTGCTGACCAGGGCAGCAGTCGAACATTTTCTGTATCCAGAAAGGCCCGTACAGGACCTACAACACGCGGTCGTGCATTATCCTGCTGAAATGTAGGGTTTCGCAGGGATCGAATGAAGGGTAAAGCCACGGGTTGTAACACGTCTGAACTGTAACGTCCACTGTTGAAAGTGCCATCAATGTGAACAAGAGCTGACCGAGACGTGTAACCAGTGACATCCCTTACCATCACGCTTGGTGATAGGCCAGTATGGCGATGACGAATACATGCTTACAATGTGCGTTTACCGCGATGTCGCCAAACACGGATGCGACCATCATGATGCCGTAAAACAGGACCTGGATTCATCCGAAAAAATGACGTTTTGCCATTCGTGCACTCAGGTTCGTCGTTGAGTACACCATCGCAGGCGCTCCTGTCTGTGATGCAGCGTCGAGGGTAACCGCAGCCATGGTCTCCGAGCTGATAGTCCATGCTGCTGGAAACGTCGTCGAACTGTTCGTGCAGATGGTTTTTGTCTTGCAAATGTCCCCATGTGTTGACTCAGGGATCGAGACGTGGCTGCACGATCTGTTACTGTCATCTCGACTGCTAGTGATACGAGGCCGTTGGGAACCAGCATGGCGTTCCGTATTACCCTCCTGAACCCACCGAGTCCATATTCTGCTAACAGTCATTGGATCTCGACCAACGCGAGCAGCAATGTCGCGATACGATAAATCGCAATAGCGATAGGTTACAATCCGACCTTTATCGAGGTCGGAAACGTGATGGTACGCATTTCTCCTCCTTACACGAGGCATCACAACAGTTTTTCACCAGGCAACGCCGGTCAACTGCTGTTTGTGTATGAGAAATCGGTTGGAAACTTTCCTCATGTCAGCATGTTGTAGGTGTCGCCACCGATGCCAACCTCGTGTGAATGCTCTGAAAAGCTAATCATTTGTATATCACAGCATCTTCTTCCTGTCGGTTAAATTTCGCGTCTGTAGCACGTCATCTTCGTGGTGTAGCAATTTTAATGGCCAGTAGTGTATGTACTGTATAACACAAATATGCAAAACTACGACGGACTGTATTGTCGATTTTCACTTAAAGATGTGAATGAATAATTTAACCGATACGTAAGACCGCAACCGCATGAATCGATGTTTCCTAAAAACCGATTCAGATGGTTGTTTTAAACTAAAACCGCATGAGTTGGTCGGTTCCTAATAACCGACACAATTGGTAGTTTTCACTCGGCTGTTGCCAACACTAGGCCACAATGTTTACAAGCCAATGGATACAGACGTGCAGGCAGACGCCAGATGCAGTTACTAATGAAACTCGAACATTTTGGAAACACAATCTTGAGTTCAGCATGATAATAACGAAGTCAGATGACACGAAATAAATCTAATTTCTAATTTTCCTGCCCTCGCTAATCTCAATCTACACGTAAACAAAATTTTAACACTTCACTGGGGTGGACGAACTACACCGCACACGAAAACAGCCTGTCTGCGAAATGGTACAAGGGAGCTGACGAAAGAAAGTAGATATTTTATTCTTCATTTATAATCCGATATGTGAATCATGAGTGGTAATGCAAGGAATATCCACTTCCTTAACTGCAGTTCTCTAATGTTTGAATTTATTAACCATAACCTATACTACTTTTATTACGACGTAATGGTGTTGTTGTTCATGACAAGGGACAGTAACACATAGAGCTACTTCTGTGCAATAAATAGTAGCAGACAGCTCCACTGTACAATAATGAGACATATTGAAAGGATGAAACACTTACTGCTTGTCTCTGATGGATCACCACCTTAAAATCAAGAAGTAACACATTGAAGCAATCGAATGCTTTCATAAGATCGGTTAAATTATGGGTCTTCGTGTTGACTATGTTCACAAGCTTCAAAATTTTGGTTATTAAAGTAGATTTTGAAACAAGAGCCGCTCGAGATTAGCCGAGCGGTCTATGGGCGCTGCAGTCATGGACTGTGCGGCTGGTCCTGGCCAAGGTTCGAGTCCTCCCTCGGGCATGGGTGTGCGTGTTTGTCCTTAGGATAATTTAGGTTAAGTAGTGTGTAAACTTAGGGACTTATGACCTTAGCAGTTATGTCCCATAATATTTCACACACATTTGAACTTCTTTTTTTTAAACAAGACTCCATGCATAATCACACAACACAAAGAATGTACGTGAAACTAGTATGTGTCGTAGCGTTTTTAGTGTTTCGCATAAGCGCACATCAATTCCTTGTTATTGTTTTAGATCTCTTTTAGATTCAAAGAGTGTTCTTGGATTTGTAGCAGTGTGTTAACCGATGTGGTGGTGCATCTACATTACATCTTTTGTTGACAGTTGTCCTTTGCGAAAATACCTCTTACAAGACAAAGCTAAAATGATATTCATAAGTAATTTCTTAGATTTTCATGCAGACTGTCTCAGGTAATTACAATTATATTTTTGTTGTGACTCGTACTTAGTGAACGAAAATACTGGATGTACTTCAGTGTACAAATCGCATACTGGAGTTCCCTTCAGTCCTATTCGCAATAGACATTTTTGAAATTTGCTTCGTATCATTCGTAGACAAGCAATCATTGTTATCATTAGCCCGCTTCTTTCCCAAATGGTAAACCATGAATACATGTTAATTTTGTTTAAGCCAATCACGGTGCACGCCTCTCTTTGTTGGATCCACTTGCGTCCTCCAGCTTTTCTTCGATTTATTATTAACCGCAGTATATCAGTACAAGGCAGTTTGCTGTTTAGCATTACGTCTAAGATTATTGCTCCTTTGTCTAAAATGTCCATTGTTTTATTATGAAAGATTTTGCTCCTCCATGTGTACTGTGTTATGCCACTTTGATCTACGTAGAGTGGCGTGGCGAGACATGACGCTAATCTGTATACTGACAATGGTTACTGCCTTCAAGATTATGCACACCTCGTTCCAGTACTAATATAAATCGTTAAATTTTAGTTCAAGATCTTTAACCGTGTGACAGACTGTGCAGCTGGTACCGGTGGAGGTTCGAGTCCTCCCTCGGGCATGGGTCTGTGTGTTTGTCCTTAGGATAATTTAGGTTCAGTAGTGTGTAAGCTTAGGGACTGATGACCTTAGCAGTTAAGTCCCATAATATTTCACACACATTTGAACTTTTTTTTTAACCGTGTGAACGTATGTGCGCAAACTACGCATTCCACTACAACGAAAGTACACAGCTTACATGCTCGTATTACATCGTACACACTACACTGGTCAATAGTACTGAAATGCGTGGAAGTAGTGAATGGTCAACACACTTCCAAAAATGGTCCAAATGGCTCTGAGCACTATGGGACTCAACATCTTAGGTCATAAGTCCCCTAGAACTTAGAACTACTTAAACCTAACTAACCTAAGGACATCACACACACCCATGCCCGAGGCAGGATTCGAACCTGCGACCGCAGCAGTCCTGCGGTTCCGGACTGCAGCGCCAGAACCGCACGGCCACCGCGGCCGGCTCAACACACTTCACTATTGGTACTTTTCGTTATAGTAACTAGGATTTGATTACACCTTGTGCACACTGCACGGTATCTGAAACATGAATAAATTCGTTCAACGAGCCGTAACGTGGGTTGCTATTGACAACAGCAGTTCAGCAGCTCTCAGTAAAATTGCATACGTTGTAACACCTAACTTGAACCGACTATAGCGTTATTATTCACAATTTAAATGATTAAATCCTCTTAATGACAGTAAACAACTTTATAACCCAAAATGACTGTAAATGTCGCTGGTTGTAAACGTTATTTGCGCTAACAGTCGGTATAGTCTACTATGCGAAAATCTTTCACTACTATAAAACAAAAATCACGTAAAAACGCGTAATAAGTATTTACCGCGACCAACGTTTCATTTAGTTACGGTAAATCTCAATTTCGTACCACCCTTGTTCAGTTAAATTTAGTAATCCGTTTCTTATTACGATAATTCCGAACGTAGCAAACCTGTGACATAGCGATAGCCGTCTCTGCGATACTATTAACTCTCTTACGATGTGTAAACGCTATTTCTTATTGTTCAATTTCCTTATTTCTTTCTCTTTAAACCCTTTAAATAATCATTAAGTGAATAAATAAGTTAATACCTTCCCCTGTTCTTAAATGAAATCTAATTAAATCCTTTCTCTCTAACTACTGATTTTAAATCGTAATAAGATCTCAATAAGATATTACTTTCTTGTGTCTAGCTCTTTGGAACCTGAAATATCTGTCTTAGCAAGACTGGCTGCTTTCTCTCGCGGAACAATACAAACAGAAGCAGATACATTCCTGAACTTGTGTAACAACTCGTTCACACTAAGTTCTGATCTACAACACCGATCGAATACTAACTCAACAATTGAAGAAACCTTCTTGCGCTACGGTCGCAGGTTCGAATCCTGCCTCGGGCATGGATGTGTGTGAGGTCCTTAGGTTAGTTAGGTTTAAGTAGATCTAAGTTCTAGGGGACTGATGACCTTAGAAGTTAAGTCTCATAGTGCTCAGAGACATTTGAGCCAAACCTTCTTGAGGATATTCTCCCAAAATTTATTAATCGCGATTCCACCTATATCCGCAATCTATTGCCTTTCCAAGTGGCTGTTAGACACAATAATTAATTAGAGCTTGCACTTACCAGATCTGGCGTAAGCTTCTCTAACAAGACTCAAATCGGGACTGAACCAAAGGCCATAGGAGACCAATATAGACAATCACTTCATAATTCCATTGCTTTCTACAATTAAATGTAAGTTCTTCGGAGGTCTTCGTCGCGTTGAATAGCGGCCATCTCGATGAAATGATATCTCTGCCCACAGTCTAACACATACAGTCACGACACTGGTGGGAAATTTGTTACCGTTTGACAGATGGAGCGAGCGGTGAGAAAGCAGGCACTCACATGCATCGTAGAGATAATGCTTGTTTTTAATTATTTTCCACTTAATTATCGAGATAGTTGTTATAGTTTAGCGTTCCATGCGTTATTAAATAACAAAAATACATGAATCATCGTGAAATACATGTAAAACAGCCGAATCACATTAATTCAGTGGCATAAGCTGCAACTTATTCATGAGGAAATATTTTCGAATATATGTATATTTGCAGTTCATTCCGTTGAAAGCAAGAGAATATAAACACATATTTCATGCACGAAAAGTGTATACATATCTCTGGTGTTATCTGTTGTTATAATCGTAGGCACTTTCCTTGACACTTAAAAAAAATTATACAGGCTAATGATTTGCTCATTCTTACACTTCACTCCACTTCCTAACATACTAATACTTTTTATAAATGTCAGTACGCTTCAAAAGGTAATGCGTTGAAGATTCTTGACATTTGTGGCTCAGATTTAGTAACAATTGTCGAACCGGTTTCGTATGTACTGGGAAACAGTTTTACTGCTTTTGACGATTTATTATCATGTCTTTGTGATTTTCTCTTGAACTTCAGTTGTGGTGGCGTAATTTTCTCTTAAACTTCAGTTGTGGTGGTTTACTTGTCACGTTAAATGACCTAGGTATTGCCTTCCATATACGTTTCCCATGTCCCACATTCACTGATTTGGCTGAAGGTATAGCGAGGAAAACACGTCTTTTTTGGGTGGATATGGTATGTCTTTCTGCTAAAAGTCAGGTGTTCTGGTGTTTAGTAGCAGTTCTGTGTAAATGTCTGTACGTTACAAGAGAATCGCAAATAAAGTATGCTGTACTGTACCGTTTTGTACCTCCCAGGGCCATTAGGAAACTCAATAATGACAAATGTGCTGTCATTTTTTAGTTATTGTCGATTTTTATGGCACTACATACACCCCTTATTGTAAAAACTATGTTGCAAATAATATAAATGTTAGTATTCGCGCTCATTAGATATCGTATTCAGAAGTAACGCTTGCTGGCCACTTGGAGCGCTTCTATCGCTGTACGTAACAGAAACGAGACAGAGTGTCGAGACTGCTATGCTAGACTGTGTCTCTGGCTCGGACGGCTAATGTTTGCCGCCGGAAAGAGGAGACTCTTCGCAGCAACCTGCTCAATCTGTCAAGCGTGGTCCAGAGGTCGCTTTTCTACAACAGTTGCACACATCGAGACTTTAGTTACGGAACATACATACATTTATAACGTATTTAATTCTTGCCAGCAGCTAAGTTCATATGTCGAAGAGAATCAAAGCCCATGACGACACCCAAAAACTTTTGTCCCGTCACATCTGCTACCCACAAAATGTATTCTACCTTCTTATGTATTTTTAGTAACTTGGTATTTACGCCAATATTAAAGGTAACAGGTTTTTGTTCTAATTGCTCCTCAGTACGCATAGAAAATTGCTTAGTATCACCATATTGCACCGTGTGCAAGAGCTACAATAGTTTACTGCTTTCGTAATCGCCACATCTTCGACATAATTAATCATTATTTCCTCAGGCAGACAACAAGCAGGATTGTACATTCCACATCCTTTGTTTCCATTATTTGCGATCTACTATCCACCCGCCCAAACCTAAGTGCGTCTAAGCAACACGTTGATTTTGACTCATGATACCGCCACGTACCTACCGCTTTGTGAGAATTAGTTGCGAAGAGTGTTGATTAGGTTTCGGTGTCACTTCAAGACGTTCATTTATAACGAAACCGGTTAATAAACGTACCTGAAACATAGCTGTCATGGTTTTTGAATACCATTTCAAGGTTCAATGTTTGTGAATATTTGTCTAGGGTATTGAATGCCAGTAGTATTTCATCTCACTAAATGAGCCATCCTTTCTCACGAAAACGCTGAGCACACTCACTATCAAGTCCAGTCGGTGTGTGGTGGCAGCTTATCTTTGGTTACGTAACCTCCAAAAGTTTCTGGCCACGATGAGAGCGACGCAGCTGACTTTAAGTTCGTCTTCGTCCTTCGAACGGCTAATAGCGGCGAAGGACAGAGTTCACGCTAACGCATCGTTAACCTGCCTAACCGGGAATCCGTTGCTTACCGTGGTTTCCTTGGTTTCGCCAAAGGTAAGATTAATGCTTATTTCTATGCAGCATTTGATTATAATCTATTAGCTGACAAACCCGACATTGGCAGGGTATTCATTTTACCAATTTCATATTAGAAACGAAACCTTGTATGTACTACTAGAGTAGACTCGGTGTGAGATGAACCAGCATGGTTTCTGTACGCTAGACGCAGCTGTCTCGCGTGTCAGCAACACGGTTTTGTAAACGTCTCTATGGCAACGGCTCTTCATAGCAATACAGACGTTCGCGCTTGACAATTGAAAGCTATCGTAAAGTGCTGCCAGGATTTCCTTAAGCTGACTCGACTAAAGGGGTGTCGTAGTAGTAAAGACTATACTTAACAAAACCTCACTTGGTATTATTAATGTTTATGACGTCATATCTTTTGAAAAATTAGGAAATTTGTGGTAAGGTCTATGGAACCAAACTGATGAGGTCATCAGTGACTAAGCGTACACGCTACTTAATCTAACTTAAACTAACTTACGCTAAGGACGACACACACACACATCCATGCACGAGGGAGGACTCGAACCTCCGAAGGGGGGAACCGCGCGGACCGTAACAAGACGCCTAAGACCACGCGGCATATCGTTTGAACTATGTGTCGTAATGAAGGTACATTCAGCGGGATACGTTTACATTGCCTGCGAAATACGCTTCGAATAGGGATAGTAGCAAAGAAGTAATAACTTCAAACGTTATGCTTGATGCGGCAATTTTCCAGGCCTTCCAGTGCATACGATGTCATACCTTCTGAGCTGTGTGCCGTACATTGATATAATTTTGTAGATACATTCAGTGGTATATGTGGATACTGTGCCGGCCGCGGTGGCCGTGCGGTTCTAGGCACTTCAGTACGGAACCGCGTGACTGCTACGGCCGCAGGTTCGAATCCTGCCTCGGGCATGGATGTGTGTGATGTCCTTAGGTTAGTTAGGTTTAAGTAGTTCTAAGTTCTAGGGGACTGATGATCTCAGATGTTGAGTCCCATAGTGCTCAGAGCCATTTGAACCATTTTTTTTGTGAATACTGTATGCAAAATGTGTTGCGAATAGAGATAGTATCAAAGAACCAATAAATTTACAGTGATTCTTGAGTTTCTCCCGGCGTATTTGATAATCAAAATATCCACGGGTGTACTGCCGGTCTACAGTGTCCAACGGGCAAAAGATTTAAACGTCATGCACAGTGCAGCAGTTATTCACGTACCTCTGTATTTGTGACGTCATATCTCCTGAACTATCAGTGGTACCATGACATAACTTACTAGTTGTCATTAGCGTTATATGTGGATTAGTAGCACAGAACTATTAAATTTAAACGTGAAATACAGTGAGGTGACAAAAGTCTTTGGACAGCGGTATGCACATATACGGATGGCGGTCGTACCGTGTACATAAGGTATAAATGGGCAGTGCATTCGCAGAGCTGTCATTTTTACTCAGACGATTCTTGTGAACAGGCGTCCAACATGCTGCACTACAGGAATTAACAGGCTTTGAACGCGGAACGGTAGTTGGAGTTGGACGCACGGGATATTCCATTTCAGAAATTGTTAGGGAATACAGTATTCCGAGATGCACAGTGTCAAGAGCGTGCTGATGCTACCAAATGTCAGACGCTACCTCTATTCACAGACAACGTAGCACCCTACGGCCTTCAATTAACGACCGAGAGCAGTGGAGTTTACGTTAAGTTGTCAGTGCTAACAGACAAGCAACACTGCGTGAAATAACCACCGAAATCGTTGTGGGACTTAAGACAAAGTCAGGTACAAAGATAATAAGAGAAACTAAATTAGAAAGGAAAGAAAATGTAGTGTGGTTGCAAGGCTGTCGGAACAAACTACGTGGATTCTGTATATCATTGATTACGACTTCTTCTGGCATCATTACCTCTGAATGAAACTGGATATCAGTTAAAAATCCTCCCAAATTTCGACATTTAACTACATTTTCGATTACGAAAAATGCGGCGAAAGACGAAAAAAGATTTAGTTAACATCCAAGGAAAAAAATTACTGTTTTGTTAGCGGTAGCCGTGCGGAGTGGCCGCGCAGTTTTAGGCGCCATGTCACGGACAGTGTGGAAAAATGTGGCGTTAATGGGCTATGGCAGCAGATGGCCGACGCGAGTACATTTGCATCCATTCACGGACTTCACGTCCCAAACAACGATGCGCCATGTCATTGGGTCATAATTGTTCACGATTTGTTTGAAACTCATTCTGGACAATTCAGGCGAATGATTCGCCCAACGAGAATTCCATGGAACACTTATGAAACATAATCGAGAGATCAGTTCGTACACAAAATCCTGCATGGGGTACACTTTCGCAATTTTGGACGGCTACAGTGGCAGCATGGCTCAGTATTTCTGCAGGGGACTTCCAACGACTTGCTGGGACCATGCTGCAAAAAAATGGTTCAAATGGCTCTGAGCACTATGGGACTTAACATCTGAGGTCATCAGTCCCTTAGAACTTAGAACTACTTAAACCTAACTAACCTAAGGACATCACAGACGTCCATGCCCCAGGCAGAATTCGAACCTGCGACCGTAGCGGTCGGTTCCAGACTGTAGCGCCTAGAACCGCTCGGCCACCCCGGCCGGCGACCATGCTGCACTACGCCGAGCAAAAGGAGGTTCGACATGATATTAGAAGGTACCCCATGACTTTTGTCCTCTGCCGGCCGGAGTGACCGAGCGGTTCTACGCACTACAGTCTGCAACAGCGCGACCGCTGCGGTCGCGGGTTCGAATCCTGCCTTGGGTATGGATGTGTGTAATGTCCTTAGGTTAGTTAGGTTTAAGTAGTTCTAAGCTGTAGGGGACTGATGACTTCAGAAGTTAAGTCCCATTGCGCTCAGGAGCATTAGCACCATTTTTTGTTGTTGTCATCTCAGTGTATAATGCGGCAGTTTTTCATGCATCTCAGTGTTTACGACAACATATCTTCTGGACTAAAGTAGGTAGCTCTTACCCCTACAGGGATTGATGCCTGGCAATAAGGGACATGTGTACCATATTTGATTGAAATCAGTACAGTGGCTTGGGAGGATATGTGGAACACACGAACGTACATCCATTTTTATAATATGTGTAGGTGAATTCGCTTGAAGAAAGCTATTTTCACGTCTCTGATTTCAAACCCAGCTAGGTGGTATAGTGGTTAACCACGAAGAACCGTAGTCGGAAGGTGGAACACAATTACTATGGAGGGGTCTCTCAAAGAGCCCTTTTATTTTGGTATGTACTAAACTATTGTTTTCGTGTATAATTATTTTTGAGGCTTCCTATTGTTCATTGCACTTTTTGAAATAGGGATTTATGGAAATTCGAATTCTTTCCCTCACGCTGTCGCGCTTGTTTTCATAACGCTAGTATTCGCGAGGAGTGTTCCTGACACCCCAAATAAAAGCAACTATAATGATATAATTTTACATCTTATCCTTAATACAAATTTGCTTACCGAATAAATGTCTCTTTAGAACGCTGCCTCACCGTATAACTTTATGAGTGACTTTTTTATATTAATAAACTATCAAATCACTTTTTTGAAGCATGTACAATATTTGCCATTTTCTAACATTTTGTGAAATTATTTAATTTGGTACTCTTTATTCTGTACTACAGATTTAAGTCATTAACGTATAACCAAAAATTTATTCTTTCAACTCATACGGAGGTTCTACGAAGGCTCTAGTCACTTTCACTGGTTGCTATGGGTGCATTGTCATAAACTTTTCACGTACATTCTTCATGTACTTTAGAGACATGGCACTCAAACATCGGGCGCAATGCGATTTAAGCTTTATGTCTTTCTTCGAGGTCAAAAACTGTGCAGTGCATAGGCTTAGATCTCCTATGTTCTGAAGGGGTTGCCGTCTTCGATTCCCGCCGTTTTAGCAGCCTTCTGTGAAGTTTGAAAGGTATGAGACGAGGTACTGGCAGAATTGAAGCTGTGAGGACGGATCGTGAGTCGTGCTTGGGTAGCTCCGATGGTAGAGCACTTGCCCGCGAAAGGCAAAGGTCCCGAGTTCGAGTCTCGGCCCGGCACACAGTTTTAATCTGCCAGGGAGTTTCAATGCGAACTTAACTCACAATAAAGTGGATATTAGTAACATTGGCGACAATCAGCTCATGTTTCATGAGCGTTCTGGTCAGGCAACGGAAAATGGACGGGGTTTGTTTTAGTAATGACATTACGTAGCCTTTATTCACATTATTCAGTGTCGAGCCTTCTCTTACGGTATATGTGAGGAAGACAAATCGCGTTGCTCACTATGAAGCTTTGTGATGGAAGTCGCCGCTAGCACTTTCATACGAGTAACTAATGTCGACCTTGAACACTCAAACTTCAAGTTCAAAGAAGATATACCCAGTCATTCTAACAGCAGGGGTTGGGTTGGGTTGGGTTGTTTGGGGGAAGAGACCAAACTACGAGGTCATCGGACTCATCGGTTTAGGGAAGGACGGGGAAGGAAGTCGGCCGTGCCCTTTCAACGGAACCATCCCGGCATTTGCCTGGAGCGATTTAGGGAAATCACGGAAAACCTAAATCAGGATGGGCGGACGCGGGATTGAACCGTCGTCCTCCCGAATGCGAGTCCAGTGTGCTAAGCACTGCGCCACCTTGCTCGGTCTCTAACAGCAGGCCACTTGACTGACAGTTATTTGATTTGAAAGTGCAATTGTTTAGTGTTTAGGTCGTGATTTATATTTTAGTATTAGCTAAAATGAGTGTCAGTCTGAGATGAAAAAGTGGTTCTCGGTACCGGAAACTCGCGGTGGATAAGGCAGTGTATAAAGAGGAAACTATGAGAACGAGTGCAAACACCGATGTGCTATTTAAAAATAAAAGACAGCCACATAGTTCCAGCTAGAGATCGAGTCTAGAAACATCAGATTGTGATAACATGGGGCGTAATATAGTGGTGAACAGTATCTAAAATAGGACAGCCTGCGGCTTAGCGTGTGGTTTATCTGAGTTAGGCGCTCCCCACATTAGAAACAATGATAACGACGCTGAAACAAACACAAATGACTCATATAAAACGAAAGATGATAGTGATTCAGTTTCTGACGATCCTGCGAACAACTTGACGATAAACGAATACCTTCGCAATCATATCGCTAAACGAGGTCATGTGGCACAGAATATGGATAGCGATTTTCATAATTAATGCGGGCAATACGCTGGCCTTCCGAGATACTTAAATAAAGATTTATTTCTCGGAACAATCGGAAGGGTGAGAAACAACAAAGGCTATTTTTAGTATATTCTCAAAGCAAGGGTAGCGTTTTTTGTGACCCATGTTTATTGTTTACTGCAACATCACAGTTGTAAAAACCTAATGAGAGATTTAATGACCGGAAAAGCGGTCATTCCCGATTAGTTTCTCATGAAAATTCTGCTGACATAGAAAATGTGTGTTAACTTTAAAAGCTGGAGGATAAATCATGGGGGAAATAGATGAGAAAGTAACATCTGAGCTTGAAGCAGAAGTAAAATATTAGAGCGACGTGTTAAAACGAGTTACTGCTGTGATCAAAAACTTTTCCATGCATGGCTTCTCTTCCAGGGATGACCTGTCTGGGTTAGGGGCAACATATTGTGGAAATTTCTATACCTTTCTTTTCAAACGTGTGAAAAGTTTATATTCTGTCTTACAGAAAGCGTGATGAAGTACATTGTAGGTGAAGTGCTAGCTCGATCTATCACGTCTGTATGCCATCAGGATCTTGCAGAAGGCAGGTTTGACTCACCCCAGACACCACTGTAATGTTGAAGCATACGTGAACAGGATTCTGAGACAATGGCGCCACATGTTAGAAACTGCTTGCCAATGTGCTTCCTCAAGTGGAAGGGTAATGTTTAGCGTCCATAGGCCTCTGCTGCTTCAGGTGAGTTGGTGGGGTAGGATAACAGTGCAGAATATGTGACATGATCTGTGACGGCTGTTGGCCAGATTTCTGCGTTACTGGTCGCTGGGCGGAAGCTGCGTCTGACATATATCTAGTCCAGTCGACTGGCAGAGTGGCTGGTAAGGTGAGTATATCCATGATGTATGAGCTATGTGTCATGGAGTACCAGGTTATGTAGCAGCACGTGCAGAGCCAGACATGGGATGTGATGCAGTATCTAGTCTTTGGGCTGCAGTTCACTGTTAAAATCGCTGCCTACTATGTAATGGTCCATGTTTCCCTGCAAAAACGTTACCAGCTCCTCCGAATGGAACAGTACTTGTCATCAAGGTGTGAAGTACCTGAGGGTGTGGAGAAGTTAATGATGCTTATCGCAGCAAATGTGAGTGCTATGCCTCACACATTTGACAAGTATGTCACGACCATTGCTTCTATGCCGTCGCGGAGAAAGATGGCCGTTCCTCCTCTTCCATCTGACTGTATACTGTAGACGGCATAACCATGAAGGTATAAATGCAAGTGTGAATGATCCTCCCAGAGAAGAACAATGCCCAAGTCTGATGCTCTTAACATATCGTGTAACACGCGGGTCTTAACGGCTGAATGAGTAACAGACACTGTTCCCACGCGATAGGATTGACACATCTCAAGTGGTGGACGTAAAGAGTGGGCGCAAGCCCATGACGGGGCAGACAATATGCATCTGCCCAGTTGCATGATGTTCATTATTGTGCCGTATGGTCTCCCTCTGAACTCAGTGCCTCCCGTGGGTGTCGGAGGAGCTATTGATGTATGCTGCATGTCATCTGCCTCCATGTCACCTGCCCAGTCGCCAAGAGAGGATCAGAAGAAACGCTGCGGTAGTTTCGTTGTCTTTCCAATGCCACTTGGGTGACTTTTGCTTGTGGGTCCATGACTTGTGCATCCACTAGATGGCGGGTTTCGGCATTGGGAGTGCCTGCTCCCTAACCTGACAGTGATGGCGGCCAGGTGCGCCTGATGCCTAGATGTCCAGAGGATGCAACCCCTATACTGTGTAGTGGCTGTGGTGTCGGCGTCGCCATCGGTGCTGTGTCGCCAGCGGAACTTGTAGGGGCTTCAAATGGTTCAAATGAGCACTATGGGACTTAACATCTGAGGTCATCAGTCCCCTAGAACTTAGAACTACCTAAACCTAACTAACCTAAGGACATGACACACATCCATGCCCGAGGCAGGATTCGAACCTGTGACCGTAGCAGTCGCGCGGTTCCAGACTGAAGCGCCTAGAACCCCTCGGCCACCACGGCAGGCTGTAGGGGCGTCAGGTGGTATCAAGTCTGCATCATCCATCACACCATGCAGTGCCGCCTCCATATATATTAGCAGGAGGGAGGTCATTGTGGATCCCTGGGGAAATTCCATGTGGGGCATCTGGACAGGTATCGCTGAATATACTCAGATTGGAGATGGCCTTCCTGACCACAGCCCAAGCAGGTCCACGGTTGTCTTTCATATGTACCAATTGTGTGGCATCCGCCAACGAAAACGTATGATGGAATGTGCTTCTTAAGTTCTATGCATACCTGGCGTACCATGTTTCAAAGGTATTCCATTTCTCTTATGTGGGGCTCAAAACTGTGCCATATGGCCGCAGCGCATAAGCGACGAGGTTGGTGGGAGCTTCGAACAGTTGTTCAAAGATGCGTACGACATGCATCCCCAGACCACCATGGCCCACCACTTCCACACTCACATGTCCGTCAGCGTGGCAGAAGCGGAAGCCATTGTTAGATCGTTGTAGGATTCTGTTACAGGCCGCTTCGTCAATCAGTTTGAAGTATACTGTGCTGGATTCAACAGACAGAGGGGTGGCTATCAGTTCTTGGGGTTCTATGTGCATCTCGTCTCGAAGAAATCCTTCTATCTCATAGGCCTTCTGTCTTCCGTTAGTTTGATTGTAGCTTGTCGATACGATAATGCCATGGCGAGGCGGTAATATGTCAGTACAACGACACAGCACCCCGTGCTAGCAGGTAAACAAGCGTACTGTGGAGCGCTACCCGGTGTGCTGAGTCCGTCCGCACTGTCTTGGGTGAAATCCAACTACGACAATGCCATCAGGACACAGTGGCCATCGCAACTGCATGGACCACCCTAGCACGTCTCCCATCAGACACAAATTGTCAACTAATCCACACACACTAATGTAGTGCCTCTTGCCCATTATTCGTGACATTTCGCTGATTTCCATATGAGTTTGGGCCTGGAGAGCATCCACACTCAAGAGATCATTACCCATCCTTGCCTGAATTATGTATATGTGATGTCTGTTCTTTCGAATATGTCCGAGACCTGTTTATGACAATTGGCACCAGATGTACCGTGGACGTTCGTCCGCAGCAGGAACATCGCTGGGAGCAAACCAGTCATGCTGCCCGCGAGAATCAGGCTCCCTGGAGCGGCAGCGCGACTGGGAAGGGAGACGCGCTTTTAAGTAACCGTACATGAACTAGGTATTTTCACCCTCAGTGGGTGACTGTCTGGTGTGCAGTGTGCAGTCACGGAATAATCGGTGCAATATTCCTTGATGGCACAGTGACTACCGAACAGTATGTGAAAGTTTTGGAAGATGATTTTATCCCCATTATCCAAAGCGACCCTGACGTCGACAAGATGTGGTTCATGCAAGACGGAACTCGAGCCCTTCGAAGCAGGAGAGTGTTTCATGTCCAGGAGGAGCACTATGGGGACTGCATCTTGGCTCTGGGGTTCCCAGAGGCCACTGGCGTGGGGCTCCATTGGGCGCCATATTCTCTGGATCTGAACACATGTCACTCCTTTTTGTAGGCTATATTAAAGACAATGTGTACAACAATAACCCCAAAACCACTACTGAGCTGAAAGCAGCCATTCAGGAAGTCACTGACAGTATTGATGTTCCGACTCATCAGCGGATCATGCAGAATTTCGCTATTTGTCTGCCCCACATCATCGCCAATGATGGGAGTCATATCGAAAGTGTCATGACCTAAATCCGAATACCTGAAGTGACGTTTACATGTTGAGTAAAGTATGTACACGCTGTAGATTGTAACTGATTTACGTTTTTTTCATATATTTCAATAATTATCATCCTGTATATTAATATTTTCAAGCAACAGCGAGCTATTCATCAAAGTTGATGCACCCAGTCCTCAACAGACAAAGATATAGGGGAGGACAGAATGAGGGGGAGGAGGGGACAGAGAGAGTAGGGTGGGGGTTATCGACAGGGAAAGGGGGTGTAGCGGATGGACAGAGAGAATAGCAGCACGAGATGGACAGAGAAACGGAAGAAGAAAAATTGGACAGAGAGCGGCGTGAGGAGGAGGTAGACCAAGAGAGAATGGGGAGAAGCACAAATGGGGGGGGGTGGGGGAGATGGAAGAAGGAGGTGAACTAATAGATGTGGAGTAAATACATGCTGCAAATGCACAATATGTGAATTGTGCCGTCCCGTTACGAAAGGCTCAGTATATGCACAATTTATGAAGAACTAATTGATGTTATTTCATAGAGAGCGAATACTAGAGATTTCAGCTACTTATTGCATAAAAGTGTTGTGGGCTGTCGTCGTCCACTTTGATGAAAATCTAGTTGCCACTGAAAAAGACTAATAAAGGTGCAATGGCATGATGGGTGCGTGGATTCTATGGCAGCACATACACAATGAAAGTAACACAGAATAGTGATAGTAAAATATACTGCTCATCTTTGGTAACATTAGTTACAACACTTTTAGCCTACCTGTCTTGCGTTGACTATAGTGCATGAACACAAATTAAATTGTTTTCTGAACTAAAATCGGAAGAAAACTTGTCTTCTGTCTTAAGTTACCATCGAAGAACAGTCCCAAACTAACAGTACTAATTTAAATCTTTAGACAGGCGTTCTTTGTCCATACACAATAATTGCATTTGCTGTTCTGTTTCTACTGAAGATTAGTCATTGCCTATCCATCGGGCATTGTTTCTATGTTACTGGATGCCTCGACGACTTGAAGACACAACGAACGTTCTGCAGGAACTCCCTAGCAACACTCGAACTTAATTACAACTTGCAACACACAACTTCTGCTCGTGTGCGGTTGCTTAAGTGCGCGTCTCACTTCCTGGTGGCGCTGCCGCTCCAGAGGACGTGATTCTCGCGGGCAGCGTGATTGGTTTGCACACAGCTATTTGCCTGCTGCGGACGGACGTCCACGGTACTTCTGGTTACCAACTGTCACAAACTCTTCTTGTGCAGTATCTCAGTACACCACAAAAAGTATCTGATGAGCAGCTCCGTCCACTATTTAATTCTTATTACGAGTGCATCGATAGGTGGTTGTTTCCCTGAATAACTCAAAATGTAATCAGTTTCTTCCCACGAAACTTCACTCTTCACGCTCATACTATACCATGTATTGCTTTTCTTTTTACCAGTTGCGCATTCATGCTTTGTGTACCAGCGACTGGCTGTTCAGCGAAGCAGATGGCGAAGGCGGCCTTGTTACCAGGTTTTTCCTTTTGTAGCAGGAATACGAGGAAGGATGTTGGCAGCACTGGCGACACTGTGCCAGTGGGTGGGCGCTGTGGCGCTGGCGTCGCTGCTGGTCTGGTTTTTAGGCGTCGCCCTGGCCAAGCTGAGGCCTCAGCAGCTATTGGACCGCCTTCCGTCGCGTGCTGTCCTCATCACAGGTCAGCCTCGTCACCGAGTAACCAGCCCACATAATAACAATATTTCTAACGTGGTTTGCGGCTTTATATACACGGACTTAACAACTGTCGTAGGTATGAACCTAATATCGCTTGGGGCCTCCCCTGATCTTGAGGATTGCAGTGAGAGGCCCTGGCCGTGAGTCTACAGGTCCTGGTACTTGTCTGGAAGCAGCTTACACCGAATCATTTACAGAGCGGCAGCCAATTCTGCTCTCTTCGTGGGTGCAGGACCCATAGCTCGGAGCCTACGTTCTATGACACCTAAAATACGATCTATAGGGTTCAAATCTGGACTCTGGGATGGCTGCCTCAGTCTTTGAACCTGCCCTGCATGTTCCTGGAACCATCCCTGGTCGATGTGGGAGCGATGTGGCAGCGCGTTATCATCTTGAAACACTGCAGAACCGTCAGGATGCTGGAAGGCCAAAAACGGGTGAGGACAGTCTCCAAACAGGTCAAACATAGTGCAGACCATTTAAAGTCCCTTCCAGAACAACTAGAGGGCCCATTCTATGCCAGGAAAATGCGCCACACACCATAACACAGACACTAACGTCTTGGACCACGCCTTCTTGACAGGCGGGATCCAGCTATTCATGCGGTCAGCGCCACACACGCTGCCTCTCATCGGTGTAGTTGAAATCGTGATTCGTCTGAGCATCAGTGTTTCGTCATTGTTACAGTGTCCGTCCCTGGTGACTGTCGACAAATGCAAGCCGTTGTGTCCGATGACGTTGGGTTCCCAGCGGCAGCTGTATGTGGCGCTGGCACTCATACTTTACGGAACCCATGTTCCTACGGATTGTCCACTGGGAGAGGTGTCTAGCACGTCCTGTGTCGAGCTCAGTCATGATTTGCTGCACTGTTATCCTTCTCTCACTACTGACGATCCGTCTCAAATGTGCCAGCCACGGTCATAGAGTGTGGCTGGACGACCGATAGTTCTCCTGTTGTGGACTATGACACCATCATTCAATCATTCACGATACACCCTGGACACGGCTGAACGTATGAAGCCGAATTCCTGCACCACAGCCGAAATCGAAATTCCCATCCGTCAAGCACCGAGTACCATATCCCGTTCGAACGGCGTCAGCTCACGACTACGTTGCTTGTTAGGCAAATAACTTGCACAATCATTTCCCATAATGTCTCCTATATAACTTCAGCTGGCACAGAGGGAGTGTTGTACGCGTACAACACACCTGCGCCATTTGAGCCCCACTCTCCATGACATTTGATAACTCAGTGTACATCACATGCTACACGTGGACCACCGCAACATGGGCATAAGCTCTTTTAATCGAGATCACGGCCAACCCTCGGTCATCCTTTCTTTAATTTCTTTCGGTAATACCGGATGCCTGTACCCCTCGTGTTGCACCGTTGATGTTTTAGTCTTCTGTCCGACTTCACACGTCCTTAATGTTTTCCTCGTGCATCACGCCTTATCATGCAACTAACAATCTCTTTGGATTTTGTCTAAGCATTTCTTGGAGCAAAAATGTCCACAACTCCATTGTGTATATTTAATAAGCTCCTCAATTCCTTGTTCAGTTATACAGATTCCCCGTTCCTCCCTTTTTTCACTGATCCGATGATACAGTACTCCATCACTTATAAGGTAAAATTTCTTAATTTTTTCTTCACTGGCACAGCTGAAACTTCTTTTTTATCAGAACCAATTTTTCATCGTCATTCTGTCCTTTCTCATATTTTTGACCAATTTCTTCACATCCTTCGTAAGCTATCCCTTCTATCAAACACATGCCACCTTTTTTATTTTCGTCTCGTGTGGAGCCTCATTCATTATTGAAAGTAGTCTCTAAAGTGCATCTGGAACGACCTGTTCACTTCCAGATACGTATATCAAAGCAAAATTCCTGCAGTGTTAACGTCTATCTGATCAGTCTTCTATGTCTTGGTTTACTAGTCAACATAAAGGAATGTGCCCTATGGACTGTCACTACTGTAGATTTTCGACCAGCGAAATAGTATTTATATTTTGCACATCCAAACACTACTGCCAACGCTTCCTTTTCCGTCACAGAATACATTGTCTCATAATCGTTCAACATCCGACTTCCAAATGTGGTTGTCATTATCACTTCTCTCCCCCCTCATCTACTTCCTTCGGGTACAGCTGAATTCCCAGTCCATAATCCAGTGCATCGCAGGACAGGTAGAATGTTGTTTGTAGATTCGGCTGTACCAGTATTGGAGCATTACACAGGGCCTCCTTAATTTTCTGAAAGTCTTCTGACAGGACCATTCTTTATTTTCCTTCAACAGTTCCTGCAGCGCTTCGCTGTTCAGTTCTTGGTCACTTAAGAATCGTCATTAGAATCATAATAATCTGAAAAAAATTTTAAGCTTTTTTTCGGCACTGGAAATTCCTTTGTATTTCTCACTTTGTCTGAATTGGTCTGTACCATCAGAGTTGATTGCAAGATCCAGAAAGTTAATTTCCTGTCCTTCAGACTCGGATTTTTCAATGCTTCTTTTAAAGTCCCAAAACGTCCTTCCCAGTTTTCACTAGCAGTTAGTAAATCATCGACGTAAACTGTAATTTTCTTGAATATCTTTCCTCCTAACACTCCGTCTAATGTCCGAACGAACGTCTAAACGGATACATTTAACCCAAAAGAAACATCCGATTTCGGTAACAAGGACTTCGTATAGAATCGTCGTGAACGACCTTAATTTTGGCTCGAGTAAAACCTACTGATAGACGTCAAGCATAGACATGTGAAAATTCGTGGCCCTTTGAATTACAGAAATAGGCTATTTCTTCCTTATTTATTGGTCTATCTCGTTCTGGCTCGAATATTTTATTCTCTTGCTGCAAATCCAAACCTAGATGAAATTTTTCCATTTTTCTTGACAACAACCAACGTTGTATTGATTTCTGATTCTTTCGATCACACCTGACGACAGCTTCTTTTCAATCTTCTTTTCGGCAGCCAGATTTTGAGCTTGAGGTACTTTATATGATTGTACAAAACACGGCTTATGTACCTTTATTTTAAGTCTGTATTACGATCCATTTATGATGCCAGGTGTCTTACTAAACATTTCTCTGTATTCTGAAATGAAATCAATTAATTTCTCCGCTTCTTTGGATTCCAGACTTGCGATGCCTTTAATTTTCGATCTTACTTCTTCTGGAGTGAGTCCACCTTGTTCTTCGGATTCTGCTGGATCTTCATCTTCTACGAATTTGTTTGCCAATGTTTCGTTATTTTCATATACTTTCCATAAAGCCAGTCGGCAAATTCGTGAAAAATTTCTTCTAATACTGTTCTTTAAAACTCCCATTTTTAGTTTCCTCATTTTCTCCAATTCTCAATTCACTTCTTTTTTTAGTCAGTTTCCGCTCTTTTCTCTGTGAACCAATCACATTCAGTAATAAATTTCTCTTGTAATCAAAGCAGCACCATAGCATCGATGCAATAAGTTTTTTTCTCTCGTTTTCACTTCCAACATTGTTTGACAGTAAATAGTTTTTCTAGCCGCCCCAACAGCTCTTTTAATTTTAAAATCAGTTACAGGCAAACTTGATATTTCTATTCCAGATAGTAATAACTCATTATAAACATTGTTGGCTATCACACAAAGCTGGCTTCCTAGTCTACCAGAGCCCTCGTTCTTCTGCCATATAACTAAGTATTCACTACCAGCATCATTACCGCTCTGTCGTCATATGCTATCTATCAATTCTTCTTGTTCTTCATTTACTCTGTCTTTTGTTATTGCAAACAAACTTCCGCGTTTGTCCATGTTATTTAATTGATACCCTTCTGCGCTCGTTTCAGGCTGGGCGACTCTTGAAACTACTGCCTGTTTCCGTTTGGCCATTCATAAGATGAGCTGCATCGCGCCTTTGCGGTCAAAAAACTCCTTTCCACGTCCTGAACAAAAATCTTTAGCTCCTTCAAAATAATTATCATTGATGTGAAATGTTAACTATGATAAAGGGGGAATATTGAAACACCATCTTTTTATTATTCAAGCAAATATCACAGTTATATTTCCTATCTACCCTAGCTCTTTCATACTAACAAGAACTTTCATGCAGGATTTCTATTTATTTCGCAGAGCTGACCATTACCGCTATAATCCACATAATTGGGTACTCCTTCCACCATTCCATCTTATCACTCCTCTCGCTACCGCCAGAGTGACTTTGTGCACCCCGCGTAACGACTGACGCCAAACCCTGCACAACGGCTGATCCCAACAGCCTTATTCTGTATCGTTCAGTCGCCCTGCCAGTCGGTTCAGTAGGCGACTGCACCGTGCGGTAGGATTACCACAATCGAAACTCAGCGCAATTCCGTAAGCTCAAAATGTTCAAATGTGTGTGCATTCCAAACTGCTGAGGTCATCAGTCCCCAGACTTACACCCTACTTAAACTAACTTATGCTAATAACAACACACACGCCCATGCCCGAGGGAGGACTCGAACCTCTGGCGGGAGGGGCCGCGCATTCCGTAACATGACGCCTCAAACAGCGCGGACACTCCGCCCATCAATTCCGTAAGCCATTCGTTAGTGAGTCAATGCGCCCGTGCCAGGTTGCCATCTCCCCTTGCATCAGCCAATCAAATGCAAGTGACTACAGCTGCGGAGATGGTGATGATGATGATGTTTGGTTTGTGGAACACTCAACTGCGCGGTCATCAGCGCCCGTCAAAGTCCCAATTTTGACACAGTCCATTTTTTTTTCAGAATCCAATCGAGCCACTGTCACGAATGATGATGATGAAATGATGAGGATAACACAAACACCCAGCCCCCGGGTAGGGAAAATCCCCAACCCGGCCGGGAATCGAAGCCGGGACCCCGTGATCCAGAGACAGCAACGCTAGCCAAAAGACCAGGAACTGTGGACAGGTGCGGGGATACTCACGCAACAACTGCACAACCGGCACGGCGCACTACAGTGTGCACAGCATGTCACACGTGAAGCAGTCAGCTGACTGAAGTACCAGACACACTATATTCCCATCATTGTTTTCGACTACAGGCACATTGGGAGCCCTCATAATTTCGTCAGTGCACCTTGAGATGCTTGGCTGTCTCATGGCAGCTGAATTGTCAGCTCCTACCCCCTTTTGATCACACCCATTGTTCCAAGAGGTTAAAGATTTGTCTAAGTCCATAAGCAATAAAAAAAAACACTGTAGTTGATGTCTCATAAGAATTGTCCAACTAAATAAAGCGATTTCAGGACTTGCCGAACAAATGTACTTTCAGGTGCAAAATGCTGCAGCTCGTTAATGGCTCTCACGTACAGCCGCTCTTCCTCAACCAAATTACAGGCCGCCTCCCTGTTCAGTCTGTACCTCGCCACAAAGTTGCTCTCGGGCATTTGAAAGGGATTCGTCTCATGCCACATATTATTTTGTCACATGGGGCCACGTTTACATGAGCCACCTTGCCTACCTTCATTGCTCTTGCCTTAACAGTCCTGTGTGCACCGTGTACACAGCAATGAATCTCGGCAGAAATGCGTGTGTAATAACATTCATTGATTCACTTTCCACTTGGATGCTTCGCAGTGATTCTTCAGTAAAACCTAATTACTAAATCCAAAATAAAAACCACTTAGTTCTTCTAAAATAACATATTATCTCCGTAATCAAAACACATCAAACCAAACGAACGGCCTTACCGATACGTCACCGCCTCTTGGTACAGTAGACGAATAGTCGGCAGGCGGACCGATCGTTAACAGGCCTCAGTAGTGTACAGAATAGCAACTTCGTCTATCGAACTGAAAATGATGTCACTACGGAAGCAAACCAACAGAACCGAAAGGCATGGACGACACAGAACAGAGCTACAGAACTCTCGCTGTTTCTAGAATGGTGGGGGTTCTTCAGATCTGCGTACAATACGAATGAGAGCAAGTGCTGAGGCCACATCAGCTGTATACTTCTAGGAAGTATGCGATGGAGTTTTGCTACGCTCGAAGGGCATGTCAACAGTGGTAAAATAAAGTGATGTGAGAGATGGTCCATGAGAGTAGAGGCATTTGAAGGTACATAGGTTTCTGATTTTTTTTTCTTTATTCAGTTTCGATTCCCCCCGAAGGGGTCGGGCTGGCAGCAGCTTAGTATGCCACTCTTCAGCTTACAGAATTTGTTTTAAAAAGAGGAAGATAATAAATAACAAAAACAGGCGATAAAATCAGAGACTTAAATGGTAACATGGCGGAAAAAGTCGCGGAACTTAAAACATAGAAACAAAGGGATGATGATGCTAATAAAATACGTATGAAGCAGACAGGTAAAATAACAGACAGACAATTAAAACACGGCGACAGTCTGGTTTCTGTTCACAAGAGACATAAAATTCACACCCAGCGACAGCATGATTTCTGTTTGCAATACTTTGGAAAGACGAACAACACTGAACATTCACTTGAACACTGCACTAAAAAGTTAGCAAATATGACATACCACAGCCGAGGGCAGGTGGAGGTAACCTGGACAGATGATTGGAAAAGAAAAATGGGAAAAACGAAGGGTGTGGAAGGGGGGGAAAGGAGCCGATGGAGGACGAGGACCCATTAGAAGGGGGGGAGGGGGTTGCTGGGCAGGTGCGACAGGGAGTGGGGAAGGCAGAGGAGGGGAATACAAAAGGACTCGGGGGCGGGGGGGGGGGGGGCGGACAGAAGGGTGGAGGAAAAGGGAGCCATAGAAAGGGTAGAGGAAAGGAGGGGGGTGAGGATCAGAGTTGATAGGAGGGATAAATGGAGGGAGAGAGCGCATCATCTGGGAGGGCGAGTTGATGGAAGCCACCTTGGGAAAGGAGATGAAGGGTGTAGAGATGGAGGATAGGGGGGACACAACAGTGAAGGCATGGCAGGGGGCGGGGACGGGAGAGGAGCGGAGCAACCAGGGGGTGAGGTGGATCAAGGCGGCGGTAGGTGTAGAGTATGCGCAGATGTTCGAGAAATAGGAGCAGATGGGGGATAGGAATGAGGTCATAGATGATCCACGTGGGGGACGGGAGGCGTATACAAAAGGCAAGGCGGAGTGCATGACGCTCAAGGATCTGGAGGGACTTATAGAATTGGGGGGGGGGGGGTTGGGGGCAGATATCCAGGCGGGACTGGCATAACAGAGGATAGGTTTCTGAATTGAAGAAGGAACCATATTTTGACAGGAATACACCGTTTGTGATAGATATCGTCTCAGAAAACTAGATTTGATGTGTCTTACTGCAAGTATTGACTCTGAGGAGTGGCATATTTTCTAGCCTTATGGTGCTGCGCAGGATGCGACTCTGGCTTCGGGCACGAACTAGCACGCCGTCTGGACGCGTTGGGGGTGCCGGTGTTCGCGAGCTGCCTGTACCCCGAGGGTCCCGGCGCGCGCAAACTCGCCGCAGACTGCTCCTCCAGGTTGCGCGTGCTGCCGCTAGATGTCACCTCAGACCAGTAGATGGCTGACGCCGTGGTCTGCGTCGAAGCGGCGCTCTCGGACACAACTGGCGCCGGTATTTCAGAACTTCGAGCGGGTTCTTACAAATAGTACATGCTTTTAAAAAACAGTAAATGAAATTCTACTTTTGCCACAATGACCATATTTTCTACCGCTTTCAGAGGATTAATCCTCCACCTTCAGGCATTCTGAGGGAAAAAAATACCATACAAAAAATCCCATTCTACGACACTAGCAAACACCTAACCAGACCTCAGACGCTCAGTACCATTAACACAATAATATTTTGACAATATATTGCCTGAAAATGCGAAGTCAAGAACAGCATAATTTTATTGGCCAATATTCATCTCCAGCATACGCCAGTTAGGCCTCAGCTTTCATAGCAAATATGGCGCTCGACGAAGTCGGTGTGTACTGCAACTATGCCACTTGTTATGTAAAACAAAAATAAAAGTTATGCAGAAGGAGCGAAGTAAGTCCGAGAAGCTCTCGCTGAATATTTCAATGGCTCAGGTACGCTTTCAAAGCAGTACAGATTCGTAAAACACAACAGTTACAAATTAATCGTGTACATGTGGTCTTTTCTACGTATTTCTCAACTGTAATTACTGTTGGAAACGAAAAAAAAAATCGATGATGCTCATTGACAGTTTGCATTATCTTATATCTGTGATTTGACAACTGCATTCAAGAAAAATATACATATACGCTCACTGGACACCTAATCTGTTCTTATCTAGCCGAGCGGTTCTAGGCGCTACAGATTGGAACCACGTGACCGCTACGGTCGCAGGTTCGAATCCTGCCTCGGGCATGGATGTGTGTCATGTCCTTAAGTTAGTTAGGTTTACGTAGTTCTAAGTTCTAGGGGACTGATGACCTCAGAAGTTAAGTCCCATAGTTCTCAGAGCCGTTTGAACATAAAAATTTCTGTTTACTCTCGTAACATCGTGATCTTTATTTTCCTCTGCTGTTGTGGACGCTGAGATAACTGGCGTTTGCTGATCAATCAGGAAATTCATTTTTTCGAAGCATCACATGTGCTTTCTTACACATATCTACTTACACTTTTTTTCAGAAATGTATTCGAAGTTAATTGAATTTCTCTTGGTCTCACCAGGAACTGATATGTATTGCACAATAGCATCCATACTACGTACAATATAATCCAGCATACATTCAACAAGCGTCAATATTATTTTAAAGCTCTGCAATCCTCTTCAGTGTATCGTGTAAACTGTCAATACCGATCTCAGATGGTCAAAATAATAGCGCAATTACCTATATTCCCATGTAATCTCTCTGAGAATTTCCATAACATGCTGACTGAACCAAGATGTTACAATTCTAAAAAAGTAGCTTTCATTTTCTTCGGCATCGTCCCTTAATCTCACCACGTAACTTTCCCAGGCTCTACAGCATTAATCAAGAGTAGGTCAGTATCTCTGGTAACGAAATGGGTGATTTGTAGTTACGGTACTGTAGTTTAATGAAATTTCATTAAATTATAATCAGTTACCTTTTTTAAATTTGTTTTTAGTTAATTTGCCTTTCTTTCCTTCTGTACGTACGAACTTTGTTGTGGAAACTCTTATTTACGTGTGGTAATAAAAATTCATTTACACAGAATTAAGTACATTTAAAATTACGTGAATTCATATTAACTGATTAAGAATATTTAGTTGAGAATTAAATCCTTTACATAATTCGGCCTTGGCATTTTCTAAATGCAGTGTTTTTTTTTTTTTTTTTTAAATATTTACTGAATTCTTTCCCGGCGTTAGCTATGGAACACAAGACTGTCTCTATTAGCACAAAATGGTTAAATATTGCCAAGCCGACGTTTAATTATCATTGATAAAACACACTTCACTATACATTTAAGTTATTTGAAAGAACCAAAATTGTTAAATTTCAACGTTAACTATCCGCCTATGAATGCACAAATGTGAAACTAGTAATAAATTCCGTCAGTCTCAGGATCGCTGTAAAAGAAAAACATTTTCTTAATTCACTGCTAATTTTTATCTGCTCCCGATTTACGGGTTTGGTTAATTTTTCTTAGCGGAACAATTTTTTAAATGTGCCGCCGCTGCAAATCGTTCGGTCGTGGCACAGCCCAGCAACACCGCTAAAAATGCTGAAAATTCTTTAAAGAAATATTATAGATGACATGGGCAAGCTAATTTACATTAGTAATACACACTTTTGTTAAATTATAATGTATTTAGACCACAACAATAATTCAACTTACATTAGTTTGTAATTTCTCCTCTAATGGCGGCTACATCTAGATACAGACAAAAGAAGTCTACCCATTCATAAAATGCTACGTCACAGGCTCCTCTCACTTTCAGCTCTCCAGGAAGACGACAAAGAATACACACTACATGGTGCTTTTTATACTACTGCTGACCATTAACATCTCTTTGTAATCTTACAACATTATTTTCCTCTGTGGCTGAATTTTACATTTTTGTTATCGCAGATATTGACACATTTCTCAATTACATTATGAGTATAGAAATATTACAATCATAAATACATCGAGAATATTACTACAGAAAATATTACAATAATAACGAATGTCCTTTACACAAAATTAAATAATATTTTTGTTAAATAATTACAGTATATACAAATTGCTTCATAGCGACGTATATAGTACAATTAAAATTTAGTTTATTAATAGTGTGAGTGTTGCCAGGGAACGTTACATTGCCCCCTGGCAGCATTTGGCAAAGAGTTTCTATACTTTGACACAATGATGCCAATAACGTTCTTTACAATTCTGTATTTTTTTTATGGAATGGCTCTTTTAATTAGTCCCAGGTTTATATATGTTCATGGCTCCCCCATTTTGGCGAAGGCAGACAGGAAACCTGGGCAAAACTGTGCCGGAGCCCAGCCATCCCAGTTGATTCATGATTAATCTTGTCTCTTTAACAGTCATTCTTTTGAATTGATTTAGCAGTTTGCCATCAACGGTTACATAATATCACAGTCACATACAGTTCAACGAAAGTTTTTTGTGTGTGATTAACAACTCGTTATTATTAATTTTGCGATATACTGCAAGGTCACTTGTCCTAGGATATATCACTTAGTTTTTTGAAATCATTTAGCACAACGTCACTTTTCATAATGTTGCCGCTACCTACGTGTTACAAATCCATCTCCTACACTTGTTAGTGTTCATTTTCTCTTGTCAACTTACGGGTATACGTAATAAATGTTCAATGTTTATCAAAAAATCGAGTTCATTGAAATGTTATGCAGTTTGTGTAAATATTTAGGAATATGTCAATAATGCTGTAGTTGGTGAGCGGTGCGGAGTGATTGTTGAGCGGCGCTCGGCGCGGCGCGTCGGCTCCGTGTAGGTCACCGCCCCCGGTGTTAACAGCTACGGCGCGGAGATGCGTGTGGCTGCCTGGTCTGCTACGGGCTGCTGCGGCCGCTGCATGGCTGAGGTAGCCGGATGCGCGTTGTGTATCAGCTCGCCCGTGTGACATATTCTTGCAGTGCTCCAGCAAACATGCAACAAGTTCACAAACAGTGTACTATGCTTATGGGCATTTTTCCTGCTGTGGGAAAAAACGCACACAGTTTAATGGCAGTTATTATTCAGTAGGCCTTCACTAGTCTGGTTTGCACAATGTTTCGTTGACACAGTAACACTTTTTATGGGCACACAATATTTTTTCACCATTTCATGACTTGTTATTAGTCACACGCAAGTTTTCACCTTAGGATGAAATGTATCTCTGTAGTCAATGCGCTTTCCTAGCGTCCCTTGACACACAAAGAGTTATAGTTTGACTCTAACTTGGTCCACCGTCCGTTATCGGCTCACTGTTCGTGTCGTGCTAGTTCCTTGTCCACTTGCACACACGACGATGATACAGTTTCTTATTGCTTGTTCAAAACAACTTCGTGACGTATTGATGCAGGTTTAACAGTCACTGTCTGTCTCTGCCACACAATACTGCACTTTTGTTTAAGTTTTTTCATTTACAATGTCCGTTGTGCAATTTTTGTAACAGCACATTCGTAACTTCTTTGTTCGCTCTTTACCAAGGTGTGTGATATTTGCGTACATGGTAACAAATATTAAAATTTCGTATTAGTTTGCCAAAAAATCATCTATATTTATGTTCGAGTAGATTTTATTTGTGCATTCCAGTCGGATTCAGGCATATTGTTCAATAACTCCTTTGAAATTATGTCTCACTTTACTTGCAAGGTCCTACGTAACTACAGTGTAGTCTCTGTAGGCTAAAATTGACTTGGACTTTATCAGGCTAGCTCCTTTTTACTGATTGGATCTGCACATGCTTCAATTGAAGCTTCTTTGTGCGTAACTTTGCGCTACTTAAATTTGCAATAAGTTTGCCTCCCATGGTGCCCTCGGGTCACTACTGGGTGCATTATTCTCTTTGATAACACTGGTTTGAAAATAAAGTTCTCAGGGTCTCGTATTATTGATATTATTCTGGGTTCGAATCTGTCAATCTGACAGCGACACATATATACGTATATATATATTTATATAATAGAAAAGATTGTACCAAGAAATATTTCAAGTTTGACACACATATAGAATATTATGCTGTACACAAACTAATCATTACTAAAATGTTCCTCCTGACTGAACTCTGTCACAATTTAACACTATAAGTAATTGCACTAATCAGGTTATCTGTGCAGACATTTAGAGCATGTTTAAGCTAACACTAATTAAAAGAAGACATAACACAAATATTCGTAAACAAAAGAGAAAGTCAATCATATTGTTATAACTAAATACTTCTACACTAATACATTATCTCTACAGATCACACATCATTAATGTTCATTCATTTTCAAAAGAATGGTGTCCTTTTTTTTTTACACATAACACATAGAACTATTAGTCATTTACAGTAGGAATATTTTCACATCCTTACGCGGATACAGTCCTCGTACTCTCCGTGATTGGGGATCTGCTAAGAGATAGCTACTATTTCCTTCTTGGACTAAGGAATGGAGTATGAGGCTCGACAGTAGGTTTTGTGAGGCTTCACTTCGATATTGTATTGATATCCCTTAACAATTCCTGGTCGTTCTGAAAATACATCTGCATGGTTAGATAATAACTGTACCAAATCCTGCTGTTGCATTGAGTTCAAATTTTCGGACTGTGATACTTTGTTCACAAGTGCGTCCACATTTGCTTTTAATTGATCACTTTGTACGTCTGGATAATAGAGATTTTGTCCTAGAGAATGATTGTCTAAATGTAGTATCCACTGATTCCTACATTTTATGTTAATAACATTACAATTAGGCACAGGTGCCTCTTCAGATCTGAGCATGGACAATTCTATCCTCCTACCCGCGTTCATCAAACTTAATTTTCCCCGAGAAAGGTCGATTACTGCGTCCCTTTCTCTCAAAAAATCTACCCCCAAAATGCAGGCTACCTTTAAACCCTTTACTACCAGGAATGAGCACGCTATGGCTTCTCCCCCTGTATACATCTCTACCCGCACCTGGAGTTTAATTATTTGTCGCTGTGCAATGATGGCTCCAGTGACTTTGCAATTGTTCACAGGAAAAGTCAGCATACGCTTTTCTTTCCCCAGTACTCTGAATAAGTCCATACTCATGACACTGACAGTAGCACCTGTATCTACGATTGCTTGCACATCAATATTGTTAATTTTGATCTCTATTATCGCTTGTACTTTGTCTTTGTGCTCCTTTATGCACGTGGGTGGTTCAGTTATTAATTCATGTCCCATCTGTACCCCGTCATTATACCCGAGGATACAGATTCCCGATGTTTTGTTCTGTGTCGGGCTGATCTCACTCCAAACCTCAGCCGACGATGGAGAGCGTATCTCGGCTGAATCTAGTTTGTTGAATTATTACAGGTGGATGGGTGTGGCTGCTCTGTGTCGCTGACCTCCACTATGTGTAAGTTGTGTTGCGTCGGCCGCCACGGTTGCGCAATTGGCGCATTTTGTGGTGGCGGTCGGTTATCGTCATATCTTTCACTGTTTTGCCGGACTGGGCCTCTGGTTCTGTGGCCAAGTTCGGTTTGCATCGTTATAGGTATTAGTGTTCCACGGTCCCCTGGCATTTTTCCATCTACTATTGCTTGGTGGGCCTGTTTCATATCGGTCCTCTGACCTCCTTTTCCGGTCATTATTCACCGGCGGACTATTGCCATTCCGGTCTCTACCTCTATTCCTGTTTTGTACATAATCTTGTCTCCTATTGTTACCTCCGCCGTTTCCATTATTTGGCGGAGGCGTGTTATTTCGACCATTTCTGTAACCGTTTCCGTTACTTCTAGCCTGTTCAGAGGCTGCCTTAACATCCTCGTGAATCAGGTCAATTGAGTCCAGAACAGACAAGAAATGTTCCATGTCGGTTAAAGGCGCTGCAGTCTGGAACCGCAAGACCGCTACGGCCGCAGGTTCGAATCCTGCCTCGGGCATGGATGTTTGTGATGTCCTTAGGTTAGTTAGGTTTAACTAGTTCTAAGTTCTAGGGGACTAATGACCTCAGCAGTTGAGTCCCATAGTGCTCAGAGCCATTTGTTCCATGTCGTTCTCCGGTACGTGTATAAGATTTTCCTTTACGTGTATCGGCAAGTGTGATTTCAAAAGTCTGATCAAATCCCGGGATGAAATCTGCTCGTCCCAGTAACGGGTCTTATTAATATACTTCTCAAAATATTTTCGCAAATTGCCTAATCGTGGAGAATACGGCTCTGGATTATATACCTCTTTCCGTAATCTCTCCTGAATACATGTTGACCAATATTTGGCCAAGAATGCCTTTTCAAATTGCTCATATGTGTCGCAACTGTCAGCTGCTTCGGTTGCCCATAATGCAGCATCTCCTTGTATGTAAGACATAACGAACTGTATTTTCTGTGTATGAGTCCAAAAGCTAGGCAAAATGTTTCTAAATCCCTTGATAAACACTACAGGGTGAACAGATTTCTTCTCCGTTGTAAAGATCTGAAACTGTCTGTTTCTAATCAGGCTTTCTTCAATCACTATTTTGGAGTGACATTTGTTTGTTTCGCTAACATTGGTTGCCTGTTCTGTCTCGCAGTCGCAATTTTTTACTGCTGTATTTATATGCCTACCATTGTTGGACCTGGCTGGCGTGACACACGCCTGTGCGTCGCCGTGCAGCGAGCTGTTTTCTAGCTCCGCAAGACGACGGTTGACATTCCGCTGCCACAGCGGAATGTCAGTGTGCACTGCCTTTATTAGGTCCTGCACTTCCGCATTGAAGCCCACGTCTTTGGCTTCAATCGTGGCGTGCACCTTCTCGTCTATTTTTTTTTATAAATTCGTTTTCAATTTTGTGCACTTGTTCGGACATTTTGTGCTCAATTACTTGACTTGTGTCAATTTCTAATTGTTCTATCCTGTTAGCCAGTACACTGATTTCACCCACGATACCGCTTTGGGTATGGTTTCATAGTTTTGTTTCAATCTCACTTTGCATAGCTTCCAAAGACTGCATTAACTGCAAATCTCTCTCATGCTGGCGTCGATCATGCTCTGCTTGTTCATGCATAAACGTAGCTCGGAAATTGAGCATGCGCTCGAACATAACTCTTAATGATTGCACTTCTGTCACCTCACCACTCTCTGGTCCGTGTCTAGTGCTTGTGGGTGGTACAGTATTTCTACCTTCTACTGAATCACTGGCTGGCAGTGGCAACATTTCTTGCCCTTCTGCCCCCAGATTCTCACATTGTACTTCCTGAACTACGCCACTAACATTACTTTGTGCCCCACTTCCTAACTCGGTATCACTGCTTGCTAACTGCTGTTCATTATCCATGTTTATATCTTTCTGGCTACTCAATCTAACCATAGTCAACAAAAGAAACAAAATCTGAACTAAATATCCTAACGCTCAAGTTTCACTGACATAATCACACAAGAAATGGTCATTTGTTGAAACACACTTATTATATACTACAATGACTAACTACTCACATGTCCTGTTATTTTTAAAAAAGAACATTAACAACAAGCACACCACTAATGATCCGAGAACACTTCAATGAGGCTACTTTACTACCCACAGGACAACTACACTGTAGCTTTACCTTACGGTGATCTATCTTGGGTGCAGCTGCCCCCTGGTATTGTGGTAGGTAATTAATTTTTCGATATAATGAGCTCTCTTCTTCAGCTTGCCTCTGGGTATATAGTGTTCTCATGCAAAAAATCATATACACAATATTGGTTAGGCAAAACATACAATACATGAAAAAAATATTAGTTGTTCTCCAAGAAAGTTCGACTACAATAATTCCCTAGTTATCTCATGGGTATTTTGTGGCCACTGCATATTCGGGCCCCACGTTGGGCACCAATTTAATGAAATTTCATTAAATTATAATCAGTTACCTTTTTAAAATTTGTTTTTAGTTAATTTGCCTTTCTTTCCTTCTGTACGTACGAACTTTGTTGTAGAACCTCTTATTTACGTGTGGTAATAAAAATTCATTTACACAGAATTAAGTACATTTAAAATTACGTGAATTCATATTAACTGATTAAGAATATTTAGTTGAGAATTAAATCCTTTACATAATTCGGCCTTGGCACACATTTTCTAAATTCAGTGGTTTTGTTTAAATATTTACTGAATTCTTTCCCGGCGTTAGCTATGGAACACAAGACTGTCTCTATTAGCACAAAATGGTTAAATATTGCCAAGCCGACATTTAATTATCATTGATAAAACACACTTCACTATACATTTAAGTTATTTGAAAGAACCAAAATTGTTAAATTTCAACGTTAACTATCCGCCTATGAATGCACAAATGTGAAACTAGTAATAAATTCCGTCAGTCTCAGGATCGCTGTAAAAGAAAAACATTTTCTTAATTCACTGCTAATTTTTATCTGCTCCCGATTTACGGGTTTGGTTAATTTTTCTTAGCGGAACAATTTTTTAAATGTGCCGCCGCTGCAAATCGTTCGGTCGCGGCACAGCCCAGCAACACCGCTGAAAATGCTGAAAATTCTTTAAAGAAATATTATAGATGACATGGGCAAGCTAATTTACATTAGTAATACACACTTTTGTTAAATTATAATGTATTTAGACCACAACAATAATTCAACTTACATTAGTTTGTAATTTCTCCTCTAATGGCGGCTACATCTAGATACAGACAAAAGAAGTCTACCCATTCATAAAATGCTACGTCACAGGTTCCTCTCACTTTCAGCTCTCCAGGAAGACGACAAAGAATACACACTACGTGGTGCTTTTTATACTACTGCTGACCATTAACATCTCTTTGTAATCTTACAACATTATTTTCCTCTGTGGCTGAATTTTACATTTTTGCTGTCGCAGATATTGACACATTTCGCAATTACATTATGAGTATAGAAATATTACAAGCATAAATACATCGAGAATATTACTATAGAAAATATTACAATAATAACGAATGTCCTTTACACAAAATTAAATAATATTTTTTGTTAAATAATTACAGTATATACAAATTGCTTCATAGCGGCTTATATAGTACAATTAAAATTTAATTTATTAATAGTGTGAGTGTTGCCAGGGAACGTTACAGTAGACTATTACGATTTGGTTCTATCACGAGTGTGGTATTACCGAGGGGAAAGACACCAGGGCCTTGTTCGCGACGAGAGATCGAAAGTTGTAGGTATATTTGTAGATCTTCTGTCGAGACATGGTTGGTAAGTTGATGAGGAAGAGAAAGAGTTCAGGAAATGGAGAAACATGATGAAAGGATTAATTTTGTTGACTAAATCAGTTTGAATCAACAAATTAATAATAAAATACATCATAATCTTTCGCTTTGCAGTATTACCTCCTCACAAATGCGGGTTGGGTAATACGCTCGAGCAATCTTACATTTACAGTTGGTGAAAACTGGGTGGTCCATTGATCGTGACCGGGCCAAATATCTCACGTAATAAGCGTCAAACGAAAAAACTACAAAGAACGAAATTTGTCTAGCTTGAAGGGGGAAGCCAGATGGCGCTATGGTTGGCCCGTTACATGGCGCTGCCATAGGTCAAACGGATATCAATTGCGTTTTTTTTTAAATAGGAATCCCCATTTTTTATTACATATTCGGTTAGTACGTAAAGAAATATGAATGTTTTAGTTGGACCACTTTTATCGCTTTGTGATAGATGGCGCTGTAATAGTAACAAGCATATGGCTCACAACTTTATACGAACAGTTGGTAACAGGTAGGTTTTTTAAATTCAAATACGGAACGTAGGTACGTTTGAACATTTTGTTTCGGTTGTTCCAATGTGATACATGCACCTTGTGAACTTATCATTTCTGAGAACGCATGCTGTTACAGCGTGATTACCTGTAAATACCACATTAATGCAATAAATGCTCAAAATGATGTCCGTTAACCTCAATGCATTTGGCAACACGTGTAACAACATTCCTCTAAACAGCGCCTTCCGTAATGTTCGCACATGCATTGACAATGCGCTGACGCATGTTGTCAGGCGTTGTCGGTGGATCACGATACCAAATATCCTTCAACTTTCCCCACAGAAAGAAATCCGGGAACGTCAGATCCGGCTTCAGCGACCAATCCGCCTGTCAAGAAATATGCTATTCAATACCGCTTCAACCGCACGCGAGCTATGTGCCGGACATCCATCATGTCGGAAGTACAGTCGTGGACAAAACGAGCGAGACCTCTTGCCTTTTCGTTATGCAGATCCGCACACCTTTAAGGTCTGCTGCACAACATAACAGCCAAGGGGACGAAGTGCTACCAACATACTATGCACAGGCGTGAAATTGAAAAACTATCCGAACTTTGTCAGACTGTTTTCAATCATGTGTAAGATTATATTAATGCTGATTAGTGTGTTAAACACAACACGTAAATATAAGATATAAATGAAGAAAGGAACGCTAATTACTAAGAACTGTAGTAATAAAAATGAATTTCAGTTTATTGAGATAGCATAACTGTTTTAGTAAGACAAAGTACCCCAGATCGTTACGAATTAGCAAAATATTATGCGCGTTTGTCCGCGAAACGGTCTGTGTCAACGTTCAGACCAGTCACACTGGATTACCGTTGCTGACATACCCTGAAAGTGTGCAGATTTAGCAATGCGTGAAGATTCATAAAGAAATTCAGTTAAAAATCATTCAGTGCTGAAAATCATTCAGTGCGGAAAATGTAGGCAGTAACAAGTATGATATTCTACAAGATTTTCTTATTTGCATCCACAGGGCGCCGGTACAGAATAAAGGTAGCAATAAAACGTATTGGGGGTTCGAGAATTTCTTAAAATTGCTTTACTGGTAGTCTCTATGCCTCCATCGAGACTATAACCGAAAACAAACCTGACCTCCCCTGCAGTAGCGAAAACCTTTCACTACGCTAGCAGACAACCCAGGCAAACAGCCCTCTATTATTAACTCAGACATGAATAAGCCGGCAATTTCGCAATGAAAGTGGCGAAATGATCTTCAGTGTGCATAATATGTTGGTAACACTTCGTCGCCTTTCCTGTTATGCTGTGTAGCAGACTTTAAAGCTGTGCGGATCTGCATAACGAAAAGGCTAGGGTCTCGCTCGTTTTGTCCTCGACTGTACATCGCCATTCTGTCATGCAGCGTCTTGCAGTAACATCGGTAGAAAACATTACGTAGGAAATCAGCATACATTGCGCCATTTAGATTGCCATCTATAAAATGGGGGCAAATTATCCTTCCTCCCATAACGCCGCACCATACATTAACCAACCATCTGGCAATACGTGTAACGACAATTCTCTCAACAGCGAGTAGTTCGCCTTCTGTAATGTTCGCACATGCATTGACAATGCGCTGACACATGTTGTCAGGCGTTGTCGGTGGATCACGATAGCAAATATCCTTCAACTTTCCCCACAGAAAGAAATCCGGGGACGTCAGATCTGGTGAATGTGCGGGTCATGGTATGGTGCTTCGACGATCAATCCACCTGTCATGAAGTATGCTATTCAATACCGCTTCAACCGCACGCGAGCTATCTGCCGGACATCCATCATGTTGGAAGTACATCGCCATTCTGTCATGCAGTGAAACATCTGGTAGTAACATCGGTAGAACATTACGTAGGAAATCAGCATACATTGCACCATTTAGATTACCATCGATAAAATGGGGGCCAGTTATCCTTCCTCGCATAAAGCCGCACCATACATTAACCCGCCAAGGTCGCTGATGTTCCACTTGTCGCGGCCATCGTGGATTTTACATTGCCCAATAGTGCATATTATACCGGTTTACGTTATAGCTGTTGGTGAATGACGCTTCGTCGCTAAATACACTCCTGGAAATGGAAAAAAGAACACATTGACACCGGTGTGTCAGACCCACCATACTTGCTCCGGACACTGCGAGAGGGCTGTACAAGCAATGATCACACGCACGGCACAGCGGACACACCAGGAACCGCGGTGTTGGCCGTCGAATGGCGCTAGCTGCGCAGCATTTGTGCACCGCCGCCGTCAGTGTCAGCCAGTTTGCCGTGGCATACGGAGCTCCATCGCAGTCTTTAACACTGGTAGCATGCCGCGACAGCGTGGACGTGAACCGTATGTGCAGTTGACGGACTTTGAGCGAGGGCGTATAGTGGGCATGCGAGAGGCCGGGTGGACGTACCGCCGAATTGCTCAACACGTGGGGCGTGAGGTCTCCACAGTACATCGATGTTGTCGCCAGTGGTCGGCGGAAGGTGCACGTGCCCGTCGACCTGGGACCGGACCGCAGCGACGCACGGATGCACGCCAAGACCGTAGGATCCTACGCAGTGCCGTAGGGGACCGCACCGCCACTTCCCAGCAAATTAGGGACACTGTTGCTTCTGGGGTATCGGCGAGGACCATTCGCAACCGTCTCCATGAAGCTGGGCTACGGTCCCGCACACCGTTAGGCCGTCTTCCGCTCACGCCCCAACATCGTGCAGCGTGGTGTCACGACAGGCGTGAATGGAGGGACGAATGGAGACGTGTCGTCTTCAGCGATGAGAGTCGCTTCTGCCTTGGTGCCAATGATGGTCGTATGCGTGTTTGGCGCCGTGCAGGTGAGCGCCACAATCAGGACTGCATACGACCGAGGCACACAGGGCCAACACTCGGCATCATGGTGTGGGGAGCGATCTCCTACACTGGCCGTACACCACTGGTGATCGTCGAGGGGACACTGAATAGTGCACGGTACATCCAAACCGTCATCGAACCCATCGTTCTACCATTCCTAGACCGGCAAGGGAACTTGCTGTTCCAACAGGACAATGCACGTCCGCATGTATCCCGTGCCACCCAACGTGCTCTAGAAGGTGTAAGTCAACTACCCTGGCCAGCAAGATCTCCGGATCTGTCCCCCATTGAGCATGTTTGGGACTGGATGAAGCGTCGTCTCACGCGGTCTGCACGTCCAGCACGAACGCTGGTCCAACTGAGGTGCCAGGTGGAAATGGCATGGCAAGCAGTTCCACAGGACTACATCCAGCATCTCTACGATCGTCTCCATGGGAGAATATCAGCCTGCATTGCTGCGAAAGGTGGATGTACACTGTACTAGTGCCGACATTGTGCATGCTCTGTTGCCTGTGTCTATGTGCCTGTGGTTCTGTCAGTGTGATCATGTGATGTATCTGACCCCAGGAATGTGTCAATAAAGTTTCCCCTTCCTGGGACAATGAATTCACGGTGTTCTTATTTCAATTTCCAGGAGTGTAGAACGCGTGCAAAAAATCTGTCATCGTCCCGTAATTTCCCTTGTGCCAGTGGCAGAACTGTACACGGCGTTCAAAGTCGTCGCCATGCAATTCCTGGTGCATAGAAATATGGCACGGGTGCAATCGATGTTGATGTAGCATTCTCAACACCGAAGTTTTTGAGACTCCCGATTCTCGCGCAATTTGTCTGCTACTGATGTGCGGATTAGCCGCGACAGCAGCTAAAACACCTACTTGGGCTTCATCATTTGTTGCAGGTCGTGGTTGACGTTTCACATGTGGCTGAACACTTCCTGTTTTCTTAAATAACGTAACTATCCGGCGAACGGTCCGGACACTTGGATGATGTCGTCCAGGATACCGAGCAGCACACATAGCACACGCCCGTTGGGCATTTTGATCACAATGGCCATACATCAACAAGATATCGACCTTTTCCAAATTGGTAAACGGTCCATTTTAACACGAGTAATGTATCACGAAGCAAATACCGACCGCACTGGCGGAATGTTACGTGATACCACGTACTTATACGTTTGTGACTATTACAGCGCCATCTATCACAAGCGAAAAAAGTGGTCCAACTAAAACATTCATATTTCTTTACGTACTACACGAATATGTAATAAAAAATGGAGGTTCCTATTTAAAAAAACGCAGTTGATATCCGTATGACCTATAGCAGCGCCATCTAGCGGGCCAACCATAGCGCCGTCTGGTTTCCCCCTTCAAGCTAGAGGAGTTTCGTTCTTTGTAGTTTTTTCGTTTGATGCTTATTTCGTGAGATATTTGGTCCGGTTACTATCAATGGACCACCCTGTATATCTCTATCAGACAAAACATGCGTTCTGAAGGTACGCTATACTTTCGTTCTTATTCTAGAGTTATGGGCGGTGGTAAACAACGCATGAATCGGCGACTGCGGCGAAGTTGATATTACGCCGCTGGGGAAATTCCAGAAGGTGCTGGACGTGAACACGATGGGTGCCATAAGGGTCTCCAAGGCATTCCTGCCGCTCCTCAAGAAGTCCAAGGGCCGCCTCATCAACGTCACCAGTTCTTATGGTAAGTACAACCACGGGAATCTTTTGGGGCAAGTTAGTCTTACCATCAGTGAAAAGAGAAATATGGCGACAAGGAACGGTGTAACAAGTAATCTGCTAAGAAAGAAGAAGGTTGTTTACCGCAGAAAATTTGTACATACATATAAAGTTGAGATGGTACCTTGCAGGAACTGGTGTTTTCAGTTTGTCAAAGCGTTTCCGCCAAGACGAGTTTTAAGTGCCATAATCTAAAGTTGAGGCTTGAAGGAGGAGCACGTAATTGGAAGCTATAGGCAATAAAATGCTGCCTATGAAACGTATAAACCGGACTATATGAGCTCTTTTTGACTAAAAGTAACGGCAACCCCAGAGTAAGAATCCCATAAATGATTGAAATTGATGTCAGGCGTTATTGTTTTAGGAGTGTTACTGTTATTGGTACTTAGAACTTAGCGTCATTAGAGATGGAGAAAAAGACCGGATTGTGAAAGAACTGGAAACGAAATCGGCAGTGTCACTTTCAAAGGTACTTTTCCAGTATCCGCCGTTTGGACTAAGTAATCTGGGAAAACACGGAAAACCTTAATCTTGATGTCCGTAAGTGTAGTAGTTGTTCTTTTTGTTGTTGTTGTTGTTGAGGTCTTCTGTCCTAAGACTGGTGCGATGCAGCACTCCAGGCTACTCTGTCTCGTGCAAAGCCCCTTCATCTACTGCAACCCGCATCCATTTGAACTTGCTTACTGTACTCATCTGTTGGTCTCCCTCTGTAATTTTGGTCCCCCCACACTTTCCTTCAACATTAAATTGACAATCCCCTTATGTTTCAGAATGTGTCCTATCAACCGATCCCTGCTTTTACGCAAGTTGTGCCACAAATTTCTTTGCTCCTCAGTTCTGTTCAGTTCCTTGTGATTAGTTACGCGATTTACCCACTTAATCTTTAGCACTCTTTTGTAGCACCACATTTCAAAAGTTTCTTTCTCCTATTGTCTGAACTGTTCACCGTCCACGTCTCATTTCTGCACATGGCTACGTTCCAGACATATACCTTCAAAAAATACTTCATAACATATTCGATGTTAACCAATTTATCTTCTTCAGAACACTTTTTCTGCCATTCGCATTCTACATTTTATATTTTCTCTACTTCGGCTATCATAAATTATTTTATTGCGCAAATGGCAAAATTCATCATATACTTTTATTGTCTCGTTTCAAATCTAGTACCCTCGGCATCGCCTGATTTATTTCGACTACATTCCATTACCCTTGTTTTGCTTTTACTAATGTTCCTCTTTCATCCTTCTTTAAATACATAGTCTATTCCGTTCAACTGCACTTCCGAGTCCTTTTTGCTATCTCTCACACAATTACAATGTCGTCAGCAAACCACAAAGTTCTTCCTTATCCAATTTCCTCCTCACTTTGCTTCAATGCTTGCTCAGTGTACATAAAAGTGCTATATAATCATTTGCTAACCCTATTTTAACCCTGATAACTTCATAAATTTGAAGAATTTATTCCAGTCAACATTCTCATAAGGTTTATACTAACATACAAATGAAATAAACGTAAGTTTGCTTTTTCTTAAGCTACCTTCTAAGTTTGGTCTTTTAAATTCTTGTCGCAGTATCATATCTTCCGTCTTGTCGTCATCTACTACCACTTTCCCGTCCATAAAGCTGCCTTCAAATTCATTTCCCTTGTACAGCCCCTCTATGTATTCCTTCCACCTTTCAGGCTTCCCTTCTTTGTTTAGCGTTAGTTTTCCATGTGAGCTCTTGATATTCATACAGCTGCTTCTCTTTTCTCCAAAGGCCTCTTTAATTTGACTATAGGCGGTATCTATTTGTACTTTCCCTAGTTATACATGGTGTATCCTTACATTTGTACTTCCTGTCAATCTCACTTTTAGATGTTACTATTCCCTTCCGCCTACTGCGTTTTTATTTCCTCCTTTCATCAATTAAATTCAGTATATCCTTTGATGTCCAAGAATTTCTACTAGTCTTGTCTTTCACTTACTTGATCATCTGCTTTTTCCACTACTTCATATCTCATGTCATTCTCAATGGAGAGAGGTCTTCCGAAGTAAGAATGATTTCAGGTATGCCGCAGGGGAGTGTCGTAGGACGGTTGCTGTTCACGATATACATGGATGACCTTGTGGATGACATCGGAAGTTCACTGAGGCTTTTTGCGGATGATGCTGTGGTATATCGAGAGGTTGTAACAATGGAAAATTGTACTGAAATGCAGGAGGATCTGCAGCGAATTGACGCGTAGTGCAGGGAATGGCAATTGAATCGCAATGTAGACAAGTGTAATGTGTTGCGAATACATAGAAAGAAAGATCACTTATCATTTAGCTACAATATAGGAGGTCAGCAACTGGAAGCAGTTAATTCCATAAATTATCTGGGAGTAGGCATTAGGAGTTATTTAAAATGGAATGATCATATAAAGTTGATCGTCGGTAAAGCAGATGCCAGACTGAGATTCAGTGGAAGAATCCTAAGGAAATGCAATCCGAAAACAAAGGAAGTAGGTTACAGTACGCGGGTTCGCCCACTGCTTGAATACTGCTCAGCAGTGCGGGATCCGTACCAGATAGGGTTGACAGAACAGAGAGAGAAGATCCAACGGAGAGCAGCGTGCTTCATTACAGAATCATTTAGTAATCGCGAAAGCGTTACGCAGATGATAGATAAACTCCAGTGGAAGACTTTGCAGGAGAGACGCTCAGTAGCTCGGTACGGGCTTTTGTTGAAGTTTCGAGAACATACCTTCACCGAAGAGTCAAGCAGTATATTGCCCCCTCCTACGTATATCTCGCTAAGAGACCATGAGAATAAAATTAGAGAGATTAGAGCCCACACAGAGGCATACCGACAATCCTTCTTTCCACGAACAATACGAGACTGGAATAGAAGGGAGAACCGAAAGAGGTACTCAAGGTACCCTCCGCCACACACCGTCAGGTGGATTCCGGAGTATGGATGTAGATGTAGATGTAGATGTAGATCTCAAAGCTACCCATTCGTTTTCTACTGTATTCTTTTCCCCTTTTCAGTCAGTCGTTGCCCAGTGTCCTTTTGAAAATCTCAATCTCTGGGCTTTCAATTTATTCAGGTCCCATTTCCTTAATTTCCTACCTTCTCACAAATTAAGCTATACTTATATGTAGTAAATGGTTAAGTATATGACGTTAAAGGACTTCTGAAGCTGTACGTAGATGTTGCTTTATAGATAGCGAAGTACAGCAGCGTAAAACTGTAAATAAATGCATAAAGAACTGAAGAAAATCTACTTGTGGTAAAGGTGGCAATTGACCCAATAGAAAACATAGGTTTGTGCATAAACGGGCGGGAAAAACCCATACTTATTCGATTACACAGCTGCCAATAAAACAATGGAAGCAGTAACAAGAGTATAATACACTGACAGTTCAAAACATGATGACCACTGCCCAACGCCACGTTGGATACCTCCAGGTGGCGTTGCGGGCACCTGACCCGATGGCAAAAGTACAATACTGGCCATTAAAATTGCTACACCAAGAAGAAATGCAGATGATAAACGGGTATTCATTGGACAAATATATTATACTAGAACTGACATGTAATTACATTTTGAAGCAAATTGGGCGCATAGATCCTGAAAAATCAGTACCCAGAACAACCACCTCTGGCCGTAAAAACGGCCTTGATACGCCTGGGCATTGAGTCAAACAGAGCTTGGATGGCGTGTACAGGTACAGTTGCCCATGCAGCTTCAACACGATACCACAGTTCATCAAGAGTAGAGACTGGCGTATTACGACGAGCCAGTTGCTCGGCCACCATTGACCAGACGTTTTCAGTTGGTGAGAGATCTGGAGAATGTGCTGGCCAGGGCAGCAGTCGAACATTTTCTGTATCCAGAAAGGCCCGTACAGGACCTGCAACATGCGGTCGTGCGTTATCCTGCTGAAATGTAGGGTTTCGCAGGGATCGAATGAAGGGTAGAGCCACGGGTCGTAACACATCTGAAATGTAACGTCCACTGTTCAAAGTGCCGTCATTGCGAACAAGAGGTGACCGAGACGTGTAACCAAGGGCACCCCATACCATCACGCCGGGTGATAGGCCAGTATGGCAATGACGAATACACGCTTCCAATGTGCGTTCACCCCGATGTCGCCAAACACGGATGCGACCATCATGATGCTGAAAACAAAACTGGATTCATCCGAAAAAATGACGTTTTGCCATTCGTGCACCCAGGTTCGTCGTTGAGTACACCATCGCAGGCGCTCCTGTCTGTGATGCAGCGTCAAGGGTAATCGCAGCCATGGTCTCCGAGCTGATAGTCCATGCTACTGCAAACGCCGTCGAACTGTTCGTGCAGATGGTTGTTGTCTTGCAAACGTCCCCATCTGTTCACTCAGGGATCGAGACGTGGCTGCACGATACGCTACAGCCATGCGGATAAGATGCCTGTCATCTCGACTGCTAGTGATACGAGGCCGTTGGGATCCAGCACGGCGTTCCGTATTACCCTCCTGAACCCACCGATTCCATATTCTGCTAACAGTCATTGGACCTCGACCAACGTAAGCAGCAGTGTCGCATACGATAAACCGCAATCGCGATAGGCTACAATCCGACCTTTATCAAAGTCGGAAACGTGATGGTACGCATTTCTCCTCCTTACACGAGGCATCACAACAACGTTTCATCAGGATACGCCGGTCAACTGCTGTTTGTGTATGAGAAATCGGTTGGAAACTTTTCTCATGTCAGCACGTTGTAGGTGTCGCCACCGTCGCCAAACTTGCGTGAATGCTCTGAAAAGCTAATCATTTGCATATCACAGCATCTTCTTCCTGTCGGTTAAATTTCGCATCTGTTGCTCGTCATCTTCGTGGTGTAGCAATTTTAATGGCCAGTAGTGTACGTAAGTGCAGCAGAGACGGACGGAGGATCACCCTGGCGAACATATTGGGTGCAAGTGGGGAAATTCATTGAGATAAGTGACTTTGACAAAGGCAGATTGTTACTGCGCAGAGCCTGCAGTGGACACAGGTCCATCGAGATTCGACCGTCGATCAATGGAGACATGTCGGCAATTCGGGTGATTCACATTTTTGCTGCTCTAGGTCTCTGGTCGTCTCCACAAATACCGTCATCGAGGTAAATAGCGACTCGAAACGTACAGCGCGCCACGGACTCGGGCTGATGGGAGGAGCATTATGCTGTGGGAGACATTCTACTGCGCTTACGTGGGACCTGTGATAGTAATCGAAGATCCGCTGAGAGCTGCGAACCACCTACATCCCTTCACGGTTGACTTCCTCGGCGGCGATGTTGTCTTTAAGCAGTGTGAATGACCACGTCTCAGAGCCAGAAATGTGCTACAGTGGTTTTGGGAGCACTATAGTAAACTCGCATTGATGTCTCGGAGACCAAATTCGCCTGATGTAAATCCTACGGAACCCATTTGAGCCGCTATATGGCGCTATTACCGCATACGCAAATTAGCGGCCAGTTATTTACGTGAATTACATGGCCTGTGCGTGTAAATCTAATACCACATTCCTCCACAAACATACCAACAAAATGTCGGATGCCTGATACGCAGAATCAGTGATGTATTTTGTTCCAAGGACGGTCAAACAAGCTATTAAGCAGGTGGTCATAATGTTTTGTCTCATCAGTGCATCTTAGACTAACTACACAGGGCGACCTAAACCGGTATGACAAAGCCGATACATTGGAAGAATCTTAACGAATTTTAATTCACTCACAGTAGATCTGGCGTGCAACATATCACATTGCTCGTTAGTTTGAGACCCTTATAAGTAGAAGATATACAGATATACAGATTCAAATATATGCGGCGCATCTGATCGCAATTTCGTTGACTAAGAGCGAGAGCGGCCTGGAGATAATTGAAGGCCAGTAGCAGATATTATAAAAAAAATCGTTGTGCAGCACAGAGAAATTACCTTTTAAAAGTCGGAAGGCGTACGTTTCAAGAAGCGTCAGGAAACTGAACTTATTCCCACATATGGCTAGCGAATTATCTACGATGTGAAATTAGAGGCATTAGAGCTAACATGGCGGCTCATACTGTCTCCGTTTCTGGGAAATAATCGCGAATGGAAAAGGCAGAGGAAAATGATAGTGGTGTCACGAGAAGTACCATGTGCCATACCATATGCCGTAAGATGGCTTGGTGACAATAGAAGTAGATGTAGATAAATGCCGATAAGCATAATCGTTCTTAATTTTATATTAATATGTACACCGGTATCACAACTAGGAAGGAGGTGATTTGTGACCCCACTTCCCACGATAACGACATATCTTTTAAGACTTCAAAATGTGAGGCACGTGATGTCACAAGGAGGGGAACGACTTCTAAGGGGTTGCAGGGAAGGAAGGAACCAAGGTCCTCCCGTCGACTCCCAGTGCATTGGCCACTGGCGTGTGAGGGGCAGTGAGGCAGTGCTGGCACTACACTTGCACTAATAACTCAACCTCTCCACCAAGTAGCGTTTAGGAGTGCCATCTACTGGTCGTTGTACGCCTACATACTACATGCTACATACAACACAACAGAGGAGTTTCTGTTGAGAGGCCAGGCAAACGTGTGGTTCCTGAAGAGGGGCAGCAGCCTTTTCAGTAGTCGCAGGATCAACAGTCTGGATGATTGACTGATCTGGCCTTGTAAATCAACCAAAACTGCCTCGCTTTTGCTCGTATTGCGAACAGCTGAAAGCAAGAGGAAATTACAGCCGTAATTTTTTCCGAGGGCATGCAGCTCTACTGTATGGTTTACTGATGATAGCATCCGCTTGGCTAAATTATTCCGGAGGTAAAATAGTCCCTCATTCGGATCTCCGGGCGGGAACTAAACAGGACGACGTCGTCATCAGGAGAAACAAAACTGGCGTTCTACGGATCGGAGCGTGGAATGTAAGATCCCTTAATCGGGCAGGTAGGTTAGAAAATTTAAAAACGGAAATGGATAGGTTAAAGTTAGATATAGTGGGAATTACTGAAGATCGGTGGCAGGAGGAGCAGAACTCCTGGTCAGGCGAATACAAGTTTATACATACAAAATTAGATGGGGGTAATGCAGGAGTAGGTTTAATAATCAGTAAAAAACTAGTAACGCAGATAAGCTACTACGAACAGCATAGTGGACGCATTATTGTAGCCAAGATTAACACGAAGCCCACACCCACCACAGTAGCACAAGTTTATATGCCAACTAGCTCCGCACATGAGGAAGAGATTGAGGAAATGTATTGTTTGATGAGATAAAAGAAATTATTCAGTTAATTAAGTGAGACAAAAATAGTTATGGGGGACTGGAATTCGACAGTAGGAAAAGGAACTGAGAGAAAAGTAGTTGGTGAATATGGGCTGGGGGAAGCAATGAGAGAGGAAGCCACCTGGTAGAATTTTTCATAGAGCATAATTTAATCATAGCTAACACTTGGTTTAAGAATCATGAGAGAAAGTTGTGTACGTGGAGGAGTCCTGTAGACAGCGGAAGATTTCAGATTGATTAATGTTTAGACAGAGATATAGGAACCAGATTTTAAAGTGCAACATATCTCCAGGGGCAGATGTGGACTCTGACGACAGTTTATCGGTTATGAAATCCAGATTAAAACTGAAAAAACTGCAAAAAGAGGACGGGATCCAGATAAACTGAAATCACCAGAAGTTGTAGAGGGTTTCAGGGGCAACATTAGGGAAAGGTTGACAAGGACAGAGGAAAGGGATATAGAAGATAATGGTTGGCTCTGAGAAATGAAATAGTGAAGGCAGCAGAGGATCAAGTACGTAAAAAGACGAGGGCGAGTAGAGATCCTTGAGTAACACAAGAGATATTGAATTTAATCTATGAAAGGAGGTAATATTAAAAGACAGTAAATGAAGCAGGAGAAAGGGAATGCAAACGTCTGAAAAATGAGATTGACAGGAAGAGCAAAATGGCTTAGCATGAATGTTTACAGGACAAATGTAAGGGTGTAGTAGGATATATTATTAAGGGTAAGATAGACACTGACTACAGGAAAATTAAAGAGACCTTTGGAGAAAAGAGAACCACCTGTATGACTATCAAGGGGTCAGATGGAAAACCAGAACTAAGCGAAGAAGGGACAGCAGAACAGTGGAAGGAGTATGCAGAGGGTCTATACAAGAGAGATGCACTTGAGAGCAATATTATGGAAATAGAAGAGGATGCAGATGAAGATGAAATGGGAGACATGATACTGCATGAAGAGTTTGACAGAGCACTCAAAGACCTAAGTCGAAACAAGGTCCCGGGAGTAAACAACATTCCATAAGAGCTACTGATAGCCTTGGCGGAGGCAGCCATGACAAAACTCTTCCATCTGGTGAGCAAGATGTACGAGACAGGCGAAAAACCCTCAGACGTCAAGAAGAATATAAAATCCCAGTTCCAAAGAAGCAGGTGCTGACAGATGTAGAAATTACCGAACTTTCTGTTTAAAAAGCCACGGCTGCAAATTACTAACAAGAATTATTCACAGAAGAATGGAAAAACTCGTAGAAGCCGACCTCGGGGAAGATCAGTTTGAATTCCGGAGAAATGAAGGACCATGTGAAGCAAAACTGACCCTACGGAATCTGCTCAGGGATTCTTCAGGGGGACTTCGATTCTTGTCTGCACACCGCCGTCACCTGTTGTTGATGTTGTTCAGGCAGTGCTTGCCACCTCTCTGCTCACAGCTGGTGCCAGCCACTTGTCTCACTCTTGGCTATTCTGGCAGTTCATAGGCTGGGGCAAATCAGATGCCTGTCTGCTGTGCCAGATGGCGGCGTTTTCTCGTCCTGCGGTTCATCTTTTCAGGCCCTGCTACATTTCCATTCGCGGGCGGTCCTCACCCATCACTCTCGATGGAAGGATATTCCGGTCAATCATAGGCAGGTGAGTCCGAGTCCGGCTTGCCTCTCTGCTGCGTCAGATTAGAGTCAGCCAGTTGATGGCGTTTCCGTCTTCTCTGGTGTGCCTTTTTCGCTGGTGCTGCCATCCCCCATTCCGTCTGGCTGCGGACTAAGACTGGCAGCTGTGCCAGTTTGCAACAAGGAATCCACCACAAGAGTCCCATCTTGGCCTCCCTTCCCTTTTTCTCTTTTCTTTTGGATAGAGTGGATAGGAATGTGCGGCTGTTTGCTGATGATGCTGTGGTGTACGGGAAGGTGTCGTCGCTGAGTGACTGTAGGAGGATACAAGATGACTTGGACAGGATTTGTGATTGGTTTAAAGAATGGCAGCTAACTCTAAATATAGATAAGTGTAAATTAATGCAGATGAATAGGAAAAAGAATTCCGTAATGTTTGAATACTCCATTAGTAGTGTAGCGCTTGACACAGTCACGTCGATAAAATGTTTGGGCGTAACATTGCAGAGCGATATGAAGTGGGACAAGCATGTAATGGCAGTTGTGGGGAAGCCAGATAGTCGTCTTCGGTTCATTGGTAGAATTTTGGGAAGATGTGGTTCATCTGTAAAGGAGACCGCTTATAAAACACTAATACGACCTTTTCTTGAGTACTACTCGAGCGTTTGGGATTCCTATCAGGTCGGGTTGAGGGAGGACATAGAAGCAATTCAGAGGCGGGCTGCTAGATTTGTTACTGGTAGGTTTGATCATCACGCTAATGTTACGGAAATGCTTTAGGAACTCGGGTGGGAGTCTCTGGAGGAAAGGAGGCGTTCTTTTCGTGAATCGCTATGGAGGAAATTTAGAGAACCAGCTTCTGAGGCTGACTGCAGTACAATTTTACTGCCGCCAACTTACATTTCGCGGAAAGACCACAAAGATAAGATAAGAGAGACTAGGGCTCGTACAGAGGCGTATAGGCAGTCATTTTTCCCTCGTTCTGTTTGGGAGTGGAACAGGGAGAGAAGATGCTAGTTGTGGTGCGAGGTACCCTTCGCCACGCACCGTATGGTGGATTGCGAAGTATGTATGTAGATGTAGATGTAGATGTCTTGTCGCAACTGCAACTGTCGTGATCGCCAGGGAATCCGACATACGTCTTCTGTGCTGCGGCGGTACTTTGCCACATGGTCCAGGATGGGCAGGACAGCTTATATGTCGGCAGGGAAGCCTAACAGCTTCCGTAGCTAGATCTCCTCCAGCTCTTCTCACAGTTTTTTTAAGGGGACCACACCCTGCCTATCTAACCCATGTTAATTTAGGCAAGTATTTGACCCATTTCCGAAAAAACTATTTGATGCATGATCTTAATATTTTTACTGCATGTTACATGATGCTAGTAGAGTCAACTGTACTAAAATCTACTTTATCCATTTTATAGTTTTTAAGATATACTTTTTAAATTTATTAACAAAAAATTTTAAGTTTTTCTGCAGAAAATATCTTTTGTGAACTTCCTAATGTGGGAATATTAATGAATGTAGTACCAGGGGTGGCTTTTTATGTTATGCAGTCTTTGAAAATATCATTCATTTATCTATGATAGTTTCTGATATAATGTGGCATATGTACTGAAAATTTTAGTTTGCAGGAAATTGCCTTTAAAGAAAAAACTTTTGAAATTTGTTACTTACAGTTAATTAAAACTGTCCTGCTGCATATGGTGGCCCTTCTTTGGCCTCTAGCAGGTCTTCCAGGTTCTTTTTCACCGTCCTGGATGTTTGTCTTGCTTTCTTGGCCATATTTGATGCAGACCTGTCTGCATCGGCTATACTCATTTTATCGCAATGTTGGAGCCCAGTGATCATATTTTCACCACGATTAATTCCCAAATTTTTTCAGTACCCAACACTTTCCGATATTACCACAATTGAACGTAATAACAGCATCATGAACTCCTAGTTTCATTGTATGCATGCCTACAAATAAAGATTTAGGAAGGCGGTTCCAACAGCAGCAGGAAGAGACTGCTGGTAATAAGATTCTCCAGTTGCCTGAGCCCTATTGTATTTGCACCACGAATTTTCTCCTGTTGGACAAAATCCATGACATGGCTTATCATCAGCAGAGGAATTATGGAAGAATATAGCCCAAACATCTCTCTTCATTGCCTACTGATTTTCTTTATTTCTCCTAATTGCCTGCTTATAGTATACCTGCAAGTTTTCAATTTCAGTTCTAGTTCACCGACCTTGTCCGGTAAACAATTTTCCATCTTCTAATTTTTTTTCCTCTCAAATCAATAGTTAGTTTTCTCAGCCTTGTTCCCAAACGTTTTTGAACATGGCCTACACATTGTATTTTGCTAATAATGGCCTCTCCATATGGCTTAGAGTTCAGCACATGGTTGTATGCCTTACTGACACCATCGCCCATATATTTGGTGTACCGTATGCCTCTTGTTTCTATGGATCGATGAAATATTTGTTGTACTCCATGAACTTCCATACCACCACTTGTTCCTCTAAAATTAGCCACACAGTTGTGTTCTTTATGTTCATTGACTTTACAACATTTTCAATATTTAGACATTATCTCCACATCTAACACTTTACCGGTGTCTACACTCGTGGCAGTCACTACTCCATTCAGAGAAGTATGTCCTCTTTTCTGCCAACTTCCATCAAGTACAACTGCAATATCCGAAAAACCATCATTTTCTTCCACTGCTTCCCTAGCAGCCAGTTTCATGCTTTCCTCACTGACCTCACATACAGTTTTCTCTAATATTGCAGTCAGTTTTTCAAATTTATTTGGTGGTTGATGTAAGTTCATTACTGAACAAAGTGTTCTCCCTGCAGCCATGCCCTTGCCAATGGATCGTAAGGCATAAACTAATCTAGTATTGATTTCATAAGGGCCACTTGCATCTGGTTTTGAAGAACTAATAAATGAAATCATAGCGGAGCATTTAGCGCAAATTAAATCTAAAGCAATTGCTAGGCCTTTTCTCTCACTGGCACTCTCACAAATTTTCACACTCTGTGACTCACCACACTGTCTACATTGTACAAATTTAGAAATTACATCTGATAATATTCTCAAATTTATAATAATGTTACTGCAGAGTAAATTCGTTGTAACTGTCTTGAAATGGTGAGAGCTTCTTTGATGATGCACTTGTTGAAGAATTACAATTAGAAACATCGTTGCCAGGCGACATAAACTCCTGTACAGAAAACTTTCTAAATGTGTTTCCTCTAAATTGTCGTTTCTTGAAAACGCCTTTACGTTTCGTCATCTTTTATAAACACAACAAAACACACGTAAACAAGCACTGCAAACGTAAGTAAAACAACTATTCGCAATCACACTTGAACAAAACTAACCGCGTGCTTGAAAGCGTGTAGTTTACAAACAGCAGAAGGAAAAGAACACCGACCGTTGCATTCCAAGGATAGCCAACACACTCTGGAGAAAAAAAAAAATCCCTAATGTGCGATGTAGGGGATATAAAGATCTGAAATATATCCAAAAATGTGGGTGACAGAAAAGTGGGCGTGGCACATAAACACACGTGGTAGGAAAATGCTCTTCAAATGCTCGAAAAAAAATTTTGTCATCAAAATTCTTTTCAGAGTACTTAAATAAAACCTTAATCCATCGAAATATGATGAAAACCGAATTTTTTCGTCGTCGTAACACTACAGTCAGCACGCAGCAGTTCTTCTTGATCGTGCGTTTGGAGTGAATAGCGCCCATATCGTTGGCCTGAGGTTTTACCTCAAGACTATATGTTTATCAGTGGGCTCTTTGGTTTTTCTGAATCTTAAGTGGGAGCCAGCGCATAGTTGTTGGGAGAGCCTGGAGAGAAGCTGGTGGACTGGCGGTGTTCGTTAGCAACACACAGAGGGTAGGGCTGGCTGGCACGTAGTGCGGCCGCATGTGTAAGGTCGGCCTTGGCAGAGCGTCGTGGGCAACGAGCGCACCTGGGCTGCAGTGGTGGCTTTAGAGCGATGAATTACTGTCGAAACACTACGCAGGAGTAGCAGTCGCATGGCTGAACTGGATTTCGGTTAGGGCAATGTGTGGCGTCTCATGGAATTGCTTGCAGTACTGAATCCGTGTGAGATTCTCTGCTGGTCGCTACCCACATTGATGAGCCACTTTGTTTGAAAGTTACTGGTTTGCAAGTTGTTCTTCAGTTCTCACCATTAATGATTACTGTTAAAGCTCCGTAGCCCACACTAACTGTGTTTTCCTATACCACATCTGCATAGATGTTATTTGATCTTACTTGGTTGTACCAGCATTCGTAGACCCCTCCAGCGTGTTAATTTCAACGGGACTCCCTAATTAATAGTTGTAAATTGTAATTCTGTGTCTTCTGCCCCTGAACTGGAACTGACCTGGAAGACAGCGTGTTCACCGTTTGAGGTTGGCCTAGTGCAACCTTACTATTGTCAAATTGTGAACATGAGTTTAAAATTTGAAAGGTTTAGTTTCCATTTGTAAGGAGGTTTCAGCGTAACTTTACAATTGCGAACTGTCCTTGAACTTTTGAAAAGTTTTTTAACTCATATCATAAGGCGCCTCAGGATACATATTTCTCTGTTTTAACCCACCGTTTAAAGGTGGCTTAATTTTTACGTTGTATGAACATCTATTTAAAGTTTTGGAAAGATTTTAATCCACCCTGTAAAGTTTGCTCACTTGAATTGTTGCCTTCGTAAGCATTGACTTAAACTAAACTTTAAAGTTTTCTTCTCTCCTCTTGTTAGTAGTTGTGTTAAAGTTAACCATAAGTCTTAGTCGCTTGGTTCACACTAGCCTGTTGTTCAGCAGAAGTAAGAGTATGATGTATTAATTACTGTTTGGTGTACTTAGATAAACTCAACTAGTCTGTGTAAAATTGCTGAAGTTATTCCATGTGTACCCTGGTGCCTAGGCCAATTAAAAGAACCAACTCGTGATCGCCATGTAATGCACTGTTCTTAAAATTGTGAGAAAATTTCCTTCCATCTAAGCAATGAGCAAATAGTTGATGAGCATCAGAATCTTGTTCTGCGGCAGGTTGAGTCACGCCAGATTAATATTGGAAATGGGCCGCACACTACCACATTTTGTTGAAGCCTAAGTAAATTTATGGATCTTGTGTGTACATATATTTTCAAGTATCCAAATTTTCTCAGTTTTACTACATTGAAAAATGTTTACTGTTTTCTGATTTCGCCAATTGATATTTTGCTTTAGTTAAAGTCTGTCTAAACATTGGTTCCAAGTCTCTGTTTTATGGTTCTGATTGCTGAACTTGTCTGTAAAACTGTATTTTGGTTAACTTTTTTATACATTCTACCAGCAGCTTGTGCACCGCTTACCTTCCATACGACTTCTTGTACTGCTGCCAGATCGCATGTCCAGTCCTGTGAGGAGTGCCTCGGTTGGCTTTTCCCACTGCTTAGGTGGCTGCGGCGTCTTCATCTCACGTGCAGCTATGACGCAGTCGGCAACGACATTCTTGACTGCTATCAGATCAGCCTTTCTTTGGGCCTGAATTTCGATCGTGGCATCCGAGTCAACAGAGCTCACACCGAAATCGAAATGACAGCTATTCATCAAGGCGTCATGCACCTCACTCCACCCCTTGCCTCTGCACCATAAATAGATGCAATCATTGCGTTTATTTATTTTTGCACATTATCCGGGAAGATAAAACGAATTCTCCGAAAACGCCAAGCGAAGACCAGCTAAAACACGGGAACTGCTAGATAGTGACAAAGACGATCTCGGACTAAGAATATTCTGGGTCTATCAGATACCCTTCCAGTGTGGAAGCTCAGACGCTGCGTATAGTCTAAGACCATTGGCGATAACACCATTGACACACGTTATTGCAGCAGCAACACATTTGGGTGGTCAAGGATCATTGCCTACCGGAATTACATGGAACGGATTACGACCCTACTAGCGTAATGACACAGACGTCAAATTTCTTGGACGGTGATCGAGCGAGGTGGCGCAGTGGTTAGCACACTGGACTCGCATTCGGGAGGACGACGGTTCAATCCTTCATCCGGCCATCCTGATTTAGGTTTTCCATGATTTCCCTAAATCGCTCCAGGCAAATGCCGGGATGGTTCCTTTGAAAGGGCACGGCCGACTTCCATCCCTGTTCTTCCCCACTCCGATGAGACCGATGACCTCGCAGTTTGGTATCTTCCCCCAAACAACCCAACCCTCTTGGACGGTGTCATTAAATAATCGAGTAAGGGAACCGTTGAGCAGTCGTGGTAGTGGCTACATCTTTAGTAAGGAACTGGATCCCGCAATGAGTGTGATTAAGAAGAGGAAAGACATATCCCGTAACGAGCTGGTTGCAGGGGCTACGTACTTGGCTACGAATCGACGGCGCAGTAGTGCGTCGGCTGGAGGAATGTGGAGGAGATGCTATCTACTGACAGCGGACAGACCGGCAGGGCGGAGGGAGTGGGGGAAGAGATGAAAGCCCATACCAACCTCTGAGCAGTCTGCAACCACCAAATCGCAATTCGCACATACAAGACATGCCACAGTACCCTTATGGGGCATAACAACCTTTGGACATTAACAAACAGCAGAACGACTCTACTCAACCAAAAGACGATTCTTACGTAGCATCTCCAGACGGCCGAGGCTAACACCCAGTGACGACGTACTGAATATGACACACTGGTGTGGAGTCACTGCAGATCAGACTGACCAAACTTAGAGCAAACTACGGAAGACACATACTTACGAAACGTCCACACATTGAAGACGTCCTGACAACGAGACCACGAACAGACAGATGACCCACATTCAGAGATATACAATCAGCGAACACAGTAGCCCACAGCACCAGCAAAGAATAACCGGACCTTGCCCCAGTATGGAACTCTCCGCCGGCCGGAGTGGCCGAGCGGTTCTAGGCGCTACAGTCTGGAACCGCGCGACCGCTACGGTCGCAGGTTCGAATGCTGCCTCGGGTATGGATGTGTGTGACGTCCTTAGGTTAGTTAGGTTTAAGTAGTTCTAAGTTCTAGGGGACTGATGACCTCAGAAGTTAAGTCCCATAGTGCTCAGAGCCATTTTTGTTTTAACTCTCTATCCGAGAGATCCCGCTCCCCCCCCCCCCCCCCCCCCACCCCGGCCACTTGGACCAAAATCAAAACAACTAACCACACAACACACACACACACACACACACACACACACACACACAACGCACATATTAGAGTTTAATTAGCCATAAAAACTAGCGTAGATTAAAAGTTTGTAACTGCCCACTACTGTTGTCTCCATATGGTGAGCGCGGCTCTACCCGTCGAAGGTTCTAGTCCTCCCTCGGGCATTGGTGTGTGTGTGTGTTGTCCTTAGTGTAAGTCAGTTGAAGTTAGATAAAGTAGCGGGTAAGCTTAGGGACCGATGACCTCAGCAGTTTGGTCCCGTACGACCTTACCACAAATTTCCAAATTTTTCCATATAGTGACAGGTGGGCGTGGCGGAGAATCGAGGGTCGCTGGGACAGGCAACAAATTGTCAATTGTACTCCAAATTCAAATGTAAATTATGCTAAAATTATCCCCGTCTCCCACCAATAGTTGACCACTATTAGGTAGCATAATATCGTAAAACGGCACAAAAAGAGCAAGAAATATATCTCCTGTCACGGGCACGCCAACGATACTACTACTATAACTTCATTAGTCTTTAATTTGTACAACTACTCCCGAACCCCATGTACCCGAGTTACTGCTTAGTTTTAGTACTTTGCTCCATTTGCTAACTGGTTTAAGCAGTAGCCTAATAGAAAGGGACCAACACAGACACATTCAAAACAAATGTAACACCACACACTTACATCAAAACACGTAAATCGGGCACCTCCAAACATTTGGCACTAATTTTATTGATTCAGTGACGTCGCTAAATTATTTGCAGCAAACCGATATAGTAAGTATCCATTTCAACTTCAAATTCATAACGATGGAAACCTGAGGTCTCCAAATTTTATTAATTCATCAACATTCTACCGCTTTACTAATTTTATAATTTACGCATGTATTGTAGTGTCTTTTCAATATCATGTTCAAAGCTAGTTTCATTTTTGTTTTGTCAGAATTTATTAATTGCACTTATGCATAAAATATGAATGATCATCATTTAACAGTTCCAGTTTCCCGGGTAATGAGCCTCTTCCACTTCGTCCTGTCCACACCTGTTCACGGAGAAAATCATCCATTGTCCATTCTCTGGTCACTAGATTAGCCTCAGTCAAGTCTATCACAGCGGGTTCGAGGTCTTCCTATGAAATATGAATAAGTAAAGAAAAAAGTTGTACGGCAAAAGGCGGAGAAGCGCAATCCAAGCCCTCAAGCAGCTCTCCCGTCCCCATCAGGGAAGGGGGAAAAAGAAGACTGATCAATCAGCTCATCAGCGGACCTGCTGATAACAACGTGATCACCTGCCACAGTATTGCAAAAAAAGTTCAAAAGTGTGTGAAATCTTATGGGACTTAACTGCTAAGGTCATCAGTCCCTAAGGTTACACACTACTTAACCTAAATTATCCTAAGGACGAACACACACACCCATGCCCGAGGGAGAACTCGAACACCTCCGCCGGGACCAGCCACACAGTCCATGACTGCAGCGCCTTAGATCGCCTTTTTTTTATCGTTGTGTTTGGTCGTTGCGGACGCTATATGACATCCGTTCAAGTTCGTTTGTTGATCCTTCCACTCAGTTTTTTTTTTTTATTACAGAGGCCAACCGGCTCTCTGGCCGAACACGCTGAGGTACCGTGCCGGCCAGTTAGACCGCTCGGCTAATCCCGCGCGGCGCAGTATTGCCCCCGCTCGACAATGACATCCGACCGTTCACCTGTGAACTATTTCGTTATAACGAAATTAGAATGTAGGAACAGACATCATCAACGGCAGGCATAAGGGAATAAATAGTGCTGGAAAACTATTCGAACTCAAACATCATAAAAATAACATAATAAAATAAATAATGTCGTATAAACTCAGCCACAGTTTAAGCAATAGATGTATGCAACCTGAACTGAATAACGCCGGAAACGAAGGCGTTAATAAACATAATAAAAGAGCATAGTAAAAATGTGTAATGTTGTACAAACGCGTTTACAATTTAAGAATTAGATGCATGTGTAACATAGTCTTACATCTCAGAACGACTAATGAAACGTGCGACGAGGTGGCACTTAAGTATTGGAAGTAAGACATTAAATACTGAATACATTCTCATAGGATTTTTCGAGCTGAAAAAACGCTCGACAATGTAAAATTGTGCAATGTATTTTAAACACTCAGGAAAACGCAAACTGTACACTATGTACAAACAAGACCCAAGAGGGAACAACAAGAATGGAAGGCCAAGAAGAAGTGTTCGGGTTAAAATGGATGTAAGATAGGGATGTAGTCTTTCGCCGATACTGTGCAACCTATACGTAGGTACTATATGAGAATGGTTAAAAAATGGTTCAAATGGCTCTGAGCACTATGGGACTTAACATCTGTGGTCATCAGTCCCCTAGAACTTAGAACTACTTAAACCTAACTAACCTAAGGACATCACACACATCCATGCCCGAGGCAGGATTCGAACCTGCGACCGTAGCGGTCTTGCGGTTCCAGACTGCAGCGCCTTTAACCGCACGGCCACTTCGGCCGGCCAGAATGGTTAAAGAATGAGATTAAAACTGAAGGTGAAATATTATCTATGAGAAGATTCGCAGATCATGTTACTATTTTCAATGAACGTGAAGATAATTGCAAGCCCTTTTGAATGGTCTGAACAGGCTAATGAGTACGGAATACGGAGTGATTTCAAAACGCATCACCCATGCTTAAATACGAGTATAGTCCGACGTGTCACAAGAGTAAACCGACCAAAACACGTCACCCACTCTCACATACAGTCCGTCGTGTCTTAAGAATAAACGGAAGAAAGACGAAAGTAATGAGGATTAGAAGATATGAGATTAGGAACTTGAAGTACACGAAATGAAGGAATTATGCTACCTTGGAAGCAGAACAACACATGGCGGACGAAGCAAGGAATAAGCCTTAATTTGAGAAAGAAATTTCTGAGATTATACGTTTGAGCACAGCGTTGTATGGAAGTGAATCATGATTTGTGGGAACATCGGAAAAGCAGACTCGAAGCATTTGAGATGTGGTGCTACAGAATTATGTTGAACATTAGGTGGACTGATGCGGGATGATGTGGTTCTTCACAGAATCGGCAAGGAAAGGAATATATGGAAAACATTAACAAAAGAGGAACAGGATGATAGAACATGTGTTTTAGACATCCATTGTACTAGAGGGAGCTGTAGGATGTAAAAAGTATAGTGGAAGACAGGATTTGGAATAGACGCAAATAAATAATTGAGGAGGAACAGTGTAAGTGCTACTCTGAGACGAAGAGGTTGGCACAGTAGAGGAATTCTCGGCGGGCAGCATCAAACCAGTCGGGAGACGATAAAAAAATAACAATAAAGTGGTAAGACACCTGCCCAAAACATGACTGACCCACATCGCTGCTGAAACGGTGGAAACGCATATCGATGCCTCCACCTTCTCCCACGGCTCTCACCTGCAGTCGCTGAAGAGTGCAAGATGTGATGATCCAGATTCCATTCCCTGTGTTCCCTTGCCCACCTCCTTTGAGAACCACGGCACTGGGTGTTTTTGCTGCTGTTGATGGACTCCTGGAGTCCAGACTGATCGTGTACAAACCGTTTCGTATTGTCTAGGTCGACACTGCCATCCAAGTTTCCTCCAAATCAGTAGCGTCCAGTTTTGTTTCATTTTCCTTTGGGTATATGCGGGCCCTGATTTGTAGGTCGCTGATGGCGTTCACCGTGTGTGACTACTACGAGGCAGATCATCAGTGTTTTGTGTCTCACAATAGCGGCTGAGTATTCGTATAGCGTCACTGTGCATAGACCGATTGGAGGATAACTTTATGTACTGACAAACCGTCTTGCCGTAAAGTGCATTGTCTGTGAGCAGACGTTGTCAGTTCATTTGTTTAATCACCTGCAAATTATTGTCCGTATCCTATAATTATTGACCCTCTTGAACGTGATGTTACGTCGCATGAAACTAATCTTCCTGCAAACTCTCTAAGAAACGATCACAGTGTTTCCTCGCAAGATGACATTCGTGACGTGCTGACAGAGTGAACACTTACGCAAGCTGCAGTGTCCGGTTCACGATTGGAAACACAGCACACCCCACTGGACTGCGCTGAGAATGGAGAAGTAATTACTTGTACCCCCTTTACACAGATAGCGATTTCCTGTGATCAAAAGAGTGATGAAAAGGAAGTTTCCGATATTGAAACAACCACACGGGCGCACACACACACACACACACACACACACACACACACACACACACACACACACACACACACACATACTGTACACCAAACTATGCAAAACAAGATGGATCTGCAACGTATTGACGCATGGTGCAGGGAATGGCAATTGAATCTCAATGTAGACAAGTGTAATGTGCTGCGAATTCATAGAAAGAAAGATCACTTATCATTTAGCTACAATACAGCAGGTCAGCAACTGGAAGCAGTGAATTCCATAAATTATCTGGGAGTAGGCATTAGGATTGATTTAAAATGGAGTGACCATATAAAATTATTCGTCGGTAAAGCAGATGCCAGACTGAGATTCATTGGAAGAATCCTAAGGAAATGCAATCCAAAAACAAAGGAAGTAGGCTACTGTACACTTGTTCGCCCACTGCTTAAATACTGCTCACCGGCGTGGGATCCATACCAGATAGGGTTGATAGAAGAGATAGAGAAGATCCAACAGAGAGCAGCGTGCTTCGTTACAGGATCATTTAGTAATCACGCAAGCGTTACGGAGATGATAGATAAACTCCAGTAGAAGACACTGCAAGAGAGACCCTCAGTAGCTCGGTACGGGCTTTTGTTGAAGTTTCGAGAACATACCTTCACCGAGGAGACAAGCAGTATATTGCTCCCTCTAGCGAAGAGACCATGAGGATAAAATCAGTGAAATTAGAGCCCACGAAGAGGCATACCGACAATTTTTCTTTCCACGAACAATACGAGACTGGAACAGAAGGGAGAACCGATAGAGGTACTCAAAGTACCCTCCGCCACACACCGTCAGGTTGCTTTCGAAGTATGGATGTAGATGCAGACGTAGATGTAGTGTCAACTGTTCATGAGATAGGGTATTCAAAATACCGTAGCTCAAACCATTTCGCTACGCTTATTGAAACCAATCGCCCTAAGTTCTCTGAAGCATATTTAAACTATACCACAGGTTTAAACGTGCGACGCCGGTTTCAAATAGAAACAATATTGTTACTCTTTGTTCAAAGAAAACCGAAATGTTATCCTACCTAAATCTTTTTTCTATGCTTTTTTCATTTTGGCATCTGAGCAGGACTTACACGTACTTCGCCATACATGTAAGGTTCAACACACTGAGGAGCAACGTAGACATTGGATTTAGTATCTTACACGTCGTCATAAACATAAAATTATAGTAGAATCATATAAGCTGAACGGCGCGTCCAACAAAAGGCATAAAAACGGCGATATACTCTTAAGTCTTTCAAGCAGCGGAGTACGGTAGCAAATGTCGGCAAAAGTAACTGATGCTGACCGGACAGCGTAGGAGGCCTGGCGTTGTATCTGCTCTTGCAGCCAAAAGGGAAATGATTGACATCATCCTCTTTACCACTGTCGCGTAACGGGTACGCGAAAGAACTTGCCCCCCTTCTAACAGCCGTGTACCACAAGTCTCTAGAGGAACGGAAGGTTCCAAATGATTGGAAAAGAGCACAGGTAGTCCCAGTTTTCAAGAAGGGTCGTCGAGCAGATGTGCAAAACTATAGACCTATATCTCTGACGTCGATCTGTTGTAGAATTTTAGAACATGTTTTTTGCTCGCGTATCATGTCGTTTTTGGAAACCCAGAATCTACTCTGTAGGAATCAACATGGATTCCGGAAACAGCGATCGTGTGAGACCCAACTCGCTTTATTTGTTCATGAAACCCAGGAAATATTAGATACAGGCTCCCAGGTAGATGCTATTTTCCTTCACTTCCGGAAGGCGTTCGATACAGTTCCGCACTGTCGCCTGATAAACAAAGTAAGAGCCTACGGAATATCAGACCAGCTGTGTGGCTGGATTGAAGAGTTTTTAGCAAACAGAACACAGCATGTTGTTATCAATGGAGAGACGTCTACAGACGTTAAGGTAACCTCTGGCGTGCCACAGGGGAGTGTTATGGGACCAGTGCTTTTCACAATATATATAAATGACCTAGTAGATAGTGTCGGAAGTTCCATGCGGATGATGCTGTAGTATACAGAGAAGTTGCAGCATTAGAAAAATTGTAGCGAAATGCAGGAAGATCTGCAGCGGATAGGCACTTGGTGCATGGAGTGGCAACTGACCCTTAACATAGACAAATGTAATGTATTGCGAATACATAGAAGGATCATTTATTGTATGATTATATGATAGCGGAACATACACTGGTAGCAGTTACTTCTGTAAAATACCTGGGAGTATGCGTTCGGAGCGATTTGAAGTGGAATGATCATATAAAATTAATTGTTGGTAAGGCGGGTACCAGGTTGAGATTCATTGGGAGAGTCCTTAGAAAATGTAGTCCATCAACAAAGGAGGTGGCTTACAAAACACTCGTTCGACCTATACTTGAGTATTGCTCATCAGTGTGGGATCCGTACCAGGTCGGGTTGACGGAGGAGATAGAGAAGATCCAAAGAAGAGCGGCGCATTTCGTCACAGGGCTATTTGGTAAGCGTGATAGCGTTATGGAGATGTTTAGCAAACTCAAGTGGCAGACTCTGCAAGAGAGGCGCTCTGCATCGCGGTGTAGCTTGCTGTCCAGGTTTCGAGAGGGTGCATTTCTGGATGAGGTATCGAATATATTGCTTCCCCCTACTTATACCTCCCGAGGAGATCACGAATGTACAATTAGAGAGATTCGAGCGCGCACGGAGGCTTTCAGACAGTCGTTCTTCCCGCGAACCATACGCGACTGGAACATAAACGGGAGGTAATGAGAGTGGCACGTAAAGTGCCCTCCGCCACACACCGTTGGGTGACTTGCGGAGTTTAAATGTAGATGTAGATATAGGTGTATGTGACCAGCCCAGTAGATGTGAATCCTTCATGTAACGGCTGCGGTTGAATGTCGGGCGCCTTTTGCTATCCGTGCGTCTTCTGGAGAATTGACTGTAAGAACCTCCTTATTCTTTAACAGTCCGCTAAATTCTCAGAATCCCCTCGCAACACACCATGCTTCGCATGTCTTCCTCTCCTGTTGCCCCACTTCCATACGATGCTATGGTCCAGAAGCACTTTCTGAGAAACAGTAAACGAATATTAATATTTTATTTCTCCCTGCGCTTGCAGTGTTCGATACACAAGATCCAGTTCAAATAGGTATATGGAATGGACGTAAGTCCCCGAATGTTGTCAGATTTCTCCGGTCAAAAGAATATTCTTAGCGTTCGCTCTGCCACTCAGCTTCTCGAATTACAGCTCTGCTCTCTCTCCAAGCTTGTCACCAATCACTCATGTCTAATCTACAGCATGGCACTTAACTAGAACAATGCGCATTTCTCCTAAGCTCACTTTTCCTTTCAGTATAACATTTTGATTCTACATACACGTGATCATTTGTTCAAAATCTTGTATCTTCAAAAGTTCTTGACCGATTGCTTTGAAATTTTGACACAATATTGCAGTCGAATACTCACGTGTTTTATATACCTACTGGAAAGTCATCTGATACATATGTAATAAAAGGGGAGTCGCTATAAAAATGTAAATGTTTGTATTTTCAGAATCGTGTATCTCCGAAAGTTCTTCGTCGATTGCTTTGTAACTTTGACACAACGTTCACTTCTAATACAGAGGTGTTTTTAGGCATGTAATTCTTTAATATACGATGTTTATTATATTTATATGTAACTTATTGAGATTTTTAACAGCATGTTCCCGTTGTTATATAGATATGATATCTGTTACTGTACGTTATCTGTCTTGAGCTGACTGCAATTTAATTAAAAAGAATTACATCAATTTTTTTTTTTTGAAGCATCTTCCGTGATTATTCTGCAAATCGGATCCATAGTTTTGTACATTTTTCATTTTTTTAGGTTAATAACAGCGATTTCTTTATAAAGTTGGTCTGCAAGTTACTTACGGTGTTTCTTTACGTATTCGGCTCCTTCCCTCCTTGCTAGCAGCGGTTGGCATCGAAAGGCTTCATTTCACATTTGTACTTGGCAGTTTTTGCCATTCTGCAGAATTTCCTGCACTGCATTATTTTCGCTTCACTTATAAACTGTTTCTCGTTCTGCACTGCCACAGCCTTTATGTCCGTTCGCTTGTTTTCGTTCGTGTTGTGAGTGTTGCCAACCTGTGAAATGAAACTATTGTATCTTTTGTGTGTGTGTGAGAGAGAGAGAGAGAGAGAAAGAGAGAGAGAGGGGGGGAGAGAGAGAGAGACAGAGAGAGAGAGAGAGAGAGTTAGTGCAATTGTCTTGTATGTAGGTAGAGAAGTGGGGATGGGTTCACATTTTTTTTGCACGGGGGGGGGGGGGAGGGGAAGGGGGGCAGGACGGGAATCTGGGAGGAGATGGTAGTGGCAAATGGAGCTTGTGGTTATATGTGTACATTTAATGTTACACCAAGTGCCAATCAGTTTAAAGAGTGTATGGTTTGCCATGTTGGTTTGATCATTTATGAGTTGTTTGATTTCTGTTATGGTTTTTCGGGTGTGGTAGTTGTCTTGTAAGATGGAGAGGTGTTTTTTGTTGTTGTTTATCCTTAAGATTTCCGTGTCTGTATCTCTGGCTGTAATTTTATGTTGCTGTTGGTGTAAGTGTTCTGCGAAAGTTGAGCGATTTGTCCTATACTTCCAAGCTCTTACATGTCCTTTGTACCTGGGTCAAATGTCCTCCTGGTTTGACATATGTATCCTCCATCACAGGTATTGTATTTCAATTTGTATATTCGTGATATCTCAGACAGATCAGTTTATCCCATTGTTTTTGGGAAGTATTTCTGAACGGAGTTGTTGGTTTGGTGTGCTATTTTTATGCCCTGTATTTCGAATACATTGGTTATTCTGTTTGTGTATTTGCAGTTGTATGTCATTGTGTACCATCTTTTACTTTCTGTTTCTTTCACACTTTGTGTTGTATCTATTCTTGTATTTTGTGTATTTAGTTGTGTGTGATTTTGTCCTTGTGTGGATGACAGCTGGGTGTTTGTTCTATCCTGTTTCTTGATTTTATTGTTCAGCTTTGTTACTCTCTTTGTATCCACTGTTTGTGGCTATTTGTATTATGGAATTCATTTCTTTTCTGTAATTGTCTGTATCTAATGGTACTGTGTTTAATCTGTGGAGCATGTATGTAAGTGTTGCCTGCTTTTGAGAACTGGGGTGTTCCGATGTCTCATTTATAATTGTAGCTGTTGTTGTCGGCTTTCGGTATATGTCAAATGTGTGTTGATTGTTTCTAATCTTTACCATGATGTCCAAGAAATTTAACTGTCTATTTTGCTCTTTCTCGACTGTAAAATGTGCCTTATCATGAATAGAATTTATGTCTGTATGTCACTGGTCAATTTTATTGTTTGGTTCATCTATCAGGCATAAGATGTCATCTATATATATCTAACCCAGTATAGGATGTTGTCCCTATTTGGCACTATTTTGTTGAATATAATCTATCCTACATGCTTCATAAATATGTCTGCTGTGGTTCCAGACACTGGGGACCACATTGGTAATCCTTCACTTTGCAGATAGAATTCATTATTGACATGAAATAGCTCTATAAGCCTGACTGTTTCTTTGATATATTAATGTGGGAGTGTACTATGTGTTTTAAGATTTTGTTCTGTAATGTTTATTGTTTCAGTTATTGGGATATTGGAATATGTATTCTCTACATCAAGTCAGAGGAGGGTGGCTGTGTCTGGAACTTGTATGTCTTTTACGTGCTGAATCAATTGAGTGTGATTCTTATAGTCCCATCCTCTTGTAAGTTGTAGTTTTCTGATAATATTTTCAACATATATCTTGCAAGTTGGCAAGTAGTGGGAGTGTTTCTTTAATTCACAATAGCTCTGCTGAGGAGAGCTTCCTTTTTAGCTGTGGTTAACATCGGAGGGAAGGTGCACTCGGATATGTTTGCAGCAGTTTTCTTTTTCCATTGTTTTCTATTGTATGTTGAATGTCTTTCAGAGAGTTCCTCAACTTCGTTTGGAATCTGTTAGCTGGATCTGATTATAGATTTATAATTTTATTTTTTGTAATGAACTCTTGTGTCTTACTGATGTATTGCTCTTTATCCATGAGAACCACTGTGTTTCCTTTATCTGCCCTTGTGATGATGGTGTTGTGTCCTTGTGGTTTCTTTCTAAGTTTTGTCAGTGTTATGGAATCTGTATTTTTTCGGTTTCCTCTGCTTGCTTTTTATGTTTTTGATTTCATTACTGACTAGCTCTCTCGTCACACCAATGTTACCTCACTAGTTTCGTTGCTGTTTTCCTGTGTCAGCTATGAGGTTTTCAATGTATTTTTCGTCGATAAGTGTGCTGACATTGTGTTTCAGACCTTTTTCGAGTAATTTTACTTCTTCTGTATGCAAAACAGTGTCATTGATGTTGACAAAGGCACTGTAATATCGAATGTTTCATTTTCTGTGACTCGTTGAATTTTTTATTCTCTGTTTCTCTCTTACTATACGAATGCTGAGCTTTTCGATGAAACCGTAGGGTGCTAGTTGGAAATTGCATCGCACTGGGGTTGGGATGACGATAGTATTGGGTGACAGATACTCCCCACTGTGACCTCAAATTGCCGAAGTGTTCGGAACTACTCAAAGAGAACATCAGTTACATATATTTGGCATTTGTTAGCAATGCAGAGGTGATTTCAAAACGGAAATACTTATGGAAGAGATTATTTTGATTTCATCTCGAAATGTTTAATTCATTTCATCAACCTCATTCCATCTAAATTCGTTGCCTTACCAATGCTAAAGTTTTTCAAGTTATTCCACGGTGATGTAGAGTCAGATGTATGGCCTACATTGCCATTTTTTTTATCTTACCCTATTTATTTGAACCTCGACTTTTAATTAAGCAAAAGCGAAGAGCAATCGTATCAGGAGACAAGTTAATGTGTGTGTAATTAAGCCCTTCCAATAGTCTCCAAGATGAAATGAAATTACAATTAGCGTTGCCTATTGAGTCAGATCTGACTACAGCTGCTACAATGTTTAAAATAACAATTGCACCTCGATAATTCTCATATGAAAGTTGTGATAGTCTGAGGGGATCACTAGTGTGAAACAACCAAGAGATAAGCTAAGGGTAAAATGCGCCAGCTGCGAGATATTACACAGAAATTCCTAGCCCACGCTTACCTAGGGTAAACCCTCCTAGATACTTTGGTTACTTGCTGTTTTACACTATCTGAAAATTGAGGAGCTCCTTCATTAGGCACTTTGTGCTGTTGTTTACAAAGCATCACCAGTAAGTACGCTGTAATCGTTGCGAGTAGACTATACTTTCCTTCTCTGGCTTTTTATATGTTGAATGACAGCTTTGCTGAAGAATTACACTTTTGAAACATTGCTATGACCATTTTTTACTCCTTGTTACACATTCTTATCACAACTGCTTCTCCTTTCATGTTATCAGAAGCAGGAATCGAACTTGCAATGCAACAATTCACTAGTTTAATCATCTTCGCGGCTTTTGAGTCCTATTCTTCGGTCATTGCAAAAAATTCCCTTGCACTGTTTGCTTTTATGATTTGAAAGTATATGTTATTCGCATCTTACGAAATTTGATTACAAAACACAAATGTTCACAGGTAGTGTCACGCTGTCTTTCCGTTTGTGTTATTACATACTAGATGTATTGCCAATGCAATCATTCATAAGGAAAACTGTTTTCAAGTATATAATTTTAAAATGAATGTTATTTATTCACAATGTTAATATTGTCTGGTGATGCTAGATAGAAAGCGTATCATTTTCGGTGAATGATTAGTTCGGTGAACAGTTATCAGTTAGCATAAAGATAGAGAAACAAAAATATCCATGAGTTTCTGAAGTCTGTGCATCTGGATATTATCCGTAAATGTTGCAGTCACGTATACGCTACTTCAGTGTAACTGTGGAAAGTGCGTATTATCCTCGTAATTTGTGAGAATTTGAGATATTTGGTTTTGTTTAAAAATACTTTTTTAACGTTATTAAGATGAGTTGAAATTTACTGCATAATTCAGTGCTTATTAAATAGCGCTTGTCCGCTAGTTTCTTGAAGACAGCAGATAAACATTTGAGATAAATTAATTAGCAGCAGTATAATCATTCACATTATCTAAAACAGTCTGACAACGCTCGGATGGTTTACCAACTTAACTTCCAATTATTCATTAGAGCTTCTGTTATTCTTTTGAATAGTAATTGGCATGTAATAATGGGATGTCGTACCACTATTTAAGTGAAATTTATTTGTACGAATTGAACAACGTATACGAATTTTGAATTCCCAGATTTGCACGATTGTATCCTCCTGCATAGAGTGCAGTCTCTTCACAAGGGCAACAGCATGCTCGTTCGCATTTATCGACACTGTCGTCTCGCTAAATGAGATTCGAACAGTTCTATCATCTCCAGCCATGAGATTCGTTCGTATTAAAGTGTATCTCGCTTTTAAGACCACCGCGAACTGTGTGTTGAGACTTTCATTTATATATGGTGTCCGTTTTAAATTACCCATATGAATATTGTGTTACACCTTTTCTTGTAAGGTTTTCGTATGAATGCCTGCTAAAAAAATACGGAGGGAGAACAATGACGCTAAGATGGAGTTTGTCGTTTGTGATGTTACAGGCAGATTGCCATTTCCGATGGTGACTACTTACTGCTTGTCCAAAAGTGCTCTGACGATGTTTACCGACGTCTTGAGAATGGAAATGAAGAAATGGTCCGTCACTGTCTGTGCTGTCGAACCGCTATTATATGAGTGAGTATATTACCATATCATATAAGTGTACACCTTGCGTGCGGCAAATGACACGGACTACCTAAAATATATGCAGAACGAGTAAATGTAACGAGTCGTGGTTTCCGCTACGTTATTGCGGACATTATGAAGAGTCTTCTGAAGTACGTAAGTAATTTTTAATTTTTATAGCTGCCGATTTATGACCTTTTTTTAACTAAGTACTTTTCTCTCTGGTGTTAGAGAGAGCGTACAAGTGCGGGATTTGATGAAATAGTAACAAGACAGCAGCGCCAAGAATGACTGTCTCTCGATCAGAAGAGATTGCTATTACGGCTGCCATATTAAGAGTAGTGATACCCACGTTAAAGATTCCACGCTGGCAATGCTGCCTGCTGAATTTCATTTAAACTTACCGCAGCCCAGGTCCTGTACTGCATATCAATGGAGTCCTCAGTGTTCATGTAGACGTGTTGTTTCGGTTTTTCCCACGGAAACTGCTAAATCTGGTGATCGTTCAATAAACTACCTATACGACCTATACTTGAGTATTGCTCATCAGTGTGGGATCCGTACCAGATCGGGTTGACGGAGGAGATAGAGAAGATCCAAAGAAGAGCGGCGCATTTCGTCACAGGGTTATTTGGTAAGCGTGATAGCGTTACGGAGATGTTTAGCAAACTCAAGTGGCAGACTCTGCAGGAGAGGCGCTCTGCATCGCGGTGTAGCTTGCTGTCCAGGTTTCGAGAGCGTGCATTTCTGGATGAGGTATCCAATATATTGCTTCCCCCTACTTATACCTCCCGAGGAGATCACGAATGTAAAATTAGAGAGATTCGAGCGCGCACGGAGGCTTTCCGGCAGTCGTTCTTCCCGCGAACCATACGCGACTGGAACAGGAAAGGGAGGTAATGACAGTGGCACATAAAGTGCCCTCCGCAACTCTCCATGCCTGTAACCTATGAAGCCTCTTCCTCTTTGAATAAGTACTTTCATCTTACATCCTTCTGAATCTTACTGTATTCATCTCTTGGTCTTCCTCTACAATTTTACCTCCCCCCCCCCCCCCTCCATACACAAACACACACACACTCCTTTGCAGTACTGAATTCGTGAGCCCACTATGTCTCAGAATGTATCCTATTAACCGATCCCTTCTTCAAGGCTGACACAAATCTTTTTTCTCCCCGGTTCTATTCAGTGTCTCCTCATTAGTTACGTGATCTACCCATCTAAACTTCAGAATTCTTCTGTAGCACCAAATTTCATTCTTCTGCAGCGCCACATTTCAAAAGCTTCTATTCTCTTCTTGTCTAAACTGTTTATCTTCCATGTATCACTTCCATACATTGGCACACTCCATACACATGCTTTAGAAAAGACGTCCTAACACTTAAATCGATATTCGCTGTTAACAAATTTCTGTTCCTCAGCAAGGCTTTTCTTGTCATTACTAGTCGACATTTTGTATCCTCTCTACTTCGGCCATCAGTTATTTTGGTGACCAAATAACGAAACTAGGTTATTGTTTCATGTGTCTTGTTTCCTAGTCTAATTCTACTACATTTCATTACCCTTGTTTTGCTTTTTTTATGGTTGTCTTACATTTTCCTTTCAAGACACTGTCCATTCCATTTAATACTATGCCACGACGTTTGCTGCCTCTGACAGTATTACAATGCCATCGGCAAACCTCAAAATTTTATTTCTTCTCCCTGAACTTTAATTCCTATTCCAAATTTTTCTTTGGCTTGCTTTACTACATGCTCAACGTACATATTTAATAACATTGGTGACAGACTTCAACCCTGTCTCACTCCCTTCTCAACCACTGCTTCCCTGTCATGCCCCTCGACTCTTATAACAGCCATCCGATTTCTGTAAAAGTTGTTAATAGCCTTTCGCTCCCTGCATCTTATACCTGATACTTCCAAATTTCAAAGTGTTCCACTCAACATTGTCAAAACTTTTTTCCAAGTCTACGAATATTATGAATGTAGGTTTGTCTTTCCTTGTCCTAACTTCTGAGGTAAGTGGTAGGGTCAGTTTGGCTCGCGTGTTCCTACATTTGTTCGAAATGTAAACTGATCTTCCCCGCGGTTTCCTTCCCCGAAGTGTCCTTATCTCTACTACAATAACTGCAGCAACACATCTGTTATAAACTGTAGAGTTCTACTAAAAAAAAACGGAGACCAGTTGCGCGATACTTGAAAATCCCGCATCACACGTTGACAGACCAAGGTCAATGTTTAATCAGTTCTTTGAGCCAATGCGGCCATCAAACTGACCGGTAGTGCATGTTGCCAAGACTTATTTGTCTTTGGTTTCTAAATGACGCAGCACTCCAATGGGTCATACAGACGACAAAGACAGTACAGCTATCGGAAGTGATCATGGCTGGCTGCACTCAACGCTGCTTTCCACTGACGTCACATTTCGTCAAGTTGTGTTACCTGAAAACTGCAGGTACCATACAACCTACAGAAAGCATCCCAACATGTCCCACATCTGCTCACTGGTGAATGTTTTTTGTTGTGCTGTAGGTCCACGCTGACAAAAACCTTATTTTGTTGAGATAGAGGTCTCTTACTGTCTGCGGACTGATTTTTTTATACGTGACTAGTTCAACGCGTATGCCAAACTGATATGCGTATTCACACATTCCGTGAAGTGTGAGAGAATTCTTTCTGAACGACAACCCTGAGCCAAAGTCCCCGTTACATCATGTCCCTGGTAGGATATGGCCTCACAGCACTGTTCGAGTTCGGTGGAAAAGGCTGTGGAGACTCCTTGAGGCAACCACTGAGGCGTGTTCATTTGCATTTCTTACGAAAAGACATTTACGTTTCGCCCAGATGGACATTCATTTCCGAATGGCGTCTTTTTCAGCAATGACGACGGCGAACAGGAAAACATTCCGTGAGGAAAATTTCAAAAATAGGCTAGCGCCTTGAGCCAAAGAATACGTTATGACGGCGAGCCTTAGGCGAGGTTTTAAAGGCTAGAATTAATTTAAAAACCAACCATTTGGTTGATACATGATGTACAAGAACTGTCACAGCAAGGAAAAGAGCAATGAGAGAACAGTGTACAAACCACTCGCTAGTTTAATATCTGTAAAACATTGAACTAATAAAGTGTGTTCCTTTTTCAACAAAATTATCAAGACGGCATCTGATTTTGATTTTTATAAATATAGTGTCACACAGATACCTAGAGGTGAACTGAAATTCTGTAACGTAAGATTTAAGGACTTAAATATTTTAAAACGATTGCCGAGTCTCTCACAGGGCATTCTTAGGATAAATAGTGCGCCTTTCCGTATTGTAAAAACCTCCAGAATCTCTAGCAGAAGGAGCAAATCATTTTTCGTTATTCATTAATGTCGAATTATGCAATATTTGAACGCAGACCGAGATGACACAATGATTAAGACACTGACTCATATTGGGAGGATACTAGATCAACCAGATTTAGCTTTTTTGCTGTTTCCCTAAATGCTGCGACAGTCCTTTCGTAAAGGACACAACGGATTTCCTTCCATAATCCAAGCTTGCAGTACATCTCTAATGATCTCGAACTCGACGAAATGTTAAACCTAATCTACATTCGTTCTAATACTTTAACCCTTGCAGATCTGTAGAGGATAAGCATATATTTTTTTGGCAGTGCTGTGAACTTTCTCAGAATGTGTGAAAGATTTGCTACTGTAACACTTCAGTAATATATGTTTTGCGAATCATTTTCTACTTACCGGTTTGCACAAGTAATTACTCCACAGGTCGAAAACTGGAGACAATCCTTCGTCCACCTACTCCTATGGATCAATACTTCTCTCATCTTACACTGAGGAAACTTATTAACCAGTTTCTAATAAAATGCTACTAAGCTACCAAAATAATTTTCCAACAGCTCTCTCTGATTGAGAGAGAGGCAGCTTCCCAACTTGCTACACTTATACAAAAAGCAGACTGATTATGACACTAGGAAAAACATTAGATGTTTGTTTCTAAGAACTGTCATATTGTATACCTCCCAGAAATGTTCCAGCTTCTTCTGAACGTGACGCGCTTCTTAACAAAACTTTGGTGAGGACTTTTGATATACAGGAGTATCATACGATCTAGAACGAAATATGACTGCACTCTCTTTATAAGAAATTTTGTAAATTTGTGGTAAGTTCCTATGGGACCAAACTGCTGAGGTCATCGGTCCCTAGGCTTACACACTACTTAATCTAACTTAAACTAACTTACTCTAAGGGCAACACACACACTCATGCCCTGGGGAGGACTCAAACATCCGGCGGAGCGAGCCGCGCGAACCGAGGCAAGACGCCTGAGACCACGCGGATACCCCGCGCGGCTCCTCATAAGAAATGCTATGTACAAACTAGAAAAAAATTCTGTTTAATTACAGTGGGGCCAGCTAAGGAGCTATGCGTTACACACTAACAAGCAGATTGCTGGTGAAGTATGCATAAATGTCAAACCGATATACCTGTCAGACACTTTCCTGTCCAAAATACATTCTAAAATGAACGACACAATAATAAAGAAACTGTAAACACTAATATCTTGAATTTCTGTATTCAGCCAGGTGATATTGCTCTTCTAGTTGAACAGTCCATTTCGAGAGAAGAAACTCCAGAACTACATTAACAGCGTTATCCACATTAAAGGAATACCATGTCAGTATGTATGTTTCAGAAAGATCGTCTTTACTAGTGTCCATAAATGTAACGAGATGTGATGATTGCACAATGAAGAATTATACAACCACCAACTGAATTCAAAGGCTGTCCAACTACGCATCTTACGGGGTCCACCGTGAGATGAGGAAGATAACGTGGTTGCCGACGAAAGAATAGTCCTCCTCCTTAGCAGAACATTTTCTCTCTTCTCTCTCTCTCTCCTTCTCTCTCTCTCTCTCACACACACACACACACATTCTCTCTCGACATTCATCTGTATTAAAGTAATCCGAATACTTGTAGGAAGACACGATACTACGAATGCCGAACAACGAATTAACAAATTAAATATAGCTATAAAACAAGGAAAACGTGAATGTAGGCACATTTTGCTGTTGTATGCACGTTTTGTCATTGACACATTTCGTTATACGTTCACATACTCAGCATGTCCTGATATGGTATAAAAGTTTCAAGCATAATTAGGTTCTCTTTGTTTTTGTTATTTTGCGTTCACTCCGTACATGTGTTATTTCTTTACGTTTTGGTTTCTTGCAGAACTGCTCTTACTGATGCAGAATACTTGCAGTCGGAATATGTTGAAAATACAGAGAAGACTCTCTCGGATGACAAAGAAAGCATTCGACAGGCAGCAAGAAAGAATTGTGAGGTAAGTTTCTAACACACAGTAATCTACGCTGTGTCACCTGATGTCTTCACGTTCACACAGCTGTTTATTCAAAAGTGACGAAATACCATGGGTGTGTAGACCTTCTTTTGCTATTGCTGCAGTCTTCAGTCTTTTTCACTAACGACTAATAAATTGAGTACAGAATTTTTTTTCCATTCGTCGTGTATTATGTTTATTTATTTATTTCATTCCATTATAGCTTGTGGCCCGTAATTTGAACACTTGCTGTATTTCTCTTTCACAAATTATGCAATATAAATTAATAATTTTACACTGCACAACATTACTTCCCATCACCATAACTACTTCAACTATTATTATTATTATTATTATTATTATTATTATTATTAGAATTTTCTTTAATTCATCAGTCTTCTGACTAGTTTGATGGGGCTCATCACTAATTCCTCTCCTGTGTCACCTTCATCATCTCACAGTAGCACTCGGGGGCGTCCTCAATTATTTGTTGGATGTATTCCAGTCTCTGCCTTCCTCTAGTTTTTACCCATGACAGTTCCTTCACTTAAAAGTTATTGCGTGACATCTGAATAGATGTCCCTTATTCCTTTAATTTTCAACATTCTTCTGTTGCACCACACCTCAAACACTTCGATTCTCTTCTTTTCCGGTTTTCCTTCAGTCCATGTTTCATTGCCATACAATGACGTGCTCTAAACGTTTCTCAGAAATTCCTTCCTCACATAAAAGCCTATATACTAGTAGACTTCTCTTGGCCAGAAGTACTTAACGCCAGTGCCAGTCTGCATTTTTGTCGCACTCGCTCCGCCCGTCAAGCGTTATGTTGCTGTCTAGGTACCGGAACTCTTTATACTTCGTGATCACCAGTCCTGATGTTAAGTTTCCCGTTGTTCTCATTTCTGCTACTTCTCATTACTTTTGTCATTCTCCGATTTACTCTCAATTCATATTATGTACTCACTGAACCGCTCATTCCATTCAGCAGATCCTGTAATTCTTCACTTTCACTCAGGTAGCAATGACATCAGCAAATCTTATCATTGATATCCATCCACTTTGAATTTTAATTCCAGTCCGGAACTTTCTTTTATTTCCAACATTGCTTTCTCTACAGTACAGATTGAACAGCAGCGGCAAGAGAATAAATCGCTGTCTTGCACCCTTCTTAAACCGAGCACTACGTTCTTTGTGTTCCACTCATTATTCTCTCTTGTCTCTTCTACATACATTACTGGCCATTAAAATTGCTACACCACGAAGATGACGTGCTACAGACGCGAAATTTAACCGACAGGAAGAAGATGCTGTGATATGCAAATGATTAGCTTTTCAGAGCATTCACACAAGGTTAGCTCCGGTGGTGACACCTACAACGTGCTGACATGAGGAAAGTTTCCATCCGATTTCTCATACACAAACAGCAGTTGACCGGCGTTGCCTGGTGAAATGTTGTTGTGAGGCCTCGTGTAAGGAGGAGAAATGCGTACCATCACGTTTCCGACTTTGATAAAGGTCGGACTGTAGCCTATCGCGATTGTAGTTTATCGTATCGCGACATTGCTATTCGCGTTGGTCGATATCCACTGACGTTTAGCAGAATATGGAATCGGTGGGTTCAGGAGAGTAATACGGAACGCCACGCTGGATCCCAACGTCCTCGTATGACTAGCAGTCGGGATGATAGCCATCTTATCCGCATGGCTGTAACGGATCGTGCAGCCACGTCTCGATCCATGACTCAACAGATAGGGACGTATGCAAGACAATAACCATCTCCACGAACAGTTCGACGACGTTTGCAGCAGCATGAACTATCAGCTCGGAGACCATGGCTGCTGTTACCCTTGACGCTACATCACAGACAGGAGCGCCTGCGATGTTGTACCCAACGACGCACCTGGGTGCACGAATGGCAAAACGTCATTTTTTCGGATGAATCCAGTTCTGTTTTCAGCATCATGATGGTCGCATCCGTGTTTGGCGACATCGCGGTGAACGCACATTGAAAGCGTGTATTCGTCATCGTCATACTGGCGTATCACCCGGCGTGATGGTATGGGGTCTCATTGGTTACACTTCTCGGTCACCTCTTGTTCGCATTGACGGCACTTTGAACAGTGGACATTAAATTTCACATGTGTTACAACCCGTGGCTCTACCCTTCATTCGATCCCTGCGAAACCCTAAATTTCAGCAGGATAATACACGACCGCATGTTGCAGGTCCTGTACGGGCCTTTCTGGATAGAGAAAATGTTCGAATGCTGCCCTGGCCAGCACATTCTCCAGATCTCTCACCAATTGAAAACGTCTGGTCAATGGTAGCCGAGCAACTGGCTCGTCGCAATACGCCAGTCACTACTCTTGATGATTGAAGCTGCATGTGCAGCTGTACCTGTACACGCCATCTAAGCTCTGACTCAATGCCCAGGCGCATCAAGGCCGCTATTACGGCCAGATGTGGTTGTTCTGGGTACTGATTTCTCAGGATCTATGCACCCAAATTGCGTGAAAATGTAATCACGTGTCAGTTGTAGTATAATATATTTGTCCAATGAATACCCGTTTACCATCTGCATTTCTTCTTGGTGTAGCAATTTTAATGGCCAGTAGTGTATTATACATTACCCGTCTTTCTCTACAGTTCACCCCTATTTTTCCCATAATTTCGAGCATCTTGCACCAACTGACATTGTCGAACACTTTCACCGAAAGACACATCCTATGAAAGTGTCTTGAATTTTCTTGTCTTGTTTCCATTATTAAACCCAGCATCAGAACTGCCTCTATGTTACCTTTACCATTCCTAAAGCCAAACTGATCGTCTTCTAACACATCATCAATTTTTTTCCATTCTATTGTGTATTCTTCTTGTCAGGAACTCGGATGCGTGCATTAATTTAGAAAAAGGGAACTACTTCTACTATGAGTAAAAGCAACACCTACTACTATCATAATAAATCTGACACATTCCACAATCCATCGCTCCCCAGTCCACCGGCACGCCCTGCCAGTTCCTTGGGCGCTGTAGAGGGCGTTTTGGTTCCATGTGCCTCTTCCATTGTTTGATGTGTCCCTGATTGCAGGGTATGATTCCTCTGTTCCAAGGGAGCATCGTTGTTGCTGGTAATGAGAGCAGCCGCAAGGCGATCCACGTCACCCCGGTTCTGGTTCCTTGGGTGCACACGGTGTTGGCAGTTCATCTGGCGCAACTGTTGACCTTAGCTGCCCTTGTCGCGTAGCTTCTCGCTCTACTGCCGCAGCCTCTCGTAGGGCAGTAGACGGGGGTTGATCGATGAGGTGACGCACTACCCAAGCCTTTCTTGAAATAGCGTCGCCAGTTTCGTTCAAGATATGCCTTCATTCTCGCAACGCTGTATTTCCTTGACATAGGAGGGTCTTCCGTGCCGATTCAGTTGCTGCCGATCAGTATCAGCAACATCGGCATGCAGGGGACATCCCCACCTCGTATGTTCTGTCGTGCCTTCTTCGCAACAGGTACACCCGGATGTCTATCAGACCAATTTGATGCCAGCAGACGGTGTAGGATCCATTAACAATAAAGAAGTGAGTCAGACTCCTTGAGGGCTTCAGGTGCGTTATACCCAGTCTCTGTTATATATGTGGTAGGAAATCACAAGTGCGCCTCGCTGTTCGGGCATCATACAATCGGTTCTCCCATAGGTTGAGGATCTGATTTAGAATTTTCTGCTTGCTTGTGGCTCGTATTCCTATTGAATTCAGCACTTCATGATACTGTTCTTTCTTCAGTCAATACAGCACCGCTTTTTTCCGTATCTGCAGATCGAATGGACATATTCAAAATATTACTTGCAACATCTCAACTGACACAGTGCCGAAAGTTCCCGTCAGCCGAAGAAGTATCCTACGTCACACCCTGATAATTATCCGTGGTAGTGTAACGAGCCCGTAGACCCAAGCACTCTCATAGAACCCCAAGATCACAGTTAAAAAGGCGTTATGATACGCTCGTATTGTTTGCATTGGCAACTTTTAATCGTAACTGGCGCGACTAATAATTTTGTTCATTATGTTATGGACCTGTCGCTTAATTTCATGATAGGGGATCTTTCGAGAACCCCTTTTAGCAGCATTTACGTGATCTTTTGATGCACAACAGACAATTTGACTCCCTGCCATCACTGACGTAATTGTTGCCCATCCACCTCCCAGATTGCTTCTGAAGCTTCTCTTCACAAGGACCCTCAGGTCGTCAGCATACGCCATTAATTCTACGACCTCTTTACTATCCTGCAGCTTTCCTAATACCGGTTCGAGTAACAGATCCCAGAAAACAGAGTCGCTTTTGTTAGGGTCTCTCGTGGGCACGACAGTGTCGGTTCTCTGTTTTCAAAGAAGTTCTTTAAACATTTGTATAACGCTCGTGGACAGTTCAAGTCCCCTGTCAAAAATCATTGGCCTCCATAAGTGATCGAACGCACCGGCGATGTCCACCATATTTATGCAGATCGTTTTTCACAAGTCTTATCGCTTTATTTACAGCGTCTTCTGTTAGCTTCCCACATCTGAAACCATACTGTTGCGAATTCATTCCATAAACATCTCTTTTGCCCTGTAGTGTATTGCGTAACAGTTTCTCCAGAACATTCTCCAAGGTATCGAGAAGGCAAATAGGATTGCAGAACATTGGAGTTAGGGGGCTCACTGTCCTCACCTTTTCTCAAGACGATCACATTTGTCTTCTCCCATGTATCTAGTATTCTTCCCTGCAATAAACACGCCTTGTAAAGTTGATATAAATATAAAGTTATGTGCACATAAAAGCTTGTAGGACTTCAGCAGGGGTGCCATCAGGGAAATTTTTTAGCTTCAGGATTTATTTTTCTCTCCTCCTCTTCCGAAAATGGACAATCTATCCCCTCTGCACAGTACGCTTTTCTTCTTTTGTTCCGCAGGTTCTCTGCGTTTATCAAATTCGTCCTATCCAGTATCGTTTGGAAAGGGAGCGCCGATTGTTTTCAGTCATGTTGCAGATTGTTCGTTTCAGAGCTGATAACATCGTTGGAGATTTTATCCTTTGACAGGCTACACTGCTAGCCATTAAAATTGCTACACCAAGAAGAAATGCATATGATAAACGGGTATTCATTGGACAAATATATTATAGTAGAACTGACATGTGATTACATTTTCACGCAATTTGGGTACATAGATCCTGAGAAATCAGTACCCAGAGCAACCACCTCTGGCCGTAATAACGGCCTTGACGCCTGGGCATTGAGTCAAACAGAGCTTGGATGGCGTGTACAGTTACAGCTGCCCATGCTGCTTCAACATGATGCCACAGTTCATCAAGAGTAGTGATTGGCGTATTGTGACGAGCCAGTTGCTCGGCCACCATTATCCAGACGTTTTCAAATGGTGAGAGATCTGGAGAATGTGCTGGCCAGGGCAGCAGTCGAACATTCTTGGTGTTTTACTGTTCCTGTTAATGTACATCCATAAAGCGAATATCGGGATAAATTAATTTGGGAGCGCTCTATCGAGTGGGAAAACAAAATTCCGATTTAAAAACAATTTTATATGTAATTGGAAACAAACCGACGCTTTCTTATAATATTGGACGTTGCGTGGAAGAAGTGACGTGCAGCAATCGTTTGGGCTGACTCTAGCTACACAATGCAGAGATCAAATTGCAGATATGTGCCGGAATGCCAGAGAAAATGCGCCTGACGACTCTTAGGAAAGCCTCAAGATACTGCAAAGTGTGCAAGTTTCTGCTGTAGCTATCATTGTTTTTATTGCTAAAGTCGTGGTGATTTCTAAGCTTACACTCCGAATCTAATACTTATTATAACACGTTTATTATAATAATACAATGTAAATTTTAAAAAAACGCCCGATTAGAAATGCTGTTTTTCTCATAATCGCGTCAGCATAAAGTTTCTGATAGTTCGATTCTGCTATAGGAGTAACAGCATCACACCAAATAAAGCGCATTTCCTGTCACTGTAACACACTAAAGTGTCCGACGTGTGATCAAAAAATAACGGGAACTTTCCTATTTCATGAGTCTTTATTTATTCATGAACATTAACTTTGTTCCCTCAGATGTAATACAACTGTGCAGCGCATTTTCTAGTCTTTGAAGCACTTCTGGAAACCACTTTTCGTTACGACGTTCAATTCCCTCAGCGATTTCGTTTTTATCTGAAACGGTGGCAAAATGACGTCATTTCATGATTTTCTTCCACCTCTGGAATAGAAAGAAGTCACTGGAGACCGTGTCCGGCGAAAACGGCTATTGAGGCAACATAACAATTCTATTTTTTGCCAAAAAATCACGAACAAGCTCTGAGGTGTGAGCGGAAGCACAATCGCGATGCAATTTCCACAAACGGTTTTGCCACAATTGTGTTCGGTTTCTTCGGACTGCTTCACGCAAACAGCGCATAACTTCCAGGTAGTATTCCTTACTGACCGTACGACCATAAAGCAAGAACTCATAATGATCTGACGGCCGGAGTGGCCGAGCGGTTCTAGGCGCTACAGTCTGGAACCGCGCGACCGCTACGGTCGCAGGTTCGAATCCTGCCTTGGGCATGTATGTGTGTGATGTCCTTAGGTCAGTTAGGTTTAGGTAGTTCCAAGTCCTAGGGGACTGTGTGACCTCAGCAGTTAAGTTCCATAGTGCTCAGAGCCATTTGAACCATTTGAACCATGATGAACTAACCCACTGTAAGTAAAAAAAAAAAAAAAGTGAGAAGATTCCATTGGAACGACTGGACCTTGGTTTCGGCGTCATACCCATATACTTATGTTTCGCCACCTGTTATAACCTTCTTTAGAAGTTCTTGATCATTCAGCAATTACTGAGCGATGTCCACGCGACGTCGTTTTTAGTCAAAATTCAACTATTTAAATACAAACTTTGCTCCTACACATTTCATTCCCAAATAATCCAAAATAATATGCTGACATCATCAACAACCTCTCTGTTAGTGATTCGGCGATTTTCCAGAACCATTTTCTACATCTACATCATATTCCGCAAGCCACCTAATGGTGTGTGGCGGGGGGTACTTTCGTTACCACGGTCTGATCTCCCCAGCCCTGTTCCACTCACGAATAGTGCGTGAGAAGAATGATTGTCGGCAAGCCTCTGTGTTGGCTCTAATTTCTCGAATTTTTTCCTCGTGGTCAATACGCGAGATGTATGTGGGGGGGATCTGCTAAATAGACTACTTACAGTATGCTTGTTCGCTATCTTCTGGACTATTGTTGTGCAATATGGGATCCAAATCAGGTAGTATTGACGGAGGACATCGAAAAAATTCAAAGAAGGACAGTTCATTTTGTACTATCGCGAAATAGGCGAGAGGGGGCTACGGTATGATATGTGAAATGGGGTGGCAATCATTAAAACAAAGACTTTTTCGTGATGGAAGATCTTCTCATCAAATTTCAGTCACTGCTTTCTCGTCAGAGTGTGATTATATTATGTTGGCGTCCATCTACATATGGAGAAATAATCATCATAATAAAATGAGAGAAATCAGAACCCACACGGAAAAAATTAAGTGTTCGTTTTTTCCGCGCGCTGTTCGAAAGTGGAACGACAGAAAATAGCTTGAAGATGGTACGATGAACCCTCTGCCACACTCTTAATTGTGAACTGCAGAGTAATCATGCAGACGTAGATCTAGTGTCATCTTTTCCAAACGTTTGCACTTCGCGGTCACATCACGAATTATGGACCACGTTCAGTATAATTTATTTCAAAGTTCTCCGATGGAATACTCGAATTTGTGGTTTCCTAGTCATTTTCCATTTTAACACACACGCATCTCTCCGTTGGCTCTTTGCGCTGGTGAAAAATCACGTCTATGATGATGCGTTCTGTCAGTAACTATGTTCCCTCTGCTTGGCGATACTGGGGAAGAACAGGAAGGAAACTGGCAGTGCCTTTTCAAAGGAACCATCCCGACATTTGCATTATGCGATTTAGGGAAACAACGAAAAACCTAAATGTGGATGACCGCACGGGAATTTCAATAGCCAACGTCCCATGTCTTACTTCTGCGCTTCCTCGATGATGAGTCATCAGGTGACGTTTCTCCTGCAGTTCATTGGGAGATCTGAACGCCTGCCCCGACCCTGTCAATGATTTACTTGACTCTGCTTTTCCATTGACATTGGCTGCTGGTGTCGTTTCAAAAGCCAGATACTGATCTTCTCATAACTCCTATTGATGCTTCGCCTCCTTTAGCGACCGTTAAAACTCGCTGATCTGGCATTCCTGATGCAATGTTATCTGTGCCACTGAGTTTGCATTCCCGCTTGAGACTTCTTGTGTTTTGAAACTCACCCAATTTATTCGTTTCATAAACTGAACAAAATTGGCATCTAGTTTAGCTGTGTTTATATTGTTGACAAGTTCGTCAACCTGATATTACTTTTACTTATTACGGACTATAAGTTACACACAATCGGATTTCATGTCCACTCCCTGCGCCTCTCCGCAGCGTCTCATGGAGTGAGAGCATTAGTACTGTAGAGTATGAGTCGTCCATCCAGTGCAGGCGTTACGCTCTGCGGCCCCCAAGGAGCTGCTCGCGATCTATAGGCTATGTACCGGCACCGGTTTCCAGCTTTTCTCCTCTTTTTGATCGTCAACAACACTAGCACTTAAATAGAATCCCCACGTACTCATCATGGCCGCCTACACGTGAGACACAACACTCACACTGGGCGAGGGAAAAGCAGCCTATTACAGGAATAAGAATAAAAAACACCTTTCTCATTAGGCAGCCCTTAATGCCACATGACTACTAATTTTACGGGAAGTTTAAATTGGGTGTTGGTCGGGACTCAAGGCCTGATCCCCTATTTTGCATGTAGTTACAAATTATGCAAATCGTACACGCCTCACAGACGCCATCAAAGTTGTAACTTGGCTTGTGTTTCCCATCTTTCGTTTCAAAATCTATAGAGCTCTCCTGCTAAGTTGCTGAACTGTCGCGTCTGGGAGAAAAGACACAGCGGACAATTTGACTTGACCACAGTCGGAACGTGTGAATGTGCACGGATGGTGCACGCAGTAGTGCAATGCAAGGATTCAGGGTTCGAGCTCAGGTCCTACACACGAGCTTAAATATTCAAAAATGCTAACGGCACTTGTGCCATACTTCGATAAAATGTATTATGATTAACTTAACTTTTTACAGTTGCTCATATTTCAGTTTATTTCTTTTTTAATCTCAAGACTAATTCCTTCTCTGCCTTACCAGGTAATGCTTAGAGCATCCAAGTGGCTCGCCAAGAAAAACATCTCAGAGGTCATCGACGAGATGGTGATAGCCTGCGTCGGGCAGAATGTACAGGTTTGTACATAAGGAAAATCTCCATTTCCAATAATCATTTCGAGAGGAAGTAAAGAAAAACACATAATCCCTACAGAAACATTTGTTTAGAATCACCATCTACATTAAGTGCCTTTCGAATCAGGGACGGGTGCTTCATGACTCACGTCTAATCATCTGTCGTGAGAAATGTAATGGTTTGACATCATATTAGTTGATTCCGTCGAGTATTAACGAAACAATATGGTGGTTCTGTAATGCTCCATTTTTGTATGGCTGTGGGAACAGAGTAGGGTCGCGTGTATGTATACCGGAGAAGATGAGGGTTCTTGGCCTTAGTTGTGGAGAGTTATTCACACTTTGCAATGCGGGTAAATGGTGTCTTGCAGACCAATGCTTTTAGGAAGCGATATTTTGCGAGTTCTAGGACAGTGCATATCTAATCACTTTGGTCTATGTGTCCGGGTTCTAAATCTTCAAACGCTGTATTTAATAAAAACTTTTATCCAATATTTTTTTGCTTATTCTTTCATTGTGGTTCTTTACCTAGCCATCGATTTTGAATACGCGATAAAATGTCAAATATTATCTAGTCCAGCAGTTCGAAGATCGTGTGCAACGACTTTCTTGCGGAGGTGCCACAGAAGTATTCCAAAACTGGGTACTTACTGTAACTGAACTGAGAGGGCGAATGAAAATCCAGTGACCTGTGCTCGCAATCCATTGAAAGACACGTGACATTCAGCTCTGATCGAAGTAGTAACGAATATGAGTGTAGAAAAATTTCACTCTTTTCGGAAAAAAAAATCGCGGATATGCTACTTCATTAAATCAGATTTTTTTGTTACACTAGAATACGTACATCAAATTCTTAAAATTTAAGTACGTTGAATCTCTACTTGCAAAGATACAACGTGCGCATATTAAAATTAAATGATAACGTTACATGTTTCAGAAAAAAGTACAGCTATAGAAAAAAATTATTCCGGATGATAACGATACTTCTCTTCACTTGAAATCTCCAATGAAATTGACTTGTTCACAACATAAAATTTGTTTTAAATACCGTATGTCACAGCTTATTAGACGTTTCGAAAAATATTTTCAAGCTGATAATATCTAGCAATTCGCACCTATACAACATTAATTTACCGCCAAAGCTTTCTCCGAATTTTCTTCGTTAGAAGAAGAAAATCAGAGTTGTTTTGCGATAATGTATTTAAGGCTAAAGAGAAAGACGACGACACGATTTCTGAATGCTAATAAAAGATAAAGACACGCTGGTCACCATAGCGTTCAACGAACGTTAATGGGTGAATGTTTTGAAACTTGCAGGCGGGTTAAAACTGTTTGCCGGGCCCTGAATCATACCGGGAACTTCGTCTGTTCCGACTGAGCTATTCAGGCGCAACTCTCGACCACAGCATAATGCTTTACCTCTGACAGCATATCTCCCGTACCGAACTTCACAGAGCTTTCCAGGATTTTATCCTGGACTAGCACTCCTGAAAGAAAATAAAGTGGCTTACAAGCAGCCAGCAGAGTCTGCATGCGGCACACGGTTTTAATCTGCCAGGAAGTTTCGAAACTGCACACACTCGTTGCAGATTGAAAGATGTATTCTGAAACGATTCCTCTGCTGCAACTAAGTCACCTCTCCGTGATGTCACTTGTCAAGGTTTGATATGGCCCGCCACGAATTCCTCTCCTGTGCCAACCTCTTCATCTCAGAGTAGCACTTGCAACCTATGTCTTCAATTATTTGCTGGATGTATTTTAGTCTCTGTGTTCTTTTCCTCTCCGATTCTGCGCAGAACCTCCTCATTTCCTACCTTATCAGTCCACCTAATTTTCAGCATTCGTCTGTACCACCGCATCTCAAACGATTAGATTCTCTTCTGTTCTGGTTTTCCCACAGTCCGTGTTTCACTACCATACAATGCCGTGCTCCAAACCAACATTTGAGAAATTTTTTCATCAAATTAAGGCCTATGTTTGATACTAGTCGACTTCTCTTGGCCAGGAATAAGTTTTTTACCATTTTTAGTCTGCTTTTGATGTCCTCCTTGCTCCGTCCGTCGTTGGTTATTTTGCTGCCTTGGTAGTAGAATTCTTTAACTTCATCTACTTCTGATATTAAGTTTCTCGCTACTCTCACTTCTGCTACTTCTCATTACCTTCGTCTTTCTTCGATTTACTCTCAGTCCATATTCTGTACTCATTACACTGTTCATTCCATTCAGCAGATCATGTAATTATCCTTCACTTTCACTCAGACTAGCAATACCATAAGGGAATCGTATCATTGATACCCTCTCACCCTGAATTTTAATCCCACTCAACAATCTTTCCTTTATTTCCATCATTGCTTCTTCGATGTACTGATTGAACAGTATGTACGAAAGCCTAGATCCCTGTCTTACACCATTTTTAATCCGAGCACTTCGTCCTTGGTCGTCCACTCTTACTATTCCCTCTTGGCTCTTGTACATACTGTATATTACCCGTTTCATCCCTACAGCCTACCCCTACTTATTTCAAAATTTCGAACATCTTGCAACATTTTACATTGTCGAATGCTTTTTCCAGGTCGAAAAATCCTATGAATACTTTGTCTTTATTTTCTTTAGCCTTGCTTCCATTATCAACCGCAACGTGATGATTCCCGTTCTGGTGCCTTTACCTTTCCTAAAGCCAAATTGATCGTCATCTAACATATCCTCAGCTTTCCTTTCCATTCTTCTGTATATTATTCTTGCCAGCATCTTGTATGAATGAACTGCTAAGCTGATTGTGTGATAATTCTCGTATTTGTCACCTCTTACAGTCTTCGGAATTCTGTGGCTGATATTTTTGCGAAAGTCGGATCGTATGTCGCCAGACACACACATTCTACACCCCAACGTGAATAATCGTCTTGTTGCCATTTCTCCCAATGATTTTAGAAATTCTGATGGAATGTTATCGATCCCTTCTGCCTTATTTGATCTTAACTCCTCGAAAGCTCTTTTAAATTCTGACTCTAATATTGTATCCCATACCTCTTCTAAATCGACTCCTGTTTCTTCTTCTAACACATCAGACAAATCGTCCCACACCTATAGGCCTTCAATGTACTCTTTCCACCTAACCGTCCTCTCCTCGAACTCCATTGCACTCTTAATGTCACAACTTTGTTATTAATCTCACCAAAGGTTGTTTTGACTTTCGTATAATACTGAGACAGTCCTTCCCACAGTCATTTCTTTTTCTATTTCTTCACATTTTTTATGCAGCCATTTCGCCTTAGCTTCCCTGCACTTCTTATCTATTTCATTCCTCAGTGACTTGTATTTCTGTAAAAGTAACTAAATTGTCCTGGTAAGTGGACAAGTCCCAGGGATTCTCAACTTTCTATGCCTGAGTACATTCTTCTGTCTTACTTTGATTACATCCTTCCGGTTTCTCGTTGTGTAAAGTTCACCAACAAGGGATGGAGGAATACCTGTTTTAAAGCAGTTAATTACCTCTTCAAAAATTTGTAGAAAGTCAGTCTGGAATGTGCACCTTCCTCAATTATATTGTGACGTTTTCTAGTAATTTTGTCACAGTTAATGAATTCTATGGGATGATCTTATTCTGGAGGTATACATATTTATTAACAACACCTTGTTTTGGTTCACTATCTGTCAATAGAAAGTTGTTCTACTGAGAAGTTCGGTTGTTTTCATTGCTGTGGAGTGTAACACGTTCCATCACATTGATGTTAGTTTAAAAACCTGGATTTGTTGATGTAGACTCTTTACTACATGATTACAATCATATTACATCTGTCTTCTTTTACAAAAATACGTAATGTATGTAAATATTAATTCTTTATTGTTGAAACATTTAAAATCTTCTTAAGCTTTTTCATTGTAATTTAATTTGCCCTATTTTGTATTATGTGCACTGTTATTTTGTTGGAATGCAATGTATGATGTTTCAGGCTGCTAGCCTTCTTGTTCCCTTCAGAAATCTTGTGCTTCAGGGTTTATTTAACAAGAACAGATCTTTGTATTAAATACTACACTGTATTTTTAAGAACTCTGTGATAGAATTTGTTGCTTTAAAATCTTTCATAAGGCTAAAGTAAAATCGTGAACCTGTATTCAACCAGAAGGTTATTTAAGCACTGCAGTACTTGAATATGAATAGTCCTGTAAGAGGTAGCATGCCATCGCCTTCGTCTCACCTGTAATTGAATACTGACAATGGGCCCTACTTCATACATGATATTTCAGACAAAATTTGAAACGATACTGCTCTACCTGGACAGTACTTTTACATTATTACTCTACTCATCAGCAATGTAACTTTTTTTAATTCTGTATTTATTATCAATAACGTTAATAAGCTATATGTGCAGATAATTCATTATGTCTATTTGTTTATAGAGCTATTACACTGTAAATTTTAGAGAAATAGTTTCACATTATCTTTTGCACATCTCTGAGAATTTTTTGTTTGTCATCCACACTCAGATTTATATAGTTAAAGTTAAATGCCTTTTTATGCAGAATGTCATATATAAATCTATGACATTCTGCATAAAAAGGTATTTGACTTTATAGCAACAGTGGTGTTCTATCAGTTTAATGTTAAAGCTTCTGCAAATTTTCATCATTCAGTTCACATTACCATCATCAACTCTGAACCTGCTCAGGCTTGAAAAATTTGTTCACAGGATGAACATACTTAATGATTGTAATATGCAACTGGTTATAATTATTGCTATAATTAGGCTCAAATTACTCATCATCTGCTCTCACTTCCTAAGGATTCAGAGAAATTATAACACATCTCATCTAATCCAGTAACTGCCAACAATATGTATCAGAAAACGAAGGTAAACGTTTTGAAACATATCATGGAGAAACAATATAGGTTTCTGGTAGCAGTTTCATGATTTTGCATGACAATAAAATTCATCTAATGTAATTCACATTCATAACTCTCCATACAAAAATGAATTAAAACGAAACAGCAGAAATGAAAGATCCATACACACTATGGCTTTAACCCAAATAGACGGAAACAAATGAATTTGAAGTATCAACAGTAGTTATACACTCCTGGAAATTGAAATAAGAACACCGTGAATTCATTGTCCCAGGAAGGGGAAACTTTATTGACACATTCCTGGGGTCAGATACATCACATGATCACACTGACAGAACCACAGGCACATAGACACAGGCAACAGAGCATGCACAATGTCGGCACTAGTACAGTGTATATCCACCTTTCGCAGCAACGCAGGCTGTTATTCTCCCATGGAGACGATCGTAGAGATGCTGGATGTAGTCCTGTGGAACGGCTTGCCATGCCATTTCCACCTGGCGCCTCAGTTGGACCAGCGTTCGTGCTGGACGTGCAGACCGCGTGAGACGATGCTTCATCCAGTCCCAAACATGCTCAATGGGGGACAGATCCGGAGATCTTGCTGGCCAGGGTAGTTGACTTACACCTTCTAGAGCACGTTGGGTGGCACGGGATACATGCGGACGTGCATTGTCCTGTTGGAACAGCAAGTTCCCTTGCCGGTCTAGGAATGGTAGAACGATGGGTTCGATGACGGTTTGGATGTACCGTGCACTATTCAGTGTCCCCTCGACGATCACCAGTGGTGTACGGCCAGTGTAGGAGATCGCTCCCCACACCATGATGCCGGGTGTTGGCCCTGTGTGCCTCGGTCGTATGCAGTCCTGATTGTGGCGCTCACCTGCACGGCGCCAAACACGCATACGACCATCATTGGCACCAAGGCAGAAGCGACTCTCATCGCTGAAGACGACACGTCTCCAATCGTCCCTCCATTCACGCCTGTCGCGACACCACTGGAGGCGGGCTGCACGATGTTGGGGCGTGAGCGGAAGACGGCCTAACGGTGTGCGGGACCGTAGCCCAGCTTCATGGAGACGGTTGCGAATGGTCCTCGCCGATACCCCAGGAGCAACAGTGTCCCTAATTTGCTGGGAAGTGGCGGTGCGGTCCCCTACGGCACTGCGTAGGATCCTACGGTCTTGGCGTGCATCCGTGCATCGCTGCGGTCCGGTCCCAGGTCGACGGGCACGTGCACCTTCCGCCGACCACTGGCGACAACATCGATGTACTGCGGAGACCTCACGCCCCAAGTGTTGAGCAATTCGGCGGTACGTCCACCCGGCCTCCCGCATGCCCACTATACGCCCTCGCTCAAAGTCCGTCAACTGCACATACGGTTCACGTCCACGCTGTCGCGGCATGCTACCAGTGTTAAAGACTGCGATGGAGCTCCGTATGCCACGGCAAACTGGCTGACACTGACGGCGGCGGTGCACAAATGCTGCGCAGCTAGCGCCATTCGACGGCCAACACCGCGGTTCCTGGTGTGTCCGCTGTGCCGTGCGTGTGATCATTGCTTGTACAGCCCTCTCGCAGTGTCCGGAGCAAGTATGGTGGGTCTGACACACCGGTGTCAATGTGTTCTTTTTTCCATTTCCAGGAGTGTATTTAGTATGTCCTGGTTCACTTTCCACTTCCTAGCTCACTCACTTGATTCACTTGTTCCTTCACTAGCAGATGAAAACATACCCAGAACCTACCAAATCTAGCTAATATAATCCACTTTTTCAGTGCTAATTCACTTAATTTCATTTAAATTACTTAGAAGAATTTAAAAAATGAATATTCTTTCATATCACATTCACCAGTTTTCAAAGTAATTGTTTTTTCATGCATAAGGGAATAAAATTTAATATTCTTTATAAAAAGTGTGTAACAAAATAAAATTTAATATTTTTATAGAAGGTGAATGTAAGAAAATAAATAATATGAATTATGGTAAGGTAAGATATCTATTCCTTGTCCAATATTTTCCAAATTCTTTCTTCTTGAGCAGTCATAAGATTTTTATGAATTGAGATTGTAAATGTTTTTTATGAGAAGGCTTGTTTGCAGTTCTACTTCATTCACAAGTAACTTTAGTTTCCAGGTAATATTTTTTACATTCCTTACAAATCCAACAATAACCACCTTTTCGATGATTCTCTTTATAAAATTCATTAATATTTTTTTTCTCTAGGCACTCACCATGAAACTAACTCTTTAATTATTTTTTTTACTAAGCACTCTACCAACAGAATTTTCCCTGACAAAGACAACTCAAAATTAACCTATTCACTTATTACCCACAATATACAACCCCAACACATTCTGATTGCTATACATTGACATCATGACTTCCAATAATTAACACAAATGAATAGCCCTGAAGTGCAAGAAATCTTAACGGTAATATAAATCCAAATTAAAGAAATATGATAGTATCTCCAACTCTGTTAATTGCCTAAACTCATTTCAATCACGAATCCCACTGGTGGAAACCCCATTGTTTTTCATAAGTCACTTACCTCACAAAACTCTTCATAACAAGAACTACAGCAATTGCAGCAAGTAGCAGCAACAGCCAGCTAAATAAAAAGATTCTTATTATTGTAGACTCTAGCTACTAGGAGGCATATAGTTAGCAAAAGAAAGATTTTGTCGAATAGCAAACAATGTATTTAGAAAATTTTACCTTATTCATGTGGCACCCAGTTATATAGTTGTCAATAATTCCACTACCCAAACATTATCAATTATACCTCCATTCTCATATCATTCCTTGCATATTTTCGTATAAGAAATTTCATCTCACTTTACATTGTTGTCCTACCAACACAGAGACTCCACGAAAAAAACATGTACATACACTTCTCTACCCACATGCTAACAGGTTGACTGTGCAAACACAGAATCTCATGCCGAGGGTGCAGAGTGCTCTCAGTGATATTAACACAGACTATAGCATTGCCAGTCTATGAACAGGCTACGTACAACCACATTGCTTCATCTGTTTCGTATTGTCCATTTAAAGATTGTTAAAAATTAATAGTAAAAATAAAAAGTCATTCCCAAAAACCACAAAACAACCACCACATCATCCTTTTTTAGGCTCCTCTGGACCTATGTGCACAGTGCTACATGAAGACTAAGTTCTGAATTAAGAGAACTGCTTTGTTTATTCGTTTCGATGATTTTGTCAGGTAAGGGCCAAAATCCTTCAGTCTACATACAGAGCTTAGAGTTTTGAAACTGTAAAGAACCTCTAAGATTGTATATATAGTTGTTATATGACAAAGTACTTTCTAAAAGCACTACTTTCATCAGTTTATTTCGAAATAAAGAAATTATTTTCTTCACATTTTAATATTTTATTTGAGGAGTTGAAATATGAATTACATGTAAAAGTTAGTATGAATACTGAAAACTTTTAAAAAATTCATTTGTGTTTAAAGTGAAATATGTTTCCCTATTATTTTATATGGATTGTACATCACCGCCATCTCTGAATGAAGTTATGGATTGCTTAGTTCGGCACGAGAGAATGTTCTTCCGCAAACAGTGCGAGAAAATGTTTATATAAACTCACACATCACACGACCTTCCTTGCACTGACAAAAACTGTTGCAATATCTTTATCTAGAGGCCACATGCTGCCATATAATTACAAGTTGTAAACTAGCGGTCCATCTGCATAAAAAGAGCTACTTAGATATATGAGGATTGGAGATCATTTTCAAAGTGACATAAGATATTTAAGTTTTTATTTTCTCTTTCTTTCTGTAAATACTTCAAAATGAAATGCGAAAATGCTGTATAGATTTCTTTAACTTTTCCTATTTTTTTATTCATTTATATAGCTAAAAATTTTCAGTACTTATTTGGATGATTAATATTCCACATTTCCAATGGGAAAATTTCGTTTCTTCCATTTTTCATGTATATATTCTGTGGATTAACATGGTCAAATAATGAAGAGTCAAATAACATTATTTTTACGATTTGTTTGAAATGTAGCAAACAAGAAATATGGTATTTTAGAATCCACTGAGTTATAGTAACTCATGATATCTATTTCAAAATTTTTCTTACCACTCAAACCTGCAACTTCCGCAGCATATAGTTCATAAAACGATATCAGAACTTTTCGAGTTTTCAGAATATTTTCCCCTTGTTCTAACTCATATATTGGTTCATATTTAATAATTGGTACCCAGGTTGGTCATCGACTTTATTACAATTTTTCCATCCTTAGGAAGTGTATCTTAAATTCAATTCCTGCATCATTATATTCAGACCATCTAAGAACTGCATCTCCAGAACTAGAAGACCTAGTAAAAGCTGCTGTTAATTCTCCTTCCTGCATAGTTTCTTTTTAATGTTTAAAAACACCACCAAACATTGATAATGGATAAAGTACTTCATTTTCCTCTGTTAGGTGCACTGAAATTATTTTTTCATTTCTCATTCACAGCGTATGTGTAAAACTGAGAACTATCGATTTTGTTCTGCTGTTTTAAGGATAAAATTCATTAAGACGTTTTTTAAAAAACTGTTACATAAGGACCATTAAAGTCAATCACGTTATTAATTTCATCAGCTACAGAAATTTCTAAATCTTGAATAGAATCAACAGGTATATCTACAGGATAATGTGGTTCATAAATTATTGGTCTTCCAAATTCATCATTAGGTTTAAATGAAACAATAATATTAGTTTCTCTATAAAAATGACCAGTGTGTTTAACAAACATTCCATCAGCCAAACTAAAATTTATAATAATTAATTGGAATGGAATAGGTTTAGAAACATCTTTATCAACAGTTTTTTATTGGCTTCAAAATTTGATTTTTAAATCCTAAAAATTGACCAATGTGATCTTCTTTATCCCAAAACAATTTAACATCACTTTCAGTTACAACTCTATTTAAAATAATACGAATATTTACCTTTTTCGATTGAATAATGTTTTCTAAGTTTTTCAAACAATATTGACCAACAGGGATTTCTATTGCTTCTACATCAGAATAAAATTTAACTTTTGATAAACTTTTTATGTCTCTATCACAGTAATTTTAATCACTTTTTGATATAATATTTGGTGTTAAAAAGTTTAATAAGAACCAACTAGTAAATCATTTTACAGTTATTATTTTTTTAAGAATAGATGACTTTAAATAAATGAGACTTAGTCAAGACTGTTTTAGCAGTCACACAGATTGGGAACTGAAAATAAGAATTCCAGAAAAGAAATCAGAAAATAAACATGGTAAACTTTTGCCAAATTCGATTCCATGTGCAATCATAGTACCAAGTGGTTTTGGAAAAACTACATTATTAATTGACAATTATATTCTAGCACTAGGCTGGCTGAATTGGAATAAAATTAATAATTTGTATGTTTATTCAAAAAGTTTAGATCAACCAAAATATGAGGACATTATAAAAAAGTGAAATAATTTAAGATAAATACAACAAAAAAATTACTGCTTTTATTGAAAATAATGAAGAAATTATTCCATTAGAGTGATGTCTAGATAATACAGTAGTACTAATTGACGACTTCATTCTTGAAACCCAAGTTATAGGTAGAGAATATTTTACTAGAGTAAGACATGAAAGAATAGAAACTTATTCAAAAATCATAAAAAATTATTTACAGGTATTCTTAAATTTTAATTATTTTCAAACAAGATGAAACAAATTTAAATCATATTTATCATGAGTTCATTGGTGGTGCTTTAAAGTTATTCATTTTTAAAAATTTGTAGTAAATGATGCAATGATCAATTTGGTTTTTTTATATACATAACTAGAAACCAAATTAAGGTAATATTACGGTATATTGATAATTTTTACTTATGGACCATCTGACAGCAACACAATTTTAGTGCCATACGCGTTTCGCCTTTATTTTCTGCAAGGCATCATCAGTGGCCTGGAATATGTACATACAGGGTGTTACAAAAAGGTACTGCCAAACTTTCAGGAAACATTCCTCACACACAAATAAAGAAAGGGTGTTATGTGGACATGTGTCCGGAAACGCTTAATTTCCATGTTAGAGCTCATTTTAGTTTCGTCAGTATGTACTGTACTTCCTCGATTCACCGCCACATGTGTGGGCTGACGAGAATCTGCACGCAATTGTGCAATCACGTCATCAACACAGATTTTCTGTGAACGTTTGGGCAGGCATTTTTGGTGATGTCTTGATTGGGCCCCATGTTCTTCCACCTACGCTCAATGGAGCACGTTATCATGATTTCATACGGGATACTCTACCTCTGCTGCTAGAACATGTGCCTTTACAAGTATGACACAACATGTGGTTCATGCACGATGGAGCTCCTGCACATTTCAGTCGAAGTGTTCATACGTTTCTCAACAAAAGATTCGGTGACCGATGGATTGGTAGAGGCAGACCAATTCCATGGCCTCCACGCTCTCCTGACCTCAACCCTCTTGACTTTCATTTATAGGGGCATTTGAAAGCTCTTGTCTACGCAACCCCGGTACCAAATGTAGAGACTCTTCGTGCTCGTATTGTGGATGGCTGTGATACAATACGCCATTCTCCAGGGCTGCATCAGCGCATCAGGGATTCCATGCGACGGAGGGTGAATGCATGTATCCTCGCTGACAGAGGACATTTTGAACATTTCCTGTAACGAAGTGTTTGAAGTCACGCTGGTACGTTCTGTTGCTGTGTGTTTCCATTCCATGATTAATGTGATTTGAAGAGAAGTAATAAAATGAGCTCTAACATGGAAAGTAAGCGTTTCCAGACACATGTCCACATAACATATTTTCTTTCATTGTGTGTGAGGAATGTTTCCTGAAAGTTTGGCCGTACCTTTTTGTAACACCCTGTATGTTAGCTATTTAATTTACATTTTTTGTCACTGTGCCTATAGCTTATAAACAGTTCTGGTGGTTGGTATTTCCTAATAAGTAGTAATATTTTGAACTGTACTTATAGGTTGCGTGGACAATTTCTTACATATTACGCACCTGTTGCATTTTTGGTGTTGTTCTTCTTCTTATGACTGCCAATTTGCGGTTTTTTCTCACATTCCACAGCACTCTGAACTGAACGCTTGTTTCAATGCAATGTTTTGGTTTCTGTTGCCGTCTGTCAAACTTTCGAGTGTAGTTATTGAAGTATCTGTGATCTGTGTATGCATTTGTGTGTGTTTCTGTGTGTGTGTGTGTGTGTGTGTGTGTGTGTGTGTGTGTGTGTGTTTTTGTGTGTGTGTGTGTGTGTGTCCAGATGGTGTGGGGAAGAGTTTTTTTGTTTTATGTTATCGTTTCCTTTATTGAGTGTAGCAGGGAGCCTGTGTGAATGTGTGTTTATTCATTTATCACACATTTGTTTTCTGCAATGGCTTCTTGGATGTGGAAGTTTTCTTGTGTTTGTATAAGATGTTTGTCATGGTTGCTTATTCTCATTATTTTCATTTCTTGTTCCATGTTTGTAGGATGATGGTGATGGTGTTTTAAATGCTCTGCAAATGTGGATTGGTTTGTTTCATATTTCCAACATCTGATATGTTCTTTGTATCTTGTTTCAAAATTCCTGCATGTCATGCCTATGTATACTGCATCACAACTTTGACAGACAAGTTTATATATTCCTAATTGTTGGAATTTGTTCCTCTTGGTAGCTGGCTGGCTTAGATGTGATATATGGCACTAAAATTGTGTTTTATTTAGTTGCTGTGAGACAGTCCATAAACAAAAATTATCAGTATACCGTAATATTACACGCAACTGAGGAAGACAGGACTAAAAAAGTTGAAGATGTCAAATGAAGGTAAGTTCAGAAATTAAATACAGAATTTCATAATAACATAAACGTTAAACATAAACATTAAACATAAATATTTTAAAATGTTTGAGTAATGTTTTTTCATCTGTAATAAATGTTTACAAAGTACAACTCAGAAGTTGTTAAAAAAGCTAAATGGAATAGAAAGATAACTGAAGGATTGGATGAACAATTCAAACTTTGGAAAAACCAGCTTCGAACTGAATATGAAAAATACAAAAAAAGGACAAGCAGTTATTGTTGCAATTGAACAAATAAAACAAGGAATTATGGGGTTAGGTGATAATGTTTTGAAAGCTACTGAAGAAAATAGAGAAGTTGAAAAACAAATGATTGCATATCGTTATCAAAAATAGATCATTTTTATATTTAAATGGAAGCCTTTATTGAAACTGTAAATCAGTTTCATATTGATTATAGTATTCATTCTGCTAACTGTTCTATTAAAGAAGATAGAGTATGTTTTGATATTCAAATAAAAGTTCCTTTAATTTAAGAATCATTTGAAGATTTTAAATTTGAGTTGATAGAATTAAATGATGGGTTTTGTGACCTTACCAGACTTAAATTTAACTATGAAACAAGTAATTAGAAAAATACTTTTACTGAGAAATATTGTATTGCATGTTCAAATAACTTTGTTCTTAGTAATTGCACCATCTTCAAGTAACTAAATTTAAAGATATCACATTTAAGTTTATATATACATAAATGTACCAAACAGTACCAACGAAAAAAATTGCACTGTCAGTTCTCCTTTCTTTGTGTTAACCAAATGACAATAAATATATAATCTATATATTCATTAATTAATTAACTGATGAAAATGTGAATTATTTATTTGTATTGTTTATGAACGTCTTAAAAAACAGACTTACATTCATTAAGACTGATGCAGACTAAGTATACCTTTAACTGGTCTTGTGTATATTCATCCATATTAAAAGATAGTTCAGATGACAGACAATCCTCAAATTTTCAGTCATTCCTTCGTATAAACTTATTGAGTAGGGATTGTACACAAGTTGTTACATTTCTTCACAATTTGGATGTTTATGTACAAATTCAAAAAATTGTCATTGTTAAATTCTTTTTTGTATTCTAGTGGCATAATAATCATATTCATCATTTAGTGATTCTTAAATAACAAACATATGTCTCAAGTAAATATCTTGATCTGGTGTAACTACAGGTGGTTTTATTACTCTAATTATTTCATCTTTCTCATTAATGTGTTCTCTTAGATTTTGAATGTCTTCTCTTCCTCACTTCAGAACACACATAGCTATTTCTTTATCACTTTGTAAATCTTCACTTTATTCTTGTAAATTGTCAATTGTTGATTGTAGTTTATATTGGCCATTTTTTTTAATTGAAGGTAAGCCTCCTTCAGTTACCCAGTTTTGGAAGTCTTCAGTTTGCTTCATGTTAGATTTTATTATTAATGAACATAAATATGATTCATTAATAAAAATAGTATGGAGAAGTAAGGTGAGAAATTTGCTCTCCTTTAGGGCATTGTATACCTTACGATGTTTTTCTCTAGTATGCTCGTGAACTGCTTCTTGGGGATTCTTACATTCTAAAATTTCTGCAACATGTTTACCTTTAAACCATAAATTATTCCCTTTATCAATTATGATACCTACTTCTTTGTTGTTATAAACAATCGTGTTCTTATCCTGTATAAATTAAAAAATATTCTTCATAGTTGTTTCTCAACTAGCGACATCGGCTTAGATGTATTTGGAATAGCTGTCATTTATTAAAAATAACCTTTATTAGCTTATTAATTATTTCAATAAAATTAATACATTTCTCATTCTTATTTCAGTGGTCATATTATTCGACTGCTGCCTTTTTCACATAAATTATTCGGTGTGATTTGTTTCAGGGGTCAAATAATTGACCATTGAAAATATATATTATAAAATATATTTAAAAAATTTAGCTACCTAAAAGTTCATCCTATATGGATTTCCATACAGAAAACATCAAATGAAATTGGTTCTGTTTTTTCAGGGTGCAACTTCCCACAACCTGAAATAGCATAATGAATAAAAGTTTAAAATTTTCATGTCAATAATTCGATTCTTCGTTAAAATAATAAAACCTCATTTCTTTACAGAGGTGCTGCTCCACACCTCTGGTTTTTAATATCTTTTAATGTCTAGAGAAGGAGACGCCATTTGCTGAAATTCTGTGTAGAATATATAAATTTAATTTTCCATGCCTAGATTTATTAAATCATTAATCAATTGTTCTTGAGTATAATCATTCAAAACGTAAAAATAATTGTGCCAAGTTCCCTTCATTTTTTGATATAAAGCTACTGAAGTAAGACTGTAATTAAGTCCTCACATTTCTTCACAATTTGTATGCCTATCTTCGATTCTGTTTAACTATTCCTGTAAATTTGCTCTCTGAGTTCTAATAATATAGTGCGTTCACAATCATCGTCAAATAATTTCAAAAGAACGAAAGTCGACCTTAAATTTTTGTTAACTGTTTGAGGTGCAACATGAAGTAATAATGTATTTGTTTCTTTGTTCCTTTAGTTTATTATTTCAAATTCATCATGAAGTTCTCTCAAACTATCCATCCTTTTATCTTTGATTTTATTTAAATTTTCTAACTGAGTTATTCTGTCTTCCATTTTATATTTTCCATGGTTTCTCTTAGATGGTAAAACTTCTTTGCATTCCCAATCTTGAAAATTTTCTGCGAAACGCATTTTAATCTCATAACTAAAGAATATAGACCAACTTCACTGATAAATTTTGTTGAATTTTCTACATATTTAGATAGGATCGGTTCAATCCTACCGAAATTTTCATGTCTTATAATATTTTTTCAAAAAATTGACTTTAATTGATTTTCTGTTTATTCACATCCTAAAATTCTGCAACTTGATTTGGACAAACCATGGATTATTCTTTTTATCACTAATCATTAACACGTGCTTATTACTATCTATAAGCTTCTTGTTGATTAGATCTAGAGTCGACTCCATTTAAGAGAAAATATTTTATTAGAATTTTTGTTTACATTTTATTTTATTATTCTCACTCATATTAAGATATGGCTCTGAGCACTATGGGACTCAACATCTATGCTCATCAGTCCCCTAGAACTTAGAACTACTTAAACCTAACTAACCTAAGGACAGCACACAACACGCAGCCATCACGAGGCAGAGAAAATTCCTGACCCCGCCGGGAATCGAACCCGGGATTTTAAGATATTTTTGTGTATTCTACTGATAACGTCATAAATATTAAACTTTTCCTAAGTAAGATTAAATCGAATTAATCTACAATTCTGTTGCTCTTTTATAAATTGCTGCCTTTTAATTCCTTCTGTTGTATTTTTATTTTGATTATCATTTTCATCTTATTCATCTGCAGGTCTGTATTCTGAAAATCCAGTACTTTGCAACAGAAAATTGTGTTTCAGATTTTTCAATCTTGAAACAGTTAATTATAATTCCGATAAATTATTTTTCCATTGACCATGACATTAAATTTATTGTGAAATCAAAATCATTAATGAAGTTTTCTGTTTCTCTTTTAGAAATAACTGTTCTATGTCTCTGTGACAACCTAGTTAAACCAATTTTGTTACTGATACAGTATGAGGATGCACATACTTAACAATACTTTAGATAGTTTTCAACTAACTATAATTTTTCTTACCTTTAACATTCACATTATTAAAAACTGCATCTTTCTTTTTTTTGGCAATTACCTTAGCAATATCCTTCACTTTGGACCATAGATTATTATTTTCAGCAAATATAGTTTACACATGATTATCACATGAAAGCATATTTGATGATACTTTTCGGTGCTGCCATTTACTGATAATATTTTTAATACAAAAATGTAAACTCAAATATTTGTCTTGTAGATTTATTACATGGTTAAATTTTCAGGTATCTGAAAGCTTTCTGAAAAAATTTCATTTCTTTACAAATCTAATAAAAATTATTTCTAATAAACAGTAAATAGTCTTAAATTCAGCAAACTGAAAGTTAGAGCAAAGTAATTAGGACTTAGACATTCTTCTAAAATGAGAATACAATAACTTCTTGATCTTATTAGTAACCATTATATTGATGAAGAATTGATTAATAATATTAACAATCATTTATGAGTTCTTGGCAGTGCATTGAAGTGAATGAATTAAAAACTAAACAACAACAACATATTGAGATGATTCATGTTATGTGTAAAATATTATATTTTAAACAGTTATTGACTTGTATTTAACAAATGAAACATGTGATGAAATTGTTGTTGATTATATGAGATAGTTAAATCTATACTGTGAATCTGAATGAAAACATCTAATACCAAAGCTTAACAAATTATCTGAAAACTTTGAGAGAGAATTTCAAGGTAAATTTGATTGGATATATATACTGAATTATCAAATGTTAACAGAATATTTTATAAGGAATGTCAAGACATAGTAAGTTGGGATTATTTTTCGTATAAACAAGTATTGTCTGAAGATTTCATGAGAGAATTTCAAGGTAAATTAAATTGTGGTGTGAATATCAGATGAAAAAACGATATCTGAACATTTTTAATAGATTTAAAAGAAAAAGTACATTGGAAAATAGTTTGAAGAAATCACAATCTATCAGAATCACTCTTAGGAAAATTTATTAAATCTTATGAAATACTGATAGAACAATCTAAAACACATGAATGTCCTATACGCTTAACTAATGAAAATCAACAATTAAAAAAACAAGCTGTAATCATATTTTCATAAAGAGTGTAAACATGAATGCATAAAAAACAAATTAAATGTCTAATGTAATTAAAAGAATTAACGAAAAGTCTATTACAAAACACATTGATGATGATTTATTAATTCTTGATTAAGCTTACAGTAATAATCATTATGATGTAGGAGAATAGATTAATCTTATAAGATTTTACTTTTCACAAATCTAATAAATTTTTTCCATATAAATAGAGCAGGTTCAACAACCAGCAGAGTTGTCTTGTGTCAAATCCAAATTTTGTAAATATCGTAATACTGAAAACTCAACTGATAAAATTACTTCACAGAAATACACAAATGATGGTTCCAGAATGATGTGTAGACAATGTGTAAATGAATATCAGGTAAAAAAATACAACAATAATCGTATTCCTTGTGTATGTGGAAAAATAATTCTAAATATTGTTGTAAAAATCATTTATAACGAATTTCGAGTGGAGATCATTCAAAAATATTATTAATGGAATGTGTCTCCATCATATTCATCGAAACGTTGCTATGAGACGACGATGCCACTTGGCTGACAACCAGTGAAGACTTCATATATTATGAAAATTGTAGAATATAATCTAAGAATACATTGTGGATTCAAAATAATTTTCAGTCTTCTTTGTGAGTACCAAATGAAGACATGCAGAGATTTGTGGAATTTCAGTTCCAGACAGAAAACTATAAGTTCACAAATGAAAATTACGATTGATATATAAAATGTTTTATCAAGAATCGTCTATTTTCAAGCTTGCAAATTAGTGTGGATATTTAATAGAATCATTGGTTTACAAAGAAAAGAGATATATTTCATTGAGAGGATCAATGTACATCAAAATACCAGATAAAATAAAAAAATAATGTATTAATATGAAAAATAAAGATCAAAAGTGTTTTCTGTTAGGTATAAAATCTGCTTTACATCCTGTAGATAAAATTCCAGAAAGAGTTACGAAATATAAAATCGTCGGTTTTGTCTCGATTAGAAATCTGAAAAATTTTTCATGTTCCAAAAATTGAAGAGAAAATTCATCTATCAATTAATATTTATTCATTTCATGAAAAATATTAAGTGTATCCATTAAAAATTATGAAAAGTAAGAAAGGGAAATACATAAAGCTATTTCAATGAAGGAAAAGTTTCACATTATTATTCTATAAAAAATTTAGGTAGGCTTGTTTTGAATCAAATTAATAAATATGAAGAGGTAAAATTTATTTGTGATTTGTGTTTACTACATTTCACTAGTAAACAAAACTTAGATAATCACACATGAAGCTATTTAGGTAACAAACCATTAAAGGTAGAAATGCCAGGGAAAGTATGCTACATAAGTTTTGGGAATTATCAACATATGCAGAAAGTTCCATTCATAATTCATACTAATTCTGAAAGTTTACTACTGAAGATGGTAAAATTGATGTACAATGAAATATCAGAACAAGAACCAAGTGGATTCTGTTATTATATTAAATATGTAAATGGACCTTATAAATATCCTGTTGTTTACACAGAACCAAATTGTCATAAATAATTTAATGTATGTCTAAAAAAGATAGTTGAAATGTAAGAATTTAACTCCTGAAGAACAATCAAGATAGGTGAGATCAAAGAAATGTACATTGTATAATGGTCATTATTCACTGAGAATTCGAAGTTTCATTGTCATGATCATTTGACTGGAAAACATACAACTCCATTAAATACAAAACGTTATTTACAGTTAAAACATCCGAGTTTTGTGCCAATTTATTTAGATAGTTTATCATGATATGATTTGCAGTTGTTTGTGTAATAAGTTGGTCTTGATAGACATAAGTAGGTTAATACCAAACAACAGATAGATGTATTAGTTTTTGTAAGAGAACAGAAAATTTTAAAACGAGGTTTTTTGATACTTCTAATGTTATAGCTTCTTCACTTGATAACCTTTCATCAAATTTAGATAGAGATCGAATGAAAAACATTAGAAAATTCATCCCCATAAGGGTTATTCGATTTAGTGATCAAAAAAGATGCATATCCATATGATTATGTGGATTCTTGGAAGAAATTTGAAGAGATACAGTTCCAACAAAGTATGAATTTCACAGTAAACTGCATGACTGTGAAGTAAGTGATAAAGATTAGAAACATTTGAGAATAGTTTGAAAAAAATTAATACTAAAAATCTAGGAGAATATCATGATCTATATTTTAAAACTGATCTATTGCTGTATGATTTACTTGAAAATTATACAAAAACATATATGAAATGTATGATCTTGACACAGGTTTATCTTGGGTTTCAATGTTAAAAATGACAGAACAACCACTTGATTTATTAGATGATTATGATATAATTTTAATGGTTGAAAAAGTAATATAAGGAGGAATATCGAAGTGTTGTAAGAGATATTTTGAAGCAAACAATAAATGTATGAAAGAATTTAATAGTAAATGAATATCAAATTATCTAGAATATTTTGATGCATATAATTTACGTTGTTGTGCTGTGAGTCAGTATTTATCTTATGGAGAATTTGAATGGAATAATCCAGACTCTTTTGATAGTACAAAAATAACTGAAATTTCAGATACTGACAAAAATGAGATATATTTTTGAAACCTTTTATTAAAAAATGTTAAGTTTTATTTTCGTACGTTCATCTTTTAATAAAACATTAAATTTTATCATTTGTTGTTCTTTTGTATAAAAAATCATTTTTGAAAAATGGTGAACATGATATTAAAAAATATTCATTTTATAAAAATTAGATTATTGTAATTAGATTCAGTAGGTTTTTAATAAGTTTTCATTTTCTAGCAAAGGAACGAGTGAAACCACTGGGTGAGCTAGCAACTGGGAAGTGAGCCAGAACCTTCTGAATCTAGCTACTACCGATGAACACTGGCTAAGTGAGGAGCAAATGTAGTTCTTCATTTCACCTTGCTTCAGTCTACTTACTGGATAATATGTGCAAGACCCGAATTTTGGAAGCACTTTAATTTATATTAATAATAGCTTAGATCTGCAATGTAAAGTACTGATGAAACTCATGTCAGAAATATTTATCAACCTACTGCTATAACACTGCCACTCTTAAATGTATTATTGCATGATTGTGTTGTACCCCAGATATTAGAATTGAATTGTTCTTAAATTTAAAAAAATACACTAAGTATAGAATTTTTATCTTTGGTAATATCAACAATCAGAACAAGCTCTTCAAAACATCTCAAATTTCCTAATATGATAATGTCACATGACAGATTCTGTTCTAATGATAACACAACACATTACTCCTATATCGGTAATGTCATAACCAGTTATGATAAATATAATTTTGAGGTAGAGGTTTTTGATACTCACTTCTTACTTGACCATAATGGCGTCTTAATAAAGGCTGTAGTTAATAATATTAATCCTGTTTGCATGTAGACTGAACAGATCAGGAGAATTATTGTTAATGTTGCTGACCACAGGACCAATTTACAAATGAAACTGCATGTGGTACTCTCTGAATGGTTTAATATTGATGATTCATTTAGCACAGTTATTACTGTATTTTCTGATAGACTTAAACAATGATTACCAACGAAGTTAGAAGTCAGAGTTTCAGCCATAAAGCCTTTACAACCATCTGTATGTAAATGGTTCACACCTAAATTACAAAAACGCAGATCTTGAGTCATGATTTATTATGATAATTCAAAAAACTGTCATACAGATAAAATTTACTACATAACAATAAAACGTAAATACAGGGCAGAGATTAGATGTGCCAAATGTTGAGCAATGGATGAATATATTAGTACTTCCCATAATAAGTGCAAAGCTGCCATGAAGGCTGAAATAGCCTAAGTTAAAAACCATAAAAGTCTTCAGCTGATGTTGGTATTACATCCGATGAATATAATAATTTTTTTGTCATACCTGAAATGTAACTATCTCATGTTTAGATGTCTCTCAGTGTGAACAAAGCTTTCATATTACAAATATATTTCTGGGATAGTCACAAAAAGTATCAAAAATTAATAAATGGTCAACAGTTAAGGTCCAAGAAACCAAAAAATATGTAACAAAATTAAGCAATTCAAAAACTTAAGGTTTTTATGGTTTATCCAATTACATTGTTAAAAAGATAACAGACACAACAGCAGCCAGTCTGTGCATATTTATTAACTGCATGTTTGAAAAGGATTGTTCTCCAATCTGTCTAAAAGAAACAGTGAGTTTGCTCTTATACAAGAAGGGTCACAAGTCAAGCCAAGCCCTAACAATTTCTGTCCAATATCTCTTGTACCTGTATTGTCAAAAATAGTATAATACTTTATGCCTTTAGAAATTTCTAAACATTTTGCTTGTCACTGATTTTTGTCAGGATCTCAAAATGGATATAGGCCAGATCTGTCTACAGTTAACACAGTCGAATATCCTGTTTTATTTGTATTAAACTCATTAGAATCTAATTTATCTGCTCATGCTATACTTGGGAACCTTAGTAAGGCTTTTGACTTAGGGAATCACAAAATCTTTTTACAAAAGCTATAGCAGTATGGCATGAGAATAAAGAGCTTTCTCTCAATGAATCTTACTCAAATCAGGTGCACGAATTATCACCCAGACCTTTATTGGGAGTCTTGTCATTGATCACTTATGTAAATGATCTTCCAAGTGTGGTAAAATGCAAATCACTTTCTTTTTGTAGATGATACTACATTTATAATAGCAGGGAAAGAGATATATTAAAATAACTAAGTGAAGAACAATTAAGAGGAACTTATGACTGGTTTGTAATCCATGAGTCAAGAATCAATCCTTCTCTTCTGTCTATGGAACACTGAAACAAATAATAAATCAGCAGAGCTACTTGGTATTCACCTTGACTCAAGATTAATTTGGGAGACACCTATGAATTTTGTATTCACAAAACTATCAAGAGTCACTTTTTTATTGGTTAAACTTGGAACTTTAGTTAGTGATGATATTTTACTTGCTTCATATCATGCTTTCTTCCATACACATTAACATATGAAGTATCGCTTGGGGATAAGTCACCAGGTATGTGTAAAATCTTTATTTAGCAAGAATGGGCCACCAGGTGCATCTTAGGAATTTCTGAGAGTAGGGCTTCTTCTTATAGAGTGAATTTTAAAAATCTGAAAATACTGCTCTTACCATCATTATTTATAGTCAGTTATTTATTGAACTTAAAGGAAAAATAACACAAATGCACATCAATTCATCTGCATCGCCCAAGTCAGATAGAAAACATATACCTCCAACTAGGCTTCAGAAGAGCATTAACAGCTAAAAGTATTTAGGAGTTAAGTTTTTTAATTCATTGCCTCCATAGGCATATGATGTTCCATTATCTGCTTTTAAAAATGTTACAAAGAAATGGTTAAAAGATGAAGTTTTCTATAAACTATAAGAATTTATATATGCTGTAAATATAGCCTTAGTTACTAATATCTTATCTGTTATAATGTTAAAGTCATGAAGTTCATACGTGCAAATATTTTAATTAACATACTGCAGTTGATGTTCGATGTATAAAATGTCCATATATTTTCTACATACTTGCTCATATGCACTGGATGTAATATATACCTGTATGACAACATCAGCTGCATTGTAATAATTTAAAGAAGAAATAAAATGATTTGATTTGAAAATAAAACAAAATAAAATTAGGGGGCGCATAATATGCAATGCAGTTCTACATCATGCAACTACAACTGAAGCATCTACAACTTATAAATTTACACAATAGCTTTATTTTCTGTGTTTTTTAATGTACTGGACATCAACGTTAGTATTATAGCATACAATTTCTTTCCCTCTTTGCAGAGAAGAGCCACTCCAGGTTTCCTAGAAACAATAATTCTCACTGTATTTGCAAAACTACCTGACTGGCTGAAAGAGTTCCTAGCACAGTTAGTCATCACACTGGTGACAATTATATGGGGTTAAAAAGTGGATGATGTAATGTTGACTGGGAAATTGTACTGCAGTGGATGGAAAATGTGTGCAGACAGTGAAGCAAAGAATACAGTCAGTATTTGCATTAAAACACATGGAGATCATCTATCTTTGTATTATACGATTAACAACTGTATTAGTGCATATTTTATGAATTATTTGAACTACCTGTATTTATTTTTATTATATTTCTATTTTTATTTACTTGTGCAGTTCTTGAGGCAGTTGTTTTGTTATTCCTAAGATCCAAGTCGACATGAAATGAAGAGGTCTCTCTGAAATCAAAAGTCGAATAGAAATAAAAACACAGGAAGCACTATCCGGTCTGTCTTCAATCATTATGCTCAACAACATATATGTACAATCATTAAATCGTCATATATCATACTTACTTGAATTTATTTTCACCATATTTCCTCCAAGGAATGTTTTGTACAAATAAACCTGGAAATTTTACTGCTCTGGAGAAAAATCTCATTTCAGAATAATTTTATGTAGCTCTCTTTGTTGTCATATTAAGTAGCTTCCAATGAGCACTACCTAGCCTTTTATTCTTATCTCATATCTTCTTTCTAATTTCATTCATACCCTTAGCTTCAAGATTCGTCAGTAGCTCAGCATTTTAATGCTTTTATTTATTTCCTTTAGTTTCACCTGAATAAAGCAGGGTGCTTCAAAAATGTTGCTTCTGGTACTGCCTCAGTTTTAGGCCTCTAATTGTCACCAATATTATTTGTTTTGTTCATGGGGTAGACCTTGTAAGAGATAGCAGGATGACAGATATTGGAACAAGTGACTATAGCACCTAATCCTTGGAAAGAGATGATGATGATGATTAATGCTTGGTTTCCATGAGTCTTTGCAGAATCTACATGTCACCCATATTGTGTTATTTTGCTCCTAGGTAAATATCATCTTTTCGTCCAGTATATTGTCATCAATTGTTTTTCTTGGTTCCTGTTACCGTATCTTTTCTAAACCAGTGATTATCGATAGAAAATCTCATTCACAAGAACAAAATCGTATGTAACACTTAGCTGAAAAAAGGAGAGAAATTACACATTTATTTTTAGTATTTTACTTACTTAACTTTTACTCTAATATTAAAATTCAACAACAGTATTTAAAAATCATAACTTTGTCATAGTTTATTTAAGGCATTATTGTCTTTCTTTCAACTTCAGCTCTCAGTTCCTGTAAATATGAAGGGAAATGAGAATCATAAAGACTATCTTCAAAGTTTCTACTTACTACTATCATATTTGTTCTCTTTCTATAGTGATGTTATGTGTTAAAGTACGATAACATGTCATGTTGGAATTATTTTAAAGATGTCACAGAATACCAGAATTTTACCTCGAATTATTATCAAATTAAAGTAATAATAATTTTTATTAGTTGCTGTAAAATAATATGGAACTGATAATTAATATTTCTATGAAATTTCTAAAATTGTTGGAAGAAGTAACAAATGATGATTATTTAAGTTAGTCTGTTGAATCTATGAAAGTGCAGAACAACATTTAACTCTGGAGGACAGGCCTCTCCTACCAGTTCCTATACAATGCAGGATAGATTCCATGACAGGTGCACTTTCACATTGGCTCCCACTGAGTACCATTCTAATTGGATACTGGCGCTACAGTAACGTTTTTGTCCATAGAGATGTACCAACAATTGATTTCTAGGCTCACTTACAACATACCACGACTTTGCTTGGGTGTGGCCAAGCAAAAATTCCAGTTTTAGACGTATACCATGTCTTGCCCACAGCCAGTCTGTTTATTCACCATCTGCAGTTTGTAACAGTCAGTCACAAGGATGTTCCAAACATAATTCACGTGTACACTTTTAATGCATTTTGTGTCATAAACTGTGTTCATGTGATATCCACTGTGAAACATACTACCAGTTTCTCCTTGTGCAGGGTCTCAAACATTCAATGTCAGCAACACACTACTTCAATTTTACCCAGCACTGTGTGGCATTTCAAGCACTCTAGCAATATTTCAGAGGTTCCTTGACTAATTACTGCAGGACGATCTCCACTGTTCAAATTGTTTGGGCATCATAGTAACTGTAACAAATAAAAAAGAAAATATGGCGTTTCAGTCTTCGATCGCTATTCTTTATTCTCAATAACCGGTTTCGGGCTAGCTGCCCATCTTCAGATCTGTTAGACAATGTTAAAAATGTAATTAATAAGAGAGATACAGTTAGCGATAAAAATATCTTAGTTTACAAAAAGAAATTTTGGAACGTATTAAATGCCAACATACCATATGTTGTAGTTACAGAGTAACTTGTCCGTACAGAACACACAGTTCACTGTCATAAGTAAAGTAAATTTCAATCTGTTAAAACATTATATCGCAGTATTTAAGAGTAACCTGATTGGTAACAGTAAAAAGTGCCCTCTACCTATAACAATTGTGGATCTGTCATTATTTCGCCGTATATATTAATGGCGAATATTCTTTTTAATAAAACAATTTTTAAGGTAATAACATATGAATAATCATTTTGAGTGGACTATGAAACGAAAAATTTTTCATTAATTTAAAATTTTTTTTTATAGAGAAAAATAAAATATAATTAAAATGTAGATATTCTTCCGAAAATGTGCGTTTGCTCTTCTTTGTTTTTGATTGGTGGTGGAGTGGATTTCCCTACGTCAGAACGTATACAACGCCACGCCGAGTCGTCTTGCGCCGCGCCCAATTCACCTCGCCGCCGGTACGCTGAGGGCCGTTCCGCTGTAGCTGTTTCTTACTGGGGCGTGCTGTTGCATTCAAGAGGAAGCCTAAAACAGGTCTTTAAAAATCTCATAATAATTCCTGTGCATAAAATCACTTTGCTCATTAAGTAGTAGGTCTGGGGTTTTATTGTGATGTGCGTATATTTCAATCTCTTCGAGCACGTTGAGATAGAGACTTTTTGGAGCTTTATGTAGCACCTCCATTTGATCATTTATATTACTCACTTCATGTCTACTCTCTTTTACATGTGTTCCAAATGCTGTTCGATTGCTATGACTGCAATGTTCCCTGTATCGAATTTCAAAATTCCGCCCTGTTTGTCCTATATAATAACTGTCACATTCAGCACATTTAATCTTATACACTCCGGATTTATTGTATTTCATTTGTTTCGTCGTTGCTGGTTTATGTCTTAATCTGTGTGCCATTTGCCCTTGGTTCTGAAATGCCACTGCGATGTTTATTGGAAAGCATTTAGCAATTCTTTCCGACACACGCCCTTTGTATGTCAGGGTGACAAACTTCTTCTTAACTTTAATTTTCCTAGAATCGCTACTGATGCCTGCGGATCTGTTTTTGATTTTGTTAAACATACGTGTAACATTTTGTGTCCTGTATCCGTTAGCTGCTGCTACTTGCTTAATAATATCCAGTTCTTTCTGCAACTCATCTTCATGTAGTGGCAATCTGAGGGCTCTGTTGCACATTGCATACAAGTACGCTCTTTTATGCTGTGCCGGGTGGTGCGACGTCGCTACTATGATGTTGTCGGAGCAAGTGTCTTTTCTATAGACGCCGAAAACGTGCCTGCCTCCCTCCTTTCTGACAGTCAAATCTAAATAGTTAATCGCCCCATTGTTTTCCATTTCTAGTGTGAATTGGATTTTTGGATGCTGCTCGTTTAAAACTTTAGTCATTTCCTCTACGTCTTCTTTTTCCCCTTTGAATAATAAAATAGTGTCGTCAACATACCGTCTGTAATAAATTAACTTCTCCTTAATTTCTGGAAAAGAGCTAAAAACTTTGTTCTCAAAGTCATTCATAAAAATTTCAGCTAAACTTTGTGTTCTGTACGGACAAGTTACTCTGTAACTACAACATATGGTATGTTGGCATTTAATACGTTCCAAAATTTCTTTTTGTAAACTAAGATATTTTTATCGCTAACTCTATCTCTCTTATTAATTACATTTTTAACATTGTCTAACAGATCTGAAAATGGGCAGCTAGCCCGAAACCGGTTATTGAGAATAAAGAATAACGATCGAAGACTGAAACGACATTTTTTTGCTTAATGAACGATCGCGGACCTCCCAGTGAGACAACCATGTCTTGTTTTGAAATAAAAAAGACCATTTACATAACTGCTGGTGAGTGTAATGGTGCTGCGGCAAACAGTCCACTGCTGCAACCTGTAAAAGTGCTTATTTATACACAGAAAATTTAATTAGGGCATATTATTTGAAAAGATGGAGCAGGATCAAGAGAATGTCACGTACAAGCCATACAGAAACTCTATGTGCAAAATTACTTAGGACTGGTTATCCTCTAGCTTGGTCATACTGAATACAACCTTCCTACAGAACAAGCATATCATCATGGGATGTCTGCATCTAACATGAATTTATTGCAATTCTAATTATGTGTCCATTAGATGGACATACATCACTTTTTGTGTCATAACAATTATCTTTTGTTTTGGTTTTGTACTTCCTTTTTGTGTACTTAATACCTAGACCTCTGTCTACGCTTTATTTTGATGCTGTGTCATGCATGATTCATGGACATCGACTGCGAAGTAGATAACAGATATGCCTCATATTATTTGTGAAGCAATGCTTGATTTACGATGTACTACTCTTTTTGTCATTTACTAAGACCAGGATTGTTATACAGCACCAAGACCTGAGACTACATTGTGGATTGACCTCATGACTAATTTCTACATAATGAATCAAAGGTTGGCTTGTTATTTTCTTATTATCTTAATTGTCAACAAAAGCAATGTACTGTTTTAGAGTCATAATTATATATGCTACTCCTATTGTATTTCGTATTCGAGAGGTAGTACCTATAGCTCAGTCTGCATTTTATTTGACATGATGGGTACACTATACATGACCAATTGACTTTTTTTTACCTAATATATGCATCAAATTCCCTGTGTATTAGATCTACAACTTTTCTTCTACCATTTTGCAATCGATACTCGACCCCATATTTCAAAACCTGTCAAAACTTACGAGTACTTGGAAACATTGAAATAGGAAGTCATGCCCAATCAGCCGTATTCCCTTTTTTATCAATGTCACACGGCCTCACTGTGCAAAATTGGTTCGATACATGGATCTCCTCAAAAAACTGCCAGTTCTTCTACTGTGGGATGCATATGCAGCCTGAAAAATGGGAGAAATTAAAGCCAGTGATGGCCAGTACTATGAATCGTGAAGTTTCTGTAAGTTTTTCATAATAAAGCTTCAAATTTGTAAAAAAGTGGCGGAAGTAAAGTTATAGACTTCATATATTTTATCTATAATCAGTGCACTTGTAACATTGCAACTGTGTTATGTAGTAATATATAAATATAACCTCCTTTATTTTTAATTTTACTTAGATTTGATAATGATAGTAATAGCAATAACTACAGGCTTCATCAAAATTAAAAGTTTAGAGTCATTATTGAAATAACTGCGTGCTAGAGCAGTATTGATCAATGCAAGCGAAAGTTCCTTTACATGTTACTTTTTTGTGTTGTAACTGTGTTAAACTACCAAGTGCTTGAGATATATTCCTGGAGTTCTAGATGACTAACGTGAGTAAAGATTTTCTTTGAGCGAGTATGTGAATTGTGAGAAAATCATATTTAATGTGAGTAATGGAAGTATCATACAGGCACATAAAGGAATACGTTCGCCAGATACCGCTGTCTTTCGTGTACTCTCGCCTTAAGCGATAGGTGCCAAACAGAACTGTAACGATCAACCCTTGTTATTGTAACTGCTGTTTCTTAGAGGATAAAGTGCCTCTGAGTCACATTTGAAGGTTAATGCTGTTTATTTTGATTCGTGGCTAACCAACACTACTTCCCAGACCACCACAATATAACTATGATTTGGATAATTACACTGTGTACTTATGAGAGCGGATTAGTAGGGCTATCCTTGAGTACTACTAGATCGTGAATTATCGGAGTTTGTGGCACTCACAGCATTTCACGAACGTGAGATGGACACTGGTACACTGCTCACCCCAGTAAATGAAGAGAGTTGCATTTTCACTCAAGTAACAGGTAATTGACATCAACTGATCTGATTCAAACACGTCTGCGTTTAGGTTTTTAAATCAGAATTTGCATGCTACCAATTACATAGATGGTTATGTGGGATTGATTAACACATTTTATAATCTTCTGTCGAGCCTGCTGTTCCATGCCATACTTTAATTACAATTGAATCAGTTATCATGAAAAGGTCATGAGTCCACTTTTTCACAAATTCAGATATCAGTATTTTTGCATTCTCCATCTGTAGGCACATATATGTGTTGAGAACGTCATGAGTTTCTGCCTTTAAAGCTAAGAAAATCGTTGCCACAATATTTAGTTGGTATAAAAGTGTCAAGAGTCCAGGACTCATGACGTTTCATTCTACATCTTCTCATTAGCATTATGTAACATTTTTTAAATCACCAGAAGTAGCCTACGGTTTATGTCCCTACATTAACAACAATCAGATTTTACCAGCACCGATTTAATGCTCTATTGTTGACACCGCATTGTACGACAAATCTTGTGTGGTTGTTGTCTAATCTTTCATTAGTTGCGGCAATTTAATCATAAAAAGGGCATGGACTCAAATAAAGAAGGTAACAGCCATAACAAGAGGAAAGGCATACAGCATTATGATAAATATAAACACTTCACAATAAAGAAGGCTAGATTACGAGGAGAAGCGTACATTAACTACAAAGGACAAAACATTCCTGCAACTGCAACGGGGAAAAATTGCAAGTAAGTATGAATTTAAAAACTAAATGTTGACTACATGTTTTGTATATGTATAGTAAAACATGAAGCCTGTTTCCCTTGTATATTCTAAACACTGTTTTCTTCTGTTGCAGTTATAAGCTTCGCCGTTTTGATGCCATTGATGAGATCGAGAGAGCCCAGATCTTAGAAATGTTCAAGGAATTCGGGAGCAAGGATGCACAAGACAGGTATCTACAAGGTCTTACGGAAGTTACAGAAATTTTCCGCAGACGCCCAAAGAAGGATAGTCCAAAAAGTAGGGAGAAGAACTTCATTTATCATGTTCAAGTTCAGGAAACGGAATACTGCTATGTAAAACTGCATTTATTAGTATTCATGGCCTGAAGAGTGACAGGAGGATTCGAAGATAAGGAAACCTACTGGTTTTAGGAAAATCTCCTATAGAAAACAGGAGTAAGAGCATGGGAAGCAGTGTCAGAGCTATAAAAGATGATGTTATTGATAAAATAAAGGAACACATTGAATCGTTCGAGGTAAAAGTTACTCACTGCGCAAACAGATATATTAAGTACTTGAAGGCCGGTTTGAATGTAAAGATCATGCATTCGCTATTTCTAAAGACGTTCCTTGATTTGGATGTAAAATATGGATTTTATTTCAAGTTTCTTCACGAAAATTATGATTACAGCTATGGTAGACCTCAAAAAGATGTTTGTAGTTACTGTGAGAAACTTAAAACTAAACTAAAAACCATTTTCCTTTGTGACTCAGCTAAAAGAGTGATTGTTGCCGAGTAAATTGTTCATATTCGAAGGACCAAAAAGTTTTATAAAAAGATAAAAGCTGTACAGGAAAAGTGCAAGCAAAACGACGATGTCGAAGGCATATGTATGGATTTTATGCAGAACGTACCACTACCCTGCATTCCAGTGCAGGAAGTGTTTTACCTACGTCAGCTCTGGGTTTTTACTTTCTGTATTTACGACCTTAAGACTGGTAAACCTCATTTCTTTGAATTCCATGAAGGAATAGCCAAAAATTGACTGAATGAGATTTGTAGTTTCTTGCTTGCTTTCTTCGAAGAACATTACTTTGGTAAAAATATTAAGGAGATGCACATTTTCTCTGGTGGTTGACCAGGAACAAAACCGTAACAATTCAGTACTTCGATTCCTAATGGCATTAGTAGGGCTCGGTATGTTTGAAAAAAATTTTCAATCCTTACCCATCGGGGGCACTCTTTCCTACCTTGTGATAGGGTGTTTGGGGGTATAAGAAGAAAGTTACGACAAACTGATACGAGTTCACACTGTGAAAGAATATATTGAACTTATTCTTCATTCTGCCAATAAAAAGATCTCATTCATTGTCAACTACCTTGAGGATAACAAAATTGTGAAGAACTATAAGGACTGATGGCCAGATCTTTTTAAACGGAATTCCAGAGTTTAGAAACAATGGGAAAAGGCAGTTCAATGAAAGTGAAGTTCAGTGTTTCACAGTACAATATGTTTGAGTATGACAGCCACAACCCAGGGGTATTAGTAGCCCAATCATTCATTGATGGACTGACTTAAGACATTCTTAGACTTTTAAAACCCCTAGCAAATATCAGACTCTCAACAACCTTAGCACGTGGAGAGAAATGTCCCATAAACAAAGTTAAGATAAACGACATAAAAAACTGGAACAGTACATTCCAGAGGAATGAATTATTGGACGTATCTCTTTCCTCCAACCTAAAATCTCAGGTAGGTATGTCAACAACATACAGTGAGGTGCCAAAGCCATTTGATAGCGTTCTGCTTCAATACAGATGGCCAAAGCATCACGTACAGAAGGTCTAAATAGGCATTGTAGTAGTGGAGCTGCCATTTGTACTTAGCTAATGCATGTGAAAAGGTTTACGACGTGATTATAGCGGTAGGATGAGAATTAACAGACCTCGAACGCAGAATGATAGTTGGAGCTAGACAAATGGAATATTCCATTGTGGAAATCATTAGGAAATTCCATATCCCGAGATCCACAGTGTCAAGAGTGTGCCGAGTATGTCAAATTTCAGGCATTACCTATTACTATGGACAACACAATGGCCGACGGCCTTCACTTGATGAACGAGAACAGCGGTGTTTGCTTAGAGTTATCAGTCCTAACAGACAAGCAACACTGCGTGAAATAACGGCAGAAAGCAAGTTCGCCGAACTTATCCGTCAGGACAGTGTGACGAAATTTGGCTTTAATGGGCAATGGGAGCAGACGACTGATGCGAGTGCCTTTGCTAACAACACGACATCGTCTGCAGTTCCTCTGGTCTCGTTACCTTATCGGATGGACCCCAGACGACTGGAAAACCGCTGCCTAGTCAGATGAGTCCCGATTTCACTTCGTAAGGGCTGTTGGTAGAGCCTAATTGTGGCACAGACCACATGAAGCCACGGACTCAAGTTGCCAACAAGGTACTGTGCAAGTTGGTAGTAGCTCCATGATGGTGTGGGCTGTGTTTGCACGGAATGGAATGGATCTTCTGATCCAACTGAACCGATCATTGACTGGATGAAGCTACTGGATGAAGCTACTTGGGGACCATTTGCAGCCATTCATGGACTTCATGTTCCCAAGATACATCATGTCACTGGGCCACAATTGTTAGCAATTGGTTTGAAGAGCATTCTGAACAATTCGAGCAAATGGTTTGGTCATCCACATCGCCCAACATAAATAGCATCGAACACTTATGGGTCATAATCGGAAGATCAATTCATGCACAAAATCCTGCACGGGCAACACTTTCACAATTATGGACGGCTATAGAGACAGCATGACTCAATAGGGAGGGGACTTCCAACGACTTGTTGAATCCATGCCACATTGGGTTACTGCACTATGCCGGGAAAAAGGAGGTCTGACAAGATATTAAAGGTATCTCATGAGTTTTGTCACCTCATTGCAAAAAATGGTTCAAATGGCTCTGAGCACTATGGGACTTAACTTCTGAGGTCATCAGTCCCCTAGAACTTAGAACTACTTAAACCTAACTAACCTAAGGACATCACACACATCCATGCCCGAGGCAGGATTCGAACCTGCTACCGTAGCGGTCGCGCGATTCCAGACTGAAGCGCCTAGAACCGCACGGCCACGTCGTCCGGCTCACCTCATTGCACTCTGCCCTTTTGTTATAAAGCTAACTATTAACGAAGAAAGTACAGTTATGTAATGACGGGCAAAAACTGGAACACACATCGGCGATGCGTGTCGCGGGGTTTGATTAAACGACTTTCTTAATGTTCCGTTAAAACAGACACGCCGTCTTCGACACCGTCCAAACAACGGGCCCGATTGTCATGTGGTGATTGCAGACTGCCTAGGGGTTAGTGGTTGGCACGCGACGCTGGACATAGCGTCGTAAGCGAAACACTGTACTTGCTACTTGCAAGAGAACTGACAACTCCAATTTCGTAAATTAACATTAACGACCGAGAAGTCTGCTATATCCTCGCCATTGCATACCGTCCTTCAATTCCGCCTAAAACCCGAGCGTAACGTAGCGAGAGATAGACAGAATCATGTTTAATAAAAATCACTAGCAATACTAATAATGCTGTAACAAACCTGGGTATTGTAACATTCATCATCTGCTTTGCAATGTGCCTAATTCCGTAGAGATCGAAAATATTTTGTACACCGCACTCTAGGCAACACGCTACGGTCGCAGGTTCGAATCCTGCCTCGGGCATGGATGTGTGTGATGTCCTTAGGTTAGTTAGGTTTAATTAGTTCTAAGTTCTAGGCGATTGATGACCTCATAAATTAAGTCGCATAGTGCTCAGAGCAATTTGAACCATTTTTGAAAAGTCAGGAGCGCCTGCGATGGTGTACTCAACGAAGAACCTGGGTACATGAATGATAAAACGTCATTTTTTTCGGATGAATCCAGGTTCTGTTTACAGCATCATGATGGTGGCATCCATGTTTGGCGACATCGAGGTGAACGCAGATTGGAAGCGTTTATTCGTCATCGCCATATTGGCGTATCACCCGGCTTGGTGGTATGGGGTGCCATTGGTTACACGTCTCGGTCACCTCTTGTTCGCATTGACGGCACTTTGAACAGTGGACGTTACATTTCAGATGTGTTACGAAAAATGTTCAAATGTGTGTGAAATCTTATGGGACTTAACTGCTAAGGTCATCAGTCCCTGAGCTTACACAATACAAGTTGCGCATAATGCAGCCTATTGTGCACAACGTCCCGTGGCTGCACGAAAGCATTATTCAACATGGTGGCGTCGCAGTCAGGATTCAAATGGCTCTGAGCACTATGCGACTTAACTTCTGAGGTCATCAGTCGCCTAGAACTTAGAACTACTTAAACCTAACTAACCTAAGGACATCACACACATGCATGCCCGAGACAGGATTCGAACCTGCGACCGTAGCGCAGCCTTTTGCGCACAGTTTTAGTTGTAGCACGACGTGCTGTGGCTGCACGAAAAGCATTATTCAACATAATGGTGTTGCTGTCAGGGTTTCTCCGACTCATCATCCGTAGGTAGCCGTCGTTCACAAATTTATAATATCCCTATATTCACATAATGCATTTGACATAGATCTCCCTGGGACAGCACTCATTTGATAAGGGCCAAGTACCTTCGGCAGTACCGACTTCATTCTAATATTTATGACTCGGGTGAATATTTTACAGTCGGAATTGAGTAGAGTTAGTGGTCGATAATCCTTCAGCTGAGTGCTACGTGCTTTTTTTTGGGGGGGGGGGGGGGGGGAGATCAGGACAATCAGTTATTCCGTTAACTGAGGTGGCATCTGCACGTCTCCCAATAATTCATTTCATATTTTGGGGAACTCTCGTCCTATGACGTTCTAGAAGTAAGCATAAAATTCTATGGGTAGGCCAGCTAAACCATCCGATTTCTTTATAGGTTGGTTGGTAGGTTTGTGGGATTGAAGGGACCAGACTACTAGAGCCGAGGAGAGCGGCGAAACTTCACAGTCAGTTACATTATCAATAAAGCCTTTCGTTACATATAGCATGTCCAGTCTGCTTGCCGAATTACTGAATACGTACGTGTAACCTCGGATTTGAGGCTACGAGTATCTATCACGTATGGTCCATTAGTTAACAACAAAAGTTGAAATTCGAGATTGATCTTCTGGACGCAATATGCAGTTAAAATCTCCACCCAAAATTGTGTGCAATCGAAAATGTGTTATTAATGCGACAATATCATCCCAGGACAGGTTACTCCTTCTCGTTTTCCGTTGATCCGGAGGGAGCATATACAAGGGTGAGTCAAATGAAAACCTTAAATACTTTTTTAAATATTAATTATTGCGCAGAAGTGGTACAAAGCTGTATCACTTTTCAACATAATCTTCCCCACGCTCAATGCAAGTCCTCCAGCTCTTACAAAGTGCATAAATTCCTTTAGAAAAAAATTCTTATTGTAGTCATCGCAACAACTCATGCACCGCGTGGCGTACCTCTTCATGAGAACGGAACTTCTTTCCTCCCACTGCGCCTTTGAGTGGTCCAAACATATGGAAATCATTTGGGGCAAGGTCTGATGAGTATGGTGGATGAGGAAGACACTCAAAATGCAGGTCTGTGATTGTCGCATCTGTTGTACGGGCAGTGTGCGGCCTTGCATTGTCATGTTGCAAAAGGACACCTGCTGATAGCAATCCACGTCGCTTTGATTTGATTGCAGGCCGCAGATGATCTTTTAGTAGATCTGTGTATGATGCACTGGTGACAGTGGTCCCTCTAGGCATGTAATGCTCCAAAATGATGCGTTTTTCGTCCCAAAAGAGAGTTAGCATAACCTTCCCTGCTGATGGTTCTGTTCGAAACTTCTTTGGTTTTGGTGATGAGGAATGGCGCCATTCCTTGCTCGCTCTCTTCGTTTCCGGTTGGTGGAAGTGAACCCAGGTTCGTCCCCAGTAACGATTCTTGCAAGTAAGCCATCACCTTCTCGTTCAAAGCGCCGAAGAAGTTCTTCGGAAGTATCAACACGTCGTTCTCTCATTTCAGGAGTCAGCTGCCGTGGCACCCATCTTGCAGGCACTTTGTGAAACTGGAGCACATCATGCACAATGTGGTGTGCTGACCCATGACTAATCTGTAAACATGCTGCAGTGTCAATCCGTGTCACTCGGCAGTTTTCCTTCATTATGTATTCAACTGCTGCAATGTTATGTGGGGGAGTCACAACTCGTTGTGCCTGAGCTGGACGAGGAGCATCTTCCACCTAAGTCACACCATTTGCGAACTACCTACTCCATTCGTAGACTTGCTGCTGTGACACACATGCATCAGCGTACTGAACCTTCACTCGTCGATGAATTTCGATGGGTTTCACACCTTCACTACGCAACCAAATAACAGAACGCTGTTCTTCCCTGGTGCAAGTCGCAAGTGGGGCAGCCATCTTTATACTCATACTGCGACGGTATGTGTGCATCTGCACTATGCTGTCACCTACAGGCCATTCTGCATGCTGTTTGTAGCACGCTTACCAACATACAGGATAACGACGCGAAATTTCGATTTGTTATTACAAATTCAAGGTTTTCATTTGACTCATACTCGTACATTAACAAGAAGTACATCTTATATTTTTGCAGATTTTCCTCGTCCAGATTCAAGTATAGCTCGTGCTGTACAAGGTACGCCATGTTTGAACGATATTCCCGTTCCGTATTCATTGCATATTCAAGATTGCCTCATATTCGTACACATCCGCTATTTTCGTCGTAACTACCTTTTGTATCATCGCTGTGTCGATGTCGGCAGCGTATAAGTAGTCCTTCAGAGATTGTAACTTCACGTCAGAAACTATTCTGTTTACATAGAGCGTGGCAATTTTATACGTCTGTGTCATTCAGTAGTACTACCAATCACATTCAGTGTCATCAAACCACGCGGTCTCCTTATCAGGTCCACAGCGGTCAAACGTTTCCTCCGGTTTTTCAGTTAGAGGGGCCAGGTTCATACGTGCGCTCTCAATCGTGTTTCGGATGTCTGTGTTTCCGACGCCTGCCAGGTTATGCTTTCCGCCTTGATGTGTTTTGAGATTTTTTTGCTCCAGTACTTCAATATCTTCAGGGCTCTATTAACGTGTTTGTGGTTTAGGTTTTGCCGGCTGCTGTCTGAGGTTTTCTTTCTCAGTATTCTTCAAATCTTCTAAGAGGGTGGTGTTTCGAGTCAAATTGTCGCTTTCAGTAGAGAAATCGGTTCACTATGAGATTACTCATTCACAATTGGTTCTTGCATATGTCATTGTCAACAGCGGAGGAATCGGAGAATTTGCGGTGGTTCACAATATCTTTCGGGGTCTACTGTGTTGAAACCGTTACAGCTGTCACGATTTTCTTAGATTCGGATGATCTCGATTCCGTTGTGTCAGTGATGGCACTCTGGGCTTCTGCTTGGGTTACATAGTTGTCCGTGTAGGTAACTTTCTACTGTGTGAATGATGGATGTATGGAAGGCAGATGTAAGTCTGAAGTCTGTAAATAGTGGAAGTTTAATTTTAAATCTTGTACATAATCTGACTGTTCTTAACTGAGGATCATTGAAATGAATAATTTACTTTAACTTTTGACAATACTTGGTTGTAATAGCCAAGAAACTAGCAAATGTCTGAATAATGGATTTAATGAAAGCAGATGTAAACATTAAACCTGTAAATATTAGAAGTTTAAATTTAATTCATGTACATAACTTAACTGATTATTGACTCAGGATCATTAAAATTAATGAAACTCAAGTTTTTCTAATTACACTTTTGTAATGGGTTTATCTGACATGTTCCACACCCAGGAGGATTCCCTCTTTTATGGGTCTATGGAATGAATAATTAATCTAATCTAACCTTCACATTAGGGCTTTGGATCAGGACTCGGCCGCGGGCAGCCATAGCGTTATGTCGCTGGCAACGCAGTCTCGGCGCCTCGCCAGCCGGCAGCTGCGCCACTCGCCGCTGTAAACACTCAGCGCGGACGTGGCCTGCGGAGTTGCACGCCGCACACGTCCTCGGCTGGCCGTCGTATATAACGATGCCTCGGTAACCACAACCGCTGATTTAAAATGGTACATGCCTGTGCAAGTCGACCTTTAATCGTCTCACTCCGTTGAGCACTTGGAATTTACGTGCATGGGACCACCGTTCGGCAACATTACTAACAAGGGAACCTCCCCATCGCACCCCCCTCAGATTTAGTTATAAGTTGGCACAGGGATAGGCCTTGAAAAATTGAACACAGATCAATCGAGAAAACAGGAAGAAGTTGTGTGGAACTATCAAAAAAATAAGCAAAATATACAAACTGAGTAGTCCATGCGCAACGTAAGCAACATCAAGGTGAGTCTAAGCTAATGAGTGCCATGGTCCCGTGGTTAGCGTGAGCAGCTGCGGAACGAGAGGTCCTTGGTTCAAGCCTTCTCTCGAGTGAAAAATTTAATTTTTTATTTTCAGACAATTATCAAAGTTCAGACACTCACACATAATCAAATTCACTCTCCAAAATTCCAGGACATGTTCAGATTTGCTTGGACATATGCAGGATTTGACGGTCTACACACGGAAACATTTGAAAACGTAAAAAACATATGTTTTGACAGAGCACAGGGAAAACTGTGCGACTGTGAAACTGTTGCATTCATTTGTTGCAGTTTATGTGACAAACTGTTGTGTCTAGCTCCTACAGCATAGACACAATGAGGTAGCTAGGTGCACGCTAAACTAACGCAGACGGGCGTGAAGTCTGAAACAGGATACTGGATGAAAACTATAAAGAAAAGAAGGGAGCTTCTTTTATACTTAACTTTAATGAATCCTTGGAATACATCTCTCTTGAATAGTAGTAAGCTATGAGCACTGATACAAATGGCGCCTTGCTAGGTAGTAGCTATGGACTAAGCTGAAGGCTATTCTATCTGTCTCTCGGCAAATGAGAGGAAGACTTGGTGGGTCTAGTCGCAAGCAATGTCGTCCGTACAACTGGGGCGAGGTCTAGTCCGTGTCTTGTGACCTGCCATGTGGTGGCGCTAGGTTTGCGATTACACAGTGGCGACACGCGGGTCCGACATGTACTACAGGACCGCGGCCGATTTAAGTTACCACCTAGCAAGTGTGGTGTCTAGCGGTGACACCACACAAACTCTTATGTTTTCATCACTTTTTTGGGAGTGATTATCACATCCACAAGAAAACCTAAATCGGGCAAGGTAGAATAATCTTTTTACCCATTCGCCAAGTGTGCAAGTGAGGTGGGTCGACAACATATTCCTGTCATGTGACGCACGTGCCGTCACCAGTGTCGTATAGAATATATCAGACGTGCTTTCCTGTGGAGGAATCGGTTGACCTATGACCTTGCGATCAAATGTTTTCGGTTCCCATTGGAGAGGCACGTCCTTTCGTCTACTAATCGCACGGTTTTGCGGTGCGGTCGCAAAACACAGACACTAAACTTATTACAGTGAACAGAGACGTCAATGAATGAACGGACAGATCGTAACTTTGCGAAAATAAAGAAAGTAAAATTTTCACTCGAGGGAAGACTTGAAACAAGCACCTTTCGTTCCGCAGCTGCCCACTCTATCCACGGGACCACGGCGTTCGTCAGCTGGCATGGTCCTTGATGTTGCATATCTTGCACATAGACTACTCAGTTTGTATATTTTGCTTACTTTTTCATAGTTCCACACAACTTCTTCCTGTTTTCTCGATTGATCTGTGTTCAGTTTTTCAAGGCCTATCCACTGTGTCAATTTATAACTAAATCTGAGGGGGGTGCGATGGGGAGGTTCCCTTGTAAGAACTTTCCCGTACGGCGCTATCACTGCATTTATCTGTTCCGTTGGTACTTGGAATGGCAATTCAAATGTCCTGATCGTCCGTTTTCCAAATTCTGCATCTGTTATGATGACTTCGCCTGCGTTTCCGTCACAAAACTTCATAATTCCTTCGCAAGACTCGACTACTTTGTCGCATAAGTTAGCATTCTTAAATTTGACAAAAAAACGCCGCTCATTATCGAAAGATGCATTCCAATGACACCCTCTGAATCAAGTTTCACTTCGTATTCTAACCAATCTTCGATTTGATGTAGCTTAGGTCGGGCGTAATTACGGTCAAACGATGATTTCAAAGTATCTGTTCTGTTCAAGTGGGCAATGATGGTATCAGATTCCAGATTTCAATAAGCGCAGAAATTTCTGCAACGCTGCAAGAAGCCCTGCGACTTATCACGCCGCTGCACACCAGACAGGGGCGCACGAAACGCACCACACGTCCACACATCACGGCTGACGCGGCGAGACTGTTTTTCCGTTTATTTAAGTTGCACACCAGGCTCGAACTCTTATGGAATCAGCGAAATGCCACGAGTAATGAGGATAATGGGCAAGGGGCTCTACATTAGTAGTGTGAGGATAAGTTGAAAATTTGAGTCTGACGGGCGGCGTCCTAGGATGGTCCGCGCCGTTGGTGACCCCTGTGTCTGGATGGCTCAGTGGTCAAATCATCTGCCTAGTAAGCCCAATTAGTCCGCAGCTCGTGGTCGTGCGGTAGCGTTCTCGCTTCCCGCGCCCGGGTTCCCGGGTTCAATTCCCGGCCGGGTCAGGGATTTTCTCTGCCTCGTGATGACAGGGTGTTGTGTGATGTCCTTAGGTTAGTTAGGTTTAAGTAGTTCTAAGTTCTAGGGGACTGATGACCATAAATGTTAAGTCCCATAGTGCTCAGAGCCATCATCATCATCTAAGCCCAATTATTTCGACTTCCAGTCGAGCACAAATTTTCATCTTTCCCCATTGATTTAAATTAACGCCCACGCGCAACCAATATTTGTAATTCCTTTGTGTCTTAATTCGTAGTGGCTGCTGGATAAAAATTGTGTCTGTTCGTTCGCACAGGTCCGAAAGAACAGACACTACATATACGTCCTTTAAATGATTCTACATGACGGTGAACCCCGACTGTGAGAAGTTGATCACCAAATATATTATTGTAACAGTTTTTCTATTGCAGACTGTATCAACAGAAAGAGATGTTGCCGTGCACATTGTCACCTCTGTTGGGTTCAAATGTCCAAAATTAGAGTGGCTAAGATTGTTGGTCAAATCTTTACGCGCAATTTAGAGGTTTTGACCCTTTATAATCTCAGTATTTTCATTATATAACTTAAACGCCGAGAGTATGCCTAACACTGATACACCTGTTACCCAGAAATGTTTGCGACTACGCACAAGCACATCGCCACGAGAAGCAATAGGAACACTTCTGACATCTAACACCAGCTTTCAGTCGGGTTTGTGCACGTAGTTTCCTTAAACGTCCATAGATGTCAGGAGGCAATGCACGAGCAGTCTCATTTTGCTAGTGAATGGGGTACAGGCAATTTTCAGATGGTGACGACAGTCTACTGCCTCAAAACGATAATTTCATGCAGTTCGATTTTTATTTAGGTTTTACAGTAATAATATGCAACTGAATACAACTGAAAAACTTACTGTCACCACTCATCACACAACGCTCCTGTTTCCACATTATCTTGATGTAATATGAGAATTTTCTGGACTCTTCACATCGATTGTTCTGCGAGTTCACATACCCCAAGACATGCAGACATGATTCAGTGGAAAAGAAAACAGCGTTCAGGATCAGTCTCTACACCATGCACCGACTGTAGTAGCCAGTTGCTACACTAATGTTGGCAACAATATTTCAATTGGTCAGTTTGTGCATTATCTTTATTTTTTATACTTCTGTTTGAGTTCGTGCACAGTTCTGTGAACAGTTGATCGTAACCCGCCAGTCAGAGGTACTAAATGGATCGATAATTTTCTCGACGAATTAACAGGCAAATTCAAATTTACAAGTCTCTCCTATCCATTTTGACAGTGTTCCTTTTATTGTGCACCTATACCAAAATTACATTTTTTTTTTGTACGCAGTAAGAGAAAGAGTACCTTCTATATCCTGCAGTGCCTTGTCACCAGGAGTGCAGCACATGTGAACATTTTAACGTCATCAGACGTCGAATTAATGTGGACTGTTGTCTTCGACTGTCGGGCCCGAAGAACAAGTGTTTCTCGTCCTCCGTCGTTTCACGTTCACGAACCGGTGACTCAACAGAATGAATGCTAAGTAGAGCTGCCTGAAACATGCATAATTGAAGTCGTGCTGTTGTGGTTCCAGGCTTTCTGCCACAACAGCTCTTCGTATACGAAGGTTTGCATGGTAATCTCTGATGTGTCTTTCGAAAGAAATGAGGGAAAACATCAGTGACAACGAGAATTTGAGTCATGCCCGGAAAGCTTGTTCGATTGCCCGTGAAATGCAGGAAATATGGGTTCATTTATTAGCAAATATTCATCACATTCCAGATCGAGCATTTATGAACAGTTTTCACCGCTGTCACTCCTACTACTGCATCCTCACTGACTCCACTCATTTAAGTGAATCTAATTTAATATTCACTGTATCCAAACGGGTTCCAACCGAAAATTTATTTGCTTTTGGAACCAAGCAGAAGACAGTGCATATAAAGAGACTTACAATAATTCGTACTTGAAACCCCTCAGTGTTCCCATTTCCAAAGCACTTCCATATGTTGAAGGCATAATTCTTGTACATATTCTCCGTTGAAATATAATAAATTTCTGTCACACGGAAAAGCTTTTCTCGACAAATCAGCTCGGATTTAGAGAGCTTCACTCGTGCGAAACTCAGCTTGCCCTTATCTCACGTAATATCCTACGAACCACGCGTGAAAGACAACAGGAAATTTGGAAATTTGTGGTAAGAAATATGGGACCAAACTGCTGAGGTCATCGGTCCCGCCGGCCGAAGTGGCCGAGCGGTTCTAGGCGCTACAGTCTGGAAACGCGCGACCGCTAAGGTCGCAGGTTCGAATCCTGCCTTGGGCATGGATGTGTGTGATGTCCTTAGGTTAGTTAGGTTGAAGTAGTTCAAAGTTCTAGGGGTCTGATGACCTCAGATGTTAAGTCCCATAGTGCTCAGAGCCATTTGAACCATCATCGGTCCCTAAAGACAACAGGTGAATTCTATATCCCAGATTTCCGAGAAGCTTTTGACACGGTGCCACACTGCAAACTGTTAAGGAAGGTTCGAGTATTTGGATCACATTCCCAAATATGTAAGTGGTTCGAAGGCTCCTTAGGTAACAGAACGCAGTATGTTCTCTTCGACGAGGAGTGTTTACCAGAAGCAAGGGTATCGTCAGGAGTGCCCCTGGGAAGTGTGATAGTACCGTTGGTGTTCTCTATATACATATATGATCTGACGGACAGGGTCAGCAGCAATCTGCAGCTGTTTGCTGATGATGCCGTGGCGTACGGAACAGAATTTCTAGCCGGTCTGATGAATGGTACGTAGCTCCACATGTAGAAAACTGTAAGTTAATGCCGATGAGAAGGAAAACCATTCCCGTAACGGTCGAATACAGCATTAATAAAGTGCTGCTGAAGACAGTCATGTCGACTAAATATCTAGGGGTAACGTTGTAAAGCGATATGAAATGGAATGAGTAAGTAAGATCTGTAAGAGGGGATTACAGAAGACGCTTGAAGTTGAACGTAGCAAGATTCCACTGCCGCCAACATACATTTCGTATACGGAAGCACGTATACAGTCGTTTTTCCCTCGCTCTGTTTACGAATGGAACAGGAAAGGAAATGACTAGCAGTAGAAGATACCCTATGCCGCGCACCATACGGTGACCTGCCGAGCATGTATGTAGATGTAGAATACAAACGACTGCGATTGGAGTAGTGTACTGGTGATGAATGACGTTGCATTGTATTCGTTGACATCCAGACCTCCCTCGCTTGGCAGCTATAGTAATGTTCTTAATTGTGTTGCTCTTAATACTCCCGAGAAGTCCTGCCTACTAAGAGGAATATCGACGTGTTTCATCAGATAGTTTCGTTCATCCTGAGCCTGGTCCTTGATTATGCGAGCGGATACCTTTCCTGGCATCATTTTACTCTATGCTAAAATAATCAATGTTGCTTGTGCCATCTGTCGGTGAATCGTGTAAACTTCCTCCTGTATATTTTGCTGCCTTGTCTGTTCGTGTAATGTGCTTTTCAGACGGCTGTGGAAAATTAGTGCAGTGTTAGTCTAAACGAGTGGAAGTAAATCGCTTGACATCATGTCCAGGTTGTCCGTGTTTCAAATCTTATTATTCTTTTTGTCTTTTTCCTCTCCATTGCTTTCGTATGACTGAGCCTGCCGATATTCTGTGGCCAGATAACTTTCCTATTTGCCACAAATGTCAATTGCCCTAAGGAGGAAGTTTCTGTGCATGTCCTGTCCGTGAATTGTGTGAACTCCGTTCTGCATGTATTCATAGTTTAACTGTTTTTTTGCGTCGTGGTTTTGAGATTTAGAGTATCAGAGAGTCGTATGCCGGAAAAAGTGTAGATAACAGCCTAAAAACAACACGCAGGCTAACCACTGGACCATACACACAGGGAGTGCAGGTCGACGAGTCGTTGCGCGTAGAGTAATTTTTATAGCCATCCAGATTAGTTCGCTGTCCGTTACACATCACTAGCAGGCGAGAGAAAAAGAATAAATAACAATTAAGAGACAATCGTATGGTATATTAACACGCTCCAGAGTGTTATCAAGACAACAGAGTATTAAGAAGCGCGCAATGTGTGTCGTATATTTCCCAGCGAGCAGTTGTAAACACCTGAGTTGAGCAGCTCATATTTCACTGGCGCCCAACCACACGGACAACCAAATTTCACTTTAATCTCCTCGATATGTCAATTTAGCAAGTTTCCCTCGCAAATCTCTCTTTCCATAAGCTATTTTTGGAAGCACTGGTGCGTAGTTACAACTTTGGGATCTTCATGAGTTGCCGAGTAATCGATACTGTTAACACAACCGTTTATAGGATGCTTCGCACAGACAGTATTGTGAATTTCGTGAGTAATCTCCGTACAGATGAAGCTAAGGACTTTAACATCTGCAAAAATAAAAGAAAGTTGAAGCGTGCTTTCACAACTTTTTCTCTGTCCCAAATCAACATTGCGTACAACATCAAATACTTTCCCTAAAAACTACAGGGTTATTACAAATGACTGAAGCGATTTCACAGTTCTACAATAACTTTATTATTTGAGATATTTTCAAAATGCTTTGCACACACATACAAAAACTCAAAAAGTTTTTTTAGGCATTCACAAATGTTCGATATGTGCCCCTATAGTGATTCGGCAGACATCAAGCCGATAATCAAGTTCCTCCCACACTCGGTGCAGCATGTCCCCATCAATGAGTTCGAAAGCATCGTTGATGCGAGCTTGCAGTTCTGGCACGTTTCTTGGTAGAGGAGGTTTAAACACTGAATCTTTCACATAACCCCACAGAAAGAAATCTCATGGGGTTAAGTCGGGAGAGCGTGGAGGCCATGACATGAATTGCTGATCATGATCTCCACCACGACCGATCCATCGGTTTTCCAATCTCCTGTTTAAGAAATGCCGAACATCATGATGGAAGTGCGGTGGAGCACCATCCTGTTGAAAGATGAAGTCGGCGCTATCGGTCTCCAGTTGTGGCATGAGCCAATTTTCCGCGGGCTTCGCGTGAAACTTGCCCGCACACGTTCAACCGTTTCTTCGCTCACTGCAGGCCGACCCGTCGATTTCCCCTTACAGAGGCATCCAGAAGCTTTAAACTGCGCATACCATCGCCGAATGGAGTTAGCAGTTGGTGGATCTTTGTTGAACTTCGTCCTGAAGTGTCGTTGCACTGTTATGACTGACTGATGTGAGTGCATTTCAAGCACGACATACGCTTTCTCGGCTCCTGTCGCCATTTTGTCTCACTGCGCTCTCGAGCGCTCTGACGACAGAAACCTGAAGTGCGGCTTCAGCCGAACAAAACTTTATGAGTTTTTCTACGTATCTGTAGTGTGTCGTGACCATATGTCAATGAATGGAGCTACAGTGAATTTATGAAATCGCTTCAATAATTTGTAATAGCCCTGTAGATACATGTAACCTACCACGGCAGCTCCTCCTATTTGTTGCACGGGAGATCCAGAGAGGTTCGAGGTTTCAAGGGCGCGTCTTTTCTAATGTCCATTAAGAGCTTTGTGGCAAAGCATTTGGTTCACAAGGCGAGACAGTAATGGTCGAAGCCCCGGTGGCAGGTGAATGTGATGTACGTATTTACTTTCTCTTCTCTGCTACACAAGCGTTATTAGATACAAGGAGGCTTTTCGTTCTTTTTCAGCTTTTCAGGGCTGCCCCCAGTGAAATTACAGCTAAAATCTATATCAGTGCCATTATTTTCTTAATATGAACCCAATTAGAAATTCTTGTTCACTGTTTGTTTTCATTATTTCATAACACTGGCTCTATGTACAACTCAGTCATTGTCCACCATGTCGACTCACGGATAGCAATTAACGAGACTGGTGTAGTTCATTCCAAATTAATAAAGCTTCACAGTCTGTTTCATCTCCTGACACGTCAACGGGAATGATAGATGATGTCTGATAGACGGTTCGCAGCATTTTGCTGTGTTAATATCCATCGTTTCATGACTGGAAGCAAACTGCTGTTAAGTTTCGCTTTGTTTGTGGCAGTATCTTTTGAAACAGAAATACTTCATCCAGTGTCAGTTGTTCAGTATCTTTTAATACCCACCACATCACTGTTAAGTGTGGTGCGTAGCTGAAACCACACAACAGAATATTAAGAACAACACTCAATAAAAACTTTTAATACTCAAAAAAAAATACCATGAACCAGATCAAAATATCGATTTATGTTATGATATCCATTGATCTGAATGTTATTGTTCTGAACGTCATGATAGTAACAATAAAGTGGAATACAAAGCAAGTTAACGTTGTTTACAGGCGAAAAAGTGCCCTGGCGACAGTACATGTCGTTAGAACGTGCTCATTGCACGTACATTTCTCCTTACAGTCAGAACAGCAACAAACAGCTGTACTAAATCATGTGTACGTGAGAAAATATACTGCGACAGCTCAATGACACTGAACTCTGATAACAAATGAATTATAGATCTGTCCCATGAAGTCCTATAAGTTAGTTCATTATTCGTTTTGATAACCAGCCAAGTCAACTGTCAAGATAACGAGAAAAAAAAAACTGTACGTTGTAAGTTAGGGATAGGAGTTCCATTTGCGCTCTAGACGAGCTTTTAATGCCCTGTTTCCATCTAAACCGTAAAGAAAATCAACATTACTCTCAAGTGAAATCAAACTGCAGGCGCATTTTATTAGGATAACAATAACAGAGCAACACACGCATGCGTCGTAGAAAAGAAGTTTAATATCCATAGTTCTAATCATGAATGAATACTCACCTTTTTCACATAATTTAGATGTATAGGGTTTGACGTTAGATTAACAAGGCATTATTTGATCCATCTCAATTTCAGTCGTAGCGTAATCATAGTGACCATCTTTGACAAAACTGAACAACAAAGAACCATGTGGTCTCCGCCGTGAGATCGTCTATATTTTTCTAAAAGTTAGCAAAGGTCATTGCTTTCTGTAAGAAATTTTCAATTAATATTAATCTAAAAAAGCCGTTTCATGGTTTATCCCACACAAACATTTTTTCAGTGTGTTAGTTCGCGATTGACTATATAGCGTGTAGAAAAATGTATGCCCAAACTTTCAAGAAACTTTCCTCACATATAAAGGAGGATAATTTTTTGCATGCACCTGGATCCGGAAACGCTTTGTTTTGTGTTAGAGCTCGTTTTCTACTTCTCTTCACAATCATATTAATCACGGGAAACACAAAGAAACAGAATTTATCAGCTTAACATGAAACGTTCTCTTACATTAAATGTTGAAAATACCGTCTTAGGAACATGTGACCCTTAAGCCAGCCGTTCGAGACCGGGGGCGACCTAGAAGGACGAGGACACCTAAATTGAAGGACGAATTTCTTCGACCTGTTGATAATAACACTTTAGTGAACGTAAGACAATTAGCTGCAACAGGTAATTTTGAGCACACGACTGTCTGGAGAGTGCTACATGAGAATCTGCTGTCTCCGCACCATGTACAGCAGTGGTTCTCATGCTAAGTGTACTTATTTCCTGAGGAGTAAAATGAAATTTTCCGAGAGGTAAAAACAAAAGTGTTCGGCTGCTTCGGTCACAAAACTAAATAACTTTTAAAGACCATTATTGTTATCACTATTTCGTGAGACCGTAATATTGATAATTTATCAAGTATAACATTTTTAAACACTAGCATTAATGTGTGACACAGTATGTTAGAGGTTACATAGTATGAAACGAAAGTATGAACATCTTATTCCTGGAGGAGGAAATTAGTGTTTAACGTCCGGTCGACAGCGAGGTCATTAGAGACGGAGCACAAGCCCGGGTTAGGGAAGGATGGGAAAGGAAATCGGCCGTGCCCTTTGAAAGGAACCATCCTGGCATTTGCCTGAAGCTATTTAGGCAAATCACGGAAAACCTAAATTTGGATGGCCGGACGCGGGTTTGAACCGTCGTCCTCCCGAATGCGAGTCCAGTGTGCTACCACTGCGCCACCTCACTCGGTATCTTGTTCCTCACACAGTCCACCTGGTGCACATGTATTTTTTATTTTATACCATGCATCCACAACAGTAAAATTGGTGATACGAGTATATGCTTAGGTGTCTCATGGTAATGTCTTCTTTGAGTTGTAGTTGGTTCCAACAATGAAACCGAAATTGCTTCGTCATTCACTTTGCAACAAATAAACGAAGTAATTGACAGCACAGCAGAACAGTAATTATATAATAGATAATTCATTGTTATAGGACTTACATGTTATTATTATTATTATTAGTGTCAGTGGTGAGACACAAAGCATTAAAGTCTCCCATTTTGTGCCAGTTCAGAAGTAAGGCATCCAACAATAGAGTGATGTACAAACTTGGTTAATTTTAAATGCGGATGCAGACTCTGTGCAGCAAGTGTCGCTAGGGAGAGCAGTGGTGCAGAGGAAACATGTTTTGTAACAAGTATCTACCCTCAATGTGGATAATTAGCTTTCTTTTCTAAGAAGAATTTGTAGATAGCACTCGCGATGTACTGATAATTGCTTGATCATTCCATAAACAGAAGATTGTTAGAAATAAGCACTATTTATTTGTCTCAGTTCGTGGTTTACAAAACACCTACAAAAATTAAATATTATTTATATTTCGTCATTTTAAAAATAAAAGTATTCAAAGAAAATTCTTCTTCGTTATAAAGTTTGCTTAGCATTAATGTTTATGATGGTGTTTGGAAGAGCGGGAAATTGGTGGGTATTAGCTGATACCTGTTTGCAGACACCTGTAATGGTCTCAGAAGAATTGGGAACCAGTGACGTGCAGGCACTCTCAGCGGTGATTTTCCTGCGTGGTTACACTTACGTGAATGGTTCATTCAACAGTGTTTCAACACCCACTTTAGTGAAATATGCTGTTCATGGACGACGCTTCGTTTCATCGTCATCAGATTGTAATTTTTCACAATCAGCATGTATGGGCTGTCGAGAATCCTCACCATGTTGTGCACTCACATCATCAAGAAAGATTTCCTGGCAACTTTTTGGCCGGCATTGTTTGTGACCTCGTGTTTTTCCATCCTGCTTTCTTAGAGAATATCACACCTATCCTGCTAGAACATGAGCCACTGTGAGTGTGACAAAACACGCAGTTTGTGCACAAAAGAGCTCCTCCTCAATTCAGTGTTAATGTTAGTAGGCTTCTAAATAACAGGTTCCATTCCTGTTGAATATGTAGAGGTGGAGCAATTCCTTCATGCTGTTCGGATCTACACCCTTTCAGTGCACCAGGGATTCGATGTGACGTGCTAACGGAGGGCATTTTGAACATTTCATTTGGAAAAATGTTTCGTACGGTGCTGATATGATCATTTCCTGTGTGGTTTCGAATGATTAATGTTTTGAAGAGTTGTCGAAACTAAGCTCTAACATGGAAACAAACCATTTCCAGACTGGTGTTCACACGACATGTTTTCTTAGTCCACGTGTGTAGAATGTTTCCTGAAATTTTTGTCATACATTTTGTTACATCCTGTATTGTGAACTTCCGTGTAAATTAGGTTCTTTTTCAATTAACAAATTAATTTTACATTAGACTTGTATTATATTTCCCGAACAAAAATTAGTACTGTTTATGGTTTTGACAATTTCCCATGTCTATTCAGTAACCATTTATCATCAAGTTACCGTCTACAATCAACTTTTTCCGAGTAGTAATAGTTTTGTATAAGAATTTCTATTATTTTATTACGATTAACAGTGAAACATGCAACCGCGCTCCGTCATTATCAATTACAAAATTATTTAGGAATTTTAAAAATAATCTATCATTTATGTACTTGCATGTTAACCATATACCAACCGACATACCGAAATACCATTATCTTGGATAGCCAATATATTATGTGACGAGGAACATAGGGACACGATACCAAACTGCGGCATCAGACTACGTTATTCACCTCCTGGGTCAATTAAATTTCAAGCTAAAGCTTAACCCGGTGGTACACTTGCCCACTTCAGTGAACAGCTGTTAATGATCGCTTCTTTGACGTTTTCAATCAGTTCTTAAACAGAAAATGCACGCAGGGCACAGCAGCAACAGGAAGCATCCACTGCAGTGGACTTCGTGCTTTTGTAGCCTCAGGACTGACTGAGAACACGAAAGAAGCGTCATTGACATCTGCCCAATGCAGCGGACATATGTAACGCAGCTTTAAATTATGAAACTTACTTGGGACCTCCGTTCGGTATGCTAGGCAGAGGAACCGCTTGGGCTCTGATGCACTCTCTAAGATGGCTTGCCATGAAAGGCAACCACAGGGACGTAGAATATCGTCGACGTACCACTGTGCCGTAAGGGTGCGACGGACGACAACCAATGGGTCCTACTATGAAAAGAAATGACACCCTGAACCATCACTACTAGTTGTCTGGCGGTATGGCAAGTGACAGGTTGGTATCACATTGCTGCCTGGGGAGTCTCCAGATACGCCTTCGGCCTGGAATCTCATTGACTAGAGTAGAACTGTGTTCAGTGATGAGTCCCGCTTCGGACTGAGCCTCGATTACCGGCGAAGATGTATCTAGAGACTCCCCGGACAGCAGTGGGATACCAGCCTTACGATCGCCCACCGTATGGCTTGACAACGGGGAGTGGTGGTCTAGGGTGTTAGTTCTTTTCATAGCACGACCCCTTTGGTCGTCATCCGCGGCGACGATATTCCACGTCCCGTTTTGTTGCCCTACATGACAAGCCGTCCTGGCCTTATATTTCAGCAAGGTAATGCCCGCCCGCGCACGGCGAGAGTTTCTAGCGCTTGTCGTCGCGCTTGCCAAACCCTATATTGCTAGCAGGGTCGCTCCACAATTGAGAACATTTGGAGCATTATGGGCAGGGCTCTCCAGTCAGCTCCTGTATCTGAGGCTACTGGAAAGGTGATGGTGAGGTTTACTCTCAAAATTCCAAGAACTTACATTCCTAGAAAAGTCAGGCAATATATTAGTCCATCCTGTATACATGTCTAATAAGCCCGACAGGAATATCAGAAAAATTCCAGCTTTGCAGAGGCATAGGAACGGGAAACACACGAGTGACTGCAATGGTGGTGAAATATAAGGGTTGAGTGAGCGATTGACCCCCTTTTTCTACAGCGCTATGGATCTTATGGAGGAACAGAGCGAGCTGGGTTTCACGAGATCTTTGTTTGCGCAACTGATGTTGAATTTTGTAGAGGAGATTTTCGTTCTCAAGAAATGACGTAATTCTTAAACATAAAATATGTTCCATAGTTCTACAACAGATTTTACATTCGTTGGTATAGTGGGCAGTAGTGACAAGGGCTGGGTGCCGTTGGGCTTGGCTAAACATACTGACAAGACAAAACAGCAGACGCCACGATTCTGATTTTCTTGACGAGCTTTTCAGGTTGTTTTTGACCATCCTGTATAAGTTAACTGGCCAAGAACAAAATCGTTACATTGTCCCACTATAAAGCAGTCGTTACTTTCACTCCATACTCCAGAAAAAAATTTTAATGATGGACAACAGATGTAATTACGAGGTTTGTTGAAAGATTAAGTCATCATTGCACTCAACGTAAAATTCGAACAGTGGATTTTTCGAAGCAAGGTGCAGGGAAACAGTAGCACAACTATAGACGATATTTTTGTTCATTTTTCATTACTAGATGGGCATTCTGTTAGTAAAAGGGAGAATGGCCTCTCAGACCACAATGCACCAAATTTAATACTAAAAGGCTTATGTACTCAAACAAATGTTATATGTAATTACAAACTATGAAGAAAAATCCAATAGCAATAGAGAATTTTGTAAACCTTGTTAAGGAACAAGAGTGGCAGGATGTCTATAGTGCTGATAACATAGATGACAAATATAATGCTTTCCTTAACACATTTACCATGCTCAATTGCAATTTTTTCTTTAGGAATGTTCAGTTTCCTGAACGATTAAAGTACTCTGTAATAAAGCCGCTTTATAAAAAGGGAGAAAAGGATGATGCAGACAATTTTAGCCTTAATTTTTATGCCAGCAGTGTTTGCTAAAGTTATTGAAAAGGCTGTAATGTAAGGATAAGTGATCATTTCGTTTTATATAATTTGCTGTCAGATGTACAGTTTGGTTTTTTAGACTGTTAAAGCAGTTTCTGAAGTAAGTGATAGTTCGACACGAAAAGTAGTCTACTTTGCTTATTTTCATTCGCTTGACGTTTGGTATCATGTTTTGGGGTAACTCTTTTCACACTCAAAGGGTATTTTGAGCTCAGAAACCGGCAGGCCGGCCGAAGTGGCCGAGTGGTTCTAGGCGCTACAGTCTGGAACCGCGCGACCGCTATGGCCGCAGGTTCGAATCCTGCCACGAGCATGGATGCGTGTGATGTCCTTAGGTTAGTTAGGTTTACGTAGTTCTAAGTTTTAGGGGACTGATGACCTCAGAAGTTAAGTCCCATAGTGCTCAGAGCCATTTGAACCATTTTGAGACCGGCGGTTCGGGTAATGGGTGGTGTAAGTTAGCGAACCTCTTGTTGACCCCTGTTCATTATTCTGGGTATTCTGATATTGGCCTCTCAGTATACATATTCTTTAATGTCGTTTCTTATTAATAGTATCACCTTATTCCCAGGAATTAGCTGATTTTACTCAGTTAAAACTAGGTGGAAATCCAGTCTGCATTTGAATTACACGTCCTTGACTCTTGTGCAGAAAGGCCTGCAGTATTCTGCTGCATTCATTTTTAATAATCTAATACAAATATTCAAAAATCTTAGCAGTAATCCACGTGCTTTCAAATCTAAACTGAAGAGTTTCCTCATGGGTCACTCCTATTCTGTCGAGGAGTTCCTTGAAAAATTAAGCTGATTCCAGTGTTATATTGTTGACTGCGTTTATACAAACTTATTTCCTACCGTCTTTTTGTAATTCATAAACATTTTATTTTATCTATTATTACATTTCTGTAGTAATAATATGTATTGACACGTTCCATGACCATGGAGATTTGCTCCTCGATTTGGTTCTTCGGAAATAGATGTATAAAAAATAAATAAATAAGAATTCACTGGAAAGTGGTGGTGGTAGTAGTATTTACTCAAGTCTCTGTCTTTTTTACTTGGTATACGCATCCACACATTCACCACTGTTGTATTATCATTATTGCAAGAGTTTTCCTGTTACACAGGGAATTACATTTTGCTTAAGTTTTTTCATCAAGAAATATTTTTCAGATGAGTGTTTTAAGGAGATGAAGAAGGATTTCATAACTTACCACTTGCTTAGAATGTCCAGCATTCGGTGTAAATTGGTCTGCGGAGCGGCAACTATCTCGTATGACACAAACGCCTTCGACGTCTGATAGACTGTATGCTATTTTCCCGTTTCGTAGTGATAGTTCTACGTAGTTAATACCGAATGTATTGTGATCGAGTCGGTCCATCTCGTGTATCACGCGAAGGGCGGAAGTACGTGTTCTGCGGAGCGATCTAACAGCTGCTAAGTGCAGCAATTCCGGAGAAATGTTCTGTGGTTTCCCTTCCTGGAACAAGATGTGTTCGCAATCGTTTCGTAAGACGGACGTTGTTACTGCTACACGAGAACAGCGTAACATTTGCATTGGTGAATTATATCTTACGTAAACTTTTATACTCACCAGAGAACTGCATTTATCAAAAAGTTTCTAACATATACGGGTAATTTCGAGCTTATTTCACTCTTCCGTTGCAAGCTGTTCGACGAATGACTTTTTACTCCATTAATGTCCGTAATGTCCGAATAAAATAAGGTTGGCTAGATTTCCCTGTACACACACGGCATTGCGTTTTGCTGTGAGAAACCTGTTAGATTTAGGCTTGAAAGCGAAACTGAAATGGATAATAAATTCAAATTTTTTCATATAAAGCTACTGCTGTCTGCGAAGTTTTCTTTGCCTCTTAGCTCCTCAATCCTTAATGACCAGAAATTCGATTCCTTTCCGGCAGGCAGCGATAGTGACTGACTCTCGCGCTACTACTCTCTGGAATCAACTGACTGATCGTCTTAAGCCGGGAAACGTCTCTTATGTTGGAGTGCAAACTCGCTAAGGTCCGGTGATGCTTCGTGTTAGGGAAATCACAAGTAGCTTTCAAATTTTAAAAGTGGTCGGATGTTGTTACGAAAAAAAAAATTGATACGTTGCGCCGTTTCCGAGTTATTTAGCACTGAAGTTAGCCATTCGCGCAAATTCAAGCAGGCTTTCAGAGATGGAGTCTCCAATCTTGACCTTCGTTTGGTTTCCTCTGCCCCAACAAACGTAGCTTATTTTCCCTAGCTAATATTTATCACTTCCAAAAAAGCACGTTTTAGCTGGTAATGAGTATTTGAACAAATAGTAATTCACGGACCCACAGAAGACTGCATGTTACCGCAATTTGGCGCGTGCAAGTACTTGAATTTGTAACTCTTACAAGCTTTTCAAACTGTTTCGGAACACTCGGTATACGTCTATTTTGTACGTAGAGCAAAGCGTCCACGGAAACAGAGTTGACACAAATATGTAACATATCTTAAATTAAAATTACCTTTTTATGTATCGAAATACTATTGATACCTAGTGCTACAAGCTACATACCGGTAAAACAAAGTATTGAACAGTAGCTACTACGAGTGTTGCTGCACACAGTATTGTATAATCATTTAGGATGGCAGTACTGCACACCAAATACCAGTTCAGTACCTTGATGTCTTTGATTTCTGTTAGTTAACAGCCAGAAAACTGAGAAGCCAACAAAGCGCTGTATGAGCTCCCTCACGTAAGAAAACTCAAAAGCTGATAGCTGTTGTTTTTTATCGAGACGTAGTTCCTGCATATTATTCGAAGAAGTTATGGTAATTTAGCTACACTGGTATCAAATTTCTGAACATGGTTCCTAAATCCATGACCTCGCTTCGCGTGAATGTGCCTTTTTAATATGAACTGGAAACTGGCCAGAAGAAGTACTATTTTCTAACAGTGAAGGGAGGGGAACTGTGAATAAGGATGATGAAAGAGTACTGTAGTTGAAATTTCTTCAAAAAATTAAAAGAAAATTGACTTCACTGTAAAACTTTTCTAGAAGCTATCGTATTCCTTACGCGTTAATATTTTTCAACTTAATAATCTAGAATTATTTTACATGTTGTCTGAGTTATCGCTGACTGCATCTGCATCTAGCACTTTGATGTATCCACATCCTCCGTGACGCAGTGCAATACTTTCAAAAACCAGAGCTAAAAGAATAATTGTATTTATAAAATACGTTTTGGACATTAATCTAAAATTAAAACAGAAGACTGAGGATCACATCTCCACAGACATACAGACTTCTATAAAAGTTATTTAAAAGAAACAGCAGCCTGTTCCTTTTTTTTTTTTTTTTTTTTGCATTTATATTTAAGTTTACACGCGTTTCGGGCTTTCACCCATCTTGAGTTCGCGTAATACATATTTAAATCTTCAGTATATCGTTGAAACATTGACAGCAAAATGGACGTTGCAGCTGCCTTTCTATTCTACTTGTTATTCCGATTTTCGCATTTGTAGATGCGACGCAAACACTCTTTTCTTCCACAAAAACAACCCAGTTCCCGCCACATCTACAAACGCGAAAATCGTAATAACAACAAGCAGAACAGAAAGCAGCTGCGGCATTCAATGTGCTGACGATGTGTTAATGATGCACTGAAGACTTAAGTATGTTTAGGCTAACTGAAGATGTGTGAAAACCCGAAACGTGCACTTGCTTAAATAAAAATACATAAAATGTGTCTGGTTGCTGTATTTCTTTAAGTAATACAGTCCACAGCCTTATGGAGCTCAACAATTAGTAAAATGGATAAATTATTGTTCCAGGATAATGTTGATGCAGCCTGCTTTCAAAACACTTTTTCTCTTTAAATCGTTTTAGACATCATCCTAAAAACATGATGACAACTCTCTGGTAGGTAATATTTCAGGAAACTATACAATGCTCTCGGACTGTATAAATAATCTTTATCTTGATTATCAAGACGTTCTGCTCCGGTATCACATTATCTGTAACAGATTTGGTTCTCTGAAAAAGAACCGACTCAGTTAGAGCCTAATTAAGTGTCGAAATAGACTTACCACAGCACATTCCGCTCCAAAAGTTGAAACAAACTCAGGAACATTAGCGAACAGTAGGGCCGCAACAGTTACCTACCTACACGTACGTCGACAGGAAATACACCGTACGAGGCTGGTTTAATAAGTCTGGTAAATTTCCAAGAAAGAGTGGAACAATTTTGTTGCACCTTCATGGTTGACGAGCTTGGTTATTCCATGGATCGTAGAAAGAAATTCGATAGTGTACAGCCGTCTGAATTGATCAGTGTGTCGACTGCGACAAAAAAGGAAAAAACTGAGTTTCTTGTTGCTATTTAACATTTTCATGTGAAGAGTTGGACTGCCACAAAAATCAAAACAGAACTGCATAAAGTTTACATGTTTCTGCATCATCATTGAAGACCATTTACTTTTGGATTAATGAATTTAAACGTACTCGGACAAGCGCTGAAGACGAAGTGCACTCCGGATGTCCAGTTGAAGTCACCACAAAGGCAACTATTGACAAAATCCATGATATGGTGACGCAAGATTGCCGAATAAAAACTCGTGAGATGGCTGAGACTGTAGGCATCTCAACTTAGCGAGTGCGTAATACGCTGCACAGAGAACTGACTATCAAAAGGCTGTGTGCGATGGCTCGAAGTCGACCAAAAGCGTATCCGGTACAACGCTTCAACACAATGTCTGGCGACGTTTTCTCATAAACCATGAGACATTTTGAGCCGATTTGCGGCTTCTGATGAAACCTGGTTCCATCATTACGCAGAAGAGTCAAAAAAGCAGTCAAAACAATCAACCTAGGCTGGTGAAAGTGCACCGAAGAAGACAAAAACCCTTCTGTCAGCTGGTAAGGTGACAGCCACTGTTTTTTTGTTGTTCCTAGGGAATAATCCTTATAGATATCTCGAAACAATCCAGAACCATAAATGGACCCTTTATGCTTCATCGTTCGATAGTTTGAAACTTGCGTTGGCTGAAAGAAAACGAAGGTTGGCACTCAAAAAGTACTCTTTCAGCAGGATAAAGCACCATCCCACACAGCAGCGATAATAAAGGCGGAAGTGCATGAATTTGGCTTTGTTCTCCATCAACCCTATTCATCAGACTTAGCCCCATGTGACTTCTACTGTTCCCTAAATGGCTCTGAGCACTATGGGTCTTAACTTCTGAGCTCATCAGTCCCCTAGAACTTAGAACTACTTAAACGTAACTAACCTAAGGACATCACACATACCAATGCCCGAGGCAGGATTCGAACCTGCGACCGTAGCGGTCCCACGGTTCCAGACTGTAGCGCCTAGAACCGCTCGGCCACACAGTCCGGCACTGTTCCCTAACTTGGCACTTCGGCTTGCTGGGAAGAAACTATCATCGAATGAGGAAGTGATAGTTGGAGCCATCGAGAGTTGGCAGAGTTAGCAGAGTTTGACAGAACCTGTTTTCCCGATGGGATGAAAAAGCTGGTGGATCACTGGACCAAGTCTATATCCGTCAAAGGAGACTATGTCGAGAAGTGAGATGTATTGTTTCCTCTTATTTTTACCAGTTTTATCAAACCACCCTCGTCGATTGCTGCGCACGATCACATTAACAATCGTTTGAGACTTCAGGGAAGTTCACTGTGTTTTAGACACATGGTTGCGAATTTACGTTGGTTTGAATAATCGAGGCATCGACATTTCCAAAATGCGTTGTTATAAAGATAACTTTTCGTGCTGCTATGTACTTTCTCGCCCACCTCCATAGTTATAGGGTCTGCGTATCTCGTAAGCTGAGGACGCAGGTATTACGCTCAGAACTGCCAGGAACTTTTCTCTAGTGGGAGGATTGGAACATGGTCTACACAGCCTCGTGATGGCAACTGAGGACTACCTGAGTGGGAAGTAGCGGTTCCAGGGTCAGAGAAACTAACAGCGACCGGGAGAGCAGTGTGCCGACACCCTGCTCATACATAACAGATCAGAGGATGACGCGGCTGCCGGCGGTGCTGAATCGACTGTCAGGGCCAGTGCGCGGTTCTGATACACTGCTGTCAGGGAATCAGCGAAAGCTTCCGTTTCACTGTGTCGCGAGAAGGTTTGTGAAATTTCCTGGTAAACCACAAGTAGTCGTAGGCTGCTCCCAGGAATACCGCTCTTTTCCTCATTCTCACACAGTATGACACTGGTTGATTCTGCAATCGGAAATGTCTGACACCAGAGAAACGATTGTACTTCTCTACAGTATGCTATGACAAAGTGACATACGAACTTCCACAAGCAAGCTGTCAATTACTTCAGCTGGAGGTAGCAATTTTTAAAGGTAGAATCCAGGATGAAGGTAAAACTACGGAAATTTCACGTACGTCCTGCTGGCAATGCAGTGAGTAAAATATTAACGACATTATTTACATTCGCAAACCTATCGTTTTACGTTCCAGCCATATAAGTAGTTACTTTGTTCTCAAGGGGGTCCAACCAGACGAAATTTTAATGACAAATTAGGGAGTTTGTGGGAGAGTAATCTGACAAAGCACCGTAGAGTGGTGTATTGCTGCAGACTCAGCAAAGTCGCTCATCTAAAGCAGTTATTTTCTTCCTTCTTTATAAGGAATTACTGACATTCACAGATGCTAATCTCAACGGCCACTACGTAGGCAACAACGCATTTGCTGCACTACCCAAACTGGTGTAATGAACACATTACAACCGCTAGTGTTGTCTTGGAACTAATAAAGAGAAGTCGACTATTTTGTTAACTATAAGAAGGCCTTTGCTATTACGTCATGTAATATAATGGCCTTTCAGCCTGATAAAAAAGTGATAAATTACTTACATGCCCTCTCACGCACAAGGAGAGTAAACAGTTGTCACAGCAAGAGATATCCCAATCGGGCAAACTAAATTCCAAGAAGGCAGTGACAGTACTCCGTTTTTGGGAGCTCTGTTTTGAAATCATGTGTAAGAGCACGTAACAGAAAACAAATTGAAACGTCACGCTCTAAGGCATAATATTTAAAGATAATGATGATAATGTTTGGTTTATGTTCACAATCGTTTGTGCGTCTTCTGTTTGATGACTTGAATGTACATGCACTTTCAGGAGAAGAGGACGTTGTAGGGGAAGTTTTCACGTCAGAACTCAAGAAAGTTCGATGATGATGGTGATAGACATACGAGCTTCACCACCTAATCAAATGTATCCGGATACCTTGTAAGTAGGCTGATAAGGTTTTTATGTTGGTAACGCCACGTAGTGCTCTGTAAGAAAATTACTGACTGTGCTGTGTGCAGTCTGTGGCTGGTTGGACTCCTTGTTGGGATATTCGCTATCGTAGTGTTGGGCATTTGGGTGTGAACAGCGCATAGCGTTGGGCAGTTGGAGGTGAGCCGCCAGCAGTGGTGGATGTGGGGAGAGAGATGCCAGAGTTTTGAGAGCAGACGATCTCGACGATATATATATATCTGTGTGTGTGTGTGTGTGTGTGCGTGTGTGTATATATATATATCAGCCAAATTACACCATTACGACACGGTGGTGCTCCCCGAGGCACTATATGCAGCAGAGACCACACTAATCCTAGGGCATACACGTATCAGACAATTAGAAAAAGTAGAACGGAAAATACTTAGGAAAATATTTGGCGCAACTAACAACAGTGGAATATGGATCAAGAAACCTACAGAGGAACTGTACAAACATACGGAGACAATCACAGAAAAGATTAGAAAACGCAGACTACAATTCTATGGACACCTATACAGAATGCCATCACACAGGCTGACCAAACAGATCTTTGACTGGGTAACCACTAGAAACAACAAATGGGTGGCAGAGGTAGAAAACGACCTGAACCAACTCAACATAACAGCAGACACAATAAACGACAGAATAAAATTCAGAAACATCATTAAGAAAAGTAAACTACATGAAATACAATGTGACAAACGAACAGGCATGAAATGGACCGAAGAACGCAAGCAAGATCACAGTCAGAAGATGAAAGAAATATGGGCAACCAAAAAGGCAATCAAGATGAAGCCGAAGACACAAAGCCGACAAGAAGCATGGACAGAGGACCGGAAACAGAAACACAGCGAGCGAATGAGGGAAGTTTGGGCAGCAAGGAAGGCAGCAGCCGGCCGCTGGTGGCCGAGCGGTTCTGGCGCTACAGTCTGGAACCGCGCGACCGCTACGGTCGCAGGTTCGAATCCTGCCTCGGGCATGAATGTGTGTGTTGTCCTTAGGTTAGTTAGGTTTAAGTAGTTCTAAGTTCTAGGGGACTTATGACCTCAGCAGTTGAGTCCCATAGTGCTCAGAGCCATTTGAACCATTTGGAAGGCAGCAAAAGGAACTGGCCATGTAGTTTAATCCAAATGCGCTCTTTAAGGGCAAAACACCAATAATAATAATAATAATAATAATAATAATATATATATATATATATATATATATATAATGACTTTTGAACACTATTAAGGTAAATAAATTGTTTGTTCTCTATGACAATCTTTCATTTGCTAACTATGCCTATCAGTAGTTAGTGCCTTCAGTAGTTAGAATCTTTTATTTAGCTGGCAGTATTAGCGCTCGCTGTGTTGCAGTAGTTCGACTAACGAAGATTTTTGTGAGGTAAGTGATTCATGAAAGGTACAGGTTATTGTTAGTCAGGGGCATTCTTTTGTAGGGATTATTGAAAATCAGATTGCGTTGCGCTAAAAATATTGTGTGTCAGTTTAGTGATGATCAGAATACGTAAAGAGAGAAATGTCTGATTACGTTTAGTTTTGCTCAGCTGTTTGAAAATCAAATAACGTAAGAGGTTTACCAGCACAGTAATTTATAATTTTTCTAAGGGGACGTTTCAACCTATTATTGGACATTAGTATGCGTTGTGTCCACCCTTCGCCACTATGACGGCTTTGCTAGGGAGTCTTTCAGTAAGCTGTCTGAATGTCTATGGCAGGCTATTGTTCCCCAAGGGCTTCATAGAAGGTTGTGATGTTGGACGCTTGAGTCTGGTGCGAAGTCGACGCTCTGACTCAACCCAAAGGTGTTCCATTGCTTTCAGGTCGGGACTCTGCGCAGGCCAGTCCATTTCAATATCATAGATGGAGCATTATGACAGGGCGCATCGTCATGTTGAAACAATCATCGCCTCTGAACTGTTATTCTACTGCGCACGCTACACAACGCTGTAGGATCCACGGCGTGAACAGCCCGATCGAGATGATCCTAAAGATTTTCGACAGAGTTTAAATCCGGGGAGTTCGGTGGCCAGGTGTGTACAGTAAATTCATCCTGCTGTTCTTCGAGCCACGCATGTACACTGCAAGCTGTCTGAGACGTCGCACTGTCTTGCTGTCGTGCTAAGAAAAAACAGGTTGCACGGAAGTGCGGACATGATCCCAAAGGACAGATGCATAATTGTGTTGACCCATTGTGGCTTCCAGAATAAAGAGATCACCTAGGAAATGCCCTCCGGCCTGGAACCTTCCGACAATTGTTGCCGGGCATTTGTTTTCAGGCGTTTCACGCTGTACACGCCAACAGCCATCGGTCCGATGGTGCATAAAACCAGATTCCTCTGAAAAGGCCACCTGCTGGAGTGCAAATTCCAGCCTTCGTCGCCGATTAACAGCAGTCAGCATGGGTACATGAACTCGGCACCTGCCCCTATGCAGAAATGTTTCCTGAACGGTCGTTGAGAAGATGCTGTTGGCAGCCCCTTGGCCCATGCGGGCGCTCAGTTGCTCAGTAGTTGCACTTCTGTTCGTTCGTACACATCTCTCCAGCCGCCATTAACCCCTGTCATCTATGACCGTTTTTGGATAGCTTGATTTTGTCAAGCATGGTATAATTTAACCACAGCAGCATGCGAATAGTTTACAAATTTAGCTGTTTCGGAAATCCTTCCACCCTTGGCCCGTAAGCCAATGATCATGCCCTTTTGGACGTCAGATAAATCGCCTTTACTAGTGCTGCCACCTTCCTTCTGTGAATAGTTAGTGCACGCTGGCGTCGAACGTAGGCGGTGGTCACATTGATGTGACTGGATTGTGTATAATAACACTGATATACGTGAATTTTAGAATTTTCCCGGCGAATTGACTGTTCAAACAAATTTCTGACTGGCAGGTGCCCAGTTGAAATATCGTGCGAGATATCGAACGACGGCCGGCTGCAAGCCCGAAATTTGTTTGAACAACATTGACATAGTGCGCGTATTTATCCTCTTATTTCAGTAGTCGACATTCAAAGACAGCTGTCTTCATCTATTGGTCTTTTTCAACTTCAACAGAAGTGTATAATCGTCCACTTTTTCAAAAATCATTACAGAACAGACATGATCCATAATACAAGAATAAAGCGACATACATAATTTAATTACTTGCACCTCTCTTCACTAGAGCAACAGCATCATCACCATCGTCATTTATCATCTTTCTTTCAAAGATTAGGCTGTTGCCTGTTTCGAACTCACAAAAAAGCAAAATCATTCGCACGTTTTTCCAAGTCTTCCGATATCTCTTTTCCCATTCGGCTTGTAGTTCAGGGTATTCTGGTGAATTTTGTGACCTGGCCTTCGCATGAGGTGTTGTCTCCAATCTTCACGATATTTTTGATTTTTTTTCATTATGTCGAAAATATGTAATTCTGTTCTAATATCTTCATTTATAATCGTATAACTTATTGTGCACTCTTCGCGTTCGTTAGGAACCTCATCTCGGCTGTTCGATTTTTTTTTTTTTGTGGTAACCCAATTTTTGCTTCTATAGTATAACACTGGAACCGCCGTCACTTTACAGAATTTCGTAATGGTCTCTTTTTGTACTTTATGGCCACTATTCTGCTAATGGTACCACAGACAGCTTGGAATCTGTCTCTCTTGTTTTCAGTATCACTGTGAAAATCAAAGCTTATAGCACAGACTAAATAAGAGATTTGAGAGACTTATTCTAAAACTGAATTATCCAAAACAATTTTTGGTCTGTCCGTGTATTTCCCTCGAGACACCATTACTTTCGTTTTATTACGAGAAAATTTAAAGTTGTATTTCTTGCATTTTCATTCAGTTGGTATGCTGATATTTGGATGTCATACTGAAAATAATAACGATGTCATCTGCAAACAAAAGTACATTCAGGTATTCCTCATCCGTTTTCTTAATTCCTCTGTTTACTTTGCATTTTAATTCACGAAGCATGGAGTCAATATAAACATTAAAGACGATAGGTGATAGTACACGATGATTAATAATTATTCCTTCTAATCAATTCCTACCCGTGTTATTACACCGTGTATACTTTTGTAAACACTTTTCACTACATCTAGTAGGTGCTAAGGATATTCACATTCAGACATATGGGCTATCACGGCTCACACAGTCGAAAGCCTTTTCAAGCTCGATAAAGGCCATAAGCGTTTCTATATTAAATTCTCTGTATTTTTCTATAACATTTTTAATTACAAACGCATTGTCTGTGCATGAACTACCTGATCTAAATCCTGTCGTTCTTCCGTAATAGTGGCTTCTGTGATATTATTCATGCGGTTATTGATTATCTTTGAGTATAGTTCGTAGCCATTGCTTGAAAAACTGATACTACGGTAGTTTTTACACTTATTACGCTTCCCTTTCTTGCAAAAAGAGAGGACTTCTGATGTATACCAAGGGTTTGGGATATTACAGTTGAATGTATCTTGTGATAACGTCCCATGTTTAATTAGTCTGCACTTATTCCGTGTGTTCCAGTAGTTTTTCCGTTCTTCATGCCTTTCAAAGGCGCTTGTAGCTTCTCCATAGTAACTGAATATACTGTTTCATTGTATCATCTTCGGCCTTCTTTGCACACCGTAAGTCTATGTAACGACTTATCCATTGTTTATTGGGTGTAATTTTCAGTGAGGCAGTGTCTTTTTCTTCCTTGTGTGTCGAGTTCTAAGACATTAGCGAACGAGTCCCACTGCCCTTTGTAGGCTTTGGGTAACTGTTTGTTCCGCAACGTTTCTTGTTATTTTGTACATTTCCCATCTCTCTGGTGTATTTGTCTGTAGGAACTTCAAATGAGCTAATTGTTTTTTAACGGCTTCTGTAATTTCTGTGTTCCAAATTATGAACTACTTTTTCCCGTCTGTCTTCTCTCCTTTACCAAGTGCTTCTGAGGCCGCTTCGATGATGCAGGTCGTAATATTATTCAATTCTATATCGATGTCCTTATTGACTAGTAGTGAAGCAAGCTTTTCCTGAAGTCCTTACTGATAAAGTTTCATAATCCTATACTTCTCCTATATCCCATAGGAGAAGTATTTTGAACAACTCCTCTTGTGGCTTCGCTTGGAAATTCTTTGTTTTCTTCGATTTTGATAGTAGTCTTGTGTTACTGCCTAAGGGAAGTGATCGCTACCTGTGTCACTTCCTCTATAACCACGAATATCTTGCATGAGATTCTTCATTTTATCATTAATTAATATACAGTCAATCACAAACCTTAATCCTCGTGAACTCCTAAAAATTTTCTGGATGTCTTTCTTTCAGTAAAAAGTGTTAGTAATTTTAAAATAATTAAAACAGGCAACTTGGTGTAGTCCTGTCCACTATTACTAAGTCTTTTCTCCAGTCTTTTTTGTTCCTGGTATAGATACATTTACAACTCTTGCATTACGATCGCCAGCGATGACAATATGTTCTGCCTTGTTAATTTTGTTCACTTCTTTCTGAAGATCATCGTAAAAAGTGTCAGTATAATCCTTGATTCCCTCCTCCGAACAGTATACATCTATAACTGTTACGTGACCTCCTGTAATTAGAAATCTGCCATTATCCTTTCATTTACGAAGCTGTGCTGGCGAGTCTTTCTTCTCAATTTATCATTGGCTAAAACTGCTGCTCCAGCACTAAGTCGTCTCCTTCGTGGGAAGCCGCCACCATCCAGTAATTTGTCAAATATTTTGTTCCTTTTAGTTTTTTCTTAGTTCCTGTTATTATTGCAATGTCTGTTTTCCTCTGAGGACTTGATTTAACTCGCTTTCTTTGTTGGTCTATCCGCCAACATTCCACGTTACCAAAGACATATAATCCGCAATGCCAAATAGTATGTCCTTTAAGATTTTCCGGTTATCACCAGTCGATTCAGTCCTGTATCTGAGGCTGTCTGTGAGTTGGCCAGTAATTTCATAATCCCGCGGCTGCGTTACAAGCGCAGCGCTGGCTAAGTCGCATGATGGGGCTGCCACCTGTAGGTATCGCGACCTGCCTGGTTTTCTGTCGTGGTTATCTCCCTTAGGGAAGCTGGCGTCACCGCGCCCCTAGAGCCCTCCCTGCCCTGTGTTGCGGGACACTTTTTGTCTGACTCCTCAGTCGAGACCACTCCGTCTTTGGGGACCCTTTCTATTGCTGCTCTACCGCCAGTTTAGCTCTCGACTTCGTCGAAGCACGCAAACCCTCCCTTCCGGTATTGTAGGTGTCTTCGATAATGCGGTCTCCCTGGGAATGGAGGGCTCTGTAATGAGTGATATTTTTCATAGTAAAAACTGATGTAGTCTGTGCTTATGACGGGACATTTTAGTAGAAGAATTTTAGTTCTATGTATCTCTTGAAGAGTGGCTTGCTCAGTCTTCTTATAACTATTGGAAAACCATCAGATTTTAAACCTTTTTTTTTTTTTTTACTCATCTTGCAAGTAACTGAACTAGTAGCGACCTTCATCTTCATTAGGTCAGAGCCCCCTGTCTGCAAATGAAAGGAAGAAAATTGTGCATGTTGAAGCATGTATAATTGTTACAGTAAATCGACGAAAGTATATCACTAAAAATGCGAGTAAGTATGCCTGTTAGCAAATCTCTTCACTAATCATTCCCCGGTTTGTTCGCATGTTTTGCACTTCAAAAAGGCATAGATGTTATTTTACTTGTTTATCTCATTAGAAAAAATTATGTCAATCTACCTGCCACTGAATATAAGGATGCCATATTTCCTTACATGTTTAACTAAATTATTCCAGGTCACCTAAAATATTAAGATCACATTCAAACCTTCATGTAAATCATAAGCATTATTCATTAAACTAAGAATCGCTCATTACGTAATCAAGTAGCTTAGCAATGCGACATGGAAGAGAAAATACATTTGTATTATTAATGCGAACAGGGCAGCTTTGGAAATAATGTGTACGCGCCATCGATGGTTTGTCGTTGACACTGGATTGCCCAGGGGAATTTGAGCTTCAGTATTGAACAATGATATGGGTTTATAATGGTTTTATTACTAAAAGATAATAAATAGATAAAAAATGAAATACAAAATAAGAGGTTTCCATGGAAATAAATCGCTATATTAGACAGCCAAAACTCCAGTTATTTGTGGACACGACGCCCGGAAGTAAATGCGGCATTAAGGACGTCAGCAGATGCCCCGAAAATGCTTGTAGGCGAGGAAAGCGTCCCAGCCATGTAGTATCCCAAGCACCACGCCCAGCACCTGGAACAGTGGAGGACCACCCGTTTACATTGCTTGATTTACCATCTCTGCGATAAATGCTGTAAGTCGGAATGTATTCTCTATGCAACAGTTACATAAAATTATGTCATGATCGCAGCACTGACCATCGTTTACTAATACGTATTTGACTACTATTTCGTGAGAAACATTTTTATGATCTCTTTGACGAAATTCTATGAACACGTATGTACTCTTTTGTTCAGAAAATCATAGGACCCAGTTGCATCCATGGCAGAAATGCACCTTAGAACAGCATTTAAATATTTATATCACAATCTTAAACTTCGAACTAGAAATATTACGAAATATGACTCCATTTTTAATAAATCAGTTTTATGACATTTTAAAAAATGCATGTAATATCATACCACTCTGCAGCTGATCATTCCATTACTACATATATCTCCAGTGCTAAATAAAGTTAATATAAGACAGACAGACTGAATCTAGCATAGGTGTATACTTGCAGTCGAGTCATAACTCACATACCGATATGATGCCGCAATGCCGAAGACCTTCACAACATCGTTAACTTTGAAACCATTGTGGTAGCACCACCTTAGCACATAGAGGGCACACTGAGTATACATACGATTTTAAAGTTTTTAATTGATATTTTATACAATATTTAAGTAGTTCCATGGTTGTAAAGAGAATCTTATACATAACTATTTTTGTGTAATTATTGTACTTTGTTTTTCTTTTACGTTTTGACGATTATGTGAACCCGTTTTACACTGATTGATTGACGTGATGTAGAGGGAGAAGAGGTAGCGGATCATCTTCGTATTTAACCGTATGCCCGTCACCTGCTGGCACCAGTTGACATCACAGCAGCTGAGAAGAGTGCTCCAGCTGCCATCTTCGGAGGATGCCATGTGCATAACAAGTCTTATTGTATTTTACCCTTATAAGCATTTTGTCATATTTTATTGTCAATCTAGTAAGGTTTCTATTACTTTCCAAATTAAATTACAGTTCTGATGATGGTCATGTGATATGACCGAAACCGGTCACCTATGTTCTTGTAGCATACGTGGTGTGATCAAGACTAAATTTTAAAAAGGAAAATTTTTTAAAAATTTTTGATCACTGTTCCAAAAATGTTTATTAAAATCAGCAAATCGTCAAAAATATTAAAACACAAGTGTCTCCTACGAGCTATGTTGACAAACTTCGGCTCAGACCGGCGATGCACGTAAATTTCCTACTCCTCAAGATTTTCGAAGTCCGTGCCATTAGATCCAACATTCAAGATATTTAACCATCATTAATGAGGGGCAACAGATGACCATTCCCTCTCAAATGACACCCAAGTGAGCTATTACTTTTTTATAAGTTTGCTCCATGAATCTAGTTTCAAACCTTTCCCCGTCTAGCCTACGTAGATGCCATTGCCATAACCAAACTTGATTCTGTAAACAGCTGAGTATTTAAACTTATCAGTATTATCGTCGAAACGATACAGCAAAATGAGTTCGAGTCTCTTTCGGGTGGGGAAAACCACCTGAACCTTCGATGGGATGCACGGTCCTGGTGCGACAATAGAGATGACGTCGAGGAACTTGTACAGCTTCGAACTTAGTGCGCGAAAAAAAAAAAAAAAATGGTTCAGATGGCTCTAAGCGCTATGGGGCTTAACATCTGACGTCATCAGTACCCTAGATTTAGAACTACTTATACCTAACTAACCTAAGGACATCACACACATCCATGCCCGAGGCAGGATTCGAACCTGCGACCGTAGCAGCAGCGCGGTTCCGGACTGAAGCGCCTAGAACCGCTCGGTCACAGCGGCCGGCCCCAATGCATGACAAGGTGCAGTTCACGGTGAAGTTTGAGGCCGATGGTTCTCCAAATTCTCTTAATGGGCTCCAAACTGGTTATGGTAAACCAACTGCTACGTTACAACTACTGCTGCCGAATCTTGTACCCCTCCTGCGCGCACACGAGCATATTTATCATCAATGTTTCGTATGTTGGCTAAAATATGTTTCGAATATGGTGCTGTCAACTAAGAAATAAATATTACTGTACAGTAGGACAAGCCAGTGGTCGGTCGGTAAAGGCCATACGTGAGATGGGGGACAATTCTCAATAAAGTCAGTCATATTCCTCAAAGGATAAAATTAGACATGCGAATTTCCATGTGCTACTTCAGCGCTTGTTGCAATACGTTTGAGCACGCCTTCAGAAAAGCGAAGATTCAAATGGGTTTCCGCACACGAAAGAATCTCGGACTTGTTTTGCGGCATCGTTTCGATGACAAAACTGATTGAAGTTTTAAAACTTTATGTTTGCAGAATCAAGTCTGGTTCTTACGATGACATCTGTGTAGACCAGACAGAGAGAGATTTTGTAACAGGATTTACGGATCAAACTTATAAAAGTAATGGTGCACTTCGGTGGCATTTGCGAGAGAATGGTCATCTGTTACGCCTCATTGTTGATGGTTTAGATATGTTGCATGTTGAACTTAATGGTATGGACCTCGGCAACCTTGAAGAGCTGGAAATTTACGTACATAGCCGGTCTCAGTCGAAGGTTGTCGTCAATGAACAAGTGGCCCGCAGGAGGCAGTGGAATTTTAATATTATTGACGACTTGCTGATTCATCTGTCCCTTAGTTGTATCATATACCAGAAATTATTTCAGATTCATTTATTTCCTCATTTTATTGTAATATGTTCTGTAATATTACCGGATTTTTTAATAACATGATCACACTACTCTTTCTTTTATTTGCCATTTTTTATTGTACTAATGATTCATTTGGTTAGAAATTTCATCATTTTGCTGTAATGTCCTTTTACTTCAATTGAATTTGAAAGTGTGCGCTGCATCAGTTGGTAGGCTCAAGCACATCCCTGTGCATGAACGAAAGCAATATATGACAATGTTCATTTAAGCTGTTTTGTCAGCTTTATTACTTAGTTTTACTTTCAATGTAAAACATAGTCATATTTTATACTTTGAAAGTAGCTTTTTGCACCACCTGGCGTTGGCCTGTATAACAGCGCTTTAACATTATTCTGATATTCTTCTTATTTACGTGTTTTATATTTTTGACCCTTTGTATCTAAGTTTCCTTGGTTTCGTTGGTAATGTCATGCCGTATTTGTAAGAATAAACGAAAAAACAATTCTTTCGTGCGTTTGCACACCATCTGGTGTGTGTGTTGTTAATCTTAATCTTGGATGCATCACTTTATTCGCTGGTGTACGGACATTCATGTTGATCACTTGGCACTATTATCTTATAAATGAGTTTGTTTGCATCTAAAAAATTTTAATTAACTTCGTATTTTGATATGTATCATTTGTACACCATATATTGTCATGTGCTACATATTTTTGTATTGCGACTTTGTGACCCTCCTCTACCTTTTTCCATTCCCTCTCGCGTCTGCCCTGCCCCCCTTTATGAGTCCTCCCCCTCCGTCGGTTACCCCCCCCCCACTTAGTTTTTCCTCTCCTCCCCCCTTTTCTTCCCCTCATCTGTCCAGGTCTCCCACCCATCTGCCCTTGGCTATGGTGTGTCGTCTTCGTGCCGACTTTTTAGTGCAGAGTTTCCAGTGAGTGTTAAGTGTTGTGCGTCTTTTCCGAAGTGTTGCGAACGGAAATCATACTGTAGCAGGGTGTGATTTTTATATCTCTTGCGAACAGAAACCAGACTTTCGCCGAGTTTTTTTTTTCTACTGTTTTACCTGTCTGCTTCCTGTGCAATTTATTAGCATAGCCAACCCTTTGTTTTATTTTTTAACTTTCCACAATTTTCCACCGTTAAGTCACCGTTTTATCGCCTGCTTTATTGTTTATTATCTTCTTAAAAATTCTATATGTTGAAGAGCGGCGTACTAAGCTGCTGCCAGCCCACCCCCTTCGGGGGAATCGAAAATCAATAAAGGGGAAAAAAAAAGATCCTGTGATGACGGGGAACGCCCGAAATGCCTAATGCAGTAAAGGAGTTCAACTATCTTGTGACTGTTAGTAGCGACCTATCAGCACTGATTATGATTTTTGTCAGAATCAATCCTTGTACGCGACTTTCTGTCGCATTTAAAAAGAAAAATATCGGTAAGGAGTTCTTGAAGAAGGGATCGGTTGGTAGGACATGTTCTGAGGCATCAAGGGATCACCAATTTAGTACTGGAGGGCAGCGTGGAGGGTAAAAATCGTAGAGGGAGACCAAGAGATGGATACACTGAACAGATTCAGAAGGATGTAGGTTGCAGTAGGTACTGGGAGATGAAGAAGCTTGCACAGGATAGGGTAGCATGGAGAGCTGCATCAAATCAGTCTCAGGACTGAAGACCACAACAACATAAAATGGTTCAAATGGCTCTGAGCACTATGGGACTTAACTTCTGAGGTCATCAGTCCCCTAGAACTTAGAACTAATTAAACTTAACTAACCTAAGGACATCACAAACATCCATGCCCGAGGCAGGATTCGAACCTGCGACCGTAGCGGTCTCGCGGTTCCAAACTGAAGCGCCTAGAACCACTCGGCACTCCGGCAGGCACAACAACAACAACAACAACAACGAGTTCTTGTGGTACGGAGATCCATTCCTCCAGCAACACGCTCGACAGCTACTGGATGGTCGTTGATGCATGTGGACGTGCTGCAGCTCCCTAAAGCATCCCACAAAAGCTCGAAGGCATTTAAGTCACGGCAACAGACAGGCCAGTCCATTCGCCAAATAACATCTCGCCACAAGAGCTTTTCCTTTGCGCTGTTCAATGCGGTCGCAGGTTGACATCTACAAAAATGAAGTCGGAGCTGGATACAGCACTAAAAAGGCACAGTGGTGAAGAAGTACAGTGCGACAATAATATTGACCGGTGAGTATAACATGTTGAATTATTTGTAGGTCATTACCCCCATAAAAGACTATGGCTCCCAATACCACAATACCTTGACCACCAAACCGGTCATGTTCGACGGTATTCTTGAACGCATTCCGAGTTTCCACCGCTCGCCATGTGAGGGTACGTTCACAATCACTACGCGGACTGAGTCTGCTCTGGTCCGAAAAGATTATCGACCCCACGCCCCGTCGGTCCAGTCCCATTGTCTTGGCACCATCGCAAAAGTGCCCCCGAAGTGCGGATGTCAACGGAACACAACGTACTGCTCGCCGGGCAAAGAGACCAACACCATGCAGTCGCCTTGCCACTGTGCAGCGTGTGTCCTGTTAAATATGTTTACAATTGCACACGCTGTTCGACGTGGGTCCCTTGTTACCCTCTGCGCAATGTAGTGGACACAGGCTACTGTAGTTGACCGTGACCTACCGCTACCTCTCCTTCGGGCAGCAGTGCCTGTGGTTCGGAAAGTTCCCCATGAAAATGAAACAATGCAGTGAAAAATACCAAACTACTACGATACGCACGTCGCACTTCGTCCTTCTTCCAGTTACCCGATGATTCTTCCTCGCGTAAAGTCATCCAAGTGTTGTCTCCAGCCCACATTGTAACGTGGAGCACCACCACAGTGAGCCGTAAAACCTCGCTGACTTTTGTGGTCCCTTCAACTGCGGGCAAGCCCCATTTGGAGCTACAGTCATGCTGACATCACGCCATTTGACGTCCAACTTCCTGTGGACGACTGGAATACCTCTGGCAACACGCTCACGGACGTTCATTCATTTTCAACGAGTGCTTAATATCCTACTCCCTTCATCTAGCTCGTGCGCAACTTTACGGAAGAGTGTATTAGCCGACCGCTGTGACCGAGCGGTTCTAGGCAAATCCTGCCTCGGGCATGGATATGTGTGATGTCCTTAGGTTAATTAGGTTTAAGTAGTTCTGAGTCTAGGGCACTGATGACCTCAGATGTTAAGTCACATAGTGCTTAAAACCATTTGGCCTGAAGTACATACACACTGAAGCGCCAAAAAACTAGGATAGGCATGCGTATTCAGATACAGAAATATGAACACAGGCAGAATATGGCGCTGCGGCCGCAACGCCTGTATAAGATGACAAATGTCTGGCGTAGTTGTTACATAAGTTACTGCAGCTACAATGGCGGGTTATCAAGATTTAAGTCAGTGTGAACGCTCATGATGGCGAACGAGCGATGAGACACATCATCTCAGAGGTAACGATGAAGTGGGGATTTTCCCGCGGGACCATTTCACGAGTGTACCGTAAATATCAGGAATCTGGTAAAACAAATCGCTGTGGCCATAAACATATCCTGCAAGAACGGAACCAACGACGACTGAAGCGTAACCCTTCCGCAAACTGCTGAAGATTTCAGTGCTGGGCTGTCCCGAAGTGTCATCGTGCGGACCAGTCTACGAAACATCATCGATATGGACTTTCGGAGCCAAAGGCCCCTTCGTGTACCCTTGATGACTGCACGACACAAAGCTTTACGCTTTGCCAGGGCCCGTCAGCAACGACATTAAACTGCTGATGACTGGAAACATGTTGCCCGGTTGGGCTAGTCTCGTTTCAAATTGTATCGAGAGAATTTATGTGTACGGGTATGGAGATAACCTCATGCATCCATGGACCCTGCATGTCAGCAGGGAACTGTTCAAGCTGGAGGAGACTCTGTAATGGTGTAGGGCGTGTGCAGCAGGAATGATAGGGGACACCTAACATGTCTACACACGACTCTGACAGGTGTCACGTACGTAAGCATCCTGTCTGATCACCATGACCATTGTGCATACCGACGGGCTTGGACAATTCCAGCAGTACAATGAAACACTCCAAACGTCCAGAATTGCTACAGAGGACCTCCAGGAACACTCTTCTGTGTTTAAACACATCCGCTGCCCACCAAACTCCCAAGACATGAACGTTACTGAGAATATCTGGGATGCCTTGTAACGTGCCGTTCAGAAGAGATAGATCTCCAGCTCCCCCCGCCCCCCCCCCCCCCCGTACTATTACGGATTTATGGACAGCCCTGCAGGATTTGTGGTGTCAGTTTCCTCCAGTACTACTTCAGACATTCGTCGGGTCGAGCCACATCTTGTTGCGGCAGTTCCGCGTGCTCCCGGGGAACCTATACGATATTAGGCAGGTGTATCAGTTTCTTTGGCTCTTCAGTGTAAATTGTTATCTGTAAGCAGCACTTTCATTTATACACTCCTGGAAATGGAAAAAAGAACACATTGACACCGGTGTGTCAGACCCACCATACTTGTTCCGGACACTGCGAGAGGGCTGTACAAGCAATGATCACACGCACGGCACAGCGGACACACCAGGAACCGCGGTGTTGGCCGTCGAATGGCGCTAGCTGCGCAGCATTTGTGCACCGCCGCCGTCAGTGTCAGCCAGTTTGCCGTGGCATACGGAGCTCCATCGCAGTCTTTAACACGGGTAGCATGCCGCGACAGCGTGGACGTGAACCGTATGAGCAGTTGACGGACTTTGAGCGAGGGCGTATAGTGCGCATGCGGGAGGCCGGGTGGACGTACCGCCGAATTGCTCAACACGTGGGGCGTGAGGTCTCCACAGTACATCGATGTTGTCGCCAGTGGTCGGCGGAAGGTACACGTGCCCGTCGACCTGGGACCGGACCGCAGCGACGCACGGATGCACGCCAAGACCGTAGGATCCTACGCAGTGCCGTAGGGGACCGCACCGCCACTTCCCAGCAAATTAGGGACACTGTTGCTCCTGGGGTATCGGCGAGGACCATTCGCAACCGTCTCCATGAAGCTGGGCTACGGTCCCGCACACCGTTAGGCCGTCTTCCGCTCACGCCCCAACATCGTGCAGCCCGCCTCCAGTGGTGTCGCGACAGGCGTGAATGGAGGGACGAATGGAGACGTGTCGTCTTCAGCGATGAGAGTCGCTTCTGCCTTGGTGCCAATGATGGTCGTATGCGTGTTTGGCGCCGTGCAGGTGAGCGCCACAATCAGGACTGCATACGACCGAGGCACACAGGGCCAACACCCGGCATCATGGTGTGGGAAGCGATCTCCTACACTGGCCGTACACCACTGGTGATCGTCGAGGGGACACTGAATAGTGCACGGTACATCCAAACCGTCATCGAACCCATCGTTCTACCATTCCTAGACCGGCAAGGGAACTTGCTGTTCCAACAGGACAATGCACGTCCGCATGTATCCCGTGCCACCCAACGTGCTCTAGAAGGTGTAAGTCAACTACCCCGGCCAGCAAGATCTCCGGATCTGTCCCCCATTGAGCATGTTTGGGACTGGATGAAGCGTCGTCTCACGCGGTCTGCACGTCCAGCACGAACGCTGGTCCAACTGAGGCGCCAGGTGGAAATGGCATGGCAAGCCGTTCCACAGGACTACATCCAGCATCTCTACGATCGTCTCCATGGGAGAATAGCAGCCTGCATTGCTGCGAAAGGTGGATATACACTGTACTAGTGCCGACATTGTGCATGCTCTGTTGCCTGTGTCTATGTGCCTGTGGTTCTGTCAGTGTGATCATGTGATGTATCTGACCCCAGGAATGTGTCAATAAAGTTTCCCCTTCCTGGGACAATGAATTCACGGTGTTCTTATTTCAATTTCCAGGAGTGTATATTCCGTTATATACATGTATGTTACAAATAGGGTTCACCTAGGCGCCTCTTGCTTAGTATGCATTTTGTTACTTTACGGTGTTTGCATTGATATTACTTCACATGAGCGAAAGGTGCCTAGTTCAGAACTGTTTGCAATTTGCATGTGGAAAAGTAGAATATGTAAGTTGAAAGTGCTCCATACAAATGATAGTTTTTAATGTATTTCAGGCCGCTCATGATGTATTAGTAAACTGGGAAGAAACTCGTGTGGAAAAACAAAAACTGCCTCATTCAGTACCTAAAAATCATTGTTATAATGTTAATAGGAACTAAGGATTGGCAGACCAGCAACAGTGAAGGCGTAAATACAGTCAGAAACGCACTCAAATGCCAGAGTGTGTGTGTGTGTGTGTGTGTGTGTGTGTGTGTGTGTAAAATTATAGCCGGCCGCGGTGGTCTCGCGGTTCTAGGCGCGCAGGCCGGAACCGTGCGACTGCTACGGTCGCAGGTTCGTATCCTGCCTCGGGCATGGATGTGTGTGATGTCCTTAGGTTAGTTAGGTTTAAGTAGTTCTAAGTTCTAGGGGACTGATAACCACAGCAGTTGAGTCCCATAGTGCTCAGAGCCATTTGAACCATTTTTTGTAAAATTATAATAAGATCATTATTGTGAGAGATTTCTAGCCCGAGAAATCTTGCAACCCCTTTTTTAAGAAGTAGAAAAGTTACTACAAGATCACAGAGGCTGTTTATTTCTTATGCTTCCTCAAATTGCATCGTATCGTCAACCTGATTTGTCAGTGTATGATCCATCGATAATACCTAGCACTGAAAAGATGTCTCGCGACATCGAAAACTTCAAGTTTCGCTGCCTCTAAAGGCCACTACACAAACACAGCTAATCCTAAAGGAAGAAGCCTCTATGCTGGGTCTTGAGGATATCCGTGGCCAGACCTCAACTGACGGGTGCACATGCATTTTGATGAGAGCCACGTCAAACGAAGACATTGTAGTTGCTGTCGATTGCTCTTTCGTGATGTCCTAATGGGAGGATGCTGGCTCCTTTTTTGGGCAAGCAAATGGGAAGTTGAGGTGATTATATTTTAAACAAACATGATTCTCACGATCCTGATGTCATCTTATAGTGCATGTACAGTGTATTCATGCAGTGATTTATATTCGGAAATGAAAGATGTAGCTCTAGCTTTTTATGTTATGAACTAACTTCTCTGCAAGTATGCATAAGGGGCGAGCAATAAGTTTCCCTTTTATGGATTGTTGCGGCCTATAAGCAAAGTAGAGCGACTCTAGTGAGGGAATATAAGCACCGATAAGTAGGAAATGGATTAGTGTGGCATTCGTGTCATTACGACGTCCGTGCGGTAAGTGCGGAAACGTGAACTATCAGCGCTGTGGACAACCAATGACAAGTAGTGCCGCTGCTTCACGATAACGCCCGTCCCCATACCGCAAATGTGATGCAGAAATTACGTCAACTCAAGAGGGAGACACTAGAGCACCCGCCCTATAGTCCTGATCTCTACTCGTGCGATTATCTCGCCTTCGGTCCCTAAAAAAAGGTTATGAAGGGTCGACGTTTCCTGTCGGATAAGAATGTGCAGCGGCCGCTTACGGACTTCTTTGTGTGGCTGGCTCTGAGCACTATGGGACTTAACATATGTGGTCATCAGTCCCCTAGAACTTAGAACTGCTTAAACCTAACTAACCTAAGGACATCACACAGATCCATGCCCGAGGCAGGATTCGAACCTGCGACCGTAGAGGTCGCGCGGTTCCAGACTGAAGCGCCTAGAACCGCTCGGTCACACCGGCCGGCTTGTGTGGCTGGACACGGTGTTTTATGCAACGGGTATCTTCAACCTGGTGCATCAGTGAGTGCCTCAATGCTCACGGCTATTTTGCCTGATTAGCATACCGATTGTGGGCTGTATGGCCTTCGAACGGAAACTTTTTAATCGCCCCTTAGATAAACAAATTAGTACATTGCGATACTGCGAAACTGTCGTTGTTAACAGAGAGTCCTTGTATTCGGGAGGATGGAGGCTCCAATCCCCAGCCAGCTATCCTGGTTTAGAATTTATGTGGTTTCCTCAAATGATTAAAAAAATTACTGCAAACTACTTGCTCGATCCTTGTCAAACTAGCCCTAACTCATTGTTTGTACTCGTATCTGTGTATTTTTTGTTCTTAAGCTGTAATACGATGACATGTCCAATATCCTCGTAAAAATGATCCACTACTAGTGGTAGTGTATTGTTTATTGGGTGTGTATTGAACCGGGAACCTAGAAACGACGGAGAGGTTCATCCTGCAGTAGCCCTCAGTGGTTCACAAAACCAAAACAGGACACAGCAGTCAGTCAATCATCTCGCCACCGTCCCACACCGAACCCAGAGTTATTGTGCAGTTCGGCCCACAGTGGACCCCCGTCCCCGCACATCCCCCCTCCCCCCACCCCCCACCCCGGGAATGTCTCATACCAGACGAGTGATACCCCAATGTTTGCGTGGTAGGGTAATTATGGTGTACGTGTATGTGGAGACAGTGTTTCCGCAGCAATCGCCGAAATAGTGTAACTGAGGCGGATTAACTAGTAGTAGTAGCAGTAGCATTAGTACCAGGTGTGCGTTAAAGCTCGCTACGAAGCGCTCAAAAGAAGTGAGTCATGTAAGATATGACAAAAAAGGAGAAAAATTCACTCATACTAACCGTCTTTCAGAAATTAAATTTTTCTTCAAAGATTTTTAAAGTTATTTGTTGATGTGCATTTCTGTCTTAATATTCTGTACTGTATCTCTGCTAATGATAGAGATTCTTTCAAAAATAATTCTTATGAATTATTGCACGGATCCATGGGACACAATGGTATTAATTAATTACAAACTTACTGACAACAGAAAATTACACAATGACACTGATCCTGCTTGCAAGCAGGAAGCACAGGCTTTCCTTGTTTAGTTTTCCTGGACTCAGAAGGACACTGTAAATTTGTCGCTCTTATCTTGTGAAGGCGTATACACTTCAAGATCGGTATGTTTTAAGTCTTCCTTGTTAGACCTTTCCTTTCTGTGCAAATATTAAACAAATACGAGTAGTTCTGCGTCAAAATACACGAAAGGGCAAATAATCCTAGTCCGTCTCAAACCAAGAACAGCAGATATGACCAAGAGTTGTATTCCCCTGAAGAATTGATTAAGATCTCTGAGTGGGTCCTAGAGAGGTTCTCATGATGTCTCCCAGCTCTAGGAATGATGGGGACAGTGGCAGAGAAAACGGCAGTCAATTTATAAATGCGAAAGATAGTGATTGAAGAAACTTTCAAACACTGCCAAAAGCTGTTGTTACCAAATTTATTCAAGATGTCGGATCCATTATGGCGGCCAAAGATGTGCCAACATCGCACTGACATCATGGCGGGAAGTTCAAATTTTGGCAGGAAAATAGTTCAGTTGAAGTCCTCAACTAACCTAAGTCCATCCTTCCCTCACCCCTTCCCCTCATAAGTTTATTTCGTATACATTGCAATATATTGTTTACTCAAACAATTTGAGTGTGTTCACCTTTGAGTCCAGAGTCCAACTGGTATAGTTCATAACACCACCATCACAGGCTGCTGTTGGCTGTGCCCCTCTCTCTTTCTGTGATGTAGTCAAAGTTGGTGGGCCAGAGAAAAAGACGGCAAATTCGCTCAGTCTGCGGTGAGCTTCCCAAAAGGACAGACATACTTCTTTATTGTGTATTATGTGTTAAACGGATGAGATGTCTGTGCTGGAGAAGGGGTATATTAGCTGTAATCATGCAGGTGAGGACTGCATCAATGCCCACCTGCACAGTGCTTGGAAAGCAATGATATTTTTGGTGAGTGTATGAAGAAAACAAATACACCTCAGAAAATAACGGAGATGCTGCAGGATCGGGCTACGTTACACTTCACAACTCATGCTGATCAGTGAGTGCGCTGTAACTGCACATCATTCGATAAAAGTCCAATCAGTCTTCCAAAGTCCAAGAGGCAAGACGTTCACCCACACAGGTGCGCGCATTCCCTGCACAGGGTCTCTGTGCCTACTGGAAGAGACCACGCAACAGCTCACAGCACTGACATGCAGTACCCACAGGACACCTGCATGCAGGAAATGCCTCAGCCTTCTGTTTCACACACGGATGACCCTTGTACTTGAACAAGAACTGCTTTTGGAGTAGTGTTTAAGCAAGGTGCGGAATATTGTCACAAACAAATCTTGAAGATGTCCCAAACGTACAACTGCGCAAAGAGAGAAATAGAGTTCTCCAAATGGCACAAGAATATGTAAACAATATGCGATGTGAATACACGTTTTACTCCGAGGAATACCTCACCATCACACATGAGCACGTGTTCTAAGAAAGATTGCGGGACACTTCTGAAACAGTCCCTGAGACACTTCCCGCGCTTTTGCGGGAAATACCACATCCTTTCTTCGTCTTTGAGCTCGATCTGCTTCAAGAGTAACTAAATTCAATTGAATATGTCTCTAAATACACTTTCAAAAAGATCGCTGCACAATAGTTTACCTCAATTTGGCGGTGTATACCGCCACACTTGAACACAGACTCTGAAAAGATCGCTGCACACTTGTGAAAATTCTCAGTCTTCATCCCTGAGACGCTTCACACGCTTTTGTGGAAAATAAATCGCGAAACAGATAGCAGCTGCAATATCTGATTTTTACATGGTAAAACGACGATATTTGGAAGCAGAAATAAATATCTCTGTAACTAAACAGAACACTCAACACTTCTAGAGTTTTAGCTGCTCGTTTGAAGGCACTGCCAGAGAGAAAGAAACATTTCTGAGTCCTACAGCTACTGTGGTGTTCGTCGCTTTTCTTAAACGATGACTGAGCTTAGTTTATATTTACTGCTGGAGTAAGGGGCGTTAAGGCTCTTATTTTTTATTTTCCTCACTTCTCGAAGAGCACTGATATCTAATCACTGACGAGAAAATAAGAACAATTACATACCTAAAAGTTCATGACATATTTCTAATCCCACAACAGGTCGTGAAAAAAACACAAACAGATTTCGAAGCACTGCCCTACAGAAGAGAAAATCGCTGGACTTTCGGTGAATTTTCGATGTCCTACAGCAGCTGATCTTGAGCCACAATGGGGAGGGGGGGGGGGGGGGGGGGGGGGGGGCGGCAGCATCCCGCCTGTCCAAACCAGAGATGGGTGGTCTGCTTGGACTTGTCGCTAAACACTTGAATAAAGGATACATCATAATACCTTGACCCTGTCTTTTTCGAACCTGTCTGCAATGGCTCCTATGCCTCACACAAAGGATGTCTCGACTTACTGACGTCATGGAACTTCCTGTGATTGAAGCATACCGATTGGTTGTTACTCAGTTTACAAGCAAAACTGCCTGCTGCTGTGAATGTGAGAGGACTGTCCCACATTTTCTGCAGACGGCCAAATTACGAGACTTTCAGCAGCAAAACTATTTTGTGCAGATCAGAAAAAAACATACAGTAGTCATCTTGCAGTGACAATTAAAGGCTGCAAAACTGGTCTATAGATCATGAAATGTGGAAAGTATCCCCCAATACACCCTGTTCTGTTATTGTTGAGGAAAGCTTAGATTTTTCCGTTGGAAACCGATCTCCAACCAGGCTACATCACCACAAACGATTACCATATCGCTTATAAACACAATTCGTATCCTGCTCCGTACAAAATCATCACGTCTGTATCCTGCATATAGCAATCGGCCACCAGACGCTCACACATATACCGCGAAGGCAGACGTATCCCAAAAAAACATAAGTACATGCAACATACATGGTCGCAGCACTAGGTATTTCCCACGAAGTCCGTCGGTCCATCGCAGCCGATGGTCACGAGTCAACCGCCCCCGTACATAATGGCCTGATGCACGATCAGAGCGCCGTCCACAGACAGAAAGTCACTCTGCGAACTGGTGTACGAAGGCTGTGGCTGGTTCCCCCCGGCATGAAGGCGTTACTGTTTCTGGCCCCCACTTGCTTCCTTGCTTCCTGCAATGCTTTCCCTAGCCATCTCCAGAGTCTGGAATTACAAAAACTTGTCTATTTTCACGTGGATTGCCGGAATGTCATACCATTTACGCGATAGTTCTCGATATCAGCCACATAGCAGTGTGCTACCGCCGCTTGCACAGCGTGGTTCAGAAGATAGAGAGTGGAAATTATACCTCTAGAAAGCCAAAAATTAAGCGGGGTGCAGCGAGGTGGAAAGTGCCATAAACCACTGAGTAACTAGAAACTTAAGTGTCTGTGAGTTCTTTACGTGAAAATTCGAAAAAATTGTTAGTTTTTAACAAATATCAATATCAATTATATAACAGTTCCAAATCATCCTTCTACTTTACAATGTCAACTAAACTATTTCTCATGTCTAGGGAACCAACAAACGTCTCTTCCACCTGTTTTCCACTATATAGATTCACACAAAACACATCACAATCAATGTCCTCTCAACCACATAAAGACGGGAAATGTGTAGAACTGCGGTACAAGCAGTCAACCTGACAACTTGCTTGGGAGGGAATAACTGTCCAGCACAAAACATTTGTCCGTATTGTATCTTCTCAAATTTCCGCGAAGAATACTACCAACAGCCGTTATCAGAAAGCTGCCCAACACATACTAAGTATTAGTTCGTTATTGACCCATCTAGAGGGCGACACAGTTAGGTCAACTGCACGTTGTGCCCAGCCTGTCGAGTTCGGAAGACTGCCGCCGTAAGCCGGAAATTTAAATCTTCCGGCCACAGGGTACGGAAGCCACGCGCCCCGCACACCAAGCAGAACCGCCCTAGGAAACCAGCGACATATTTATCAGTGTACTTACAATTAAATATTACAATTGCAGCCTCTATATGGTGACATTCGACAGTGGGCGAAGTATCGGAAACACCCCCACCCGTCGGATGTAGCTCTGGAAATATGAAAATCTGTACCATTCTTATGACTGAGCACAATTTTCCACGTAAAAAATCTTTCACTTCCCTTATGGCTATAGCAGATTTCCGTATCAGATCAACACCTCTCCTTGTGACAGGACAAATCCTAGTTCTTTGCCCATATCGGAACAATGACCACAGTAGACACATTTTGTACGAATGCTGAACACATGGGAACTATCACACATCCCCTACTAAGTATAATACTTTGGAGGAACTTCATACTGGTGATACCAAACAATACTGAGCGAAAATCGGCAATGGATGGAGATGTCTCATTTGTTTTTTCTCGCCTGCGGTATCAGTGAGTCTTAGAAAGAGAGACATAATCGTCTTATTAGCGACCAGCTGTTAAAAACACGGTTGCAGTGGGTATGTTACTGTCATCCTGTATTAAAAAAAAGTGCAGTCATGGTTCTACAGGCACGCACAAGCAACGACAACGATATCTGTGTTAAATACTATACAAGCTTTATAAATCGCGGAATGGTATTGCATCCGAGAGAAGTCGTCTTCCACACAAATACCGCGACATTGAATATAGATGGTGATCGCTGGGGTGTGTATTAACAGACTGAAAGCGCGAGTGCACGTCGCCATTGGTGTAAGCTGGTAATAAAATCACGATGCTCGCCGAATTTAGAAAGTGATTCCGCTAAGGAACGCGGTATTAAGCCGGTATTTACAACTCCCTCATGTCACCGCTAGATATTTCTCATGCTAACAAACGGTATTTGTAATGCACTCTATCTCAGTGCCATGTCAAAGGTTCTGTGATATATCCACTGGGTTATAGGTGCAGGAAGATGATGGTTGATTGAGAATGATCACATACAGTAGGGACGAATCACTTTAAAAGATGCAACAGCAGAATGAGATCATAAGATATGTTCAAAATTCTACGACCAATACACAAGCTTTTGTGATTTATAATGTTACGCTTTCTTGTAAACATTCTGTCTGCAATTTGGAATCAAGTCTTTCTATTCAAACATATACCTGCGTTGGATCCTATGGAGATGTATTTTAATGATTACAGCCACTGTCTCAAAACGAATAACCTTTTTTGAACGTATCTGCTAAGGACCCCATACAGTAAAACTCCAATGGGGTTAAACGCGTGACAGACGACCTGCAGCAACATCTTCCCCCTTCTAGAATGCATCATCAGTCTGCCATTAAAATCATATCTCATTATGCGACGTACTCCATTCACCTGCCGCATCTTGGAGCATAAAATTGAGTCTTCAGTTTCATAACTACAGTGACTCTGTTAGTGGCAGATGTTTGTGACGTAGTGCAATCCATGTGTTTATAAATCTACTTGACAGATGTCCTGTTTATGAAGTTAGTGGCGTGTAAGTTCACATATCAAACACTGCGGCTATGCATTTGTCTGATCCCTTGTAAGAGGCATTCTCCAATGCAGACAATCATTTTACAGGACTGTTTCGAGCATAGCATAATTTCTGAACCATCATCAGATGTGAACAGTGGATGCTATATACCTCTGGAAAGCTATATTATGCACGTGTCACAAAGACTCTGGTTTTTCTTTAATGTAGAAAAAAGTACTTTCATCTTCTTAAAGTTTGTCATCATAGTTGCTGGGTTGATGTATGTCACATGTTGGACACTAGAAGAATATTTAGAACTGATAACACAGTTGATTTAAGTGAAATCCTTCAAAGTCCATCTGTCTGGACCTACAAAACGCATAAAACCACATGTTTCTTCTTAACCGTCTGTAACAACGCTTTCATATCTACCATACACGGACAAGGGAGTGCTAGCCTCCTCACCATGCGCGCATCTGGAGAGATCTGGTGCACTTGGATGGTTGCTGTGAGTAAGGTAGGTGTGGAACAGCCTTCGTGAACAGCATTTATAGACTCAACTTGCTCAGTTCCTTCCCAAGACTTGGAATGTAGCCCCCTACTTCTGGTCAGCTGCAAATTAAATCGGTGAAAGTGTTTGCAGAAAGGGTTGGTCAAATCAGTGTGAGATGATCTTTCAATCTCTAACTTTATCCTAAGAATGCAAGGATGCTCTGTGACTCCCATGAGTATAGGCAAAGATGGACAATCGTAATTGTAAATTGTGCCCTATGATCGAAGTGTTAGAAATATGTAGATCGGTACAGAATGCTCTCTGGTATACTTTGGTGTAAATATTCGAGAATTAAAAATGAATGGGCGTTCTGCACAGTCATGTATCTACATTTGCAATCTAGGATATGGTACTAGCAAAGTAATGGAGGGGCGGTTTAGCGATGATCCAGAAATTGAGAAGCATGCTGATGTGTCACTGGTTGGCACTGAAATTATGGAAAAGAACTGGCAAAATTGCTAAAATTGACCAACTGTGGTGCTTATTACAGTACATTGACGGTGTCTTTTCCATCCCATCCATAGAATGGTACGCTGTTGATTACCACATAATGATTGACTGAAATCACCTGTTTGAGATGGAGAGAGGGTCTTCGTGGGGACAACACCTTCAGTGGATGGCCAACACAGAAAGAGTGATGCAATATGAGGAATCAATCGAAATGGAACACCAAGACATCTGCTAACCATCTCTGTGAAATATCAGTTTAAACGCAGAGGTCACGAATCACCTTTGGACAGCTGTTTGGAAACGCTCCTCAATGCCGCACAACTCTTCCAATTTTCATATGCTGTGAAGTTTTCCACATTTCTGTCGGTAAGAAACACCACCTCTGTCTTTTATTTCAATCATCATGTGTGTCGTGGGAGCAGCAGGAACATACGAGGGTGAGTCAAACGAAAACCTTAAATGTTTTTTTTTTAAATATTATTTGTTGTGCAGAAGTGGTACAAATCTGTATCACCTTTCAACATAATTTCCCCCAAGCTCAATGCAAGTCCTCCAGCGCTTACAAAGTGCATAAATTCCTTTAGAAAAAAATTCTTTTGGTAGTCCGCGCAACCACTCATGCACTGCGTAGCGTATCTCTTCATCACAACGGAACTTCTTTCACCCCATTGCGTCTTTGAGTGTTCCAACCATATGGAAATCACTTGGCGCAAGGTCTGGTGAGTATGGTGGATGAGGAAGACACTCAAAATGCAGGTCTGTGATTGTTGCAACTGTTGTACGGGCAGTGTGGGGCCTTGCATTGTCATGTTGCAAAAGGACACCTGCTAACAGCAATCCACATCGCTTTTATTTGATTGCAGGCCGCAGATGATTTTTTTAGGAGATCTGTGTATGATGCATTGGTGACAGTGCATCCAAAATGACGCCTTTTTCGTCCAAAAAGAGAGTCAGCATAACCTTTCCTGCTGATGGTTCTGTTCGAAACCTATTTGGTTTTGGTGATGAGGAATGGCGCCATTCCTTGCTCGCTCTCTTCGTTTCCGGTTGGTGGAAGTGAACTCAGGTTTCGTCCCTAGTAACGATTCTTGCAAGGAAGCCATCACCTTCTCGTTCAAAGTGCCGAAGAAGTTCTTCACAAGCATCAACACGTCATTCTCTCATTTCAGGAGTCAGTTGCCGTGGCACCCATCTTGCAGACACTTTGTGAAACTGGAGCACATCATGCACAATGTGGTGTGCTGACCCATGACTAATCTGTAAACATGCTGCAATGGCATTCAGTGTCACTCGGCGGTTTTCCTTCACTATGGCTTCAACTGCTGCACTGTTCTGTGGAGTCACAACTCGTTGTGCCTGACCTGGACGAGGAGCATCTTCCACCCAAGTCACACCATTTGCGAACTACCTACTCCATTCGTAGACTTGCTGCTGTGACACACATGCATCAGCGTACTGAACCTTCATACGTCGATGAATTTCAATAGGTTTCACACCTTCACTACGAAAAAACCGAATAACAGAACGCTGTTCTTCCCTGGTGCGGCCATCTCTATACTGATACTGCGACGGTATGTGTGCATCTGCACTATGCTGCCACCTACAGGCCATTCTGCACGCTGTTTGTAGCAAGCTTACCAACTTAAAGGATAACGGCGCGAAATTTCGGTTTGTTATTACAAATTTAAGATTTTCATTTGACTCACCCTCGTAATTTACACGACAATGTCCAGCTTTCAGTGAGAGCCAATGGATCGAAAAATGTTAATATCAGTTTAGAACCTGAGACTCCTCGAAGTCATGGTGGAAAAAACAAAATGTATGGTGGTGAAGAAAGCTGTTGTCATACACTGCTTGCATTTGTTACAGTAGAAGAGCAACAATGTATCAAACAACAACACAGGGACCCTCTCTCACGACTGATAGTCTCCGGAATGTGGTGTCCTCCAGTACATGTGATGAAACTTTACATTGATCTGTGCAGGTGACTTCAAGCATTGGCCACCTGCCCCAATAGAGCAAAAACTGTATATTTAATAGGATCACCACATATACTCGACGTCAGCACACAGATGGGATTTGTTTCCCAATATATCAAAAGAGAGAGATGTGGTACAATCTTATCACATTCTCAGCTGGATGAAGCTAGTGGAGCTTTTATAGTTCATAGTATTTCTCTGTTGGATGGTACAAAATAACACTGATAGAGAGAATGTTTGGGTGCCAGACGTGAACGAACTGTAAGGAGTGCAGACCTCCTTCAGACCACAGTGCAGTAGCAAAATCCCCATCCTTCTTCCAGTTCCCATAACTACTTGTACTATCTTTTCTACTACCTTGTGTTGCAGGGGAAAGCTTTGTTTGGTGCTGGCCTTACTCATAGTACACAGTTGGCAGAGCTCCAACATGTTCCCATTTCCGCCGAATGATAAAAACATGGTCCTGTCGCATTACCTCAGCTCACATTATTTCTCCATGGGCTGCAGAAGGTGGTAGACATAGCGCTCTCTGATTGCTGCTCATTTCCAGCTTAAATTGGGATGATCAAATGGATAAAGGGGCAGGGATGACAGGGAAGAAACTGAGGAATAGTTATATGATGCAGAGGGACTGTCTAAAACCACGTTGGAGTTTTACTGTATGATGTCCTTAGCAGATAGGTTCGGAAAAGGTTTCTCGTTTCGAGGTATGAGAGTGACACAAATATCATTCACTAGTACCTGTAATCATTAAAAGACATCTCCATTGGATCCAACACAGTTATGTGGTTGAATGGAAAGACTTGATTCCAAAATGTAGACAGCATGTCTACTGGAAAGTGTAACATTATAAAACTGAAAAGCCTTCATATTTGGCATAGAATTTTATATATTTCTTACAAACTCAATCCAGTGTTACATTTTTTAAGTGATTCATTACATAGCACACCATCTACTGTATATCCTATAATCCAGTGGATATATCGCAGAACATCTGACATGCCACTGGCAGGAGTGGCCGAAGGGTTCTAGGCGCTACAGTGTGGAACCGCGCGACCGCTACGGTCGCAGGTTAGAATCCTGCCTCGGGCATGGATGTGTGTGATGTCCTTAGGCTAGTTAGGTTTAAGTAGTTCTAAGTTCTAGGGGACTGATGACCTCAGCAGTTAAGTTCCATAGTGTTCAGAGCCGTTTGAACCATCTGACATGCCATTGAGATAGAGTGCTGTTTGTTAGCATGAGAAATATCTAGTGGCGACTTGAGGGAGTTGCAAATACGAGATCAATACCACATTCCTCAGCGGAATCACTTTCTAAATTCAGTGATCTTATTACTAGGTTACACCACCAGCTTTCGGTCTGTTAATATGCACCCCAGCAGTCACCGTCTATATGCAATGTCGTGGTATTTGCGTGAAAGACCACTTCATTCGGATGCAATACCATACCAAGATTTATAAAGCTTGTATAGTTTTTAACACAGATATCGTTGGCGATACTTGTGTGTGCCTGTAGAATCAAGAACGATTTCCTTTATGCACGATGATAGTAACATAGCCGTTGCGATTGAGCTTGTAATAGCCAGTCACATATAAGTCGATTACGTCTCTCTTTCTAAGACACATTGACACCACTCGAAAAAAAAAGAGACATATCCATCCATCGGGATTTTCACTCAGTATTGTTTGGTGTCACCAGGATGAAGTTACTGGCAAAGTATTATACTTAGTAGGAGATGTGTAATAGATTCTATGTGTTTAGTAGGCTTATAAAGTATGTGTACTGTGGTCATTGTTCCGACATCTGCGAAGAAAATGAATTGTTCTCTCATAAGGGGAAGATATATTTGCCGTGGAAAACTGCGATAGCCTTAAGGAGAGTGAATATGCCCAGTCAAATAATGGTACAGATTTTTATATTTACAGAGCTACATCCGTAAGGAGGGGGTATTTCCATTTGTCGAATCTCATCAGATTGAGGCTGCAATCGTAATATTTAATTGTGAGTGCAATGATAGATATGTGGCTGGTTTCCTACGACATTTGATGGTTATCTAGACGTGAGAGTTGACTTTGCAAAGTAGAAGGATGATTTGAATTCTGTTATACCATTGACATCGGTAGCTGTTAAAAAAATACGTGTCGAACTACTAGTTTCCTCTATTTCTTTTGAGTTTTCACCTAAAGATGTTTGCAGACGAAATAACTTTCTAGTTACTCAGTGGTTTGCAACACGTTCCGCCTCGCTGAACATCGCTAAAGTTTCGGTTTTCTAGAGGTATAATTTCCACTCTATCTTCGGAACTGTAGTGTGCAAGCAATCGACAGCATACTGCTACGTGGTTGGCACCGTGAACTATCGTGTAAGTGGCATCATATTCTGGGAAACTATGTGAAAATACATGTTTTTGTAATCCCAGACTCGAGATGGCTGGGGAAAGCGTGGGAGTAAGCAAGCAAGCAGTTGGGCGCTGGAAACAGTAACGCCTTTGTGCCGGGGGAACCAGCCCAGCCTTCGTCCACCAGTTCGGAGAGGGACTGCTGTTTCTGGAGAGCGCTTCAGGCCATCGTGTGCGGGGGCAGTTGACTCGTGACAGTCGGCCGCGGTGGACCAACCGACCTCACGGGAAATAATTAGTGCTGCGATTATATTCAGTTTTGCTTATGTTTTTGGGATATGTCTGTCTTCACGGTTTATGTATGAGTGTCTAGTGGCCGAGACCTATATTCACTATGCAGAAGTGATGATTTTGTACAGTGTGGAATACGAATTGTGTTAGGTTAATGGAGGTATCCCAATTGACCTATTTTCCTGCCAAAATTTGAACTTCCCGCCATGATGTCAGTGCGATGTTGCAACATCTATGGCCATCATGTTGGATCCGCCATCTTGATTAAATATGGCAACAATGCCCTACTTCTGTCAGTATCTCTTATCTTCCAAACTCGTCTGAGTTCATGTAGCACTAGCCAACAGCCCTGGTTATCTCAGATTTCTATTATTCTGACCCCCACCTCCAAAATTCAAATTTGTAACGTTTCAATCCCTTTCTGCAGAACATTAGGGTAATTTGCTCGCTTCTGAGTGAAAGATAAATTACATGCGGTAGGCAAAAACATAAGAACACCAAAAGCACAATGCACGCCTAATACGGCGTAGGAAACTCGTTGGCGTTCAAAACAGCTTCTGGATGTCTCGGAATGGACAAATACCAGTCCTGTATGGTTTTCAAGGAAATCTTATACCATTCTTCCCGCTAAATAATGGCAAGTTCGGGCAACACTGATGTTGATAGCGACCTCCCACTATTCTCTCCAAAGTACACCACAAAGGCTGAATAATATTATATGGCATCTTGTGGTGGCCAGGGGAGATACGACAGTTCATCCTCGTGCTCACAAAACCAGTCCTGGACGATGTGAGCTGTATGGACAGAGACCGGTCGTCTTGGAATACAGCATCACCACTGGGAAACAAACATTGTAACATGGGATGGACCCAAAGAGCCAAAATGGTCACATAATACTTAGTAGTAATGTGATCTTGCAGGGTAGCCATGGGATCCATGGAATACCACAGTGTTGTTGCCCAAATCATCATCTTGGTCAAAAGAAATCTACTAGTCTCAAAAATAGGCCTAAATTTGGGAAAAAATTTATGAGCATATACGTTTGGAGCACAGCATTGTACTCCAGGAATAAAATCAGTATCGGAATTTCTTTGCGACCAGCTATAACATTGCCGGCCGCTGTGGCCGAGCGGTTCTAGGCACTTCAGTCTGGAATCGCGCGACCGCTACGGTCGCAGGTTCGAATCCTACCTCGGGTGTGGATGTGTGTGATGTCCCTGGGTTAGTTAAGTTTAAGTAGTTCTAAGTCTAGGGGACTGATGACCTCAGAAGTTAAGTCCCATAGTGCTCAGAGCCATTTGAACCATTTGCTAGAGGAAGCTGTAAATGGTAAAAACCGTAGGGCTCTAGGGAAAGACAGTCATTTGAATACATCCAACAAATAATTGAGGACGTAGGGCGGAAGTGCTACCTTGAGATGAAGAGGTTAGCATAGGATAAGTATTCGTCGCAGGCCAGAAGACTGATGATTCAAACAACAAAAGAAAAAATAATCATCACCAAATCCCCGCCAAGTTTCACTCTTGGGTGTAAACTCAGCCAGAAGTTGAAAACGGTGTGAAACAAGGCTCATAGGACCAAATTACCTCCTTCCATTGTTCCACAGTCCAGGTTTTGTGGCTTTGGCACCATATTTTCCTGTTACGGGAGTTTTCATCACCAATAAGTCGTTTTTTAATTCAAGCTCGCCTTGCAGTTTCCTGTTTACGATCTCCTTTCGTGTTGTAATGGTGCCGTCATGGTTTGCGAGTGCAACATTCAGGTCAGGAGTGACTTTTGCGGCTGTCGTCTGCTTATTTTTCGTGACAATCCACTTTAATGACTGTCTGTCGCGATCCCTCAACACACCGTTTCATCCGCGCGGTGACTAGGCAGATGAAGTATTTCTCCTCTTTCCCCGTATGAAGTATAAACCTTCTACGCAGTGCCTTTGGAGCACCAAAGACTTAAGAGACCTTGGTTACGGAAGCGCACCACAATACTATCACTAGCAATTTGTCCACGTTCGAATTCACTGAGCTGAGAAATAATGAACTCACAGCTATCAGAGGTGTACACATTTCGCTTTTAACCTGCCCATGCATGCCTGTTAGCCCGACAGCCAAGCTGACGCAAGCTGTCAGCAGAACGGACAGGTTGCTTTACTCCCATCCAAGCGAAACTACTCCCAACCCGAGCAGGCTAAAGGTATCTTTCCGAATTCATTCTGAATGACAAAAACAATTCACTCTACGTACGGCAGCAATTTGTTCTGCACATTGTCACTGTAGTGTCATGAGCAGGGTTCAGAAGTTGACGAAAAGTCTTTTTTTACCTTACATGACAAGACGAGGCTCACTAAAATATATATTCATTTTGGGTCATTGAACGTCAGAAAATGGTGGATTTTATTTCTCCTCTTTTTTCCGTTTCTGCGTATTTCGGGCTTATTTATTTATTTCGATATCAACGACTTTCTCTTCATCTTCACCCTCTTTCGACTATTACCGGCTATCCTCAATCTGAACATCAACAGGCCACATGTAATACATGTTTTCTATAGTAAGCAGAACCATATCTGAAAATCGATATCCTGCGCATCTAAGAATCTGAAGATGTTTATTATATTGCAACGCTCCCTAAAGTAAGGTTTTAGGAGTCCTATTTTCTGTAACCTTACTGTGGTTCAGACAAAATAATCCCAGTTATATCAATTTTGCCAGGACGTGTATTGCGTATAAGCCGAACTCATTCTGAACGACAAAAACAATTCACTCTAAATTCCACAGATCTATTTTAGTAAACACGAAGTTAATTTTTCCTATTACGTTAATCTAAAAAGTACATGTCTGAAAGTAGAAGCTTTCCTTTCATACTAATCTTTCTTCACACTGCGTTTCACACTAACAGAACGTGGCTGTTAATATCCGCTGACCCATAGTTTTTTCTGTTTCAGTCAATGTTTCCCCTAAATTTAGAGATCCTGTACATTGCTAAACTGCCTCATGTCCTTAGAACGCATTTCCACGCATTTGTCAGCCACAGAATCTTTGTCCTCTTTCAAAATATTTATGGAGTGTGGAAATTGCTGGTCAAATTTACAAACATGTCGCAATATACTGAAGGTTCCCGAATAAGTGTTTAATAACTTTTACACAGTTTACATTACGAGACACCTACCCCTTATTATTTGGAGCCGCTTCATAAAGACATGAAAACTCTTCCTCCGCTGGACATGGGCTCTGTTTCGTGACTGATACATGTCACCCAATTCTTAATTGCTCCTCAGTCTCCTTTAAGTCTAGTTTGTTCAATTGGCTGCTGCCATCTTTACGATAAACGAGCTGCAGTGAAACTACCTACGCGAACATATACCTGCCTAGTCAAATTGGACAAAGCGCAACATATTGTCAGTTGCAGCTGTCTGAACGGGTCCCGCGAAGCTCGCCAGGCTTGCAGAAAACCAAGTTGGCCTGCTTCCAGTCCTGTGATTCAGTACACGTGTACTCTTGTGTCTCCTTTGCGGCAAGTTGAGCTAACTTAACGATTGCGGTGGGGATAGCGGCAGTCATGCTGGAAGAACACGGGACATGACTGACATTTGCAACATACTGAGGACGTTGCATCTGCACCGTTTGTGGTCAAACACAATTGCACAACCTACAGGCTTGGCTAGCATCTTCATTTATCTTCAAACTCGCATTTCTGGGGGGATTTCCATATTTTTGCCCCACCCCTATACTTCCATATTCTTTGTGAAGTAAGAAGTCACGATGAGTATGTTATAGCAGATCGCAAAGAAGTTAAGAGACTGATTTTATTCCTGGAGTTCAAGCGACATCAGCGCAGTAACCAAGCTGGCAGCTTGAACTAAAAACTGTAAACAACAGAAATGCATTGGAGTAATAGGTTGTGACCTGGCAGTGTTAAGTAGTGGATGTACAGCTGCTGTGTCTCAACGCTGCCATATCACATTTCGCAATGGAGAAACGCGTTCAAGGCATTCTGCAGAATGTGTATAAGCCGACTGAAGCGACGACTGGAAATTTGTTTAAAGGATGGGATTGAAACCCAGGTCTCCAGCTCACTACGCAGATGCGCTAGCCATCGCGCCAACCTGGCACAGTGGGTTTGCGTAGCAGCATGCACTGTCCTAGCACAACTCCCTTCTCAATCGAAAATCCATTCACGTCTCCCCCATTTGGTCTCTCTTCCCAAGCATTTATACAGACTGGTGGGGTCTGCTGTTATGGTTAACCGGATTCGGCGTGTTAATTTTAAGGGGTGGCCAGATGCCCTTCCTGTTGCCACCCCGAGCACCTCCCCTCCCCTCCCCCCCTCCCCCAGCGTCCAGTGTAATCCGTGGAATAGTGCGAACGTGTTTCAAATGTCTGCGAGTCGTATAACTGAGGTGGAACGTGGGGACCAGCCTGGTATTCACCTAGCGCGATGTGGAAAACCGCCTACAAACCACATCGAGGCTGGCCGGCACACCGGCCCTCGTCGTTAATCCGCCGGGCGGATTCAATCCGAGGCCGGCGCGCCTACCCGAGTCCAGGAAGTAGGAAGCAGCGGCCATCTCTACCCACTTGGTATTCACCTTAAAATCGAACAGCATTGCAAAGGCTCATCAGCTGTATTGGAATAGCACCTCAACATCGAACGAAATGGGACATTTTGTCTGAAACTTAAGCATACGGGGTTTAATCAAAGGAAGCTATATGTTTTCAGTGGTTTGGGGCGTGGATGCTAGTTTGGATTGAGAAGAGAGGCGTGCTAGGGTGGTCTGTGTAACTGTGCAAAGCCACTGCGCCAGGGTTTGCATAGTGGTTAGTGCATCTGCCTAATGAGCGCGAGATCCGGGTTCGAATGCCGGCCTTGGTACAAATTCTCATTCATCGCTTGAGTTTGCATATACAGGGTGGTCCACTGATAGTAACCGGGCCAAACATCTCACGAAATAAGCGTCAAACGAAAAAACTACAAAGAACGAAACCAGATGGCGCTATGGTTGGCCCGCTAGATGGAGCTGCCATTTGTCAAACGGATATCAACTACGTTTTTTATTATTTTTTATTACATATTCGTGTAGTACGTTAAGATATATGAATGTTTTAGTTGGACCATGGACCACTTTTTTCGCTTTGTGATAGATGGCGCTGTAATAGTCACAAACATGTGGCTCACAATTTTAGACGAACAGTTTGTAACAGGTAGGTTTTTTTTAATTAAAAGACAATACGTTTGAACATTTTATTTCTGTTGTTCCAATGTGATATATGTACCTTTGTGAACTTATCATTTCTGAGAAGGCATCCTGTTACAGAGTGATTACCTGTAAATACCACATTAAAGCAATAAATGTTCAAAATTATGTCCGTCAAACTCAATGCATCTGGCAATACATGTTACGACATTCCTCTCAACAGCGAGTAGTTCGTCTTCCGTAATGTTCGCATATGCATTGACAATGCGCTGACACATGTTGTCAGGCGTTGTCGGTGGATCACGATAGCAAATATCCTTCAACTTTCCCCACAGAAAGAAATCCGGGGACGTCAGATCTGGTGAATGTGCGGGTCATGGTATGGTGCTTCGACGACCAATCCACCTGTCATGAAATATGCTGTTCAATACCGCTTCAACCGCACGCGAGCTGTCTACCGGACATCCACCATGTTGGAAGTACATCGCCATTTGTCATGCAGTGAAACATCTGGTAGTAACATCGGTAGAACATTACGTAGGAAATCAGCATACATTGCACCATTTAGATTGCCATCGATAAAAAGGGGGCCAATTATCCTTCCTCCCACAAAGTCGCACAATACATTAACCCGCCAAGGTCGCTGATGTTCCACTTGTCGCAGCCATCGTGGATGTTCCGTTGCCCTATAGTGCATATTATGCCGGTTTACGTTACCGCTGTTGGTGAATGACGCTTCGTCGCAAAATAGAACGCGTGCAAAAAATCTGTCATCGTCCCGTAATTTCTCTTGTGCCCAGTGGCAGAACTGTACACGACGTTCAAAGTCGTCGCCATGCAATTCCTGGTGCCTAGAAATATGGTACGGGTGCAATCGATGATGATGTAGCATTCTCAATACCGACATTTTTGAGATTCCCGATTCTCGCGCAATTTGTCTGCTACTGATGTGCGGATTAGCCGCGACAGCAGCTAAAACACCTACTTGGGCATCATCATTTGTTGCAGGTCGTGGTTGACGTTTCACATGTGGCTGAACAGTTTCTGTTTCCTTAAATAACGTAACTATCCGGCGAACGGTCCGGACACTTGGATGATGTCGTCCAGGATACCGAGCAGCATACATAGCACACGCCCGTTGGCCATATTGACCACAATAGCCATACATTAACACGATATCGACCGTTTCCGCAATTGGTAAACGGTCCATTTTAACACGGGTAACGTATCTCGATGCAAATACCGTCCGCACTGGCGGAATGTTACTTGATACCACTTACTTATACGTTTGTGACTATTACAGCGCCACCTATCACAAAGTGAAAAAAGTGGTCCAACTAAAACATTCATATTTCTTTACGTACTACACGAATATGCAATAAAAAATGGGGGTTCCTGTTTTAATAAAAACGCAGTTGATATCCGTTTGACCTATGACAGCGCCATCTAGTGGGCCAACCATAGCGCCATCTGGTTTCCCGCTTCAAGCTAGACGAGTTTCGTTCTTTGTAGGTTTTTTTCGTTTGAGGCTTATTTCGTGAGATATTTGACCCCGTCACTATCAATAGACCACCCTGTATACATAATAGATGTCGTTTCCGGGGCTCTCGGGTGTCCAGCCGGATGCGATCGTTGAAGTCCCCTGATATTTCGGCGAATAACCTTTCCGCCATCATCAGGTGGACACCCGAGAGCCCTGGAAACAACACATACACAGGGAAAGCCTCCGGGGCAGTAGGCCGCTCCATTCGCACCATCAACAGAACAGGCACTGGTAACGGTATATTACGCCTTCCACATCGCTGCCAACGGGTTCTACACAACGCCGGTGACTTCTTTGAAGGACAGTAACAGGTGCAAACATGTAACTCTTTTTTTATCGGGTGTGAATGAATAGTTGGCGCCGGCCGGAGTGGCCGAGCGGTTCTAGGCGCTACAGTCTGGAACCGCGCGACCGCTACGGTCGCAGGTTCGAATGCTGCCTCAGGCATGGATGTGTGTGATGTCCTTAGGTTAGTTAGGTTTAAGTAGTTCTAAGTTCTAGGGGACTGATGACCTCAGAAGTTAAGTCCCATAGTGCTCAAAGCCATTTGAACAATTTTTGAAATAGTTGTCACTATTTAGGTTCCAACTCTAGTAGTTTCATTTGATTCTGCAGAACGTTTTGAAGAAGAGGAAAACGTGTGCAAAGACGCCTGCAGTGACTTTATTGAAATGTAAAACGCGCACATCTCTTTTTTTTTCTTTTTTTTTTTTTAAATCGTGACAGGTTTCATCAGAACGAACCTACCACAGAAACTCCTGAAGTTCACATGAGGGGTCAATGCATTGACGACACAACTGACATTCAAGGAAATGTGGCACACGAGTTAAACAGCATTCCAAAGAAGTACTCTCCCGATAGTTTCACATGGCTGTCAGAAATTTCCGTGCTTTGTACTCAGGTGAAGGGGGAGGGGGCGGGGGTAGGAGACTAAGTAGATTATTTGAAGCATTAAAACAATCATCTTCACGTTTTTCTATTTTTCATCAACTCTGTCTGGAAACTTTTTGGGCTGACAGGACTGCCAACCTATTTCGTGCCTATCAGTCAGTGATCAGTGATTCCTTCCGGCCTTTAAGGTCTCACATAATCCTTTTGACGAGGTCTTTGGCATAATAAGAGTGACCCATAGTAGAAGCCACTGAGCGATATAGATCAACTACTTTTCTGAATCCGATCTGTGGTTGAGGTAAAACGCTGAACGCAGAACGATTAGTCAAAGTTGTTAGACATCTGTGAACTTCATTAGATAACACGTTATACAATAATATCAAGCTCCCAGTACTGGGCAGAAATCAATTAACTTAGAAGAAAATATTTTTAAAGCTCCTCGGCTAAATAGTTCCTTTGTTGGTGTCAGATATGAGCTTTGTAATCCGCCAAACGAACTGTTTGGGAATGAATCTGCGTTAGCTTATCAACTAGGCCCGTTATCGTGACTATATAGGCCTTACCCATCTGCCACAAGGAGCTCGTAGTCAGGACATGCAGCATCTCGCGTCACCTCCCCTCCACAAGGCCCACACTTAGCGTGTGACGTGTGTCTGCCTCTACAAGGCCGTGACAGCGCAGATGAGGCCATGCCCTGTCCCTGTCGCGGAGACAGCTTTTGCAGTGTGGTCTGCAAGTCATCCCACTCAGCGACTAGACGTCGCCTCCCTTCCGGAACAGTCATGAAAGTTGCACACACTATTTTCTCGGCTTTCCAGCACGGTCACCTCGTTACTATGCTACTAAGCGACTAAAAAACATGCAGCAAGAAGGAGATGACGCCTTGGCCTGGAAGCTCTCTACTCCCACGTTCAAAAACACACCGAGTTTCCAGCCTGCTAAACGTACTCGCGTAACTGACGCTGAATTTTTTTCTTTTTAAGAGTTTTCTCTCTCTTTCCCAGCGTTTATCGAGTCGTACGAGTTCTGCTGTTTCTGCTGTTGCTCTTGATTCTGCACATTTCTGTTATTTAACTCTGTGACCCTTCCTGTCGATACTTTCTATAAGGGAATTGAAAAGTAACAAATATCTTCACAAGTGCTCAGCATGACTGGCTGGGAATAAGTGAATGGAAGACAGAATGTTTCCTCAGAATGTCTTGTTTGATTGCACCCACAATTTTCAAATCAATCATTAGAAAATTGACTGCACTTTGCCTTACAGTGAACTGTATGATAATAGCCAACACAGAAAATCTCCATGTTTTGTTTTCTCAACTACATCCTGACAGCTGTGTGAATTTCATAAATGATGTCGCAATGATATCTAAGGTCATCCGTCATATTAGGAAGAAGGTGCCCGCTAATGACAACCAGGAACCAGCAGCAGCTGACGCCCACAGTACGTGATGTGCGACCTGGCGAGTGACCGCAGAACGGGCGGAAAAGGCAGTGCCTGCTACTGCTGCGTCACCACGTGTGTGAAGGCGGCGGCCTCTCAGGACCGCTCATTATGACACCACGTAGACACCACAGGGACTGTCCCAGCTACCTTCTGACTCTGTCCACTGTGGCTTCCACACTTCCTCATCCAGGGTCCAACATGCAACTGTAGAGCTTTTGATGGATGAGATACGTGCTCATTGCGTCGATGACTTGTGATTCAAGTGTGTTTGCCAATATTTTCGGCTTACAACGACACATTCTGTTCGCATTTTATTACAATTCTCATGTAGTGGTTTTTCAATAGTTAGAATACTTCTGTGTGAGGATCGACATCTAATACGTCAGAGAAAATCAGCATGAATAAGATCACACCAATCAGAAACAATTACACTGAGGTAAAAGAAGTCATGGGATAGCGATACGCATACATACAGATGGTGGTAGTGTTGCATTCACAAGATACGAAAGAGCAGTGCATTGGCGAAACTGCGATTTTAAAAGCTTTCCGACGTGATTACGGCCGCACGACTCAAATTAACAGACTTTGAACACGATGGCAGTTGGAATGGCTCTGAGCACTATGGGACTTAACATCTTAGGTCATCAGTCCCCCAGAACTTAGAACTACTTAAACCTAACTAACCTAAGGACATCACACACATCCATGCCCGAGGCAGGATTCGAACCTGCGACCGTAGCAGCCCCGCGGTTCCGGACTGCAGCGCTAGAACCGCACGGCCACCGCGGCCGGCGATGGCAGTTGGAGCTAGGCACATGGGACACATGGGAAATCGTCAGGGAATTCAATACTCCGAGATCCACAGTGTCAATAGCGTGCCGAGAATACAAAATTTCAGGCATTACCTCTCACCACTGGCAAGGCAGTGGCCGACAGCCTTCGCTTAACGACCGAGAGCAACGGCGTTTGCGTAGAGTTGTCAGTGCTAAGAGACAAGCGACACTGCGCGAAATAACAGGAGAAATCAGTGTGGGACGTACGACGAACGTATTCGTTAGTACCGTGCGGCGAAATTTGCGCCGAAAATTCGCGTTAGTGGGCTATGGCAGCGCACGACCGACGCGAGTGCTTTTGCTAACAGCACGTCATCGCTTGCAGCGCCTCTCCTGGTCTCGAGACCAAACCGGTTGAGCCCTAGGCGACTAGAAAACCGTGGCCTGACCAGATGAGCCCCGATTTCAATTGATAAGAGCTGATGGAGGGTTCGAGTGCGGCGCAGATCGCACGAAGCCATGGACGCAGGTTGTCAACAAGGCACTGTGCAAGCTGGTGGGGGCTCCACAATGGTGCGGGCTGTATTTGCATGGAATGGAACCGATCATTCATTGGAAGTGGTTATTTCTGCTACTTGGAGACCATTTTAAGCCATTTATGGACATCGTGTTCCCAAGCAACGATGCGCCATGTCATTCGGCCACAACAGTTCGCTATTGGTTTCAAGAATATTCTGGATGATCCGCGCGGAATGATTTGGCCACCCAGATCGCCCGACATGAATGCTATCAAATATTTACGGGACGTAATCGAGAGGTCAGATCGTGCACAAAATTCTGCTCCGGCAACACTTATGCAAATATGAACGCTTACAGAGGCAGCATGGCTCAATAGTTCTGCAGGGGAGTCCATGCCACTTTGAGATTCCGCACTGCGCCGTTACACTTATACTGATTGTCCTAAGATCTACGGTTAGACCAGAGTTCTACATACTCCTAACTACAGTGAAATGATGAGTCAAACTACGCGCAATAAATGAAGGGAGAAAGTAAATAGTAAATCAATATGAAACGTCTCTCGTATATCACTGACATTTCATTTCATACGTGACAATTTGGGAACATCGCGCAAAGTAAATCTTTCTTAAATAAGTGAAACTACAACGTGAGCCATATATTGTTGTGAATCTTCTAATCTGGAACGTGTGGTGGTCAATCCACCTTAATCAGGCAATTGCTGTTGAGCGAGAGAGCCTGGCCACATAAGCAACATTCACAGTTTATAACAACACTTTTATTAAACTTTTCTTTAGGAAATAAAATTTTATCTTTAAAATTTTTGTCATAAGGTAAGTTAGCAAAGAATCATTACAAGCATGGGCAAGCGCCCTATTCAAACAACAACATTAATCTTTAAACAGGTATTAAGTGATTCGCAAGTTAATTAAATTCTGTGCACAGTAAAACTCGCAAAAGGAGACTGCAATAATGAGATAAAGTGTAACCAATCATGGATATCACATTTTTTTTAAATAAAATACAAACAGATAACCCGTTCGTGATAGGTTTTCAAACAGGTGACGTCACATAGGCACGGGCTAATTCAAGTAGCAGAAGGGGGGCCCACTGGACCCAGACCAGAGGCGGCTAGAGCCAGAACCCACAGCAAGCGGGCGAGCTGGACAGGGTGCCGCACACAGTACACTATAACACACTGAAAAAAGGTCTTAGACCCCGTGCTACTACACAATTTCAGAGAAAGGGGGGGGGGGGGGGGAGAAAACGGCAAACATTAATTCCTCAAACGTAAAATAACTACGGTGTATAAAATAATAGCCTATTTCACGAACATTGAAATAAAATAGTCAAGGGTGAATCAATAACTAATGCCCTTGACGTAACCTTAAACGACGAGGGTGAATAGCATAATACCAAGTCAGCTTAGAAATTTAAACTACACTAGTAGGTTAACATATGCTCACTGAATCTGGGGAGCTCATTTAAATTACCCCTTAACAGGATTCTGATAATCTTAAACAGTCAAGTAAAACTACCATTTCACTGTTTACAAGGGAACAAGTAATGCAATTAGATGTGCTTTGAACCAACTATAACAACGTCCACACAACTCAATGTACCAGGAAAAATATTACAGTTTCACCATACTGGCTTATGCCGTCCGTCACTCGGAACAGCAATAGTACCAATTAATACACCTCGCTTAATCAGACTGTATCACATCACAAAATCCAGATAAACCTTTAACCAAACACAATAACACGTGTTTACTTAAACAGCACTAAATATAGGGGACCTTTTGGTTGGCAAGACAACAGTTTCCAGTCATGGTGCCGATACTTGCGAAGCAAGGATCAGTATAATACGCACACCAAAACCATCACAAGCAATTCTCACCTAATCTTTTATGAAATCCTTTACAGATCCAAATCAGGTAATGTGGCCGAGTCCAGTTCCCACACTACAAGCGAGGTTCGGTCTTTCAAACGTGTCAGACACACCACAACCTCTCCGTCGTGCCCCGGCCTGCTCAACCACACTCCCCCTGATTCCCCAGCGCCGCGCGGCTCTCCGGCTGTCCCCTTCCTCGCCCCCACGCCCGTCGCGGCCAAAAAAGCCACGTCAAACGGCCGAGCCGAAAGATCACACCATGCCGACCCGATCGATCAATCGATACGAGCCGGCACGGGTCAGAACAAATATCGGTCCTTACAATTCTTACCCCACAACGAAATTCCAGTGTGTATCATCGTTGTTAGTGTTGGAATGCGGTTTAGGGAAGTTGATAATAGAAACGGATAATTTATATAGCGCTGCTTATGCTGTTGCGTGATATTTTGCTTCTACGTGTGCCTGATAAGAATCACACCAAAATAAAAAGGGTAATAAACAGAAGTTTGGTCTACACGCGCGCCAGCGTTGCACTGTGTGTCGCTATCTTATCAGGACGAACAGTGCTGTCAGCGCTGACTTACGTAAGCCGCCGTCATGGCAGGGTAGGCCTGGAAGAACGGCGTGACGGTGTACATGTTCCACAGGTCGGTCAGCACGGCGTGCGCCAGGTAACTGGACGCGCTCAGGTACAGAAAGGCCGCCGTGCCGTTGAACAGCGTCTCCTGCAACACAACATACAGGGGTTGGACAAAATAAGGAAACACAGCGAGAAATACATGCTTCAGCATAAATGCAGATGCTAGGTAAACCTACAGGTGGCGCTTTTGTATCTGACAACGAACGGCACCTGTGCAAATGCCGTCAGTCATGTTCAGAACAATGTTGTGTGTAAATTTGAGTTCATTCTGTTGGAGCTAAGTGAATTCGAAAGTTTGTGCAAATTTTGCTGCTCCTATTGCGAGTCGTGGGAACTGAAGCGTGATGAATTGGACTTAAAAATTGGGACTTTGTACAGGCGCTGATGACCAAGGAGTCGAGCGCCCTACAAACCAAACATCATCATCATCATCCAGACATGAACACTATCGAACACGCCTGGGATAGATTGAAAAGGGCTGTTTATGGACGACGTGACCCAACAAACACTCTGAGGGATCTACTCCATATCAAATGGTTCAAATGGCTCTGAGCACTATGGGACTTAACTACTGTGGTCATCAGTCCCCTAGAACTTAGAACCACTTAAACCTAACTAACCTAAGGACATCACACACACCCATGCCCGAGGCAGGATTCGAACCTGCGACCGTAGCAGTCGCGCGGTTCCGGACTGCGCGCCTAGAACCGCTAGACCACCGCGGCCGGCTACTCCATATCGCCGTTGAGGAGAGGGACAGTCTGGACCAACAGTGCCTTGATGAACTTGTGGGTAGTATGCCACGACGAATACAGGCATACATCAGTGCAAGAGGACGTGCTACACCACCTCTGCAGGTCTCGCTGTATGGTGGAACAACATGCAATCTGTGGTTTTCATAAGCAATAAAAAGGGCGGAAATGATGTTTATGTTTATCTCTGTTCCAATTTTCTGTACAGGATCCGGAACTCTCGGAACGGACGTGATACAAAACATTTTTTTTTTTTGAAGGTGTACATCGTTTTTTTCCGCAAGAGAACATTAAACGAGGTGTGCATCAATTCGCTTGTGAGAGGTTATTGGAATGGTGCCGAAACTGTAGTGTAAAAACTAATACAGTGACAGCTGCAGCAGTGCGACCGTTTTTGTATAACAATACAGTGCATGGATCAGAATATATAAAAGATAATAACTTATAGAGGTATATACACGCACACGGAATCGTTTTTGTAAATTATTTTCGCAGAAGCTACATGACGACAACTGTTTAATGTGACGTTCCTGGTACCTCCATTGCACATTGTGATATCATTTTCAAAGTATATATCTAAATGCCAATTCTCGCACAATAATGACAGGTCTTAGTACCGCGCAAACAGTTACAAAAAAATATTGTCTTTACTAGCACATAAAAAACGAGCTATTTGCCAGGACCTGAAGGCTCAGAGGATATCTACCGGCAGCTGAGTCATCCTCTGCCTTACGGTGTCATATACTGCAGAAGGGGGAGGGGGCAGTGTCATGTGATGCAGAAGGGGGGAGGGGCATTGGATCAGCCGAGCAAAGTTTCCAGACCGTCGAGCGCCAGCTGCTCGGTCAAGTAGCTCCTCAATTGGCACAACGAGGCAGAGTGCATGCCGCACCAGTCCTTCTACCTAGGAAAAACTCTTGTCAGTATCGGGAATCGAATTCGGAACCTATCTACACTGACTACTCACACACCGACGGAGGCGGACTTACGAGCAGTTACGTTACTTGAAATGGACGACATAACTTTTGATGTGACGTAGCTGTTAACGTGCTTTGGAGAGGCGCTGACTCTAGAAACCTGTCGTGAGAGCGTGTTTAGGAGCGGAAACTGTTAACTGCCGTAATATCCCGGAAAACTGCTGTAAGTCACGACAGCGCTCGATGACTGAGACCTGCCACGCAATCTCTGCCTCCTCTTCTGTCCCAAAACCGTTCCACATTGGCTTCTTACCTACAACTAAGCCATTATCGTCAGCTCTGCCTCATCTCCTATTAACCATCTTTCTCCGCAAAGTGATGCCTTCAGTCCTGTCCTCTGGTGATCATAACTCACATCTTGACATTCATAGGAAAACTCTGATGCCATCAGACAATCTCAGGCCCTACAGTTGGTTCAGCCTGCTGCTGAGAACTTTCAGTGGGCGCAACAAATATCCTGTAATGCGGGTTACCGCTCCCTGAGCTTCAGAGTCCAAATAAAGGTGAACCCCATCATAACCAGAGCAGAAATGTCTTTTATAACGCTGACAGCAATCACTAATTTTATATATATTAAGATGGTATCTGTTCTTTCGGACATGTCCGAAAGAACAGATATCATCATAATATACACTCCTGGAAATGGAAAAAAGAACACATTGACACCGGTGTGTCAGACCCACCATACTTGCTCCGGACACTGCGAGAGGGCTGTACAAGCAATGATCACACGCACGGCACAGCGGACACACCAGGAACCGCGGTGTTGGCCGTCGAATGGCACTAGCTGCGCAGCATTTGTGCACCGCCGCCGTCAGTGTCAGCCAGTTTGCCGTGGCATACGGAGCTCCATCGCAGTCTTTAACACTGGTAGCATGCCGCGACAGCGTGGACGTGAACCGTATGTGCAGTTGACGGACTTTGAGCGAGGGCGTATAGTGGGCATGCGGGAGGCCGGGTGGACGTACCGCCGAATTGCTCAACACGTGGGGCGTGAGGTCTCCACAGTACATCGATGTTGTCGCCAGTGGTCGGCGGAAGGTGCACGTGCCCGTCGACCTGGGACCGGACCGCAGCGACGCACGGATGCACGCCAAGACCGTAGGATCCTACGCAGTGCCGTAGGGGACCGCACCGCCACTTCCCAGCAAATTAGGGACACTGTTGCTCCTGGGGTATCGGCGAGGACCATTCGCAACCGTCTCCATGAAGCTGGGCTACGGTCCCGCACACCGTTAGGCCGTCTTCCGCTCACGCCCCAACATCGTGCAGCCCGCCTCCAGTGGTGTCGCGACAGGCGTGAATGGAGGGACGAATGGAGACGTGTCGTCTTCAGCGATGAGAGTCGCTTCTGCCTTGGTGCCAATGATGGTCGTATGTGTGTTTGGCGCCGTGCAGGTGAGCGCCACAATCAGGACTGCATACGACCGAGGCACACAGGGCCAACACCCGGCATCATGGTGTGGGGAGCGATCTCCTACACTGGCCGTACACCACTGGTGATCGTCGAGGGGACACTGAATAGTGCACGGTACATCCAAACCGTCATCGAACCCATCGTTCTACCATTCCTAGACCGGCAAGGGAACTTGCTGTTCCAACAGGACAATGCACGTCCGCATGTATCCCGTGCCACCCAACGTGCTCTAGAAGGTGTAAGTCAACTACCCTGGCCAGCAAGATCTCCGGATCTGTCCCCCATTGAGCATGTTTGGGACTGGATGAAGCGTCGTCTCACGCGGTCTGCACGTCCAGCACGAACGCTGGTCCAACTGAGGCGCCAGGTGGAAATGGCATGGCAAGCCGTTCCACAGGACTACATCCAGCATCTCTACGATTGTCTCCATGGGAGAATAGCAGCCTGCATTGCTGCGAAAGGTGGATATACACTGTACTAGTGCCGACATTGTGCATGCTCTGTTGCCTGTGTCTATGTGCCTGTGGTTCTGTCAGTGTGATCATGTGATGTATCTGACCCCAGGAATGTGTCAATAAAGTTTCCCCTTCCTGGGACAATGAATTCACGGTGTTCTTATTTCAATTTCCAGGAGTGTATATATAGTTAAGGCTCACCGGCCACTTGACCATCTTCTTCTTCTGTGCGAATGCACAAACAGTGCCCGAACTCTTACGAGAATCGACAACGCGCCGCGAGTAATGAGTATAATGAGAGGGGGCACTACGAATGTAGTGCGGGACAATACGTTGAGAATGTGGGTTTCGCGGGAGGCGTGCCAGAGATAAATCCCTGCAGTCGCACTATCCTCTTTGTCTTCGGTGGCTCAGATGGATAGAGCGTCTGCCATGTAAGCAGGAGATCCCGGGTTCGAGTACCAGTCGGGGCACACATTTTCATCTGTCCCCGTTGACGTATGTCAACGCCTGTAAGCAGCTGAGGGTGTTCATTTCATTGTAATTTAATCACTAATTTTGTTCTCACAAGTCTCGAAAACATACAATAAATTCAACCAGTGCCATCTACAATAAAGCCATAGTGGCAACGTATCAAAAATTTCTTTTCAGGAGCGCCAGTGGACTTAAGGTGCGTATGTGTGTGTGTGGCGGGGGGGGGGGGGGCGAAAAGCTAAACTGTCAATTGAAACACGTCTCCCCATCTCGCAGTTTTTACTGGTCTTAAATGTGATCAATGAGTAAAAAACTGGAAGCTGAGACCCTTGATCGTGTCCCTATTACCGATCCTATGTACCTGTTTCGATCTGTTGGTACAGTTAGCAATATTTTTATATTGATGTTCAATAGAAGATGAGATGTCTTTCGTTACAATTAATAAAAAGTACTTGCAACTAAAGTGACTGTTTATATAACAATTTCAACTTAACAATACTTCAGTTCGTACTCACACACACGTCATTGCTTAGCATGTGAAACACATACCGTTTCGTGCAAGTGCCATTTGGCATTACACTCATGTGATTATTAATCTTAAACGCTTTAACTACCAAACTTCCTATGCGTTTCGTCCATAACTTCTCATTTAATTACTTTGCCTGGGATTTGTAATTAACATTTCATTTTATCGTACTTTAACTTCTTACCTTCCATTGACATTCGTCTCACTCTTAACTACCACAACATTCAATATACCTCGTTTCACTCGAGCAGGACCGGTTCGAGAACATTTTTCCACACAAACGAAATACAGTTTAGCACCCCTCTCCCCTTTTCCATTATTTGACACGGGTCGCGTATCATTCGTCTTCCCATCTCCCTCTCATTCCTCCCTAATACATCAGTTGCCGTTCATTTAAAAATACGGTTCTAGGCGCTTCAGTCTGGAACCGCGCGACCGCTATGGTCGCAGGCTCGAATCCTGCCTCGGGCATGGATGTGTGTGATATCCTTAGGTTAGTTAGGTTTAAGTAGTTCTAAGTCCTAGGGGACTGATGACCTCAGATGTTAAGTCCCATAGTGCTCAGAGCCATTTGATCCATTTTTTTAAAAAAATAAATGTAAATCTAATGAACACAGCAATTGTTTGATTTCGTTGTTAATTATAATACAGGCTGTGTACACATTTTGCAGTGGCGGCGCCTGAGCCGCCCCTCGCAGTTCGCACCCCAAGCGCCCTCTCGTGTTACTTGGGCCTTAATCCGGCCCTGCACTCAAGCTTCTGTCTTCCTGCCGTCGACTTCTTCGCTCTTACTCCTGCTGACTGTTCGAAAACTCACACGCACTCAGTCGGTAAACTTGCATTCTTGAGATGCCAATGCTCAGCGAAAGTCCGTATCAAAGAACTGGACATCCCAGTGTATACGGTATCCTTCCACTGTCTTGATACGTGCTACATCGTTCAACTATTTTTACGAGCAGTCGAATCGCGTTACAATACGTACGTAGCTGGGGCTGATAAAAAGCTACAGTATCTGTGTAGTTTCATCGATTGATGGAAAAGTACGAACTGTAACAAAATAATCGCCTCTCGGCATAAAATCGTTTGCCGAAAACCTCGTTTTGATATCTTAAAACGTATCTGAAATATAAGGGAATAGTGACTTCAACGATACACATTGCCTAACAAAACGTGATGCACACAGATACAGCAACAGTGTAACGTCGATGTCGTTACACCAGTCAGTTTCCATAATTGACCTACGTCATTATTTTGAAAAACCTGTAATACACAAGCACACATGTGTATTAGAATATTGGATAAAAGCTAATAGTAAGTTGCCTGTAATGGCCACAAAATATTTGTGCTGTCCAGCGACCTCAGTGCCTGCAGAAAGAGTTTTCTCCAAGGCAGGAGAAATAATTGATGAAAAAAGCAACAGACTAAAGGAGAAGAATTTAAATACCTTACTTTTTATAAAACAAAATTTGTACCTTCTGTGAAGTTGTATATTAAACAATAGACTAAAGGACAAGATTTTAAGTACCTGACTAACTATAAAACAACATTTGCGTATCCTGTATTGTTGTCTTTAATCAACAAAAAATGCCTAGAAAGCTATTTTGCATTTAAAATACTTGCAAAAAGCAATCGATAGTTAATCGATGTATCGATACTTTTTAAAAATACTGTCCATAATATTGTATGTGTCAGCTATCGATGTTTGAGTAACACTACTGCAAAACTCGTAAGGCCTGCAGTGTCAGGTGCTGTGACGTACGCTCCACGGCCCATCTTTCTCGTGGGCCTCGAGGCGATTAGTGTGACGTCGTGAGTTCGTCGCGGGACCTGTATTTTTTGGTGAAAGCACTGGCCGCAACGACCAGTTCGTGTCGAAATACGACTCCTCGCTTGCCGGGCGGGCAGGCGGCTGGCCGCTGCTGTGTTTGGCCGGCCGCTACCGACCGCCACGTTGCTGTTAGCGTGCGTCCCAATCACGCGGCTCGGCAGCAGAGGCCCAGGAGTCTGGTCACGTTCTGTCTGGACTAGATAGCTTAACAATGGCAACTGTAGCCGAAATAGGCCTACCGCAATAAAGGAATACCATTGAAGCAGGGGACTTGGATTATATACAGGGCAAGTCACGTAAGACATAACTCATTTTTCATTTCGTGCACGGTTCCGTGCGCCTCTTTACCTAAGTGCGCCGGCAAGGCAGCTCAAAGTGTTCGGGAGATGGTTGGCTGCCTCTGCAATAGCATTAAAAAAAACTAAGTGAAAGGATAAACTATGAACAGGTCCCATGTGACGTCCGACCCGACCAAATGCAACGAACTATAACGAACATAATGGAAAAAAGTGGCCAGCGCGTCTGACTGCCTTGCAGCGGGCCGGAGTTCGATTCGCGACCAGGAGGGAAATTTTCTCCGCTCGAGGGCTAGCTGTTGTGTTGTCCTCGTCATCATTTCGTCTTCTTCGACACACAAGTCGCCCAATGTTCCGTCAACAGAAAAGACTTGCAACTCGATGGTCGAACTTCCCTTGTACACCAGTGACAAGTCAGACATGCTACTTTTACTCGGTGAATGTTAAAGAAATGTTGCGGAAACGGTGCGGCAGTGTAGAGATGTCTATACTGTCCGTCGCGCCAGGCAGTTGCCCGAATTATTAGGTCACTAGTGCGAACAGACTGCTTCCTCGTCAGACGACGAGGACGAAGACTGCAACTGGCAGAACACATGATGATGTGTGGTTTGTAGTGCGCTCAACTGCGCGGTCATCAGCGCCCACACAAAGTCCCAATTTTAACACAGTCCAATTTTTTTTACAGTCCAATCTAGCCATTGTCACGAATGATGATGATGAAATGACGAGGACAGCAGAATCACCCAGTCCCCAGACAGAGAAAATCCCCAACCTGGCCGGGAATCGAACCCAGGACCCCGTGATCCAGAGGCAGCAACGCTAGCCACTAGACCACGAGCTCCGGACTAAGGCAAAACATGCAGAAGCTGCTCCGGCTACGGCGCTGCTCAAACCGCTCGGTGGCACGAGACGTATTGCCAAGGAATGTGGGATCAGCCAGACAAGTGTCATTCGCATCTTGCATTGACATGAATTCCACCCTTATCATCTGTAACTACATCAGCCACTCGGAGGACTTAATTTCGAACGTCGTATGGAATTCTGCCGGTTTGCTCTACAGCACTGAGACACGACACTACATTTTTCCATAGTGTGGTCTCTACCGACGGAGCAACTTTTACGAACCACGGTAATGTAAATTTACGTAACATGCACTACTGGGCAGGTGAAAGTCCATGCTGGCTTCGTCAGGAAGGAAATTCCGTTGCGGGACTTTATTTCATCTTAGGGGTGTAAAGTGGATATACGAAAAATCTACCTGTTCTTCTAGAAGATATACCACACGATAAGCGACAGTGTCAGTGGTTCCAACGAGACGGCTGCCCAGCTCAGTCTTCTCGCGCTGCAACGTGAATACTGAATGAAAAGTTTCCCAATCGTTGGATAGAACGGAATTCTTCAGCACAGGAGCCAGCCAGGTCCCAGATATGACTCACTTGATTTCTTCCTGTGTAGAGAACTGAAAGATGCATTCTGTCATGAAACCCCAGCTATGCCAGACGATATGTGCCGTCGAATCGTCACACCATCCAACGGCATATAATGCAATGGACTTTCATCTGTCCGTCTATCTCTCGAACAGAGATTTCAAATGCGCGTTGCAGTGGATGGCATACAATCTGAGCACGTGCTTAAGTAAAGTGCAAAACTAAGTTTCGTTAAGAAAAGTATTTATTTTGTAGGTGACATGTCGTCATCGTTCTGAATGAAATGTTTATTTTATTTAAAGCGCATTCAGGTTAATGACAATTTCGAGTAGTATCTATAGATATTTGTCGAACAGCAGGTGTTTTGCTTTCAAGAAGCATTCAGGAGTCTCAAGGCAAAAGGAGGTCAGGTATTGTTATTACTTTAAATCTGAGGAAGTTAAAAAACTAGTTTATTTTTTCTGTGAAAATGTTGTTAAGCAGTACTAAGCGTGAACGCGTGACGTTTCTGTTTTGGATTTGAAAATCAAGCAGCGACAGGGAGGATTTGAATTGAAAATTACCTGATGAAACTGTACTTGTTTCCACAAAAACCTGGATACCTTCACACATATGAAAGAGTTTTCCTAAATCCCATTAGGTGCGTCAGAAAGTAGCATATGTAGATCGATATACAAAAATCATAGTTGAACCTATATCTGTTTGTACAGGATGGCTCTGAGCACTATGGGACTTAACGTTTGAGGTCATGAGTCCCCTAGACTTAGAACTACTTAAACCTAACTAGCCTAAGGACATCACACACATCCATGCCCTAGGCAGGATTCGAACCTGCGACCGTATCGGTCGCGCGGTTCCAGACTGTAGCGCCTAGAACCGCTCGGCCACCCCGGTCGTTTGTACAGGAAATGAGGTTTTATCTCAGTAGCGGTAGGCTTGTCTTGCTGCACATAATGACGGAGCCTAGCATGAGAGCTCCGCTTCGCGTTGCTTATACCGCAACAGCCCACTCTGGCCGCACTGATTTCCAATTTTAGTGCATTTCTCAGTCATTTGCGAACAGTTTCAACATCAAAATTAACAAGCGTTATATCACTGTTCTCGGCTTTTCATCTCTTTCGAGTGTCATTAAAAAAGGTATATCATTCCATTTAAGAAACTAAATGCTTCAATATCTCGATCGATGAAAGAGTTAAGACTCTTTCTCACACACCAAACTACATGCCCCTTAGCGTACTATCATAATAAAAAATGGTTCAAATGGCTCTGAACACTATGCGACTTAACATCTGAGGTCATCAGTCCCCTAGATTTAGAACTACTTAAAACTAACTAACCTAAGAACATCACACACATCCATGCCGGAGGCAGGATTCGAACCTGCGACCGTAGCAGCAGCGCGGTTCCAGACTGAAGCGCCTAGAACCGCTATGCTACAGCGGCCGGCTCACAAAAATAAAAGGGGCTTTACGTCTTATGTGACTCACCCATATGTATGACGTTATTACATGAACGTATGTTATGTAATTAATTTTTTCTTTTAAACACGCTCACGCTGAAAAACGCTATGACCTGACCATCATCGAGCAAATGCAGGGTATTCCATTAATCTGATGACCGTAGGCTCCACCGCAGCCGCATAAGCCAGTCAAATGGGTCCCGCGTCTCCCTGTTAACGTCCCCTACTAGCCTTTTCCGCCAGTGACTTCGAACGCTGAAGCAAACATTACGAGTGTAACAGTAACAGTGTAGTCTGCGAACGTGTAACGAGTGGTTATTTACGATTCATATGTGCATTCAGAGTCATATTGTCATGAGGAAACCTTTTATTAAACTAAACTAAACTCCGTACGAACGGGCCATGAAGGTCCAACGGTACCGACTGGCCGCCGTGTCATCCTCAACCACAAGCGTCACTGGATGCGGATATGGAGGGGCATGTGGTCAGCACACCGCTACTCCGGCATTTGTCAGTTTTCGTGACCGGAGCCGCTACTTCTCAATCAAGTAACTTCTCAGTTTGCTTCACAAGGGCTGAGTGCACCCCGCTTGCCAACAGCGTTGGACAGACCGGATGGTCACCCATGCAAGTGCTAGCCCAGCCCGACAGCGCTTAACTTTGGTGATCTGATGGGAACTGGTGTTACAACTGCAGCAAAGTCGTTGGCTCAGGAACCCTTTTACGATCAGAAAATAGGAGTAAGGTGCACAGTTGGTAGTGACAGAATAGTAGGGCTAGTTTTTATTAATGTCACAGTTAACAGTGACATATGTGCAAAACATTTTGCAACTGGTTTTTTTTATGAATCGAGTGAAAGAGAACGAAGCTTCTTGTTTTGTTCAGCAGGTTTCGGCCAGGGTTCACACGGCCAATGTTTCTTTGCTCGCAGTTCACGATGTATTCCACGACAGTTATTAGCAACAATTATCGTCCTGTTCAGAGCCCCGATTTAACCACACGCGATTTCTATTTGTGGGTAGCACTAAATGATAAAGTGTACACAACAAACCTGCACACGTTATAGGAGCTTACGGATAATATACAAGAGTAAGTTAATACAGTTTCTCAAAGAGAATTACCTCATATGATGAGTAATGTGTTGAATAGAAGTCCGAAATGCATGGAAAATATTGGTAGGCCGTTCCAGCATTCCTTGTATGACATGGGTGAGTACAAAATTTATTTGCATATATTTTAAATTCAGTACTGCGATAGCAAATTGTCGACATGGCATCTGATACGCCGGGCAACCGAGTGCTCGCTGCCCACCATCTAGTGTGCCGTGCGAGCGATCATCAGATAAATGGAACATCCTGTATCTCCTGACGAAATCACGGAAGGCTTCATGATGAACTGTTGTGGGTAGCTGTCCGAGGGTCTCCACACAGTACACAGTCACGCATGCCACTTCTCTGGGCTATCCAATTGTGCCTAACGTGGCACCCAGTAGCTTTATCCTCACTCCTTGCACGAACAAACCATTACATGGCAAGCATTTGCAAAATGTAGATGAGCTTATTTTCAAGATGGAACAGCCAATAATCAGCTTCTACAACCAAGATGTCCACTAAATTATCCATTATTGACAAAAACCTGTCACAGTTTCATGGTCGCAGTTACATTTTAGAGGTTATTAATAAATTTTTGGCACCGTATTAACTGATGCCATTTATTGAATGAATAAACTTGTTGTAGCTGGGATTCAGAGTCTCAAAAAAATTTTTGAAGGAAATCATCTTTCCGCCAGTGACTGCTATAAGTTTTTGTTACACTATTGCAATTTCGGCCTTAGGCCATTATCAAGTGATGTTATGGCTTTAAGCCATGTCAACGTAAGGCCGAAATTGCAATAGTGTAATAAAAACTTATAACAGTCACTGGCGGAAAGATTATGCCCTTCAAAAAATTTACTGAATGGTTGCTGGTTAATGATGTTAGTATTTATCTTGTTGATATTCCCGATAGTGCAAACTGTAGTAAAACTGGTGAACAGCATCTGAATAGGAACATGTATTTTACTGTAGTAAAGACATTTTTTTGCAGTAAATGTAGTGATGTTGATTCACGACAATGTATATTTTTTTGTAACGGTTGGTACATAGACAGATTTAAGTGTTTCTGGAAGAACACAGTTCATTGTTACATGGCTGGCCGGAGTGGCCGAGCGCTTCTAGGCGTACAGTCTGGAACCGCGCGACCGCTACGGTCGCAGGTTCGAATCCTGCCTTGAGCATGGATGTGTGTGGTGTCCTCAGGTTAGTTAGGTTTAAGTAGTTCTAAGTTCGAGGGGACTGATGATCTCAGAAGTTAAGTTCCATAGTGCTCAGAGCCATTTGAACCATTGTTACATGAATCAGTGAGTAGTAGCCACGTGTAAAACTTTGTTGAACAAAAGACACCTTGTTGTCGGATTTCAGTCGTGGAGTTCGATTTCTTTTCTAAATTCTCAATTAGTATTGTATTGAAATTATTCATAAAAAGAAAAGCAAACATATTCACTTGAAATGAACAGGCTCTAGAGATCACAACGAACCGAACTGCTAATTTTTACTAAAGTAGTACTAGTTAAGTCAAAGTCTTGTCTCATATCTGAAGAAGACCAATGGTTCTTCATAAAGCTCATATTTGTGATTCGGAATTTTAGTGAAAAAATGGCGCTTCCACGCGCTCTCATTTAAGATAGTGTCTCAATCTAAACTGTTATTTCTGGATTAAAAAGGCAAGCAGCTGTTAAACATTGTTCTTTTAGCAGAAGCAAGACGGGAAATAAATACGAATATTCACAGACCGGAAGGATGTGGATTTTTACGCATCATGTAATAAAGAGGCTGTTTACCTAGTTCGTGACTACTAGAGATATTATTGACCTTTCCAATAAAAATACTGTTCAAATGGCTATAAACTATTATGAAAGCTATAAATGTTACGCAAATCTGCTTATCTACGTTGCTACAGTTTCTGTGCGGCAGTCACGTTGACGTACACAACAGCATCCTAACAAGTGCATAAAGAAACTTCCTGGCAGTTAAAACTGAGTGCCGGACCGAGACTCGAACTCGGGACCTTTGCCTTTCGCGGGCAAGTGCTCTACCAACTTCTTTTTTTTTTAAGTTGATCTCATTTTGTTCTATACTGTTCGTCGAATTTGTTCGGGGCGGACGTCCGATGACCCCCGTTCAGGTTCTTCGTTGATCCGTTCATTCAGTTTTTTAATTACAGAGATTGGCTAACCCTCTGACCCAACACGCTGAGCTACCGTGCTGCCATGCTTCGGTAGCTCAGTTGGTAGAGCACTTGCCGGCGAAAGGCAAAGGTCCCGAGTTCGAGTCTCGGTTCGGCACGCAGTTTTAATCTGCCAAGAAGTTTCATATCAGCGCACACTCCGCTGCAGAGTGAATATCTCATTCTGGAAGTGCATAATGAATACAGACAATATCAGAAACTGCGATCTCGCACAGCAGTAAATAACATACTTCTCTGAAAGTCAGTTCACAACATACTACGGGTAATAAACCCCGAGTCTTTAAATAATGGAACTCCCATATAGAGGCTAAAACACGCTCAAACGTCACGCTACTTTAATACGAGACTCGTTCAATAAGTAATATCCCGCCTTCTTAAAAAGAGAAGCTATTAATATACATAGACAAATTTCCTTGCTGATGCTTCACATTTGATGTTTTTTCTGTGCGCCGGTGAAGTTTCGAACCGTTTTGGCAGCTGGCACAGCCGTAATACAGCCTCAAAATGGCGTCTACATACAACTAACGTTACAAGCAGCGTGCTGTTATTGAATTCTTGTGTGCAGAAAAAGAAACCGTGGTGAACATCCATAAACGTTTGTGTGCAGTGTATAGCGATGCTGCGGTTAATATGAGTACAATTGGGCGATGGGTAAAGAAAGTTACAGCCTCAGGAACTGCAGAAACAGAGCTCCGTGATCAGTCATGCTCGGGACGTCCTGTCGCAGCCACTGCTCTAGACATGCTGAATCGTGCGGATGCCATTATTCGAGCCGACCGGCGCATCACAACTCGACAACTGGCTCTGCAGTTGTCAGTCAGCATTGGAACTGCATCTGCAATGATTGAGACTGTTGGATAGCTAAAGAGGTGCTCAACATAGGTTCCACGAATACTCACTGCGAACCACAAGATTCAAAGAAAGGCCATTTCATATGACTTGTTGGAGCGTTTTGAGACCGACGTAGAGGCCTTTCTGTCGTGGATCGTTACAGGGGACGAAAGCTGGGTGTACCACTTTGCGCCAGAAACAAAAAGACAGCCTATGGGGTGGTATCATCCTCATTCTCCATAAAAGAAGTAATTCAAGACAACTCCCTCTGCCGGAAAAGTCATGGTGACATTATTTTGGGATTGTGATGGCGTCTTTCTCGTGGATGTGGTGCCAAAAGGGTCAACCATCAATTGAGAGGTATACGTGAAGACTGAATAAACTCAAGAACCATTTCCGACGTGTTCGATCGGAGCGTAAAACGTGATTCATCTGAAAACGCCACTTGTCGCCACCCAGTGAACTTCCAGTTGTGCTACTGGCGTGCAAATCCAGCCTTCACCGCCGATGGGCTGCAGTCAGCATGCGTGCGTGAACCAGTTGCTTGCTGCAGAGTACCGTACGCAACAACGTTCGCTCAACGCTCGTTGGGGAGAGGCTGTTAGCAGCCCCGTGTTTCATCTGGGCGATCCGCTGCTCTGCAGTTACACGTCTATTCGCTCGTGCACAACACCGCAGCTATATGGTCCGTTGTGTGCCACTGTTGCATAGGCGCCAGTCTTGGATAGCTCCATTTTGCCATGCATGGTATACTGTGACCACGATGGCACATGAACAGAATTAGCCGTTTCGGAAATGCTTCCACGTTGATCCGAAAGCCAATGATTGTGCCCTTTGGAAGCCAGGTAAATTTCTCCATTTCTGCATGACGACAACGACTGCACTGTTCTCCGCGTGCCCCCGACACGCTTTATATACCTTCCACTACTAGTGCTGCCACCTGTCATCTGTGAGTGTTCATTATCCGTTGAGGTCGAACATTGGCGGTGGTCACATCAGTGTGAGTCGACGGTGTACATGGAACGCGCCTCTGCGTCAGCTGTTGTTTCCTGACTCATTATCTGAAAGATCTGAAGAACGTTTGTGCTTAAGCCCTGAACTACTGTTCTCGACATTTTCCCAGCAGGTTCTGGCAAACCGTATGACGTATGACGTATCCGCTAGTTAAAGTTTTTCGGATTTCTGCTACACACTGCAGACAGTCACGCAAGGCCTTCTTTGGATTCGATCGAAGCTGCCCATTAGTCCGGTCTGGTATGGGTCCCATACGCTTGAGCAATATTCTTCGAGAGGTCCTACAAGTATTTAGTGTGCAACATCTTCCTTCTTCATTCTTGTTCTTTTCCGTGGACTTATTTCGTGTGTTCACAGGGAAGCCCCTCCTCTCCCCCCACGACGAGACAAAATGTGTTTACCCAGTGTGTTTGCGTTTAGTGTTAACGCACGTGGAAGTGTGAGACGTTTTCGAAATGTTTGTGTATTCTGTAGCTGAGGCCAGACGTCGGTATCAGCCCTGTATTTGCTTAATTGAATGTAGGAAAGCGGGTGCAGTTGTTTTCTTAGACTAGCAGTTCCCCAGTACACTATTAATCGTGGCCTGCCATTTGTTTTACCTACAACTGGACGTACTAGGCTGTTCCGCTTCAGATCTCTACGTGGTGGACGAGAAGTCCTCGTACCTTTGGAAACCCCTGTCTAGTATCAAATGTTATGGAGCAGGTCGGCAGCTATGTTACTTGTACCAGTTCTTTGAATCAATTGTTGGAATTCATGTTTGTATGTTTTCGCAGTCGCAGAGCAGTTTTAATTTGTAGTCATGACGGATGTGAGCCGTCATAGCTATACTACCGAGGATAGCTTAGTGACAAGTGTGTGGGCGCACGAACGACAACACAGAAAGAAGACATAAGACAGGTTATGGGAGCGTTCCAGGAAATATTCCGTACTAGAAATATTGTCGTTTGGTCCAAAGACAATCCTCATTACACAGTCGAGTTAGAAAGGAGCCCGGCTCACGTAATGGTATGGGCAGAGATAAAATCAGATCGTCTGCTTGGGGTAAACTTCCTGAAGGAACTGTGAATGGCGTATAATATTTACGCATGTAACAAACGTGAGTAATACCTCAGCTTGAGGAAAGGGGCCTCACAGAACATTGCAGCATGACTGAGCGCCTACTCACTATGCAGCGTTGCTAAATGAACACTTCCCAGGACGGTGGATAGGTCGTGGTTCGTCAGTAACACCAGCTCCCTTGAAATGGCAGCCAACAAGTCTTGACCTCACCACACCTCACAACTCGTTACGGGAAATCATTAAGGCGCATGTATCTGCACGTCGTTATGCTACAAACGAAGAACTGCGCAATGCTGTTGAGGATGCATTTCGCACTATAGCACCGGACGTGCTCGAAAATATGTCAAGAATAACATGGAGGCGTATCGAAGTGTGTTTACTGCATGATGGGGAACCCACCAATATGGTGGACACGTAATACGTAAGTAACGATTTGTGCTAAAACGAATCAAAGCAATTATCATTCGATACTAGGGGTTACGGGGACTTTTCGCTCACCCTGTACATATTGTTGCTCCCAGATATACGACAGGAGTCACTCTAATTGTGTCTCGCTAATCCTGTAACCAAAGGATACCACGATATTACGTATCATTAAGTGCACACCTCCACACTCTACATTAAGAATTATCTGCCACGTTTTGCACCAGTCTGATATTTTGTCGAGAGCAGAGTATTCATACTGTATAATTCCCTGATAACCATTTTGAAATGATTCAACCACTTTTCCCGAGAAATTTCTGGTACTCGCACATCTCACAATATATGAGTAATGAGTACTGAATACGTGACTGTGGTGAGCATTTATAAAGTTTACTGCTGTCTTTGTGTCGGCGATAATGACGGAGAGCGATAAGAAAGAGAATAACATGGTGCTGGCACGTAAGCCAGTTCTCACGCGTCGGATACAAAATCTCATTCAATGTGAGACGTCACCGTCCCAGACGCGGTGAATACTTTTAGAATTTACCACAGGGTGTCGTCACTCAAACTAGTTACCTGTAACCGTAGGCCAACATTGGCACGTCTGTTCAACTTTCTGGCCACATTCCCAAGACAAATACTGTTTCCACCGGGGCTATTATAGCCGTAGGGCTAGTACCATACTGATTCAGTGCTCTTCGTGACGGTAGGCGAGAGCGAAAAGCCTGCGCTCCGCCGCTTTACGCTATCCCGCTCCTGGCAGTCAAATATTTTCGCAGATTCATACAACTTCTACTGAGGTAGCACATCTGACCGCATTTTTGCAACCTGTGTGATGTGACGATATTTATAATCTCATTGTACCGACTGTCTAAAAACAGGACCTAACCAAATCAGTCCAACTGTAACAATCCGGTCCTTCTCTTCTTAATAGCAACAAGTTGCCAAGGTATGTCCTTTCTTAGTCCAAGCGCCCCGGGACTTTGCAACGCATGCGACGTAATTCCACTGAGACAATGTCGTTGAAGGAACCACTTATCCATGGACCCAGGTCGATTTTCTGCTTTAGTGAAACAATTTCGATAAGGTTCTCCAGCCTAGTATTGACCTGCAAGAGAAAATTAAAAATTGTAATTCTGAAACAATTGAATATTGCCGTACATTTATTCACTCCTACATCCATTCATTCATTCATTCATTCATGCATTTATTTATCTGGGCCGCGGACCACATCAAGAAGGATGTCCTGCTGGGATGTGGAACGCTTTGGGGTATGCATCAGAGAAGACAAACAAATCGTACACTTATGTTATTGAATTAATAATTTGTACAGAAACGTGTTTATCCGGTTTCATAACTACAGTAATCATGAAGTGCTGTATTTTATCGCGTTGTATTGTTTTATGTCATAACGAGGGAGAATCGTGTGCACTCCCACACATTTCAACTTTTGTTTTTTATTTATTTTTAAATGCTCGTTTTTTTATCTTATATAATCTATTTTAACAATTCTCTGTAAATATTATGTAACCAGCTTCACAAGTGCAACTCAAATGAACTCGTTAACATTCTAAGCACCATGGAACTGCATGACTACATTTACACACCATTCTGCATATTTATATTTCACATATTACAAGAAGATAATAATTCAAGTTCTGTAGTTAGTGCGAGATGTCTCATCACACACTTTAACTCATTTTGTTGTACTGATTTTTTGGTTGCTTCATTGAATCAGTACTTTTGCGAGCAATGCTTGTTAAGACCAATTGAGCTTTTCGTGATCTTTATCTGGTACAATTTGTATTTTTTCCTTAGCTGTTATTTCATCCCCATCGGTCTATATCGACAGAGAACGGGCTATCAGCGGTACAACGTTCCTCTCTTTTACCAAGAGCTTTGAAAGATATGAACAAAGACGAAACAAATATTAGTACAAGTGAAAAGTTTACAGATGCTTTTAAAAACTATAAAGAGTATGAAGTTTGTTGATGTTACATAAAAAATTTGAAGAATGTTGGTTCAATTGTTGAGATTAAAGTTGGGCGACTAAAAGCAAAAAGACAAAAATACAGGGTTATTACAAATGATTGAAGCGATTTCACAGCTCTAGAATAACTTTATTATTTCAAATATTTTCACAATGCTTTGCACACACATACAGAAACTCAAAAAGTTTTTTTAGGCATTCACAAATGTTCGATATGTGCCCCTTTAGTGATTCGGCAGACATCAAGCCGATAATCAAGTTCGTCCCACACTCGGCACAGCATGTCCCCATCAATGAGTTCGAAAGCATCGTTGATGCGAGCTCGCAGTTCTGGCACGTTTCTTGGTAGAGGAGGTTTAAACACTGAATCTTTCACATAACCCCACAGAAAGAAATCGCATGAGGTTAAGTCGGGAGAGCGTGGAGGCCATGACACGAATTGCTGATCATGATCTCCACCACGACCGATCGATCGGTTTTCCAATCTCCTGTTTAAGAAATGCCGAACATCGTGATGGAAGTGCGGTGGAGCACCATCCTGTTGAAAGATGAAGTCGGCGCTGTCGGTCTCCAGTTGTGGCACGAGCCAATTTTCCAGCATGTCCAGATACACGTGTCCTGTAACGTTTTTTTTTTTTTTTTTTTTTTTTTGCAGAAGAAAAAGGGGCCGTAAACTTTAAACCGTGAGATTGCACAAAACACGTTAACTTTTGGTGAATCGCGAATTTGCTGCACGAATGCGTGAGGATTCTCTACCACCCAGATTCGCACATTGTGTCTGTTCACCATTAAGAAAAAATGTTACTTCATCACTGAAAACAAGTTTCGCACTGAACGCATCGTCTTCCACGAGCTATTGCAACCGCGCCGAAAATTCAAAGCGTTTGACTTTGTCATCGGGTGTCAGGGATTGTAGCAATTGTAAACGGTAAGGCTTCTGCTTTAGCCTTTTCCGTAAGATTTTCCAAACCGTCGGCTGTGGTACGTTTAGCTCCCTGCTCGCTTTATTCGTCGACTTCCGCGGGCTATGCGTGAATCTTGCCCGCACGCGTTCAACCGTTTCTTCGCTCACTGTAGGCCGACCCGTCGATTTCCCCTTACAGAGGCTTTAAACTGCGCATACAATCGCCGAATGGAGTTAGCAGTTGGTGGATCTTTGTGCAACTTCGTCCTGAAGTGTCGTTGCACTGTTATGACTGACTGATGTGAGTGCATTTCAAGCACGACATACGCTTTCTCGGCTCCTGTCGCCATTTTGTCTCACTGCGCTCTCGAGCGCTCTGGCGGCAGAAACCTGAAGTGCGGCTTCAGCCGAACAAAACTTTATGAGTTTTTCTACTTATCTGTAATGTGTCGTGACCATATGTCAATGAATGGAGCTACAGTGAATTTGTGAAATCGCTTCAATCATTTGTAATAGCCCTGTATATACGTATAAAAATACATCGTAGAAGTCATGACTTTCTTTTTAAAAAAATCACTGCTCTTTCACTCAAAACCTGAAGAACCTGATATTTGGGGAGAGTAAAATGTGTTCTATAGGTTTGAGGTGTGCGGGTAAAAATATATACGCATGTGAAGTGAAGAGATAGAGCATTACGACAGATAACATATGTATTTTTATATCACTTTGTTACAAATAAATTTTCTATCCCGCCCCTTTATACTATATGCCTGTATCATTGCATGCAATGCTGTGCTCTGTCTTCTTTTCTTGTCCCTTTGTTCAGCATCAGTGCGGAGTCAGCATGGTTATTAACGGATACGACACGGTTAGTTTAAGGGGTGGCCATATACCCTTCCTGTCGCCACCCTGTAACCCTCCAAGTCGGATTAATGTGTACCCCAACTGTCTGCATGTAGTTTTATTCATGTGAAAAGAGCGAAAATTTTCAAAATCTTTTCGAATAGTGTATCAGAGGCTGGTCTTGGGTACCAGCCCAGTAGTCCCCTAGTAGGATGTGAGAAATCGCCTAAAAAGCACATCTTGGCTGGCCGGCACGCCGAACGACCGTCGTCGATAATGCGATGGGCGGGGCGATTTGGGGCTATGACGCCACCCCATCTCGGGGGCGCTCCTTTAACACGCAGGGCTACCCGCGCAGGTTAGACTACTGTATTCTGTCAACAATGTAAAATGATTTTGTGATACTGTGATTACATGTCTTACTTCTGGAATGTACGATCTTTGAGAAGAGCAAAGGAAATACGTCCTGTGAATATGTTTTCGCGCCAACTGCGTCAGATATGATGTAAACAGCATCCACAGTGCTTTGTTTGTATTTATGTTCTAGACGGTAACAATGGTAATAGCTTATGTAATTTATACCATTTTCACGACGTAGGTAGCCTCGCGCCCTTTTACTGTTGCTGTATTCCTTTAGTTAATAAGCTCAGATACGACGATGACATGTCTGCAAGTCAGAAAATTTTGAAAGCTTTACATGTGCATTATATCATTTACATAACGGCATTTAGGTTTCCGAAATTGCACTAGTGAAAATAAATAATTTCTATGGCCAGTGGTGACTATGGCGTCTTTCAAAAAATATTACTTAACTGCCAGTGATAAAAGAGGTAGTGAAACCTCCAGACCAGATGTGAGGAAACACAGATTAGCAAATCATCCAACTGATGATGCCTTAGAACAGGAGAAGGCGAAACGCGTATTGGATAAATAAAGTAACTAGCAGCAGGAAAAGGCAGTTTTATTTACAAGACTTGGAAGAATAGTTGAATGGAATGAATAGTTTCTTGAAATGATATTACAAGATGAACATCAACAACAGTAGAAAAAGGGCAGTGGAATCCAGTCGAATTAAATCAGACTCCGGTGAAGGAATTAGATTAGAAAATTAGACACTAAAAGTAATAGAAGTCTTTCGTTATTTGGTTAATAAAGTAAGTGAAGATGACCAAGCGAGAGAAGATTTAAATGTACACTGGCAATAGCAAGAAAAACTCTATGGTGCACCACCTACTGTCTAAGCCATAAACCAAAACAGATTTTGAAAATGAGTTGAAGATAATTCAAGAAATAGAACTCAGCAGTGGTTATAGTCCTACGCTAATTGACAACATACCCAGTAAAAGGAAGAGACGGAGGGTAACAGAGCTTCTTTATCGTCCTCAGAAAGCACAAAACCACATTGATAACAAATGGGCCACCATGCAATATGTAGGTAGGACTTCACAGGTACCTGCCAAGAAACCGAAATCCAGGAAATATACTCCAGCTTTTTACATCAGGGATTCTGTTGCCTACATTCTTTAGCAATAAATGTAACATTCCATCTTTAAAATAGAGTGAAATTCATAGGACTTCCTGCAATGCGTGTGGCAAATCATATCAGGTAGGGCTGTAACTACTAAAGAGAACATGAATGAAGTTGGATACTGAAGAAGAAAGATTATAATCTAATCTACATTCCATAGAGTCCTTCCTTCTCTTGCCACCCCCCCCCCCCACCACCCCCGCCCCCCCCCCCCCCCCACCCTTTCCGGCCCGTTTACACTTTCAACAGTTTGCCCACATAACATAGTAGTCTGTGCCATTACCCACTTACTTGGCTTACACATTAATATACTTTTAATATTTGAATATATTGCAATATAAGATTTACTTGTTCAAAGATTCTTTGTGTATTACACTATCCTTGTGTTTTTTATCGATATAGTGGTAAAATCTTTGTACAGCTGTCTGTTTAGTATTAAGTTATCTGACGATGGCCTATGAAACCGAAAGCCGCTTCGTAACGAACTGTTAAATATTATTGTGGAACATTAATACTGTGTATTGAAGTTTCTAAAAAGAAATTTTTTAGCACCAAACATAATTTTTAAATGTTAGAAAGTGTACTCTGAAAGTGTTGAAACGTAGAATGTAGCCTTTTCGTGGATGCGAAATGTGGACTATAAATAGCACAGATTGGAAGAGAGAGGTTTTGAAAAATGCTGTTACAGAAGACTGCTGAAGGTTAGAAGAGTAGACTGGATAACTACTGAAAGCGTAGTGAATCGAACTGGAGAGAAAACAATTTTATTCATACCGCGATTAAAACAAGGGATTATTGGATCGGCTACTCACTGGAGTATCTAGGAATTGTCGATTTGTAAGGAAGTGCTGGTCAGTTGGTTGATTTGGGGAAGGGAACCAGACGGTGAAGTCATCGGTCCCGTCGGATTAGGGAAGGATGGAGAAGAAAGTCAGCCGTGGCCTTTCAGAGGAACCATCCCAGCATTTGGTTGAAGCGATTTAGAGAAATCATGGAAAATCTAAATCAGGATAGCCAGATGCAGGATTGAACCGTCGTCCTCCTGAATGTGAATCCAATGCGCTAGCAACTGGGCCACCTCGCTCGGTGGTGAAATGTACGTATAGAGAGCGATGGGGGTGGGGAGAGGGGAGGCAAGAAAATTTGGGACAAAGGCTTGACTACAGCAATCAAGTTCAAATGGTTGTAGATCCCAGTAGTTATGCAGAGATGAAGAGGCTTGCACATGTTAGACTAACGTGGAGATCTGAAACGGCTCAATCTTCGGACTGAAGAGACCACTAAAAACAATCTCCACATTAAAATCTGAATGGGGTAATTACTCTTCCAGCAAGCCACTCCTGTCAGCACGAAAAAGATACGTTCCACTAACTGCAGTCAATAGTAAGTGGATATAGTGCACATAATAGCCTGCGGCAGCCGGTACTCACGAAGAGCGACGATCGGACGAGGCTGAAGGACTTCTCGGAGAGCAGGTAGGAAGCGATGAGCACGCTGGTGGTGAGGAGGCAGGCCGACGCGGTGGTGAGGAAGCTGTAGAAGGACTTGCCGATCAGCGCAGACTGCTGCAGCCCGTAGCGCACCAGCAGCCCCTGGCACACGGCCCCCAGCACCTGCCAACACCAGCACCCATCTGCAGCGACGTTCACCTCGTCTGTACCTGCTCCCCATGGAAAGGCGACGTGGTGCCACTTGCGTTTGGACCCCCCGCTGTAGACGTGCCTCTTTGTGCTGCCGTATAAAAGGAAGTCCCAACACTGGTCGTCCATGTAGTCCATGGTGCTGCAGACGTCGTCGCATCGGATATTTGAATTGCTTAAAAAAAAAAAAAAAATCCTCGCTCAAGTTACGTGACGTGATTGTACGATCCCGCATGACCAGGCGAATAAAATGCCTGTCTTGTCAGCTGCTATAAATTATCCTGCATGGTGTTGAGTATGGACTACCTGCACCCATCGATTGCATATTCGCATGACAATCGTCGGTTCCCGACCAACGCAAAATGGTAAACCGCAGTCTCGATAGGTATCGATCGATCCCGATTCTGTCGCATTCCGATAACGGTTGGTACACATTTCTCCTGTTTACGCAAGGCATAACACGACCTTCTCACAAACAAATTATATTCAGACGCGATTGCTGGAAGCGAAACCTGTGCGCAATCTCTCCTTTTATACAGAATGTAGATGGTGTTACATCTAACTACACTGAGACGACAAGTCATGCGATAGCGAGATACACAGGGTGGTCGGAAATTCCCGTTACAGACTTCTAGGACTTGTAGAGGGGAGCGAGTACATCGTATTTTAAATAGGAACCCATGCCCGAAAACGTCGTCCAACGAGACTACAGAGCGTCAAAGTTATAGGTGCGGGCGTCTCTAAATGTACGTATACACGGGGTGATTTCGTGATGATGTTACAGACTTTCTAGGATTATGGAAAACGATAAATGTATCAATTTGAAGTAAGGATCCCTGTACCGGAAACGAACGAGTCGAAAGCTGAAAACGAAAACGGTTCTGACAGTTGAATACATGTACCAGTTCTTGTGTTGCGAAGAGTGTAGGGTTGGTAACTTACAGTGGTGGCAGTGTGGACAAAAACAAGGAAAAATGTCCAATAAACGTGGGCTCTAAATTACATACCTGAGGAGCTATGAACACATGTTCAGTAGAGGAGATGTGTTTCACACTAGCCAAGATGAAAGAATGGTCATAGCTCCTCAGGTATGCAATTTAGAGCCCACGTTGATTGGAAATTTTTTCTCGTTTTTGTCCACACTACCACCACTGAAGTTACCAAACCTACACTCTTCGCAACACAAGAACCGGTACATGTATTCAACTGTCAGAGGTATCAGAACGGTTTTCGTTTACAACTTTCGACTCGTTCGTTTCCGGTACAGGGATCCTTACTTCAAATTAATCCATTTATCGTTCTCCATCATCCTAGAAAGTCTGCAACATCATCACGGAATCACCCCGTGTATACGTACATTTAGAGACACCCGCGCCTATAACTCTGACGCTCTGTAGTCTCGTTGGATGACGTTTCCGGGCATGGGTTCCTATTTAAAATACGATGTACTCGCTCCCCTCTACAAGTCCTAGAAGTCTGTAACGGGAATTTCCGACCACCCTGTATATACTCATATATACAGATGGCGGTAGTATCGCGTACACAAGCTAGAAAAGGGCAGCGCTGTGGTGAAGCTGTCATTTGTTCTTAGGTGATTCATGTGAAAAGGTTTCCGACGTGGATGGCGGCACGGCGCGAATTAACAGACTTTTAACGCGGAATGGTAGTTGGATCTGGAATATGGGACATCGGAAATCGTTGGAGAATTCAATATTCCGCGATTCACAGCATCAAGAGAGTCCCTAGAATACCAAATTTCAGGAATTACCTCTCACCACGGATAACGCAGCGGCCATGGCCTTGCCCCTTAACGACCAAGAGCAGCGGCATTTGAGTTGACGACTGGAAAACCGTGGCCTGGTCGGATGAGTCCCGATTTCAGTTGGAAAGAGCTGATGGTAGGGTTCGAGTGTGGCGCGGACCCACGCAGCCATGGACCCAAGCTCTCAATAAGGCACTGTGCAAGTGTCTCAGTAAGTGTAAGCTAATGATGTCCCCATAATGTTTATATGGAATGGATTGGGTCCTCTGGTCTCTGACTGGAAATGGTTATGTTCCTGGAGACGATTTGCAACCGTTCGTGGACTTTATGTTCCCAAACAACGATGGAATTTTTACGGATGACAATGCACTATGACACCGGGCCGCGATTATTTGCAGTTGGGTTGAGGAGCATCTGGTCAATTCGAGCGAATGATTTGTCCATCCAGATCGCCCGGAACGTTTATGGGACATAATCGAAAGGTCAATTCGTACAAAAAATTCTGCAGCACCGGCCTTACATTCACAATTATGGACGGCTGTAGAAGCAGCATGTGACAAAATTTCTGCAGGAGACTTCCAACGACTTGCTGAGTCCATGCCAAGTCGAGCTAATGCATTACGCCAGGCAAAAGGAGGTCCGACGCGATATTAGAAGCTATTCAAATCGCTCTGAGCACTATGGGACTTAACATCTGAGGTCATCAGTCCCCTAGACTTAGAACTACTTAAACCTAACTAACCTAAGGACATCACACACATCCATGCCCGAGGGAGGATTCGAACCTGCGACCGTAGCAGCCGCGTGGTTCCGTACTGAAGCGCCTAGAACCTCTCGGGCACAGCGGACGGCTATTAGTCACCACAGTGCATGTTTTTCTGTTACGTTGAAATTGTGTTCATTCGTTTAATCAAGCAAGTTGTACCCTTTATGCTAGTCTGACGATTGTTGCACGTGACCTTAATTACACTGCAATTTTAATAGTTGGTGACGTGAATGAAGTCCAGTGCAAACCAGAGGGCATAATCGTGGCAGGAATTGTTGGTACTGCCGATCTGACCAGAATGGTTGTCGTGCCTCTTGGACGAGATTACCTCAAACCAGAATTACGAAAGGTGTAGTCCAAGAAGGCCCAGTAGCTAGCAGTGTCCGGCGTTGCTATATTGCGTTATTGCAAGACGTGTCGATGCCATGAACTGCTGTACCTGAAAATTCAGAACACGCAAAGCCTTCAGAAGCGAGCAAATATACAACAAAATTTGCAATCCAGGTCAGTCTTTCCTAAAGAAATGGAAATTTATCATTTACTCGAAAATAACGATCCTCGGAATATGCACAATGCGTACCAAATGTCTACACTCCCTTCTCTCCTAGTCATTTTCGATATGGACAGAGCGACAGCAGATATTGAGACATTATACCCTTGGACGATTTTTTTATGCTGATATGTTTTTCGTATAGTAAACCCGCCAAGATATGAAAATGGGACTCTGAGCTGGAAGATCTTTTAAGAAATAACGTTTTGAGGTTAAACATTAAGAAAGATGAGTGTGTGGAATGTGGACGTAGATTTGTCGCTTCATCATCGTAAAGAATCAACTACTGAGCAAAACTACACAGGTTAAATGCCTCGGCCCTCTTATAAGTTCGAATGCAAGATGTTGCCAGACGCTCGAGAAGGAGTTAACGCTGTGTGACTGAAATGGCCTACTACGTGCCATGTGATAAGGAAGTAGCCAACCACCTTAAGGGAACAACCAATATATATATTTCCGCTCAGTGGCTCTAAATGGCTCAGAATCTTGCTGCTCAGCAATAAAACACGAACAAGCAATCCATGGATTTGAAATGAAATTTTGCTCAGGTCTGTAGGAGTCATAAGACTGGGGTGTTTGAGAAAGGAACATGTAAGGGTACGGGTAGAGGTGGCAACAAGCAGTAACAAACCAAACACAAACGCAACTTCAGAGGTACGGACACATGACCAGAACTAACGACCACGAACGCAGGAGAAGACGAACCCGTTACCAAGCCCGCACGCATCTAGTACCAAAACGCTTTCTTAATATTATTTATTCTTGATTACGACTGAAAGTCAAGTGAAAGAAGTTTCAGGTAAAAAGAAGTTGATGAAAAACAACAGAGGAAGATTCACGAAACTATCTGAAGGTTCAATTGTTGTTAATCAGAGTAGATGGTGGATATTTTCACAACATTACTAAATCTGTATTTGTGTTAAAACAGCTCACTCGAGGACAGGTTGGATCTGATTAGCTTCCTGTTCTCCAGTCTTAGTGCCATACTTAGCCACACAAGGAAAAATTCAGGTGCAACATGGCAACATGGGCTATCTCGGAACAGAACATAATAGACTCAAGATTAGCATCTGTATTCGAAAACTAGTGTGAAGTCAATAGACGCCGCCTGTCTGATCCATTAAAATGGTTAATCGAATATGTATTTATGTTATAATACAAATATCACAATACGTAAAACTAGCTATCTGATTTGTACCCCCCCCCCCCGATAAATAATCCCGTCTGTGTGCTTGTGCCGGCCGTTGTGGTCGAGCGGTTCTAGGCGCTTCAGTCCGGAACCGCGCGACCGCTACGGTCGCAGCTTCAAATCCTGCCTCTGGCATGGATGTGTGTGATGTCCTAGGTTAGTTAGGTTTAAGTAGTTCTAAGTTCTATGGGACTGATGGCCTCAGATGTTAAGTCCCATAGTGCTCACAGCCATTTGAACCATTTTGTGTGCCTGTCCGCGACCGTCCCAAGAAACGATGGTCAGGAAAATTCCAAGAGTATGTGCAAGTGACTCAACGCCAAGGATGCGTTCGACAGAAAGTTGTGGCGTAAAACAAGCAAGCAAGCGGACCATGCATCAATGTGGGGCACGCCGTAGGAAAGAAGAATGTCCACAGCGAATACTGACCCGTTTACAAGAGTACAGTAGCCCCACGGCTGCAGTGGTGTGGGCACGTACTGAAGGCTTCGTTAACTCAAAGAGTGTTTGCGACAGCGTGTCTGGATGTCGGGGGCGGTTAACCAGCGGTTTAGTGCACGATAGCCCTTTGTGAGGACCCCGTTGTGAGTAAAATGTAGGCTGGCATGGTCACAGCGCGTATGGACGTTTCTGTTTGGCCACGACAATAAATTAAAAAACATAAAGGCACGAGTGGATGTTAGGGTTGTTCCCTGAAGAAAACCGACAGCAAGTAGTCGTCACCAAGAGGTAAAAGCTCACAACGTGATGAATTCAGCATTCTACATCAGCGGCATCTGCAGCTACTTGGCACGTCTAACATACACGGTCGTTAACAGTTGTCTCTTCAGTAGCTGTCTTATTCAGACTCTCAGGTTACCTACTGTTGTACTGAATTATTGACTGCCGGCCGGTGTGGCCGAGCCGTTCTAGGCGCTTCAGTCTGGAACCACGCGACCGCTACTGTCGCAGATTCGAATCCTGACTCGGGCATGGATGTGTGTGGTGTCCTTAGGTTAGTTAGGTTTAAGTAGTTCTAGGGGAGTGATGACCTCAGCAGTTTAGTCCTATAGTGCTCAGAGCCATTTGAACCATTTTGAATTATTGACTATCGAGCGAGGTGATGCAATGACTCAACATGTTGGCATTCGGAGTTAAAATTCCCATTGTGTCATACAGATCTATATTTCCGCGGTTTCCCTAAATCGCTTGACACGTATGAAAGAACAGCTTTCTCGAAACAGCCACTGTTGATTTTCTTCAGTCCAGAACTGCGCTGCTGCTGCGGTCGCAGGTTCGAATCCTGCCTCGGGCATGGGTGTGTGTCATGTCCTTAGGTTAGTTAGGTTTAAGTAGTTCTAAGTCTAGGGGACTGATGACCTGTCCCATAGTGCTTAGAGCCATTTGAACTACTGTTGATTTTCCACCCAACCCTTGCACAATCTGAGTTTGTGCTTCGTGGCTGTTGATTTCGTCGTCGGCGCGAAGTTAAACACTAATCTTCCTCTCATTTTTCCTTCTCTTCTCATTTAGCCTATCTAATACGATGTAAAGCGCTCCGAAGAGACTTTCCGCGGAACGTCAATGCATTGAGGCGCATCTTGATGTCTTCCCATTCCTGTAGCTGAAAATTTCTTTAACGTCTTTGATTTGAACGAGCTACATCCTATTCTAGGAACCCGCGTCACTGTGATTCAGTGACCTGGGACGCAGAGAACGGTATTTCACCGCTGCACTCAGACAGTTGTTTGCCACGCTGCATCACTGTCGTCCGGCCTTTCCTCACGCCTGTCTTAAGCCAGTCTGAAAAATATGGAACATAAAAACTATATGTTCCTGTGTGTTTCCAATGGTTGACGTACTATAAAGAGCTCTAACATGGATATAATTTGTTTCCGGACCCATGAGCATACGACGTATTTCCCCCTTCTATTTGCGTTGTCCATTATTGTCCATAATCTTCTTCTGATGACTAAGTCAAAGTCTTGCGAACTCAAAGAGAGCAGCAACTGACTTCTCGTCGCTTCTCTAAAATTCTATGGATGTTAAAAATATTACCGCTGCATGAGTGTCCTTTTCTGAACCCATCTTGCTCTTCTCCCTAGAATGCATATGTTATTACTTTCAGTGACTGTTTATTATTGAGTAAGTTTTATGAACTGTATTTGTCAGCCTTATACCCTTGTAACTGTCACATGCATTTCTTTGGCTCTTTTTAAAAATGGAAATTACTTCGGCGGTTTTAGAAACATCGAGGATTTTATAGCTTCTCCAGTATTCGTGAAATAAAAGGAACCGTCTTAGGTCGCATAGTCCCCTCCATACTTTTAAGTTCATTATTTATTTCACATAGGTCACAGCTTCTGCGTTCCTTCAAACTTTCCAGAACCTGTTAAACCTCGTCTAAGCTTATTGAATCAACTGTCTTGTTGCAATATGATGTTAGGTATCCTGTATTTATTGCAGCGATTTCACAATGCCATAAATGCTTATAACGTTGTAGCCAATGTTCTTAGTAAATTATATTAATTCTAGCGTCATCTCTCTCTGACTAATAAAAGTTCTTTAACATTTTATGTGCAAAGTTCTGTTTTCGATGTATACCATTGTTCGACATTGTAACTAATTTGTTCCAAGAGTCTTAATGTGCTCTCCTTATTATTTGCTTAGCATGGTTCCACATTTCCTTACAGAGTTGCTTTGTTTCTTGGGTTCTCTTTTGTAGCAGGAGTTGATATGCCCTTCGTTTTCCCTTCATAGCCTCTTCAGTTTCGTATTCCATATTTGTAACCATTTTTCTTCTTAACTTTTTCTCCTCACGAACTACTTCAAACGCTGATCACTGTATGCAGTCTTTCTTATTGTCCCACTCTGCCTCCGCATAATCTTCAGTTGGAATTTTTATTAGATATTCCTGAAGTTTTTGTTGATATAGTCATTTAATGATCTCCTCTTGTAACAAATACACTTTGAATAATTCTTCTGAAGAAGCTGATTTCCTTATAGCAAATTTATACCATTTTGCTATTAAAGTCATTGTTCCAACTAAGATAAAGTGATCTGAATATATCTCTTTTCCTCTGCACATACTTACTTCATGTACTTGATTTCTCATACTGCACCTCGATTCCTATCGCACACGAATGCCCTCAGTTGCTTCTATCATCCGTTTTTGTGCTCCAGCCGAGTTATTACAGTGACTTTGAATGTATGTAAGATTAACAGCATGTATGTTTATATCGATTAAGGTATATTTTTCAATACAAAATGTTAAGTAGATTCCCGCGCCCGGGTTCCCGGGTTCGATTCCCGGCGGCGTCAGGTATTTTCTCTGCCTCGTGATGACTGGGTGTTGTGTGATGTCCTTCGGTTAGTTAGGTTTAAGTAGTTCTAAGTTCTAGGAGGCTGATGACCATAGATGTTAAGTCCCATAGTGCTCAGAGCCATTTGAACCATTTTGTTAAGCAGACAATTTGCCATATATCTATATGGTTCAAATGGCTCTGAGCACTATGGGACTTAACATCTATGGTCATCAGTCCCCTAGAGCTTAGAACTACTTAAACCTAACTACCCTAAGGACATCACACAACACCCAGTCATCACCAGGCAGAGAAAATCCCTGACCCCGCCGGGAATCGAACCCGGGAACCCGGCCGCGGGAAGCATATCTATATTTATCTATACTAATGATAAGACTGTTAAACGGTAGTATCTATATGTTTGAACACGCGTATCTCCAAAATTACTAGAATTTTCATGGAGTTTTCACAGGTAGTAACTTGAGCGTAGCTTGTGGCTTCATTTCATCAAAATGTTAACACAGAAAAGAAAGGTATCGTCATCCAAAGTTTTCTCTAAAATCGTCTGCTCAGCTTAGTAGTTCGGGTGTTTATCTTAGTGACACTATCATCACGATGTGGAACCAATAGCTGACGCTGTCCATGGTGTATTTTCAGAAGTTTACGTCGGTGACAGAATTAAGCATCCCAATCTTATCTCTACAAATATAAAACCAACACTGAATATGCTTTACGTCAGTGACACAATCTTAGCGCTCCAATCTTACTTTTACAAACACAAAATTAACACTGAATTTACTTGGCTACAATACACATATATCGCTTTGTGTATGATCGAGTGTTTCTGAATTCACTAGAACGACTAAAAGACTGAGGATTATGCTGTCTCAAGAATCCTCAGAAGATAATGAACGAGACTTGCAGTAACTCTAGAGCTTGAGACTTAAACTCGCTCTTTGGAAACTCCTTCCGAAAGCGACATATGATGTAACTTCGATCGAGAGCATCATACATTATCTCGCTCCTCCTGTGTTAGTGAAGGAAGCTCTTCATTCATGTCTTCAGTTACACTTCCTGAAACGTTGTGTACAAAAACACTTTATAAGTAAAAATAAAAATTCTATGAAACTTTCTTTTTAAAATTTGTGGGAAGGTCTTATGGGACCAAACTGCTGAGATCATCGGTCCATAAGCCCACACACTACTTAATCTAACTTAAACTAAGTTACGCTGTGGACAACACACACACACACCCACGCCCGAAAATTCTATGAGTATGATGTCTCGGGCACAGCTATATAACGTACCTAGATAAAGCCGCATTTTAGCTAGTTGTAAATACTTAAATCACTGTAAGGGAAAAGATTTAGCTCCATCCTCCCTGCTCTGTAATGGCATACAGTAAAGAGGGAATAATTTGCAGACAAAAAATCTCAGTAATCTGGAACTGAATGAGGGAAGATGGAACACAAAACGTTTCTACACATTATTTGATACTTAAATTAGATGTCTTGGTTCTGGTTTCTACATCTGCATCCACATGGATACTCTGCAAATCACATTTAAGTGCCTGGCAGAGGGTTCATCGAACCACCTTCACAATTCTCTATTATTCCCACCTCGTATAGCGCACGGAAAGAATGAACACCTATATTCCGTACGAGCTCTGATTTCCCTTATTTTACCGTGGTGATCGTTCCTCCCTATGTAGGTCGGTGTCCACAAAATATTTTCGCGTTCGGAGGAGAAAGTTGGTGATTGGAATTTCGTGAGAAGAATCCGTCGCAACGAAAAACGCCTTTCTTGAAATGATTTCCAGCCCAAATCCTGTATCATTTCTGTGACACTCTCTCCCATATTTCGCGATAATATAAAACGTGCTGCCTTTCTTTGGACTTTTTCGATGTACTTCGTCAATCCTATCTGGTAAGGATCCCACACCGCGCACCAGTATTCTAAAAGAGGACGGACAAGCGCAGTGTAGGCAGTCTCCTTAGTAGGTCTGTTACATTTTCTAAGTGTCTTGCCAATAAAACACAGTCTTTGGTTAGCCTTCCCCTCAACATTTTCTATGTGTTCCTTCCAATTTAAGTTGTACGTAATTGTAATACCTAAGTATTAGCTGAATTGACGGCTTTTAAATTAGACTGATTTATCACGTAACCGAAGTTTAACGAGTTCCTCATAGCACTCATGTGGATGATCTCACGCTTGTCGTTATTTAGGGTCAACTGCCACTTTTCGCACCACTCCGATATTTCTTCTAAATCGTTTTGCAGTTTGTTTTGATCTTCTGATGACGTTATTAGTCAGTAAATGACAGCGTCATTTGCAAATAACCGAAGACGGCTGCTCAGATTGTCTCCCAAATCGTTTATATAGATAAGGAACAGCAAAGGGCCTTTAACATTACCTTCAGGAACGCCAGAAATTACTTCTGTTTTACTCGATGACTTTCCGTCATTTACTACAAGCTGTGACTTATCTGACAGGAAATCACAGATCCAGTCACATAACTGAGACGATGTTCCGCAAGCAAGCAATTTCACTACGAGCTTCTTGTGTGGTACAGAGTCAAAAGCCTTCCGGAAATCCAGAAATACGGAATCTATCTGAAATCCCTTGTCAATAGCACGCAACACTTCATGTGAATAAAGAGGTAGTTGTCTTTCACAGGAACGATGTTTTCTAAACCCATGTGACTGTGTGTCAACAGACCGTTTTCTTCGAGGTAATTCATAATGTTCGAACAAAATATATGTTCTAAAATCCTGCTGCATATCGACGTTAACGATAAGGGCATGTAATTTAGTGGATTACTCCTACTACCTTTCTTGAATATTGGTGTGACCTGTGCAACTTTCCAGTCTTTCGTCGAGCGAACGGTTGTGTATGATTGTTAAGTATTTGGCTAATGCATCAGCATACTCCGAAAGGAACATAATTGGTAAACAGTCTGGACCAGAAGACTTGCTTTTATTAAGTGATTTAATAAATACTCCGAGGATATTTACTTCCACGTTATTCATGTTGGCAGCTGTTCTCGATTCGAATCCTGGAATATTTACTTCGTCTTCTTTTGTGAAGGCATTTCGGAAGGCTGTGTTTAGTAACTCTGCTTTAGCAGCACTGTCTTCTATTGTATCTCCATTGCTATCGCGCAGAGAAGGCATTGATTGTTTCTTGCCGCTAACATACGTCACACACGACCAGAATCGCTTTGGATTTTCTGCCAGGTTTCGAGGCAAAGTTTCGTTGTGGAAAGTGTTATAAGCATCTCGCATTGAAGTCCGCGCTAAATTTCGGGCTTCTGTAAAAGATCGCCAAACTTGTGGATTTTGCGTGTGTTTAAATTTGGCATGTTTGTTTCGTTGTTTCTGCAACAGTGTTCTACCCCGTTTTGTGTACCAAGGAGGATCAGCTCCGTCGTTTGTTAATTTATTTGGTATAAATCTCTCAATTGCTGCCAATACAATTTCTTTGCGTTCAAGCCACATCTGGTCTACACTTGTATTATTAATTTGGAATGAGTAGAGAATTGTTCCTCAAGAAGGCGCCAAGTGAATTTTCATCTGCTTTTTTGAATAGGTATATTTTTCTCTTATTTTTCGAGCATTTGGGGATTACAGTATTAAGTCTCGCTAAGACAACCCTGTGTTCACTAATCCCTGAATCGGTTTTGATGCTCGTTATTAACTCAGGATAATTTACAGATAATTGTATTGCAAGTACACATTACATTTACCTTTTAAGGTTAATACGTAGGTCTGGCGTCAGTTTTAGCGGATGCCTGTTTGAAATGGAATTTCAGAGAGGTTTGTAAGCCATGTTCTTACTATTTGGAAATGAAATGAACTACGCCTTTAGACTTACTTGTTATCATTCATGATGCTTATCTACTTCGACATCTATTTCATTACCATCTGAGAGTGGCTTTGATTTATCCTTCACATACTAATAGGTTTCTAAACTGTATTTCTTTACAAAAAGTTTTGAACACCAAAACTACGTTGAAAGACAGATATTTAGAAAGTTATTGTATTTTGTTTCATTTTGATACGACTTATTCGTTATCGAGCGCACATAGAACTTTCTGGTATCCAATTCCATATACAAGGTGGGGCAAAACTAAATAAGCAGTTATGACCATAGTCTACAAAAAAAGAGTCGTGCAACACCATAGGCCAAAAAAACGTAACATTTTGGCAGGCGAAGCAATGCGAGCGCTCCAAGCGGCTAGCATGTAATAGCAAAAGAATGGCATGTATAAACTGAGAACTTGCTGTTTTTGATACTGTTACTTCCATATTTCCAGTCACAAAATGTAATGGGGACTTTCCCGTTACGAACAGAAAAACACAATTAAAGCAATATCCTCTCCTACTTATGTCAATATATAACAGCAAAATCTTGGTACAATCTTAGATTGTACCATCGAAAACGTTTTGAGAAGTCAATTTTTAGCTGAGGTGTTTAAATTCAAAAGAACGATTATGAGTATATCCGCGTGTTTGGCACGTGGTTTGTGATGCTTTGCGCCGATTGTAGTTCATTTCACGAGATTCTTTGCAGATTTCAGTCTCATTTTAATACATTCAAAGCTGGATACGATTTTTATGTTCATGAAGATTCTCCTTACACATGGTCTTTTAACTTTGTCCTTGTTTCTTTGCCTTGTGTATGCACATCATGCTTACCTATTCTGCTTCCCAGGTAACAAAATGTGGATATTCCTTGAATATTGTCTTTCCCGGCTACAACGTTTGGTCCTTCAGCACGTCCACCTGTCATGCTTGCTTCTTATTTATGCGCATGTCTTGAATTACGTCTAGTACATGTCCCATTACATTTAGCGCAAATCTTAACTCCTGTTCACTTTTGCCCACCACTGCTGGATCATCACTTAATCGTGTGCGCTAATTCTCTGTCATTGATAAACAGTAACATTCCTTCACGTATGCCAAATGTGACTGAAGCTGCTAAAATTTTAGCTCCACATTAAGGTGCGAAATACGATTTCATTTACAATTTTAATGCGCTTCTTCGGTCCATGTGTGCAATATACAATCGTTTGTATGCTTACACATGCCACCAGCTTGGTGGCGCTAACGAAGTTTCATAAAACCTGTTGGAAATTTGTTAGCATTGAACTCAGTACTATTTGTGACTCTTTATCTTGAACTCTGGTGCAAGTATGAATAACTCTTTTTGTTTTTCTTCTCTCTTTTGTTTCAGATTCTGTCAGAGGAAGGACGAGAGACTGATCATCCTTCGTCTTTAAGTCCGTGAAATACCAATAGAAACTAATTATAAATAAAAGTTAAAAACGGTTATAAACCTTTCGTGACTGTGGGCCCAACCTGCATATTTTGAAACAGAATACGCTTCAGTTTAGTATGGTTATGGTTTCGGCGTGGGAAGAAAAATACTGAAAACGTGGCTTGCACATTGCTGGGATTGAACCACACCACGTATTTTATGAACTGAGAATGTCTGCGGAAACCAGTCATTTCCTTTAAAAGTAGTTCTACTGTATCAGACAATGAATAAATTTACAAAATAATGCCGGCCGCGGTGGTCTAGCGGTCCAGGCGCTCAGTCCGGAACCGCGCGACTGCTACGGTCGCAGGTTCGAATCCTGCCTCGGGCATGGATGTGTGTGATGTCCTTAGGTTAGTTAGGTTTACGTAGTTCTAAGTTCTAGGGGACTGCTGACCACAGATGTTAAGTCCCATAGTGCTCAGAGCCATTTGAACCATTTGCACAAAATAATGTCACTGCACCTCAATTAAAATGTTCTTTTCAAAAGTACTCAGTTCCTGTTACACATGTCACACATCAATTCTGTACCGATAGAGTCGATATTTGAAGATCGTAACACATTTACAACTGCTAATATCTTCTTTGTTGTATGTAACAATGGTGCGGTTGGGACGTAGAGATGATCACAACATACTAGACGAACAGTGCTGGAATTAACCCACAGTAAGTTTCGGGAAAAGCTAAGTGAGATATTATTTACATGCCTGTTATGCGGCCTCCACATTTGATTCGATGCGGAAAGAGGTCGCAGGTCAAGACACATGGCACCAAGTAAAGTGAAGCAATGATAACGTACCGAAATCACACTAAGAGCACTGTCATTACAACAGAATCCGGCTACTGCGCCTGATATCGACATCCATGTGGTGACGGCTCCAGAGCACAATCTGTTTTTTAACTGTAGACGCAACCGTTTTCCCTCGTCGTTGTCAACTCTCGTCAGTTGCTCTACGTAGCTTGTTGTATGTGGGATGATTAATCTACATTGGATTTCAAACAAGTAAACACTTGAAGGAAGGCCACGAGATCAACGAGCAATATAAGAAGTTAATTTAACCGTGCCTCCAGCTTGTTGGAGCTAATAAACCGGTTGTTTATACGCCTACGTAGAGTCGCCGCCGGCCTCTCCTGCGTTTCGCACAGAATATTTGCTGGGAGAAGGAAGTTTAGGCCTTCACGTCCATTCTATAATTAGGATATTAGGAAGAACGCATGAATTCAGAGCGTACAAGGAAGAAGCAGGAAATTGGCCGTAATCCTTAAGAAGAAGCTATTCTGCCGTACGCCGAAATCAATACATATTATAAAATGTATGTATATATTCTATATGTACATTGAACAAACAGTAAAGGAACCCAAAGAAAAATTGGGAGTAGGAGTTAAAGTTCAGAGAGAAGAAATAAAAACTTTCAAGTTTGCAGATAACTTTGCAATCCGGTCAGAGACAGCAAAGGATTTGGACAGTGTCCTGAAACAAGGATGTAAGATGAACATCACCAAAAGCAAAACAAGGTTAATGGAATGTAGTCGAATTAAATCAGGCGATGCTAAGGGAACTAGATTATGAAATGAGACGCTTAAAATAGTAGGTGAGTTTTGTTATTTCGGCAGCAAAATCACTGATGATGGCCGATATAGAGCTCATATAAAATGTAGACTCATAATGGCAAGAAAAGTATTTCTGAACCAGAGAAATTTGTTAACATCGAACATAGATTTAAAGGTTAGGAAGTCTTTTCTGAAGGTATTTGTCCGGAGTGTAGCCACATATGGAAGTGAAACATGGACAATAAACAGTTTACATAAAAAGAAAATAGAAGCTTTCGAAATGTGGTGCTAGAGAAGAATGCTTAACTAATGAGGAGGCTCTGCTTAGAATTGGGGAGACAAGGAATTTGTGGATACGTTGGCAGGACACATTCCGAGACATCAACGTATCACCAAATTAGTACTCGAGGGAAGTGTTGGTGGTAAAAATCGTAGAGGGAGACGAAGAGATGAAAACAGTAAGCAGGTTCATAAAGAGGTGGGTTGCATTAGTTATTCGGAGATGGTCTCGCACAAGATGGAACTGCATGGAGAGCTGCACCAAACCAGTCTTCAGAGTGAAGACTACACAAGTACAAGTATGTATATGCGTATGTTCCACATCCCCTCCTAAACTTCTGGACCGATTTCAATCAAACTTGGTACACATATCCTTTACTGTCAGTCAACAATCGCTGTGGGGGTACTAACCACCACGTATCAGAGTTCAGGAGATATGACGTCATGAACAATGAGAAGCGTGAAAAACTGTCGTATTGAGCATTACGTTTAAATGTATTACTTCTTTCGTACGAACTCTATTCGCACAAATTTTCATTATCCACACTTGTCGTTGACTGAACCTATAAAATGATATCATTGTATATCACAGAAAACAGGAGATATGACGTCATAAACACTGAGATGCGTGGAGAGCTGCCGTGTCATGCATGACGCTACAATTTATTAGTTCTTTGCCACTAACGCTATTCATCGTAGCTCTTACACATGTAGCTGGAAATACAGTTTATAATTAAGTTAATCAAATAAACATTACAGAGAATTTATATTCTGCATACTATGTTTATTAATTTGGAGATTATACATGTACATTTGTACATTATATATCTTTATTCGTACGACTGTCTCATAATTTCACAGTTGTTTTCAGGAATACAGGAAAATGAAAATTTCTCATAGTTACGTTACAAATATGGTTCACTTTTTGTTTACGTTTCTAACACAAAATTGGCCGAAATGAACATCCGGGGAATGCCGGGTTTGTCAGCTAGTTAATTTATAACAAGAAAAGAAAACCCGTCTCCGGAGGCTTGGACAGGTGTTTGAAACTCACTCCTTCCGGATGCGAGTCCAGCACTTTACCCATAGATAGAAGCTACATGGGAAAATACCACAATGATAAGGTACATCATTCGAAACAATTAGGGAGGAAGGCAGTGTATGCCCATATAAGTTATCAAATTCCCTTGATGTCATATGTAAGAGAATATACTCGTACTTTTAGATATAACTAAATATGCTCCAGTGTATTGACGAAAGTAACCTGTAAAAGACATGCAAGTACAATTTTTGTACAAGGCAAGTAGATCAGGAGCAGGTGAAGCAACCTTTAATTACTTCACTGTTTGACTAATTACCAAAACAAGAGTTGCTCTAAATCTTTATGCCATCCTAAATGGCCAACTGACAGCAAGTCTGCAGTCAACACTGCAACAGTGATGTTTACCCTATATCAAATTTATGTGATGAAATCAGATGGCAACATCAATTCCAGCTCCTCAAACGGTGTAGACTGTGTTGCAGGGGAAGGAGGATGGTGGGAGATAAAGGAAGGCTTCTGCCGAAAACATAACTGCCCACACCTGCCACACATAAGGAATTTGCGAAGGGTATCCTGTCGTTAATATCAGTTCAGACTGTACGTGAGTAGACTTGAAAAGAGGCAAGACTTTTTTAGGTAGTGGAATTATTAACCTTCCCTTCCCTACACCTTCCCTGCTCCCCTCCGCCACAGACGGCACCACTAGCCTGTACGTGCTTGTGGGACCGTCGAGCGTGAGTACTATCTGCTGTTACGTCACTGCTCCCCAGGGACAGTCGTAAAGCGCCAAGTGGGTTAAACATCACGAAGCAGCGAGAAGCGCAACAGATTAGATAAAACGTGGCGCGGGACGGCCCAAGTCCAGTTGGGAAGATGACGTCACGATGATCAGACGCAGAGGAGCGGGGGCACTTGAGTCACGCCGGCTTCATTCAGCAAGTGAATTTGCTTGTCACGTAACGTGATAAGGGACCAGCAAGTGGAAGAATCCCAGGAGGCCTACCAACAGTTCTCTGCCTTGATGCTATACTGAACCGCAGAGACGCAGTGCTAGGTCGTTAGCGAAGATAAGAATTACAGCACTGTTTCCAGTTTTTTGGCCGTGGCCACGTAACGCCTTCTTATCAAGACGTAAACACGACCATGTTATGCCATATTTTATTACTTCAATGCTACATACTTTGTATGCGGATTCCTCTGGGGTGCGTCATCTACAGAACTCCATCCACGTAACACGAAACATGTACACTGAAGCGCCAAGAAACTGGTTTAGTCTTGCGTATTCAAATAGAGAGATACGTAAACAGGCGGAATACGGTGCTGCGGTCGGCAGCTCCTATATAAGACAACAAGTGACTGGCGCAGTTGTCAGTTCGGTTACTGCTGCTACATTGGCAGGTTATCAAGATTTAAGTGAGTTTGAACGTGATTTTATAGTCGGCGCACGAGCGATTGGACACTGCATTTCCGAGGTAGCGATGAAGTGCGGATTTTCCCGTTCGACCATTTCACGATTGTACTGTGAATATTAGGAACCCGATTAAACATGAATTCTCCGACATCGCTGTGGCCGGAAAAAGATTGTGCAAGAACGGGACCAACGACGACTGAAGAGAATTTTCCAACGTGGCAGAAGTGCAAATTGCTGTAGATTTCAATGCTGGGCCATCAACAAGTGTCAGCGTGCGAACCGTTCAACGAAACGTCATCAGTATGGGCTTCCGGAGCTGAAGACCCACTCGTGTAGGCATGACACAAAGCTTTACGCCTCGCCTGGGGTCAATACCGACAATGGACTGTCTATGACTGGAACAATGTTGCCTGGTCGGAAGAGTCTCGTTTCAAATTGTATCGAGCGGACGGACGTGAACGGGTATGGAGACAACCTCATGAATCCATGGACCCTACATTTCACCAGGGGATTGTTCAAGCTGGTGGAGGCTCTCTAATGGTGTGGAGCGTATGCAGTTTGAGTGTTATGGGACTCCTGATAGGTCTAGATACGACTCTGACAACTGACACGTACGTAAGCATCCTGTCTGATCACCTGCATCCATTCATGTCCGTTGGGCATTCCGACGGACTTTGGCAATTCCAGCACTACAATGCGACACCCCCCGCAGAGTGGCTCCAGATACACTCTTCTGAGTTTAAATATTTCCGCTAATCTCCAAACTCCCCAGATGTGAACATTATTGAGAGTATCTGGGATACTTTGCAACGTGCTGTTGGAAAGAGATCTCCACCCCTCGTATTCTTACGGATCTATGGACAGCCCTGCAAGATTCATGGAGTCAATTACCTCCAGCATTAGATATTAATCGAGTCACGCCACGTCATGTTGCGGCAGTTCTTCGTGTTCACGGGGGTCCTACACGATATTAGGCAGGTGTACCATCTTTTTGCTCTTCAGTGTAGCAGGGAATGAAAATACCTTCTGCTTTGCTTTTTCTACCACCCAGCATTACGTTATAAAACGGTCATGTAGCTTTCTATTTACCATCTGAAGATGAGCCTGAAATAAGTTGGGTTGGGATTGTTTTGGGGAAGGAGACCAGACAGCGAGGTCATTGGTCTCATCGGATTATGAAAGGACGGGGAAGGAAGTCGGCCGTGCCCTTTCGAAGAAACCATCCCGGCATTTGCCTGGAGCGATTTAGGAAAATCACGGAAAACCTAAATCAGGATGGCCGGACACGGGATTGAACCGTCGTCCTCCCGAATGCGAGTCCAGTGTGCTAGCCACTGCGCCACCTCGCTCCATCTGAAATAAGTATTGCAAAAAAAAATGATTACTTGCAGTTTTCTGTGTCTATACTGAACTATGCAACCAGGGAATTCTTTGCAACTGCTATATTCTTATAGGAATTGCATAAACGACCGAATCTCCTTCTCCTCCTTCTCTTTGTCCATCTCCTTCTCCCCCTTTCTTTGTTCACATTTTCCTCCAGCTTTCATTGTCCATCTTCTCCTCATGCGCCATGTCTCTGTTCATCACCTCTTCCTCCCCCTCCCCGTCCATCGACAGACAGACCGTGGATTTTCACATCAGACCACATCACATCATTTTATTTCTCACAGTCGGTTTTAATAGTAAACCTGTACATTGTTGTTTAGAAAATTACATAGGCTGTGACGGTCTGGATGTTTATTAGATTATCGGGTAAAAACGTGAAGTAAATTGGTCAAGAATTTTTCGAGATTTTTGGTGCTAACATTTTCTAATAAACACAGGTTGTTTCAAAATGTCACTGACAAACTTCGAGGAAACGTGAAAGATGTCTTGAGGAACAAAATCAGAGCTGGAACCCGTGTCCGGAAACGTCATCCAACGACGCTACGGAGGGTCGAAGCTACAGGGTGATTCCGCGATGATGTTACAAACTTAGAGGGATGATGGAGAAAGACAAATGTATCAATCTGATGTAAGGGATCCTGGTCCACAAACGGCCAAGTCTGAAGCTGTAAGCGAAAATCGTTCTGATACCTCTGACAGTGGAATACATTTACTGGTACTGCTAAGATTGTAGGGTAGGCAACTGTTCAAAGATGGTAGCGCGGGCCAAAACAAGAAAAATGTCTAGAAAACATGAGCTCTCAAATGCATACCGTAAGAGGTATGAGCACTCGCTGAACAGAGGAGAGATGTGTTTCACAGTTGCGAAGTTGAAATAGTGCTAATAGCGCCTCAGGTAAGCATTTTAGAGCCCATGTTTACGGGACGTATTTTCCTTGTTTGGTTCGTGCTTCCAACTCTAAGAGTTGCGTACCCTACAGTCTTAGCAACAACAGCAGCGGTACATGCAGTCCTCTGTCAGAGGTATCAGAATATTTTCCTCTTATAGCTTTCACCTCCTTCGTTTCCGGACTTTGGTGCCTTACCTCAAATTGATATATTTATCGTTCTCCATCAACCCTGAAAGTTTGTAACATTATCACAGAATCACCTTGTATGTGCATAAATACAGGATGATTCTTATTAACTTTTAAGAAACCCTGTAGCGACGTATATGACTCTGAAACAATTAATTTAATATAAGGCACATGGGGCCGCAAATGTCAGTAAATATCCCAAAAGTGGAAGACAAATGTTGAGCACGTGAAGTCACATCCAAAACACTGAAAGTACGAGTTCGAGTCCGAGCGTGAAGGGATGACTGTGCGAAGCAATACTTGATTTCAAAAAAACGGTGCAAATTTCGAGGATCTTTTGTAAATGTGATCCGTTGTAACCGCGGAAGTTACAAAATTATTGTCCTCGCTGTAACGATGCAAAAGCTGTTCTAATTTTGTGTTTCTTTTATTTTTCCCCTTCTGTTTTCGCTTACAGACACCGTGTAGTAAACAAAACGTAGGTCATTTACTGGTAAAGACGCAGTTTGGAAGTTTATATTCATTTACTCATGGCGCAATACAGTGTAGTTGCAGTGTACTTCGCAATAAACCAGCGGAGACAGCAAGACAGGTGAATGAATTAGTATCTCAGTGTAAAAACATAATTGTCTCACGCAGTGAAAAAATGCTGCCTACTGGATGCAAGACACAGCCCTGAGCCCCAGGTGACAAAGTCGTGCAAGTAGGCATGAGGCCAGACCGATGTGGACACTTGCCTCGGGTTGGGATGATCAGGTGCTACAGACAGATATGCTCAACCGCTGCACGTGCGGTGATGTATCTTATCTGGTGACGTCACATGTTCAACCCTTGCCACCGACTTCTGCGGTATTTCCCGGTGTTTGCAGCACGATGTGTCTTGTTGCATTATATTACTTGTCTCAGCGTCATCTATGCCGCTTCGGAGGCTTTTAAACGTTAATAAGAATCATCCAGTATACAGGTACCGGCGCCTCTGTGTGTGTGTGTGTGTGTGTGTGTGTGTGTGTGTGTGTGTGAACATCCAAATATTTATTAGACTAAGTTTAAAAATCTGAAGTAACTCGGTCAACTACTTTTCGAGATTTCTGGTAACAACCTCAAACTACGACTTTCCTTTGTATAGTGATATAGTAGATAAACAGCCATGGGTGTTTAAATATCCCGAACGGAAACGCTTAATGACTTACTGTTTCGAGTAATAATTTTCAGAACTTTTAACATTGCAGAGCGTCAGCAATCGTGAATAATTTAATGATTATATAGAATCCGCCTCGATTGCAAATAGAAACCGAATGTTGACCTAGGTTTTAAAAAAACTTTGAACTGACGTCGTACGTCTCTTCACGCATATACACATAACTTTGCATACCATTTTGGTAACACCCGATAGCACTTATCACTTGACCTCTGCCGGTCAATAGATAATAAGGGCGATGAAAGGGACGTTGCACGTCCTTTCACGCCTGTATATTAAGCCCGTTACATTATTTGACCTTTCACGTCAACAGCTATTAGAACATAAAGGTAGTTTGTCTGTTCCACGCTACATGCGTTCACATACCTCACCTGATTAAGCTTTATAGTTCAGTACCTCAAGTACCTGATTTTAAGAAACTAGTTTAGCTTTAGGTTCTTTTTACACTATTTTGGTACATATCCGATAACACTATTCAAAATTACCTCTGTCGGTCATTAGGTATTAAGGGCGATGAAGGCGACGTTGTACGTCCTTTCACGCAATTACATTAAGCCTGTCATACTAATTTCACCCTTTTCTGGTCAATAGCGCTTAGAATTTAATATAGTAACTTTACACGCTTATCCAAGCGTGGTCATCAAATACTATCACCGACCCCAAGTAATTGAAAAATGGGTTATTCATCCCCCATATTTTTACCCTGCTTCTAGATGATGGTATTTTGTCTGTCCTGCGTGCATGCGTTTTGGCCATGCGTGGAATTTGCTATTCCACGTATATAGTTTCAGCCTATCCACCTTCTATAGTTCTACAAAATCGTCCTCGAGCTAGGACATTATACATACACACGCATTAACTTCCTGCGCCTTTGACCCGGTCATCGGATCGCTTTCGTAACACATTTTATGCCAATCACATGGAAGATGATTTCTCAATTTGTGCATGCGCGTTCCTTTCCGACATTCTCACAGCCTAGCTGCCGGCGCCACCTCAGTTTACCTGAGAGCCCGCGGTCCACCGAACGTTGGCTGGAGTGTGGAAGTAAAAATTGGTTCAAATGGCTCTGAGCACTATGGGACTTAACTTCTGACGTCATCAGTCCCCTAGAACTTAGAACTACTTAAACCTAACTAACCTAAAGACATCACACACATCCATGCCCGAGGCAGGATTCGAAGCTGCGATCCGTAGCGGTCGCGCGGTTCCAGACTGTAGCGCCTAGAACCGCTCGGCCACCCCAGCCGGCTGAGGAAGCAAGCTTCTGACGTTTGAGCTGAGTACAGCTATTGACATGGTACACACGTACTGTTTGTTTTACATTTTATGCGAGTCTTTTGCCCTTTTGGGCGTTCTGTATTAATGTTGGACCATGCCTCTTTAGGCAGTTTGCAGTTTTAATATGTTCCGAAACCTGGGTCAACATCGGGTTTCTATTTGCAATCTAGGCGGATTCTTTATAATTATTAATAATTTTCAACTTTTAAGGGTATCATGTTCTCTAGTCTCGGTAAGCGCTCTAAACACAAGACACTCGAAATTTGCAGACGCCTAGAGTGTGTTTTGCTACTGACACTACGCTGTTGATATCATCCACTGGTCGAAAATAAGAGAGGCATTCAGTAAGTAACGCAACATTTTTTTTTCCTCGGCCAGTTCGGTTGAAGAAATGCAGAATTTATTGTGGGACATCGTGGAATACTCCAGTTTTAGCCCCTACAGTTTCATGAAATTCGCCGGCCGCGGTGGTCTAGCGGTTCTAGGCGCGCAGTCCGGAACGGCGCGGCTGCTACGGTCGCAGGTTCGAATCCTGCCTCGGGCATGGATGTGTGTGATGTCCTTAGGTTAGTTAGGTTTAAGTAGTTCTAAGTTCTATGGGACTGCTGACCACAGATGTTAAGTCCCATAGTGCTCAGAGCCATTTGAACCATTTCATGATATTCCCTTAGGCGGCGGCGCTATATGTGGCCTACAAAATGGCCCCTGTAAGGGAGGTGCTCCGTAGCAGATTTGCTATTGAGTTTCTTTTGGTGGAAAGCCAAAGTATCGCAAATATTCACAGGCACTTGTAGAATGTCAACGGAGACCTCGCAGTGGACAAAACTACGGTGAGTCGTTGGGTGAGGCGCCCGTCATCATGGCAACAAGTTCGCGCAAACCTGCCCATCTCCCGCGTGCCGGCCGCCCGCATACAGCTGTGACTACTCCTGCATTGTTGGAACGTGATGACTAGACCTCGGATTTTAGATAAAAACCTATTTTGTTCCTCATTAAATAAAGGCAATAAAAGCTGTACATACACTATTTACGCCAATTTATGATCGAAAACGCTAGTTTTATAGAACCAAAAAATACCTAATTTCAGGTTAGTACCTGATTGTACTTAAATTTTAAAAATCCAGTTAAATAAAGTTTTTTATGACTGATATTCTCTTGCGGTCTTCCCAGCTAAGAATTACGCAGATATTTTATCGAAAATTTTAATTTTCTAGTACCCAAAATTCCTAATGTTATGTTAGAAACTGATTGTAAATCATTTTTAAAAATCCTAAAAAGACCTAATTTCATGTTAGAACCTGACTCTATCTAATTTTTAAAAATCCAGTCAAATAAAATTTGTATGACTAAAACCACTCTTCTGGTCTTCCCGGCTACTTAGAAAACAGTAATTGAATGATAACTGGTTTGTTTGCGTGCGTGAACGCCAATCGTGAGTCAGACGACGACAGAACACGCCAGGCCGTGCCCGCCCGCCCTGCTACGCAGAGCGTTGTCGCTCGCTGTGAACCGGGAGGGCGCGGAGGGGCCTTGTGGTCTGCCTCCGCCGCATTCCTGCCCTGTCGGAACAGCCTGCTTAAAACACCTGCACCGTTTTCACTCAGTCGGTCAGCGTGCTGCTTGCATGTGGTCAAATATTTCACAGCGACAGTCCACTTGTGGAAAGTGAAGCATGCCGAAAGTAGACAGCTCCAAATCATCTCTGATTCGTGAGTGGTTAAAGGAATTTCCTGATTTCTCCACAGACGGTAGAGCTATTCACTGCAATGTGTGCAACAAAGACGTAAGTAAAATGTTAACCTTTTAACTGCTACGCCCACTCAGAGAACAAAACAAAATGGTTCAAATGGCTCTGAGCACTATGGGACTTAACATCTGAGGTCATCAGTCCCCTAGAACTTAGAACTACTTAAATCTAACTAACCTAAGGACGTCACACACATCCATACCCGAGGCATGATTCGAACCCGCGACCGTAGCGGTCGCGCGGTTCCAGACTGTTGCGCCTAGAACCGCTCGGCCACCCCGGCCGGCTCACTCAGAGAACAGTGAAGCCGCTGTTTTTCCCGAGTTAACTTGGACCAGACACGTGAAAATCCAAAAATATTGTTTCTAAACCCTTAACGTAGGTTAATTTTGCTAAGTAGATCTCGTACGTAAACTCTTCCACAAAGTATTTCTCATTTCATTTTGCTTTTAGGTACGTTCTGAGCGGAGGTCGCATTTAAGTCAGCATATCGCAGGGATTAAACATCGGGAAAATTTAATAAATAAATCAAACTTGAAACAGACGTTTGTAACTAAACCAAATGCAACAATCAAAAACAAATTTCATCTTGACCTGTGTCGAGCCATTGTTGCAGAAAACATACCATTCAATGCAGTTGAAAATAGCCATTTCAAAAGTTTTCTCGAGAAATACTGTCACCGAGGCATTCCATCAGAATCCACACTGAGAAAGAACTATTTAGATTCTATACAACGAGCAGGGTAACTGCGATTCATAGAAGAGCTGACAGAAAAAATCAACTTGGTCCCAGATCCTATTGGTATGAAAGTTGGTGAGAAACTTAAGACATTGCTACAAAAGAAAACCAGGGTTGACCACCCTCTGCATAGTGGATGACATCTTGTCAAGTAAATCAACAGAACATGAGTGTGCGGTCTCATTGCGCCTAATACCGTCATTTAAATATGCTCTCGTGACCTGTTAACTTGGAACGCTTATTCTCGGCATATAAGTTGCTATTAACAGACAATAGACGCAGTTTCTCAACGGAAAATCTGGAGAAAGTGTTAGTTATTTACTGTGACTGTAATTATGGACATGGACAATAATATAATGTGGATTTTTGTCAATCTATTTATCTTTCTAGACAGTAAAATGTCAGATTTTGATCAACTATTTTCTAATTTTTATAACCTATTTTTGCCGGCCGAAGTGGCCGTGCGGTTAAAGGCGCTGCAGTCTGAAACCGCAAGACCGCTGCGGTCGCAGGTTCGAATCCTGCCTCGGGCATGGATGTTTGTGATGTCCCTTAGGTTAGTTAGGTTTAACTAGTTCTAAGTGCTAGAGGACTAATGACCTCAGCAGTTGAGTCCCATAGTGCTCAGAGCCATTTTTTATAACCTATTTTTGTAAGTGACAGAACCTATTTTAGGTACCTAATTTAAAATTTTTAGAACCTAAAAGTCCGAGGTCTAGTGATGACACTCTCATTTGAGGTGATCGACAAATCACAATCAAGCACCCCTATGCTCAACTGGACGTCTCTGTTGGTAGTGCCTGACACATTTCAGTTGGGCACTCAAAGGTATGTGTCCGCTGGGTTCCCCGCAATACAGGGTGATTCAAAAAGAATACCACAACTTTAAAAATGTGTATTTAATGAAAGAAACATAATATAACCTTCTGTTGCACATCATTACAAAGAGTATTTAAAAAGGTTTTTTTTCACTCAAAAACAAATTCAGAGATGTTCAATATGGCCCCCTCCAGACACTCGAGCAATATCAACCCGATACTCCAACTTGTTCCACACTCTCTGTAGCATATCAGGCGTAACAGTTTGGTTAGCTGCTGTTATTTCTCGTTTCAAATCATCAATGGTGGCTGGGAGAGGTGGCCGAAACACCATATCCTTAACATACCCCCATAAGAAAAAATCGCAGGGGATAAGATCAGGGCTTCTTGGAGGCCAGTGATGAAGTGCTCTGTCACGGGCTGCCTGGCGGCCGATCCATCGCCTCGGGTAGTTGACGTTCAGGTAGTTACGGATAAGGTTTCATAACTAACCTTTTTCGTGGGACTCTCCATACAGTTGATTGTGGAATTTGCAGCTCTCTGCTAGCTCTGCGAGTCGATTTTCCTGGGCTGCGAACAAATGCTTGCTGGATGCGTGCTACATTTTCATCACTCGTTCTCGGCCGTCCAGAACTTTTCCCTTTGTACAAACACCCATTCTCTGTAAACTGTTTATACCAACGTTTAATACACCACCTATCAGGAGGTTTAACACCATACTTCGTTCGAAATGCACGCTGAACAACTGTCGTCGATTCACTTCTGCCGTACTCAATAACACAAAAAGCTTTCTGTTGAGCGGTCGCCATCTTAGCATCAACTGACGCTGACGCCTAGTCAACAGCGCCTCAAGCGAACAAATGTACAACTAAATGAAACTTTATAGCTCCCTTAATTCGCCGATAGATAGTGCTTAGCTCTGCCTTTTGTCGTTGCAGAGTTTTAAATTCCTAAAGTTGTGGTATTCTTTTTGAATCACCCTGTATAATAGAAGACCATAAAGAGCAACGAAGGACCATCTGTGCGGATTTGCTTGTTCGTTACGAGGCTCCTTTTTTCTGTCGAACATCGTCGTAGGTGATGGACTATGGGTTCATCACTTCGAACCGGAATCAAAACGACAGTCCCCTCCGCTGGTAAAGCCATGGCGATGGTCTTCTGGGACTTTGAAGAGGTTATTCTGTTACATGTCCTCCCTCAAGGTGCAACGATCAACTCAAAAAGTGTATTGCGCTACTCTCAGGGAATTGAAGAAATGTCTGCAGCGTGTTCGTCGCCACAAAATTGCAAACGAATTTTTCCTTCCCCATGACAATGCAAGGCCTCACATAAATCTGCACACTCGAGAGGAGCTCACAAAAGTTCATTGGACTGTTCTTCCTCATCCACACTACATCTCGGATCTCGCACCTTCCGCTTCACATCTGCTTGGACCAATGAAGGATGCACACCGCGGGAAGCAGTACGTCTTATTGATGGAATAAGGCGTTGGCTCCGGCGTCGACAGCAGCGTGGTACCATGTTACAATTACGAATAACTTAAATTGGAACGATGACATAGATGATGTTGTTGGAAAAGCAAAACCAAAAGGACCGCTATCTATTGCCAAAACACTTAGAAAATTCGAAAGTTTACTAAAGACACTGCTTACACCATGCTTGTCCGCCCTCTTCTGGAGTATTGCAGAGCGGTGTGGAATTCGCATCAGATAGGACGGATGACATCGATAAAGTTCAAAGAAGGAGGAGGGGGAGGAGAAGCAGGAGATTAGAGTTTAACGTCCCGTCAACAACTAGGTCATTAGAGACGGAGCACAAGCTTGGATTAGGGAAGGATGGGGAAGGAAATCGGCCGTGCCCTTTCGAAGGAACCACCCCGGCAAATACAAGGTGTACATCTTTGCTTCCGCCGTTTGCCGATAGGTGGCGAAAACGGTAAGTAGCCGTCGAAAGAAACAGATCGCAGACGTCAGGCAGTTACCTTGGACCTCGGTCGACATAACCTCATTCAAACATTAGTCGATTTGTGTCTGCATCATAAAGTTGGTCTTCATTTAAAATGTCAGTTTACGAGCCTAATTCTTGGGATTTGTGGGAGACGTTACTGTTTTGTTTCAATGTGAAGAAAACAGCGGCTGAGTCTCATCGAATGTTCTCACGTACGTATGGTAAGGACGCTGTTAGTGAAATAATGTGTCGTGAGTGGTTTCAACGCTTCAAGAACGATGATTTTGACGTCATAGACCGGCATAGTAGTGGAAGAGAGAATGTTTTCGAAGACGCAGAATTTGGAGACATTGCTGAGTGAAGGCCCATGTCAAAGAAAAATTGGCACGATTAGTGGGAGTGACACAGCAAGCCATTTCAAAACGTCTCAAGGCTATGACATCGATAAAGTTCAAAGAAGGAGGAGGGGGAGAAGGAACTTGGGTCCCGTGTGTTCTGAAACCAAGAGACGTTGAACGGCGGTTGTGTATTTGTGAACAGTTGCTTCAGAGGCAAGAACGGATGGGATTTCTGCATCGCATTGTGACCGGGGACGAAAAATGGGTTCATTACGATAACCCTAAACGCAAAAAATCATGGGGATGTCCCGGCCATGCTTGCACGTCGACGGTCAAACCGAATTTTCACGGCTACAACATCATGCTCTGCGTTTCGTGGTACCAGCTCGACGTTGTGTACTATGAGGTGTTAAAACCAAGTGAAACAATCACAGGTGCTCGTTATCGAACGCAATTAATGCGACTGAGCAGAGCATTAAAAGACAGACGGCTGCTATACAGCGAGAGGCACGATAAAGTGATTTTCAGCACAACAGCGCTCGACCTTACGTTGCAAAAGAGGTCAAAACGTGCTTGGAAATGTTAAAATGGAAGTCCTCCTCCACCCGCCGTATTCTCCAGACATTGATCTCTCTGACTATCACCTGTTTACATCAATGGCGCATGGTCTGGCTGACCAACACTTGCGATCTCATGAAGAAGTCACAAATTGGATCAATTCGTGGATCGCTTCAAAAGATGAATAATTTTTTTCGACGCGGGATTCGTACACTGCCCGAAAGATGGGAGAAAGTAGTGGCCAGCGATGAAAAATACTTTGAATGATACATGTGTAACGAGTTTGTTTCATTAAAGCCTCAAATGTTGGGTAAAAAACGGCGGAAGCAAAGTTGTACACCTTTTACCTAAAGCAATGTTTGAGAAATCACAGAAAACCTAAATCAGGTTGGCCGGACGGTGGTTTGAACCGTCATCCTCTCGAATGCAAATTCAAGTTCAAACTAGGGCAATTGATTTTGTACTATCGCGAAATAGAAGGACAGAGTGCCACGGACATGATATGTGAGTTGGGGTGGCAATCATTATAACAAAGGCGTTTTTGCTCGCAGCAGCATCTTCTCTTGACTGCGGAAACATTCCGTTGGTGCCCACCTACGCAGGGAGAAACGATCATCATGATAAAATAAGAGATGTCAGAGCTCGCACAGAAATATTTAAGTGCACGATTTCCGCGCATGCCGTTTTAGAGAGTGGAACGGCAAACAAACAGATTGAAAGTATTTCGATGAACCCTCTGTCAGACACTTAATTGCGAGTTAGAGAGTAATCATGGATATGTAGATGTGGTGGCCAGACGTCGTCGAATAGAACATAGATAAATATGCATGTCGTCAAGTTTCAGTGCAGTGCAACATCGGACCACAGTCCCATCCCAATGCCACACAAATCTGGATATTGCACGACTTGACCAGCCAGCCAAATGGAAACCAACTATCAGCTCCTTTGAAACTTTGTCAGGCAATGACAATCCTGCCTCACTGGAGTATGGCGTAATTCAGCATCCTTTACAGTCACCAACCAACACCTGACACTATTCATGCCGTTTATTTATTCTACCACGCGTGATAACAACATTAAACACGAAAAACACTAATGCATTCTGTTGCCGTTGTACCAGAGAATTGCAACTCTAATCTTACATGACTGCCACTGGAATGCACGAGTACGTTAAGGAAGTTACATTGACATCCGGGAATGTCTTCTGGGTGCTTCACTTTTATCAGGCAGTGTAGTTTTATGTTATCTGAAGATGATCACATGATCGAAACCGATAGTTTGTAATGATGTATTTTGTCAGCAGCTCCTGGCGGGTTTGCAGTATGAGTTTCTAATTTATCCAATAATCACTGTCAAATTTTATGATGCTGATAAAGCTGGAATACATAATGAAAGGGCAGGAGTACTTACGGCCTCGGCGACCTTGATCTTGCCGGCTGTGGTGGAGAGGAAGACAAAGTGCAGGCAGCTGCAGCAGCGGCAGCAGCCGCAGCACGGCACGCCACCCGCCCCACCGCTGCTGGGGGCCGCCTGGCGCACCCTCACCACACGAGGACCCACGATCCTGCACACGGCGCGGCGGAGCACGTCAGCACGTGGGCGCAGTAACAATCAGGCAAACTGCCGCATTTCTAAAAGTGAGTCAGACGACGTCACATCTTCACGGAAATCCGAACATGTTCGCTGGCGCTGTAGCCTCTTCATGTAATGGGATGTAAATACACTCTAAGACCAAAAACACAACGTACCACAAAGGAATTATCGGAATGGGATGGAAATCGGTAGATGTGATGTATAAGTACTGCCAACAAATGATTAAAATTCCAGAAAAACCGAATGATTTACTCAAGAGAAAGAGCATTACAAACTCAGCAAATCAATAACGTGTTGGTCCACACTTGGTATTTGTGCAAGCAGTTATTCAGCTTGGCATTGACTGATACAGTTGTTTGATGTCAACCTCAGGGATACAGTGCCAAATTCAGTCCAACATTTGGCTCTTGTGCAGTTATTCAGCTAGGCATTGATTGATAGAGTTGTTTGATGTCCACCTCAGGGATTTAGTGCCAAATTCATCCCAACATTTGGCCCTTGTGCAAGCAGTTACTCAGTTTGGCAATGATTGATAGAGTTGTTTGATATCCACCTCAGGGATACACTGCCAAATTCAGCCCAACTGATGTGTCAGGTGGTCAAATTTCCGAGATGGTCTGAGGTCCCTGACTATAATGCTCCAAACGTTCAAGCGCTGTCAACTGTCGAGAGCCGGGCGCGGTGGTCTAGCGGTTCTAGGCGCTCAGTCCGGAACCGCGCGACTGCTACGGTCGCAAGTTCGAATCCTGCCTCGGGCATGGATGTGTGTGATGTCCTTAGGTTAGTTAGATTTAAGTAGTTCTAAGTTATAGGGGACTGATGACCACAGATGTTAAGTCCCATAGTGCTCAGAGCCATTTGAACCATTTCAACTGTCGAGAGATCCGATGACCTTCCTGACCAAGGTAATGTTTGGAAAGCAGGAAGACAAACAGCAGACTCTGTCGCGTTGTGCGGGCGGGCATTATCTTGCTGAAATATAGGAGAAGGGTGGCTTGTAAGGGCAACAAAACGGGGCCTAGAATGTCGTAGACGTACCGCTCTGCAGTAACAGAGTCGTGGATGACAAACTATGAGGTTCTGTTATGAAAAGAAATGTCTCTCCAGACCATCATTCCTGGTTGTCGGGCCATATAGAGGGGCGACAGTTAGTTTGGTATCCAAACGCTGACTGGGGCGTCTCCAGAAACGTCTTCGCTGGTCATCGGCCCACTTCGAAGCACGACTCAAAATGGTTCAAATGGCTCTGAGCACTATGGGACTTAACATCTGAGGTCATTAGTCCCCTAGAACGTAGAACTACTTAAACCTAACTAACCCAAGGAGATCACACACATCCATGCCCGAGGCAGGATTCGAACCTGCGACCTTAGCGGTCGCGCGGTTCCAGACTGAAGCGCCTAGAACCGCTCGGCCACCGCGGCCGGTGCACGACTCATCACCGAAGACAATTCTACTTCAGTTACTGATATTCCTTTGGTTTTCATCCGTGGAATCCATACAGCAAAGCGATACTACGACGATATTCTACGTCCCGTTTTGTTGCCCTTTTTGGGAAGCAATCCTCGGCTTATATTTCAAGAAAGTAGTGCCCGCCCGCACTCGACGAGAGTTTCTTCTGATTGTCTTCGTGCTTTCCAACCCTACCTCGACCAGTAAGGTCGCCTAAACTCTCCCCAATTGGTAACGTTTGCAGCATTATAGGCAGGACCCTACAACCATCTCGAAATTTTGACGATCTAACGCACCAATTGGACACAATTTGCTACGATATCCATTAGGAGCAGCCGGCCGAGGTGGCCGAGCGGTTCTAGGCGCTACAGTCTGGAACCGCTCGACCGCTACGGTCGCAGGTTCGAATCCTGCCTCGGGCATGGATGTGTGTGATGTCCTTAGGTTAGTTAGGTTTAAGTAGTTCTAAGTTCTAGGGGACTGATGACCTCAGAAGTTAAGTCCCACAGTGCTCAGAGCCATTTGAACCATTTGAACCATTAGGAGGACACTTAACAACTTTATCAATCAATGCACAGCCGAATAACTGTTTACATAAGGGCCAGAGGTGGACCAGCGCGTTATTGACTTGCTCATTTTGTGAAACTCTTTCTATTGAATAAATTAAACAATTTTTTTTTCTGAAATCGTAGTCATTTGTTCGTCTGTACATGTAAGTCACATCTACCAATTACCATCCCATTCGGATAATTCTTTCGTGGTACGTCTTTTTTGTCTTTTATTTTTTTGTCTTAGAGCACACAATTACTCTAGCACCAAATGTCGAAAACTACAAGGCCACTTTATTCACAAGCTGAAATTGAATTTTCTGCACAATATTTTACATTCTTAGGCAGTGTGATATCAACTATAAGGAGATAAAGACAAACCATCCACAGTGAGTAGTTAGTATTGTTGTTGCAATACCGCAACACAAGTTGTCAGAGCGTCGTGGAGGGTTGCTCAAGATTTTTTCTGTTTTTAGTTACCAGTGTTCTGACTGTTTTGACCTGACCTGTCACTAATTCCTCTCCCGCACCAACTTCTTCGTTACAGAGTAGCACTTCCACCCTACAAACTCATTCATTGTTTGGATGTATTCCAATTTCCGTCTTCCCCTCGGTTTTACCCTCTATGCCCCCCTCTAGTATCGTGGACCTGATTCCTCCATGTCTTAGCACATGATTTATCATCCTTCCCCACTCCTTGTGGTTCTGCAACAGAGTTTTCCCATTATTAGCTGAAATTTCTTACAGAACTCAGTTTTCCTCCTCTCTCATTCCGTCTACAGAGCCCATAACCTCCCGTGGCACTGTCTTCTAGACCCTCCCCTATTGCTGCAGTCTAGTCCGCTATTATTACTACCTCGCCATCTCCCTTTACATACAGAATTACCTGTTCAATATCCTCATACACTTAAGAGCCAAAGAAATTGGTACACCTGCCTAATATCGTATAGGGGCCCTGTGAGCACGCAGCAGTGCCGCAACACGACGTGGCATGGACTCGACTGATGTCTGAAGTAGTGCTGGAGGGAAAAGACACCGTGATTCCTGCAGGGCTGCCCATAAATCCGTTTAAGTGTACGTGGGGGTGGAGATCTCTCCTGAACAGCACGTTGCAAAGCATCCCAGATATGCTCAATAACGTTCATGTCTAGGGAATACGATGGCCAGCGTAAATGTTTCCACTCAGAAGAGTGTTCCTGGAGCCACTCTGTAGCTATTCTGGACGTTTGGGGTGTCCTGCTGGAACTGCTCATGTCCGTCGGAATGCACAGTGGATGTGAACGGATTCAGATGATCAGACAGGATGCTTACGTATGTGTCATCTGTCGGAGTCGTATCTAGACCCAACACCATTACAGACCCTACATCAGCTTCAACAGTCTCTTACTGACATGCAAGTTCCGTGGAACCATGAGGTTGTCTCCTTACCCGTACAAGTCCATCCACTCGATACAATTTGAAACGAGACTCGTTCGACCAGGCATCATGTTTCCAGTCATCGACGGTCCAATGTAGGTGTTGACGGGACCAGACGAGGCGTAAAGCTTTGTGTCGTGCAGTCATCAAGCGTACGCGAGTGGGCCTTCGGTTCCGAAAGTCCATATCGATGATGTACCGTGGAATGGTTCGCGCGCTGATACTTGTTGATGGCCCAGCGTTGAACTCTACAGCAATTTGCGGAAGGGTTGTACTTCTGCCACGTTTAAAGGATCTCTTCAGTCGTAGTTGGTCCAGTTCTTGCAGGATCTTTTTCCGGCCACAGCGATGTTGGAGATTTGATGTTTTACCGGATTCCTGATATTCACCGTACAATCGTGAAATGGTCGAACGGGAAAATCCCCACTTCATCGCTACCTCGGAAATGCAATCTCCCATCGCTCGTGCGCCGACTATAACATCACGTTCAAACTCTCTTAAATCTTGATAACCTGCCACTGTAGCAGCAGTAACCGATCTTACAACTGCGCCAGACGCTTGTTACATAGGCGTTGCCGACCTCAACGCCGTATTCTGCCTGTTTACGTATCTCTGTATTTGAATGCGCTTGCCTATACCAATTTGTTTGGCGCTTCCGTGCATGTTTCCCAATCTTTTCATTTTCTGCTTGTGATGTCGGCATATATAACTGAACTATTGTTTTTGGCGTTGGTTTTCGGACGATTCTGATGATAACAGTCCTATCACTGACCAGCTCGCATATACACTCCCTACCCTTCCTTCTTATTCAACACTATAACATCACGTTCAAACTCTAATCTTCTCACGGAAAATCCGAACGGGGAGTAATTCGGTATCTTTTGTAAAGATATCAGTTTGCAATTACACGCCAATTGTTCTGTGGAAATACATTATGTCTTTTTAATGCAGTTGTTTCCATTGCTTTCTGCGTCCGTATGTTGTTGAGCATTGCTGATTCTTCTACCTTTTAGAGACAGTTTCTCACCAAAAGGGCAATAGGATGTGCAAACATCTGTCTGCTCGTTAGCCCTTTTTAACTAGGCCGTTGGCAGAACGAGAGTGACATTTTTCATTGAAAGGTTTCGACCGCCATTGCTACTTATTTTTATTCGAAACTGAAGCTTAGATCGATTCCCGGAACCCAGAATGTTTTGATTACCAGTAAAAGATACAACTGTGGACCATCTTCTTAACTTAATCGTCTATTGCACTGAAATACATTAAAGGTCAACGTTTTACAAATGATGATGCATACTTTAACATTATCAAGATATCCTTCAAGTTATTAACACTAAGCAAGGAATTAGTAATAATAATGATAACATAAAGGCAAACTATAGCGAAGTTCATTTGATATCCACAAAAGCATAAGATTTCTAACGAAAGTAAGTTATTTTCAGCTTCTTCTTACAGAAGATTTTCATCGTGTTATGTTAATACATCGTTTGAAACTGTTTCTGGATGTAACAAGGAAATCAAAGAGCAGGATTGCAACAACTGTTCCAGGTTTAAGTTTTTCCCAAAATAGGAGTTTCATGTGTATTGCAAAAAAGGGAATATGTGATATTTATGTTAATGGTATGAATGATATGTACAGATTTGTTTGTAAATGAAAGTAATTTGTCCAATTTTTGCGAATTATACTGTATACATAATAAAACTATACATGAGCAAAAAACGTGTAATTTTCTTTTCTTACACTTAAAATAAACTAAAGTAAAATAACTTGCTCCAAACAATGCATTATTGCACTCTCATACGTAGTCTCAAACAATCTGCGTTTTAAGTCTGTCTTCTTTGTAAAGTCAGATGAAGTTCCGAACTGTCTTCTTCCATCTGGTGTTGTGTCACTAACTTGAATGTGTGCTATTCATCGTCATTATCCGCTCTTAACCTGATTCTAGAATCAAACGCAGATAATTGTGCGCTGACGGTCCATATGTGGCTCCTAGATGAGAATAAAGATGCCAATGTTGCGAATAGTCGATAAGTTTCTGTATTATATTTGAGTTTGGCAACAAAAAATGTCAAATGCCCAACAAGCCAGCAAAAGGCAATGTATTTAAAGTCAGGGGAAAATTTCCAATCCGTTCACAAAACTGTGTCAATATCTACCATATTTAGGGTGATTCTCGCAATGATAGAGATTTTTTTTAAATCCATTTCCAAATGGTAACGTTTCCTTGCATACATATATGTGTGCCATGTTCGCTTCAGCACTACGGACTTCGCATGAAGCTGAAAGAGTCAGTTTTATTTTATATTTCTAAGCAAGAGTTGGACAGGTTTCGGTGATAACTTCTAGCCACATAACTCTAATATTTGTGGGTAAAATCTTTGCCTGGACATTTCTTCATTTGTGTGAGGATATTTGACTGCCATATGATGCTTAGGGTCGCGTGGAATTAATTGTTGGTAGACTCTTGTTGAGGATTACTTCGATGTGTCTTCTCCAACGTAGCTTTTTCCTATGTAACAGATGTACACGTGTCTGTAAATTTGTATTCTGGACCGAAACACGGAAATCTTTTCTGTAATACTTCTGGCGCCTTCCCTGAGTACACTGCTTGTATGTCTTAGGAATATTGCCATGCAATTCTGATATGGATTTCTCAGCACCAGTGCGCTTTTGATACATCGAGAGGCTGTGTTGAGAAAAGGCAATTTGAACAAACTGAACCTTCAGACATGACACGCCCCCACGAAAAGTATTTATCCCGCATATTTTTCAGTTGTAGGTCGAGCTGCAACTACAAAATGAGCTTTCATAATACATTAGCACTGATGCAATAAGTAATTTGACCCTGTCTAGACTTCAAAGGCTTTGCTCTTTAATACCAACCAAGTTCTAAACACTGCCTGATGATCCTGCTCAATTGATATTTTTGTCACTGTATGCAACCAAGGGTGTTGCCGAAACATTTAGATCCCATCTCGATGCAAAATGATTTATCCATGCTGATTCTGGCTCCGCTGTATCTTTGATATTCGTTGAGCATGTTAGCCGCGCTGACCTCACCTTGCACATCATTTAAGATTAGACTGGGACCGTCTGGGTGGGCGATTACTGTGATCTTCAGCCCGCAGTCACAGCATCCCTTCAATTTTGTCCGTAATTTTCGAAGAAGAAATTCTGTTCCCATTGCATAGAGAGAAGCAAACAAAGGGCCCTCTGTAGTTGCACTATTTCCGAAAGGTTAAGGTGCGTACATTTCGTACACATACGTTGATGATTTCAAGGAATTTCCTATAAGACCCCATTTTGTCCATGCCTCTTTCAAGGTAGTCAAATTCTATTCTATCGCACGCTTATTGGAAGTAGAGAAATGCAGCATGCAACCTTGTCTTCACTACCCAAATCATATGGACGGGGTGCAGATAGTCCTGTGGCAGTGAATTTTTGGTAGATTTCCAAGAATATTGGCAATTCAGTTTTTTGTAAACTTTTATTGACCCTATCACGTATTATTGGTGGCAGTGGTTTCCTCCAGAATCAACACCATTTAAATACCCGTGAATTCCGCCGGTGTTGATAAGCCTCGCAGGATTTCATAGCAGCTTTTTACTAGTGTGCTTACCACCTCCAACGAGTTCAGTGTCTCAATGATGCGGTCTTCGTTGCTAGAATCATGTTTTGTCAGTGGCTGCAGGAATCACACGCGCTGGTGTGTTTAACTACCATAATACACACTTGTGGTGTGAAATAAACCCACAAGCTGTTCATGAGTCACCACATCAGCAACGTTTCTCACTGAATGCGTAGTTACGGGTACTAGGCGATTAACTCACTGGGCCACACATTCTTCCACCACATCTTAATGGACGGAGATACCTTAGAGTTCTGCGGCGTCTCTTCCAGGATTGCTTGAGAATGTTCCCCTTCAGAAACGTTAGAGTATGTGGTACATCCATGATGGAGCTCCGGCACATTTTGCTGCTGGTGTGAGAAGGCATCTAACGCGCAGATACGGCCAAAGATGGATAAGTCGAGGCGGACCTGCAACTTGGCCGGCAAGATCACCTGATCTTAATCCTTTGGAATAATTGAAAAGCCGCGATCGCTTCAATCGTTTATTAGATGACCGGTCTCAGCACTCTGAAGATGCCATCATCAGATCTGTGAAGGTATAACATAACAGATTTGAGGGAGGGCTTACACGAGTTAACTATATACATTACAATTATTACAGAACCTCATACCCGAAACGTGGATTAACATTTATAAAACCGTATGGACATCATGGTATATGGGGTAGACCATATGATAGAATAATTGTCACAACCAATAAAAAAATAATTAAAAAACTGCTCTCATGGTCGTCCTTTCCATAAAATATAAAACTGAAGTCACCAGATAAAACTACCACTGCTCGCCTAACACCGGTCGGCATCATCACTGCCCTATACCGCGCAGGCTTATAGTAAAGTTGTGTTTTGGTAGTAATGAGTGGTTATACCGTGGGACTGTGTATGCGCTGCTTGGACAGCGCTATCTGGTGGCCGGTTGTGAACCGCTAGAATCACAGCAGGCAAGCCTGCGCGGAATAGGGCAACGATGATGCCGACCAGTGTTAGGCGAGCAGTGGTAGTTTTATCTGGTGAGTTCAGTTTTATATTTTATGGAAAGGACGACCATGAGAGCAGTTTTTTATTATTTTTATTGGTTGTGACAATGATTTAATCAGATGGTCTGCCTCATATGCCATGATGTCCATATGGTTTTATAAATGTTAATCCACGTTTCAGGTATGTGGTTCTGTAATAATTGTAATGTATATAGTTAACTCATGTAAGCCCTCCCTCAAATCTGTTACATTATACCTTCGCAGATCTGATGATGGCACCTTCAGAGTGCTGACACCGGTCATCTAATAAACGATTGAAGCGATCGCGGCTTTTCAATTATTTTAATAACAAAGTGATCGCCTCACGACACACCATGTGTTCACTGTAAATCCTTTGGATTTTTGTGTCTGGGGTGACCCTCAAGCAGAGTGTACAGCCCACCCGTTAACACAGTTGAAGAACTGGAGCAAAGAGTAGTACACGCTTGTAAAAAAAAATGGTTCATGTGCTGTAGCGCTAACTCAGCACCCAGCTCAGTTCAAATGGTTCAAATGGTTCTGAGCACTATGGGACAACTTCTGAGGTCATCAGTCCCCTAAAACTTAGAACTACTTAAATCTAACTAACCTAAGGGCATCACATACATCCATGCCCGAGGCAGGATTCGAACCTGCGACCGTAGCGGCCGCGCGTTTCCAGACTGAAGCGCCTAGAACCGCTCGGCCACTGCGGCCGGCCATGCTTGTCAAAAATTCTGGAATGATCCAGGGGTTTTCGAAAGAATTCGAAATTAATTGCAGAGACGAGCACAGGATTGCATCCAGATGCAAGGAAAACACTTCGAACACCTACTTTAACAGGATCCCATATGTGAAATGTGAACTAATTGAGAAGTACAAGCAAATAGTTAAGTCTAAATTTCAAATTAATGTTTACTAACTAGGACAATGTTTACAATGACTTCAGTGGCGGCTTGGAACCACACAGTCGTGATTATCTCGCAAGCGGCTCGTTTGCAAACCCGTGTTTACTGGGACATTTGTGCTTCTATTATCGTGTACTTTCGGCCGTGTAGGTTTGCACCATACTTTCTGATGTACCCTGTATATGAATAATCCTGTATGTTCTACACCCACCCCCAACCCCCTTGGAAAATGAAACGGCGGGAAATATTCTTTTCGTGTTGTTACTTCTAGCTAAGACATTAATTAAAATAACCACACATTAAGATTTTTGGCATAAAATTGGTAGTCAAAGGTTAAATCAAGAAGACGTTAGTTTGTCTCCAAGCACTCCATTAATTTTGAAACATACTTAGCACAGGATGCTAAACTGGTAACTAGTTCCAACAATTGTTCTTCAAATTTCCTCTATTCCGATACAACCCTGTACAGCACAAATAGCGAAACATTTAAGCGGTACCAACAATGAATGCTGTGTGCATTATGTCTTCATCATGCACCTGCTCGACAATGTCAGTGCCTCATACGCCCAGTAAGGACGGCTGCGACAGAATATGTTACGTGACTACTAGAACCAACACCTACTGTGGAATCATCAGCAAACGCTACCAACCAGGGGGCATCGTTCCGCTCTATGAAGGTGGCACGATCAACAGCCACTACCTGAGGGAAACGTCCCCTTGCACTGGCGCCACCATCACCACACGTCACGACGGTAAGAGGCCGATTCAAGGAGCCTCCAGTCCCCATTGTTTGGGCTCCAGTGTTCACCCCTAGCGTTTGGGCGACAGCATTCTGGCTACAGTGTTCGAGTCTCCACAGTTGTCAATCTTTGGTCCACGTCCAAAGTCAGCGTAGTTGAGATAGAGTTGCGAGTACAAATGTAACGCACTCAAGCCTCCACTTGTTATCATACAATGATTAAAGTTCAAGTAAGACTTAGTAGCAATACCTATACGCATTCGGCTACTATCTGGATTTATTTCTTGAGAGTATTTTTGTTCTGTCGTTATAACTAAAAAAATTCGTGATTTTTTCACCAGACGCGTTTCGATTTATTGAGGTAAAGCATCATCAGTGGTATGTAATTAAGTTATTTACATTTTGATTTGCTTTTAGATCGAAAAACAGTTCGTCAAGGATAGGCTGATTTCTACTTACGGTGATTTTTCGGCTGGTTTCTCGCTTACATCGGGAAATGCCATCTGCTAGCACGTCGTTGTTTTCCTGTGTGTTAGACACTGATAAACATAACACAACACAATACTACACAGAACACTGCTAGCAGTGTACTTGCGCAATTCTCAGAGCACCGGGATAAGTTTATCGTACTCCGCTGACCACCAAACTCCCCGGATTTAAATCCAATCGAGAATCTGTGGGACCAACTCGATCGGACTGTTCGCGCCATAGATCCTCAACCGAGACACCTAGCGCTCCTGACCACGGTACTGGATTCTGCATTGCTCCAAATTTCTGTCGGTGTCTTCCAGGCACGCGCTGCAAAAGGCGGTTATTGAGGCTTTTGACGGGAGGTCATGTTAATGTGAGTGGACAGTGCAAGTTCTCGTGGCAAGTGTATCTCGAAAACATATCAAGGGAATAAAATGTGAAGGTGACTGGAAGACTTAAATGTTTAGGACGGGTACTGGGAAAGCGTGGTTCACCTGTAAAGGAAAGACAGTAAAGCGCTGCTACGATCGTAACAGATCACACTTGACATCTTAGCAACAAATAATCCTGAGTTAATAACGAGCATCAAAACCGATTAAGGTATTAATGAACACAGGGCCGTCTTAGCGAAATTGAATACTGTAATCCCCAAACCTTCGAAAAATAAGCGAAAAATATACCGACTCAAAAAAGCAAATAAAAATTCACTTGAGGCCTTCTTGAGGAACAATCTCCACTCATTCCAAATTAATAATACAAGTGTAGACCAGATGTGGCTTAAATGCAAAGAAATTGTATTGGCAGCAATTGAGAGATTTATACCAAATAAATTAACAAACGACGGAGCTGATCCTCCTTGGTACACAAAACGGGTTAGAACACTGTTGCAGAAACAACGAAACAAACATGCCAAATTTTAACACACGCAAAATCCACAAGATTTGCGATCTTTTACAGAAGCTCGAAATTTAGCGCGGACTTCAATGCGAGATGCTTATAACACTTGCCACAACGAAACTTTGTCTCGAAACCTGGCAGAAAATCGAAAGAGATTCTGGTCATATGTGAAGTACGTTAGCGGCAAGAAACAATCAATGCCTTCTCTGTGCGATAGCAGTGGAGATACTATCGAAGACAGTGCTTCAAAAGCAGAGTTACTAAACACAGCCTTCCGAAATGCCTTCACAAATGAAGACGAAGTAAATATTCCAGAATTCGAATCGAAAACAGCTGCCAACATGAGTAACGTAGAAGTAAATAACCTCGGAGTAGTGAAGCAACTTAAATCACTTAATAAAAGCAAGTCTTCTGGTCCATACTGTATACCAATTAGGTTCCTTTCGTAGTATGCTGATGCATTAGCTACATACTTAACAATCATATACAACCGTTCGCTCGACGAAAGACCCGTACCCAAAGACTGGAAACTTGCACAGGTCATAGCAATATTCAAGAAAGGTAGTAGGAGTAATCCACTAATTTACAGGCCCATATCGTTAACGTCGATATGCAGCAGGATTTTGGAACATATATTGTTTTCGAACATTATGAATTACCTCGAAGAAAACGGTCTATTGACACACAGTCAACATGGGTTTAGAAAACATCGTTCCTGTGAAAGACAACTAGCTCTTTATTCAAATGAAGTGTTGAGTGTTATTGACAAGGGATTTCAGTTCGATTCCGTATTTCTGGATTTCCGGAAGGCTTTTGACACGGTACCACACCAGCGGCTCGTAGTGAAATTGCGTGCTTATGGAATATCGTCTCAGTTATGTGAGTGGATTTGTGGTTTCCTGTCAGAGAGGTTCGTAGTAACTGACGGAAAGTCATAGAGTAAAACAGAAATGATTTCTGGCGTTCCCCAAGGTAGTGTTATAGGCCCTTTGCTGCTCCTTATCTATATAAACGATTTGGGAGACAATATGAGCAGCCGTCTTCGGTTGTTTGCAGATGACGCTGTCGTTTATCGACTAATAAAGTCATTAGAAGATCAAATCAAACTGTAAAACGATTTAGAAAATATATCTGAATGGTGCGAAAAGTGGCAGTTGAACCTAAATAACGAAAAGTGTGAGGTCATCCACATGAGTGCTAAAAGGAACTCGTTAAACTTCAGTTACACGATAAATCAGTCTAATCTAAAAGCCGTAAATTCAACTAAATACCTAGGTATTACAATTACGAACAACTTAAATTGGAAGGAACACATAGAAAATGTAGTGGGGAAGGCTAACCAAAGACTGCGTTTTATTGGCAGGACACTTAGAAAATGTAACAGATCTACTAAGGAGACTGGCTACACTAAGCTTGTCCGTCCTCTTTTAGAATACTGCTGCGCAGTGTGGGATCCTTACCAGATAGGACTGACGGAGTACATTGAAAAAGTTCAAAGAAAGGTAGCACGTTTTGTATTATTGCGAAATATGGGAGAGAGTGTCACAGAAATGATACAGGATTTGGGCTGGAAATCATTTCAAGAAAGGCGTTTTTCGTTGCGACGGAATCTTCTCACGAAATTCCAATCACCAACTTTCTCCTCCGAATACGAAAATATTTTGTTGACACCGACCTACATAGGGAGGAATGATCACCACGATAAAATAAGGGAAATCAGAGCTCGTACGGAAAGATATAGGTGTTCATTCTTTCCGCGCGCTATACGAGATTGGAATAATAGAGAATTGAGAAGGTGGTTCGATGAACCCTCTGCCAGGCACTTAAATGTGATTAGCATAGTATCCATGTAGATGTAGACGTAGATGTAGATTATGGCCCATGCGATAGATGGCTTAATAACGATGCTCCGGGGAATGTTAGAAAGGAAGGTCATATTGTTCCGTGAAACCCCGTTGGGCATCTTTAGAGAAGGGGTATTCGGGGGAGTCCGTGTCATGTTTCAGATAACAATATCGTATATCTCGCATATATATAATGTGAATAACAGGAAATGCTGTCCTATGTTTCCCAACAAAGGGACAAATTCTTTCAATATTTATCTATCCGTTGCAAACTGTGTTGATATAGAATGTTGCCGCATGTAATCACAGACAAGCTCACACTTACGAGAACATAGCTCCTTTCGAAACACACTTACAGTAGACCTATTACTTTCCTCCGAGAATTTTTACAAGAACGAAATGAACTAATCTTTATGGAAAAACAAAATTCTAAGCTAAGTAGTCATAACAAGAGTCAATTTTAATACACAACAGATGTGCTTCATGTCCGTCTGGTGGCGTCAGTATCCTCGACTGTTTATCTGGACATGTTGGCACGATTTGCATCTCCACAAGTCTAAGGAAAGCGACCTGACGTCACGATGCAGCAGGAAGGCGCTCCTTCTCACTGGGCCTTGGCAGTTAGGAAGTCTTTGGACAACACATTTCTAAGCCGCTGGATTGGGAGAGGAGGACCCACTTCCTGCCTCCCAAGATCTCCAGACCTAAGCCCATTACATTTTTTTCTTGGGGACTTCGTGAAGGATGGTGTCTAAGGACCCCGGTGCGGGGCCTGGAAGAACCGCGAGCTCGCATAAGAGCTACATACGTTAATGGGGACGTGTGAGGAACTGAAATACGAGGGGCGTTTGAAAAGTCCGTGCAAAGTCCGAGAGATGGCACGACCAGCGCGTATCGAGGTCATGTTTAGTTAGTAGCATCTTTGGAAAGAACGCGCACCAATTTTCAGCCATATTGGTCTATTTCTTTGTGTTTTACATTCGTGTGAATCAAGGAAGTCGAGTGATTGTCAAAAAATGGACGAAGAAGAGTTTCGTGTGGCGATTAAACATTACTTTATGAAAGGCAAAACGCCTCAGGAGACTAAAGAGAAGCTTGATAAACATTACAGTGACTCTGCACCTTCGATTAGAACAGTTTATAAGTGGTTTCAAAATTTTCGGACTGGCCATATGGGCACAAGTGATGCTGAATGTTCTGGGCGCCCTGTGGATGTTACGACTCCAGAAATCAGTGATAAAATCCATGATATGGTGATGGATGACAGAAGAGTTAAGGTACGTGAGACTGCTAGTGCTGTGGGCATCTCGAATGAACAGGTACATAATATTTTGCATAAACATTTGGACATGAGAAAGCCATCCACAAGATGGATTCCGCGATTGACCAAAAACGGAATCGTGTGGTATTGCAAGGATGGTTTGCAGCTGTTCAGGAAAAATCCTCAGGACTTTAAGCGTCGTTTCGTCACTGTGGATGAAACATGGATACATTACTATATTCCTGAGACCAAACAACAATCTAAACAATGGGTTACCAAGGGAGAATCTTCATCAAATAAGGCGAGGACCATTCCTTCGGCCGCAAAGGTTATGGAGACTGTCTTTTGGGATTCGCAAGGGATAATCCTCATCGACTATCTGGAAAATGGTAAAACTATTACAGGTGCATATTATTCATCGTTACTGGACCGTTTGAAAACCGAGCTGCAAGAAAAACGCCGACGATTTGACAGCAAAAATGTCCTTTTCCATCACGACAATGCTCCAGCACACACCTCAGCAGTTGTGGTCGCAAAATTAATGGAAACAGGATTCCAACTCGTTTCACATCCCCCCTATTCTCCAGACTTGGCCTCCTCGGACTATTATTTGTTCCCCAGTCTGAAGAAATGGCTGGCGGTACAAAGATTTTATTCAAACGAGGAGGTGACTGCAGCAACTAATAGTTATTTTGCAGACTTGGACAGTTCCTATTATTCGGAACGGTTCAAGAAATTAGAACAGCGTTGGACGAAGTGTATAAGTCCAAAAGGAGACTATGTAAAAAAATTAAAAAAGGGTTACCCCAAACACGTAAGTAGTTTTTATTTTTGCACAGACTTTTCAAACGTCCCTCGTATTGCTTAAATATGCAGCGTGCTATAGATGGCGTACACAATGAACTCTGTTAAACTGCTACTAAAACTTCAGGCGCGTATGAACATTACATCACAAACCGCACCCTTCTACCTATCCCCATTCATGGAATACACGTGATCAAAGTTCTAAAGATCCTTTCGGAATACCATGTATTATTCCTCAAAGAACCGGCGGTTTTCTTAAATACTTGAAAAACATTACTTTGGTACCGGGTCGATTTAGATTTTTTTCGGGTTGCAATTCCTGAAGCTCCAAATTCATTAGTGAATGCTTCATCTTCTATAATTCTTTCGTGTGATAAGCTTTTATAAAAGAAATTTTTATGCAGAATTTGGTGATAGGTCTCTGGGACAGATTCCAGACGCTGTAATGGAGCACAAAGAACCAGTGACTCAGCTGTGCTCCCAGCGACTGCTGCCCGCCTGGATAGCCTCCAATTACGTCGTCAACGGTAGCCGTGGACCGCTTACTTGCTGCTGGTCAGTAGCGACGTCTGTGCGGGCCGTGACGCTGTCCTTGCACCGGAGATGCTGTCCTCGGAAGACTAGCCTCCGTTTCCTTGGGTAATTGTTCTAACAATAGTGACTGACAAGCATATTTCGCCTATTTCACATGACGTCTTGGTGAATTGTGTCGGCGCCATTCGAGGGTAATTTTTCGCTTGTAGGCGATGTTCACAAATCCTGCACATCAAGAGATAATGTGTTTAGAGCCAGTGGAAAACACACTTCTACAAGTAATTTCTAAGTACGCTTTCTCATCAAAGGACAGCAATACACTTCTGGTGTCCCTAGTGTGATGTATGGGGTTTGATAACATTTGCAAGTATATTGTGCAGTTCATTATAAAGTACGCGACAGAGTGTATTTATTACTGCACACTTTCTTCGCGTTTTAATCGCGAATAGAGCACAAGAAGAATGATCGTTTAGAAGCCTCCATGCGAGCTGCTGTTGGTCTAGTTTCACGATGGCGTGCTGAACCGCAAGGCCTCCGAATTTGTAATTTGAAAACGTAAGTTAATAACATTCTACATCTTTATTATTCATGTCTACATATTTATTTCTCAACTTAGTTTCCCTTTGCTTTATGAATATTAAAATTCCTCAATATTTTATGTAGAGAAATGTTACTTCGTCAGTTTACTGTCTGCAAGTAACACGCTCCCTAACAAAGTCTTGACACAATCATGCTCATATTAACAGTTAAAAGTATTCCACTGCTACACTGAGGTTGGAAATCGATGTATTGCTTTTCCGATTGCATCTTTCGCGCTATAACTGTCCTTGGCAGCCTGCTCATATAATATGCTCCATCAGCGGAAGCCACTAAAAACAGTGGTAGTGTTTCGTCCACTCATTTCATAGGTAACTACGCTCCGTGAATAAACCGTATCATTACGCACTATTGTCGTGCCATTCGGCGTAATAATTTCATGCTCATAATCAATCATTTTACCGAACTGTTCTAGAAACTTTTATGTGACGCAACAACACGCGACCGTTCCGCACTAAATTCGTACAATGAGTCCCTCCTCTCGTGACCGGTAACGCTTGAGCAATGATGATCGTAACAGCAAGACAATCCTATCGCCGGAAAATGGTGCGCTCATGTCCGAAAGTTCCAGAGAACCAGCGATACGTAAAGGTTACGGTTTACTACGGCATACCACTGTTGATAGCAGTCCCCCTGAAAGGACCATCAGAAACACTTTTATCCAATTTTCCTCGTTTTTACACTTTTGACGCCTCTTACCTCTTTCATACCACAATAAACATTTAAAATCTGATGCCTGAAGCGTTTGAGTGAAGTTCCGTGAAAATGAAGGCGGAACTGACCACGAAACGACGAGTTGTTCCATTACGGAAACACGCCGAGCCACAGTTCCTCGTGACGCTGCAGTTCTGAAGAAATGACGCAACGTCTGCAAACTGGTGACATCAGCGCTTCTGACTTTCCCTGTTTCTGTACACCTGAGGGCAATTTCTACCGAAGGGCTAAAAGCTAATTTTCTGAGGAGTGAAAACAAAACAGTTCACTTTCGTTTCGGTCAGGAAGCTAAATTGTTTTTAAAAGTTCATTATTATTATTACTAATCTTCTTCACATAGGCCACCCGCTACACACACACACTTCATACTTTGTACCATGCGTCTATGACACCAGAACTGAGACATACTCACTGAGGCGGTAAAACGTACGAGGTAGCGATATGCACATTTACAGATGGCGGTAGTGTCGCGTACGCAAGGTATAAAAGGGCAGTGCATTGGCGAGCTGTCATTTGTTCAAATGTGTGTGAATTCCTAAGGGACCAAACTGCTGAGGTCATCGGTCCCTTGACTTACACACTACTTAAAATAACTTATACTAAGAACAAAACACACATCCATGCCCGAGAGAAGACTCGAGCCTCCGGCGGGAGGGGCCACGCAATCCGTGACATGGCGCCTCAAACCGCGTAGCCACTCCGCGCGGCTGTCATTTGTGCTCAGATGATTCATGTGAAAAGGGGTTCCGACGTGATTGTGGCCGCACGACGGCAATTAACAGGCTTTGAACGCGAAAATGTAGTTGGAACTACACGCACGGCATATTCCATTAGGGAAAACATTAGGGGATTCAATATACCGAGATCCACCCTGTTAAGAGTGTGCCGCGAACACCAAATGTCAGGCATTACCTCTCAACACGGACAACGCAGTAGCCGGCGGTCTTTTCGTAAGGACCGAGAGCAGTGGCGTTTGCATAGAGTTGTCAGTGCTAGCAGAAATGCAACACTGAATGAAATAACCGCAGAAATGAATGAGGGTCGTACGACGAGCGTATCCGTCAGGACAGAGCGCCGAAATTTGGCATTAATGGGCTTTGTCAGCAGACGACCGCCGCGACTGCCTTTGTTAATAGGAAGGCTTCGCCTACAGCGCCCCTCCCCCCCTGGGGTAGAGATGATTTCGGTTGGATCCTTGACGACTAGAAAACTGTCACCTGGTCAGATGAGTCCCGATTTTAGTTGGTAACAGCTGATGGTAGGTTTCGAGTGTGGCGCAGACCCCGCGAAGCAATGGAGCCAAGTTGTCAACAAGCCATTGTGCTACCTGCTGGTGGCTCCATCATAATGGTGTGGGCTGCGTTTACATGGAATGGACTGTGTTCTCTGGTCCAGCTGAACCGATCATTGACTGGAAATGGTTATGTTCGACTACATCGAGACCATGCGCCGCGGGGTAGCCGCGCGGTCTTCGGCGTCTTGTCACGGTCCGCGCGGCTCCCTCCGTCGGAGGTTCGAGTCCTCCCTCGGGCATGGGTGTGTGTGCCGTCGTTAGCGTAAGTGAGTTTAAGTTATATTAAATAGTGTGTAAGCTTAGGGACCGATTTCCTCAGCAGTTTGGTCCCATAAGACCTTAGCACAAATTAAACGTCATGTCCCCAAACAACGCTGGAATTTTTCTGGATGACAATGCCTCATGTCACCGGTCCAGAACTCTTCGTGATTGGTTTGAAGAACAGTCTGGGCAGTTCGAGCGAATAGTTTGCCCACCCAGATCGCCCAACTTCAATCCCATCGAACGATTATGGGACTTAATCGAGGGGTCAGTTCGTGCACAAAATACTGCACCGGCAACACTTTCGCAATTATGGACCGCTAAAGGGGCAGCGTAGCTCAATATTTCTGGAAGGGACTTAACAACGACTTGTTGCCTCTATGCCACGTCGAGCTGCTCTGCACTACGCCACGCAAAAGGAGGTCCGACAAGATATTAGGAGGCATCCCACGGCCTTTGTTACCTCATTGTACATAGCATATGCGTTTACATGTCATGAAAATGGCGTCTCCGCGTTGTAAGTAATACCCAGACTAGACTAGAAATTGTTTCATTACGCATTTCACAACAGTAAACGAACTAAATGACAGCGCAACATAGCAGTAACTACGCAATGATTACTGCACTGCTGTAGGACCTACACTGCACTGTTATTGTTGTCGTTATTATTATTAGTGACATTGGTAAGCCACAAAGCATTAGCAGGCTGAAGTCTTCCAATTTATATGAGTTCAGAAATAAGGAGCCCAGCGACCAAGTGATTTACAGGCAGTAGGTTCAAATGGCTCTGAGCACTATGAGACTTAACAGCTGAGGTCATCAGTCCCCTAGAACTTAGAACTACTTAAACCTAACTAACCTAAGGACATCACACACACCCATGCCTGAGGCAGTAGGCCTCAGTATAGTACACACATTTTAGTTTGATTTTAAATAGGGGTGTATGGGCTGGGTGAAGCAAGTATCACTGGGGAGAGGAGTGGTGCAGAGGAGATCTGTTTTTAACAAGTGTTCACCATCAGTGTGGATGATTATGTTTCTCTTCTGAGAAGAACTCGTTGCTTTATCATTCTGTTTTGCTTTTTTTTTTTAATGTTAGACATACACAATTCCTTTTATCTCATCGACTCATTAGTTCGTGGTTTAATAAAACACCTACAAAAACTAAATCTCATTTGAGTTTCATCATTTTAAAGTTTCTTTTTCATCTTGACGTTTAGTTAAGTGCTAAAATTGTTGATGGGGGAAGGGAGAAAGGAGGGTAATAACTAACAAGTGATTGTACTCAGGCGTAATAGTCTCAGGTTGAATGGGAACTACTGCCATAATGTCGTCGCTTCGACATTACACTTCATGAAGCACAAACGTGATACTGCTGAACGACGCTCAGTAAGACTTTCCGACTGAGAAACCGTACGATATTTCGATCTTTACGCAGACAGTTAGTAAAATGTGTGTACAAATGTCTCTCACAAGTCTTGCGATGGCAGTTCAATGTGCTGTCGAAATCCCTACGATCTTGTCTGATATGTCCGAACTTGTTAAATGCACCTAACGTGCATTGACTGACAAGCAACATACGAGCTGGAACAACTGTATTCGTCTGCAAGGAGTCATTTCATCCACCACCAACAATGAAAAGTGTATAATCTTTCAAATTTCGCTGCAATCTAGCTGATACAAAACGACAACACTATTAACTGGATCTTCTCTCTGCGCATTAAATATTCAAAAACCCCTCGGCAGTAAAAGCCTGTGGAGTCGTCTCTGTAACATTGATGTCTGAGGATAATGCACTCTTCTTTTTGTGTACGATCAGTAGTCTTCCTGCCGGACAGACGCAACCTGCCACATCTTCCTCTGTGCTAATCTCTTCGCATTAGAGTAGCACATACACCCAACATCCTCAAGTATTTGTTGGACGTATAACAATCTCTGTCTTCCCTACATCCTTTTCCCTTCCTGGGTCCCTCTGGTACAATCGAAGCTACACAATGAGGCAACAACATACCCCCTGCTACTTTGTTCTTATCTAGGCAATGTTTTCTATCTGTTCTCCTACTCACGGATTCTGCAGAGAACCTCCCCATTTCCTACCAGTCCCTTTAATTTCAGGATCCTCCTGGAACACCACATATGAAATGCATCGACTATCTTCTTTCCTTGTTTTCCCACAGTCGTTAACAAAGTAGTGCTGCAGACGTGCGCTCTCAGACATTGCTTCCTAAAATTAATGCGTAAATATATGAGGTTCTTTCCCCCTGAATTCATTTTTATTTCCCGCGTATTGTTTGTGTAATCTGATGTATAATGAATTTTCTAATACATGCAGGATATATCAAAAAAGTTGGAGAATGTTTGCGGGTTGTATCCTCTCTCTATAAAAGAAGGAAAATGTATTGCAGTCATATATTCAAAAATTCCGCTATCTGAGCAACTATTGAAATAACTTTGACACTGCCAGATTTTCTGCTTGTAATGGCTAGCTCACAGAAATATTTTACACTTCCGTCAACTTATAAAACTAATAAAGAAATTATTCAAAATGTCGTATCCTTCCCTGTGTCCAAGTATGAACGCGCCACTACATGCTCTTTTACACCTACCTACATCATACTCCGCAAGCCACCTAACAGTGTGTGACAGAGGGTACTTCTGGTACCACTAATTGATCCACCTTCCGCGCTCCACGCGCGGAACGCGTGGGAAGAATGGTGGTCGCGTAAGCCTTTGTATTAGCTCCAGTTTCTCGAATTTTCCCGGCGGGAGAAAGTAATATGTCGTCCGACTCTTCCCAGAAAGTGCTCTCTCGAAATCTCTACAGAAAACCTCACTGTCATGCAAGAAGGCTCTCTTGCAGCGTCTGTCAATGGAGTTTGGTGAGCATCTCTGTAACTTTCTAGTGCCGACTTAACATCCCTTAACGAAAGGTACCTCTCTTCTTTGTATCTTCCCTGTTTCTTCTGTCTGTCTGACCTGGTAAGGACTCCACCCGCATAGGTGAATAGTACTCAAGAATCGGTCGAACAAGTGCCTTGTAAACCACTTCCTCCATGGACGAGTTACATTTCCTTATGATTCGTCCTATGAATCTCAGTCTGGAATTTGCTTTTCCTGCTATTTACTTCATGTGGTCATTCCATTTAAGGTCGCTCTGGATAGTTACTCCTAGATATTTTACGGTACATACTGTTTGCAGCAATTTGTCATCGACAGTGTAGTTGTGAAGTAGTAGATTTCTTTTCGTATGTATGAGTAGTATGTTACATTTATTTACGCTCAGAGTCAACTGCCAAAGCCTGTGTAATTCATCAATCATCTGCAGGTCATTCTGCAAATCGATACTGTCTTTTTACGTTGCTACTTTCTTACATTCAACCACGTCATCAAATCTGGTTCGATACTCGGTAAACTCATTTTTTTAATTTTTTTTTCACTAAACCGAAGTTCGGGACGGTATCAAATACCTTCCTGAAGGAACATGATATCACCCTGAGAGCCGTAGTCTACAGCGCTACGGATCTCATATAGAATCAAAGCGAGCTGAATTTTGCAAGATCTCTGCGGATACTATGTCGATTTTTATAGAAGAGATTTGCGTTCTCCAAAAACGTCATAATTCTTGAGCATAAAACATTCTCCATAATTCTACAACAGATTGATGACAGCGATATTTTGCTTTACAATTATGTGCATCTGTCCAACGACCCTTTTTGAAAACGGGAATGATCTGCGCTTCTTTCCAGTCGCTACGTATCTTCGTTGCTCCAGCGGTCTGCGGTAAACTGTTGGTAGATGGTGAGCAAGTTCTTTCGCATAATCTTCGTAGATCTCTTACACGTATCTTATCAGGTCCTGATGCCTTTCCACTCCTCTTTAATTACTACCAGTACCTGGTTATTATGACGTGCTGAAATAGGGTACGAAACGTCCGCTAAATAAACTAATTTTCTAGGTATGCCAGAGAAGAAAATCAAAAATACTTGTATCAAGCGGATGTGCAGACCATGACACTGATGGTCTCCAACCTCTTCATCTGCCAAGACAGACGTCAGCCGGTGTTTCTGAAGGATGCGACTAGAATGAGCTGTAGTCTCACCACATTATTACTGTAATTGCCAAGTGCACGTTCTGTTTATGGTGGATTATAAAAAGTGTTTGTAACCTCATTTAACCATTGCGATAGAATGCAATCAATGACTCTAACTGTTCACAGACTTCCATGGCGAGCATTGGTTTTTCCTGCGTAAGTCGACAATATAAAGGGAGAGGCAATTATTGTAATGTTCCAAAATAGCACTATCTGAACGAAGCATGATTTATTTGTCTCGTCCCTTCATAGTAGTTTCCTCGAAGTTCTTTTTATTTGTTCAGTGTCTGTTTATATGATTCCTGGTTCAAGAAGAGAGATCCAATTTTTCAGTTCATGTTTTAACTTTAAATGAATACTTGTAGAGACAGTATATATAATTTCCATTTTTTATTTACAACACCACACCGCACCACATAAATAGTTACCAACTTTTCCATACAAATGTCTGCCTTCAAAAACGATGGCAACCAACAACCTATCCAAACAGCAACTTACAACGTCCAACTTGGAACTGCTATTTACACATGCAAAAAATTTTGACAATGAAAACCAGCGATGCTTATCTCTCTGTACAAATATATAGCTTTTTATATCGACCTACACGTGCAAAGATAAAATCATATGTGATTAATAAATAGATTATTTACGTTATATATATTTTCAAATAACCATAAAAATTATAGGAATAATAATTTCGAAACTTATAGGCATGCTCGTATGTTTAATGCAAAATTTTAGTGATTCTAACTTTCAATCTGGAATAATTTCTTATTGGACATTTTTGTAACTGAATACAAATGAAATAATTATTTATTGTTGTTTTGTCATAAGGAAAAACCAAAATTCTGCGACCTTTAAAGAATGTCAGCGGGTCAGGCAGTATACTTATTTGAATGTTTCGGGAAGTGTGTTAAAGAAAAAATGTATCACTGATCAGTTTCATTACACGATCTATAAAAAGTAACTGTACAATTTAGGAAGTAAGACCACAGAGATCTAACTCAGCGAGACAGATTTGATGTATGAACGATGATGCAGCAAGAAATGCGTACTGCTGAGCACTCGGAAGTTGCTTCAGCGAACACTGCTGCCTCGTCAAGCGATCCGTGTCCGGTAACTGCTGACAGAGCTTGCTGTTTTAGCGAGCGTGCTTGCTACCCACATTAATCGGAGTTCGTCAGTAAACATGCGGTGTGAAAAAAAAGCTGCGGGAGATTAGTTGTCGAGTGTTCGATTGTGCACGTAGTTTCAGAGTCCAAAAGTCGCAGCGAGGCACGTAGCCGGTGTGTGTGTGTGTGTGTGTGTGTGTGTGTGTGGGTGGGTGGTGCACGCTGCGGTGAAGCCTCGCCAGGTAGGCGGAACTGACGCGTATCAGATTCCGGTGAGGGGTCGGACTCTGTCTACTCAGCGCGAGAGAGATCACTTACAAAGGACAGGAAGGGCAACGTCCATGAAAATCTATTGCATTTTCGAACTTGGAAACGTTTATATCACCATTACTCACACATTCACTGTGTGGATGTCTCCTGGCTATTCCAGAGCTCTTCTGGAAGAGATAAGCGATATTGACAAGGTCTCTGCATTTTTTCCCAAACATCAAGAAAAACAAGTTTACGTTAATGAGGGTAAAAGGCGAGATTTTCAGTTAGCGTCAGAGTTGTTTCACTTATACACATGAGAAGCAACTAAAAAATGAAAGAAGAGGAATCGAAGTGCAAGGTGCCCAAATATCAGCAATAAAATTAGCAGACGACATTGCCAGTAACCATCTGCAAAAGTGAGAAAGAGCCAGAAAACTTAAATGAAATGGACGGTATATTCAACACAGGATACTGATTGCTGTAAGTCAAGCAAGGCGGAAGTGACGAAAAGTAGTAGAAAGGAGGATAGCAACCTGTTAATAATAAAAACTGACGAAGATAAAGTAGACAAAGTGAAATGTTTCTGTTATACAGAAACATGACTGTTTAAGATGGCTGAAGCAAAAGAAGTGGCAAAAGTAAATTGGTGGAACTGAAGACAGCGTCAAACAAATTAGAATAATAGCACTTACGTTAAAATAGCAGATCGAAGAACCGTAGTGGATTATTAGAAGTACCAAAAACAGACGGGCAGCTACTCTCAAAATTCAGTGCAATATTTTTTTTCTAGTAATGAGAGAGGGGAGAGTATTGCATCTTGGGACACTTTTCAAATTTTCGCCTCTGTAAAACAACTTTAATATATTTTCTTGTTCCATTTTACATAATAACATTCAGTTTTTATGTGCTGTAGTCTCTTTTCTGAAATTCTAAATATTAGTCCAGATAATTAAGGTTTTCGCAAATGTGAAAACATTTTCTAAGATACAATATGGTCATGATCTAGGAACAAATATTCTATTGAAATTCAAAAGCGTTGCAATCGATAAAGTCTTGTCAGTATTATGATTACATAGGTATCTGTTGACATTATTACTGTACTACACACCAATCAGTAAGTGAACGCTAATCGATTAGAAGTGTTATCAGAAGCCACTTAGAAGTCAAATAAATTTTGAAAGCGAAACTATTGAAAACTACCACAAATTTCCATTTTCAAGACAGGTAAATTTTTTACGAAAATTAACTAAACTCAGTTAATTTGCAAATATCGCACGTTCCATGGTAGAATCCTCTTCAGTGTCAAGGTCCGAGATTGTGTTCGACCGACCAAGTATGGCTTCACTGTCCACACGTCATATAATTAGTTTTCAGAATCATAGCATTTTGCTTCCCATAAAATTCTGCAACTGAAGAATTAATAATATATTTAAAAGACGGTTGTTCTTTACGAAAGAAATGTAGTCGCGGAAGAAACACAGACAAAAATTGAGAAAATTGAAAAATATTGGAAATGGTTTTAATATACCATACAACACTTAAATCTGTAGAACTCGAAAAATTTACAAATTTTAACAATTCTCATTTATTGTTCCATCTCAGCTGCATATTTTTCGTTAGGTTACGCGTTTTGATTACTCGAGATCATCTTCGGATCTAAGTAGTTGCGTCAGCTAGCCATCTTCTTTGATCTAATTAAAAATGTGTAATTGAGACGAAACAATAAACGCGAATTATCTTAAATACAGTGTCCGAACCTCTCACGAGTGAGCATTCCTTCATGTGATTCTAAAATCAGTCACTACACTGAAGTACCGACCAAAAATAGTAATGTATTGCCAGGTGCGCTATCCTCTGCGTACACAAAATTCTCCCCTAATAGCAATAAGAAACAGTAGTACGATATGGGACGATCGTATACGCTGAACCGTAGGTAATGTTGCTGACATAATTCAGCTCATTGGTAAGATACCGTAAAGAGTGTACAAAGGAGATTCCTTACAAAGCACTCGTGCAGCCCGTCCTAGAATACTGCTCGTGCTCAAGTGTGTGGAACTCATATAAAATAGTACTGACAGGGAATACTGAACGGATACAAGGAAGGGCAGCGTGAATGCTAAGAGGTTCGTTTGACCCACGGGAGAGCGTCACTGAAATGCTGAAAAATTGGCGTGACAAACTCTTAGCAGACAGACTCAAACCATCCCGCGGAAATCGACTTAACAAAGTTTCAAGAACCAGTATGAAGCCAGGAATGTACTCGTCGCTTCCGTAGCGAACACGAAGACAAGATTAAACTAATTTCAGTGCGCATAGAAGCACTTATTTACTTCATATATTTGCTAAACTTGATCTGGCATCGGACAAGGGTTTCACTTATACGATATCTTTTTTACATCATGTCACTTCAGAAGTAACGATTTTAAAATGACAAATAGTATTAAAATGATTTCAGTGTCTAAAGTGGCAATATGAATAAATAACACTAACTATGAACTGTTGCTGTTATGATCTTCTGCCCGAAGACTGGTTTGATGAGATCTCCTTGCTACTCTATCCTGCGCAAGCCTTTTCATCTCTGAATATCTGCTGCATAATACATGCTTCTGAATCTGCTTACTGTATTCATCTCTTCGTCTCCCTCTACAATTTTACCCCCCCCCCCCACCCCACACACACACACTTCCTTCAAGTACTAAAGTGGTGATCCCTTTTGTCTCACAATGTGTCCTATCAACCTACCCCTTCCTCTACCTGTGTTGTATCACAGATTCCTTCTCTCCCCAATTCTGTTTAGTATCTCCTCATAAGGTACGTGGTCTATCCAACAAATTTTCAGCATTCTTCTGTAGCACCACATTAGGCAAACTTTCATTCTCTTCCTGTCTAAACTGTTTATCGTCCATGTTTCACTTTCGCACATGGCTACACTCCTTCCAAATACTTTCAGAAAAGAGTTCCAAAAACTTTAAATTTATGTTCGATGTTAACAAATTTATCTTGAGAAATGCATTTATTGTCATGGCTAGTCCACATTTTGTATCCTCTTTACTTCGGCCATCATCAGTTATTTTGCTGCCCAAATAAGAAACCTTATCTACTATTTTAGGTGTCTCGTTTCCTAATCTAATTCCCTCAGCATCGCTTTATTTAATTCCACTACATTACATTATAATTATTTTGTTGTTGTTGATATTCATTTTATATACTCCTTTCAAGACATTGTCTGTTCCATTCAACAGCTCTTCCAAGTCGTGCTTTCTCTGCCAGAACTACAATCATCGGCAAACCCTAAAGTTTTTAGTTCTTCTCCCTGAACTCTGATTCCTACCCCAAATTTTTCTTTGGTTTCCTTTACTGCCTGCTCAGTGTACAGATTGAGTAACATCGGCAACGACTACAGCCCTGTCTAGTCCCTTCTCAACCAGTGCTTCGCACTTCACGCCCCTCGACTGTTATAACTGCCGTCTGGTTTCTGTACAAGCTGTACATATCCCTTGACTCCCAGTATTTTACGTCTGCTAAGTTCAGAATTTCAAAGAAAGTATGCCAGTCAACATTGACAAAAGCTTCCTCTAAATCTAGAAACGCTAATATTGCCTGCAAGTTCATCTCCCTTGCATAGACCGTCTATATACTCCTTCCACCTTTCAGATTGATTGGTTGGTTTAAGGGAGGGGATCAAACAAAGACGTCATCGCCCCCATCGGATTAAGGAAGGAAATCGGTCGTGCCCTCACAAAGGAACCATTCCGGCATTTGCCAGAAGCGATTTAGGGACATCACGAAAAACGTAAATCAGGATGGCTGGAAGTGGGTTTGAACCGTCGTCCTCCCGAATGCGAGTCCAGTGTGCTAGCCACTGCGCCACCTCTCTTCTTTGCTAAGAACTGGTTTACCATGTGAGCTCTTGATGTTCATATAGCGGCTTCTCTTTTCCCCAAAGGCCTCTTTAATTTTCCTGTATGAGGTATCTATCTTTCCCCTAGTGATATATGCTTCTAAATCCTTACATTGGTCCTCTAGGCATTCCAGGTTAGCCATTTTGCACTTCCTGTCAATGAGATTTTTAGACGTTTGTATTCCCCTTAGCCTGCGTTATTTGCTGTATTTTTATATTTTCTCATTTCATCAGTTGAATTCAGTATCTCCTGTGTTTTCGAAGGGTTTCTACTTTTTACCTATTTAATCCTCTGCTGCCTTGGCTATATCATTCCTCTAAGCTACCCATTCGTCTTCTACTATATTCCTTACCCCTGTTCCAGTCAATCGTTGCCTAAAACTCCCTTGAAACTCTCGACAGCCTCTGGTTCTGTCAGCTTTTCCAGGTCCCAATTCCTGAATTTCTACCTTTTTGCAATTTTTTCAGTTTGAATACTATGAACTAATGAGGTTAATAGTACCTGTACTATTGCAGCTGCTGCCGCCAATAGTGATGATAGTAATAATAATGAGGACAATAATAACAATAATGACAGTGGCAGACATAAAAAGAATTTATAGGTGTACAAAATAAAAGTTTTCTGATATAGCGAGCTCTGGGGAAAGGAACTTTAAGGAGACCGCACCAGCTAAGAATACAGGGAAAAGAAGATCTGGTTGGAAAGAAGCACTTGCGAGGGTAACGGGCGAGTAGAGTGACAACGGTAATTCTTATTGTTGCTTTAGTAGATATGTCATTAACTGTCTTCTGAAGTTTGATATGTTATTCAGCTTCCTAATTTAATGCGAGAGATTATTCCAGAGTCCTGTTCCTGCTGCAGAGAAGGATTTCGAGAAAGTGTACGAATGATGGAGCGGAACAGAAAGGACTTTGCTCCGATGGTAACGCCTGCTTCTGCCATGTTATTCAGGCAAGAGCGTTAAGGGTCGAGGAGAGATATGAGACACAGTGTTCATTGATACGACAGTACAGAAGACAAGAGGGTATGGAAACCTCTGCGCTTGTCTGCACGCGGCCATGACAGCTGTGCATATGATGCTGAAATATGATCAAAGAGTTGAGTATCGCACGTAACAAACATGGGCATTTATAACCAGTTCCATATGCCGTGAGATTTCCTGAGAAAGACTTTACGAGGTAACTTCGCAGTAATCAATAATTAGAAGAATTAGTGTTTGTACAAGTTTCTTTTTCAGGTCAAGAGAGAAGAGCTTTTTATATTTTTGTGGGACATGGAGAGATACTAATGCCTTCTTGGACAGTGCTCAGTGCAATTTAGATTATCTACTTTTACTCCTACGCTCTTTGCTGAAGGAGAGAAGTTGATATTTGTCCCGTTTAGGGTTACAGATGGTAGGGATTCCCAATATTTTGGGCTAAAGAGATGACCAGCACCGCATGGGTTTCAGATGAATTGAGCTTTAGCCCTGTTTCATAGCGTACACAGGTCGGTATTGCGATTCTCGATAGCATTCTTCAGTTTTATTGGCTGTACACTTAGATACAACTGGAGGTCGTTAGCGTACATGTGTTATTTATCAGTGTACATGTGGTATTTGCAGTAGAATAAAACTGATGACACATCATGTATGTACAATGAAAAGAATATAGCACCTAATGCCGAATCCTGGGAGTCACTTGATACTACCTGCCTCCATTGTAACTTTATGGCGCCGGACGTGACGCACTGTTGGCGGCACGTCAGGTAAGAGGGAAACCATTGCACAGCACTTGGCGAGAAATTTAGGCTGCTAAGTTTGTCAAGTAAAATGTCGAAATCGACAGCCATCACTCTTCTCGAACTAGATACATGAATGGAACGAGAAAAAAGCAGAATACATGGTTCAGTGGGATGTACCCTCAGCCATGGAATTCACGGTTGTTTGCAGAGTACAGATGTAGATGTTTAAGAAAATCCATGGTTCCACAAAAATATTTAATTCTTTACACACTTATCTGATTATTGGGTAGGATACAAAACAGATCGGATAACATCACGACTGCCTACTTTTTGAATTACGAATTAAAATGCGCTCAAATGCGACCTGTTTATCAACATTGTATGCTTATGATTCCTCTCTGTCCGTGTATCATCAGTGAATGTAATGTGTATGTCGAATTATGACATCATCAATTTGTCTGCGTGCCTAAATCACGTCTGTCGCACGGGGTCGGAAGACGTTACTGACTAACTTTAATTCCCTTACTAATATCGGCACAATGACGCACATTTCTCATTGTCTACTGTGAGGCATTAGAATGCAAAATTTGTTACATTTTGTACCAGTCAGCCCGCCTATTAACTAGTTCCATATTACAGACAAGACAATATGTGTTAAAAAACGTAATGTTCGTACGTAAACAGGCTGCATCTGAAAGAATATAAATTCCCGTCTCGTACTATGTTGGAGGCGGTCCTTAGTAAGCATTTCTTTCATCATCATAAAAAGGAATCATAAATACTAGTGCTGTGAAGCAGGTGTGTCTAATACATACACTTTATTAAACTTTTTAATAGTGGCCTCCATTCTTCTCAGCACAAATTTATCGCAGCTTCTGCGTGTATATATTATTTTTAAAATTAAGGATGAGTATGAACGATTGTTGTGAACAAACTCGTCAAGAAAATACCGTAGCATTACAGGTAGGGCTTACAGTGAAAAACGTTTAACAAAAAACTGAAGGGATCGAAATATTTTTCCATGATACAAGGGAGTAGTGTTAAACATTACATTTGAAAAAAAAATCAGGTTTAAACCCACCTATCGGGTTTGAAGCCAATGTCATGAGCAAGGCACGACACTCGTCTTTGGTCGGAGTTGGTTAGGATATTTTTCCAACCAATGTTCTTACGCAGTGTTTAATGGCTGCATGTTGTAAAGCGTTGCAAACACGTTGGACATTCCACACTGATACACCAACAAATCAGATAGCTTCATTCAGCTTTTAGCCGGATAATACAACTTGCACAGAAAAGCGGCTTTCTGTCGCCAGCAGAAACAGCGAAATTGTGTTGTGATTTTCGAAACGAATGGTATATATGATATCGGCGAGAGCCATCTTACTCTGCGTAGTTTTGATCTGAAAACGGCCTAGTTGTTCGTAAACCGGTTAACTCAATTAAATGCGTTGTGTAGAATGCGCTTTGTTTAGCAAATTCCTCTTGGTGAACGGCAGTTGCTCGTAGCTGTGCTGCTTGGGCACTTCGCTGAAAACTCCGTATAACAGATCCTTGCAGGAAGAGGAAGCCATCGATTCTAGGAGGGGGACCCCCGTGCGCCACGCTGCGCAGCGGACGCCCACGCCCCGTGTCCTCACAGCTGCAGAGTCTTACGTCAGCGCCCCCCCCCCCCTTCCCGTCACCAATTCCTATGTGGCACGTGCAGCGGGGCGTCACGATGCACAGGTCACGAGGCGTACACATACGGCCGCAGGTTCATTAGCGCTCCTTTTGTCCACAGGTAGTGTTCAGCCGGTCTGCCGTAATCAACGACTGACACCCCACTGCAGGTGTTCCAACGACTCGTGCGTCAAGTAGTTACTGAGAGAACAAGCAAAGACCTAAACAAGCACGATGTAAGGCTCTTGAACAGAGTTCTTCATTACTGGACAAAGCCACTAAAGTACATAAACGTATTCGCAATGCTCTGGAGAGTTGATCTTAAGATCTCTAAGCCGTCACTTCATGTCGTAATTATTGTATTTCTTTATTTATTTATTCAGTTAAGTTTAGTCGCGTCAGTAACCAAGGGCGTAAAGAACCAGGTGGATGCTGTCCTTGGGGTAACAAGATCGTATACTGAACTATCTTGAAGATCGTATGTATGACATATAGATATGAAATACTTCGCCATACTGCTGTATCACCCGGCGTGATGATATGGGGTGCCATTGGTTACACGTCTCGGTCACCTCTCGTTTGCATTGAGGACACTTTGAACAGTGGACGTTACATTTCAGATGTGTTACGACCCGTGGCTCTACCCTTCATTCTATCCCTGCGAAACCCTACATTTCAGCAGGATAATGCACGACCGCATGTTGCAGGTCCTGCACGGGCCTTTCTGGATACAGAAAATGTTCGACTGCTGCCCTGGCCAGCACATTCTCCAGATCTCTCTCTCACCAATTGAAAACGTCTGGTCAATGGTGGCCGAGCAACTGGCTCGTCACAATACGCCAGTCACTACTCTTAATGAACTGTGGTATCGTGTTGAAGCTGCATGGGCAGCTGTACCTGTACACGCCATCCAAGCTCTGTTTGACTCAATGCCCAGGCGTATCAAGGCCGTTAATACGGCCAGAGGTGGTTGCTCTGGGTACTGATTTCTCAGGATCTATGCTTCAATACACGCAGAGATGGTTGCCAGGCTTCCTCAAAACGATCATTCTGCTCCCCGTTCTGTCTAAAGTATTCGAACTAATCTACATCAGACGGCTCGTGGAGCATGTGGGCAGGAAGGGGCTAATTCCCCAAGAGCAGTTAGGCCTCCGGCAGGGCCACAACAAGCAAAACCAGCTACTGCGAGTTGTCGAAGATGCGATGTGAGCACTGGAGGGTTGGGAGCACTCAGGGCCGTACTTCTTGACGTGCCCAAGGCGTTTGATTGCGTGTAGCACGAGGGCCTCCTCTGGAAACTTTTTTTACTGGGCGTTCCGACGCCGCACGTGAGACTCATCGCGTCCTACTTGCGTGGCCGGTCTTTCCACGTTCGTTCCGAAGACAACATCTCAACTGTTAGGCTTATACGTGCGGGAGTGCCGCAGGGGTCGGTTCTCGGCCCCCTCCTGTATACAGCCGATGTATCGCACGCACACAGGTTATCGCTATGGTGATGACACCGCAGTCTGCGTGCGCTCCCAAAGAATCGACGTCTTTCTTCTCACTTTACAGGCGGCATGCGACGTCCTAGGTGCCTGGGCTACGAAATGGTGCCTCTAGTTCAATGCCGCGAAAAGCCAGGCTGTCGTTACAGCGCGACGTACAGTGCCAATAGATCTTCAGCCGTTGCGAATCATGGGAGGCCCCATCCCCTGGTGTCGGACGGCTAAGTGCCTAGGGGTAACTCTTGACAGACATTTGACCTGGAAGCCGCATATTCGTGAGGTCTGGGGGAAAAGGGCTTGCCCGTTTGAAGGCACATTTACCCGCTATTAAATCCGGAATCAAAGCTTCCTCCAGACTGTGGAGTTATGCTATGTCTAGCACTGATCTGACCACTACTGAATGGTATCAAGTGGCAGATTTTGATTTCAAAAGCGTGCACTTTCTAATAGACTGCTTTTTTCACACTAAAGTTATGTTTTTAGTTTCATAGGGCTTAATCCTTTATTTCCTGCTCTGTCTACACATATTCGTAGATATACAGACCGAGCAAAATGTCTTTTTTAGCAGTTTATATTATTCTTTCATAGAACCACACGACGAACTGCATCTAGAGGGCTAAGAGATTAACACAGGCACCGTGTATATTACAGTGGCAAGTTGCCTGTTTAATGGCTTCCAGAGGCAACAAAATCTGATTTAAACATTTCATATAATTATTGACCGAATATAAGAATATACAATACTACCATAAACTACTCATTAAGTGGTTTTATCTTGTGTTAGAGGTTTAAAACAGTAAGACAAGTATCACACAGTTAGAAACTTCGTATACATGTGTTTTGAGGCAGCGTAACTTACCAATACCCAGGGTAAAGTCAACCGGTATTTGAGAATGAGAGCACTTAATGACTTCCAACAAAGTTTAAGTGTAGTTTCAAACCTTCGGGAAACTGTTCCTCGCTGATATCCCTCTCAAAATAATGAAAGGAAAAAAAGTTTTTCGCTTATTGTATTTTCGCTGTTCATCCAGCAAAACTGTAGCATCAGGCAAGACGTTTTAATTTATTACTGTTTCACTACTAACTCTGTTTGCAACACAATTTGCGCATTGTATCCACATATATCTCTGAATGACATGGAAAATTATACGACTGTACGACGCATCGTTCAGGAGATACAACGTTATAAACTGTGAGGCGCGTGAAAAACTTGCTTTTGGATGAAATGAAGCGTAAATTATCCGGAGAATATTCGTCCGATGTTTTATAATGAGAACACATAGCGGGTTCCAACATACTTCAAGCGTCATGTCAAACCTTTTACAAACTTCTTCAGGGATAAATGTTCAACATCAAAACATTTAACACATTAACTGGTCTGTAAAGTAATCGGACGTTTGAAGCTTTTTATACATGAGATTTCGATTCTTTAAAGAATCAAGGGTTTCCTCGTACTTACAGAATGATACAATTGCTAGGGTTCGTGCGTAGTAAATTATTGAAGAAAAGAAGTCTGATAAATTCTTAAAATAGGAAAAGCAACAAAAGCCTCAACTGCAGTGATTCTATGTAGTATGGATCGAAAACCAGAGACTAGATTATGTCACCCGGAGTGTCTTCCACAAATCAATTTTTCGTTTACCGGTAAAACATGCCACTGTAAGTTAATGATTGTCTGTTTCTGTGTTTCTGAGTTTGTAGCATAGCTTGTTGTTAGTGTCATGTCCTGACATAGGATATGGGGAAGACAGGGCGTAAAGGTCAGTCTGCAATTTCCGAGCGATTAGGAACAAATGCAGAAAGACAAACTTTCAGAGAAGGCAAATTGATTACATGGATCAGCTCCAAATATGATCGCAAGTCACCTAGGAGAGTGGCGGATTCTGAGACCCGGCAGGATGCTTACAGCAAGAGACTCAGGGGTCTGATTAACACTATTTATTTGCAGTCAGACTAATTCATACACTGAATGCTAATTCTAAACACGAAGAAAAAACAAAGGGTGCAACTGGTTGCACAGCTGAAGCCAGTGTCTGAATCTGTGGGAAGAGAGCTAACAGAAGTAGCAATCAATAGCAGCACTGTAAAGCACGAACTTTTAGAACAGCACTTCAGTTGAGAGAAACAGACTTGTCGGAGCTTACCCGAGGCTGGCGAGGAGCGACAGGGGATTGGCCATCCCAACAGTTTGACTGAGAGCACTATCTGGATACAAAAACACGGATTTTTAAAGGAGTGTAACGGCGCACTATTTCTCCCTTCCTATAGTCGGCCCACCAATCCGTCGGCACTTTACAGGCTTCGGCCTATCTGACGAGTAGCTCTGCACCTCCATGGTGCCTCTGGGAAATGACATTCAAAGTTCTCCCTTTCTGGTACTTGGTACATGCGGATGTTTCTGGTCTTTACATTAACAAACACCAAGTTTGGTAGCAACAGCGTTCAGCTGAAAGCTAAACGTCACTGTCCTTCCTATTACTGTTAGCAGCAATAATGTTCTACATCACTTGGCCCCACCCTGAAGCCTCTCGTGAGTGGGGACTGCTGCTGTAGCATCCTAGTCTGTGTAATCTGACTGACGCTCCGGTTCCCTGGAGCAAGTATCGAGCTTGCTGCCTATACTGAGATGTGCCTTTTTGTGACCACCTACTACAATGACGCCTTACGTCAATGTCTGTGCGGTGGATGGAGTTGCAATTTAATTCTCTGAAGTCAAACTTCTCCCCTGGGACAGCTGCCCAGAGCGTCTGCAGTTCGCAGGCCTCAACTACTACTGTTTACCTCTGATATCCTGAACGCTAGCACTTTTGCTGTCCTCTGTGTTGTGTCTCTGATTTCATATATTGGAGTGCTCTTGCTGGCTTCCCACAGCCTTCAGCTTAACAGTGTGCAAGTTATTACGTCGTCAATATATTACATTAGATTCAACCCACAGCGCTTCATCTTAGCAGTATTCGATCATAACTTATCAGCAGAATGAATGTCTCCGTCCGCCGTGTTACCTCGGTGGCCTCACTGCTTTATAAATCGCAGTTCTCGCATTCGAATCCCACCTCAAGTGTGAGCGTTGGCTCTAGATTTATCGTTTTGGTAGGTATACTATACAGTTTGTGAATCATACGACATAAATACGAACATGAGTGACACTGATGTGCGCCAGTTAGAAACAGTCCCTAAATGAAATGGAATGTAATGATTAGAGTGGGTTGGATTCAAACATCACGTGTCGAAACTTGCTTAATGATCTGCAACTCTAATACTTACTTTAATGGAAACAGTAGTTTTGCCTCACACCTAACTGGACGGTTTAAGCCACTGTAGTTTAGCAGTGTTCCTGCCTACTGGCTCTAGTGGCGTGTTTTAAGCGAGGGCGCTACTACATTGCGTCATACTCAAATGTGTGGAATAAATATAACCGTAATGGCAGAGGAAAGGTCGTTCTCATCCATCACCACTCACATTCTTCACTGTACATAACATTGGTGGTGGAAATCAAGTTTTCACTTTCGACCGCCGGTGTGATACAGTTTCGATCTCGCACGCAGTGATTGGTGCATTTATATTCTTAACAGTATCAGAAATTCGCCACAACTTGCATTAAGGAATAGCCAGTTTGGTAATGGAGGGAGGAGGAAGGGGGAAGGGGAGGGAAAGAATTTCAGAGGGAGGCCAAGGCTTGAATAAAGCAAGTAGCTTTGGATTTAAGTTGGATGGATGTAAGTTGCAGTAGCTATGCAGAAACGAAGAGGCTTGCACAGGATAGACCAGCGTGGGAAACACCACCAGTCTCCGGAGTGAAGACCACAACACTCACAAGCCGGCCGGAGTGGCCGTGCGGTTCTAGGCGCTACAGTCTGGAACCGAGCGACCGCTACGGTCGCAGGTTCGAATCCTGCCTCAGGCATGGATGTGTGTGATGTCCTTAGGTTAGTTAGGTTTAATTAGTTCTAAGTTCTAGGCGACTGATGACCTCAGAAGTTAAGTCGCATAGTGCTCAGAGCCATTTGAACCATTTTGAACACTCACAATAAAAAGAACATCTGGAGTGCTCACAAGATACCCACGCCTTTGAAGAGACAATGGTCGTGAAATAATTCCATTTTACATGCTATGCCACCGTACATCTTTCAATATTTGTTTTAAACGTTCGTCCTTAGGTTTCAGCAAATTATTTGGCAGTTGATCGCATACCGGCTAACGTGGCACAACCGTGGGACTGTTTTGATTACCATTTATGACTTCGGTTCGCCACTGCTCTCGTAACACATCATCCACGAAGGTCAGTGCTGTTACTTGAACCATGACCATTGTCGATCTCCCTTATAACAGAGCCAACACTACCGTATTAGACGAAACAGGTAGCCTCTTAGTGTGACGAAATTTGAGGGGCGGCAATTTTTGTGGCGTACGTGATGTGAAAACACGACCAAGAACAGACATCGCATCAGATCAAATTCTCCTAACAGAAGGAGTGTAAACAAGGTCGAAATAAACCAGCAAGTTGGATAGAAGGAAACCAAAACGTAATGTGAAGTAACTAAGAAATAACAACACGGAACTGAAAGACAAGTGGGGAAATCAGATTCAAGGGAATAATCAGTAAGGGAGATAATGCAGAAACTTTTTGGGGAAGAACTGATGTCATGTTGGATCTGATCAGCTAGGTAGTGGTGAAGATTAAAGCAATACCAAAGAAACCACGAGTAACACAAGTAATATTTGAGAAGATGGGAGAAAGAAGTGAAGTATAAAACGGGGATGGGAAAGAATATAGGAGGTTAAATAATGAATGAATAGTGACAATGGACTGATTTGGGTCAAGCTCTCCAATAACTTGTGCGTTGCCCCTATCATATTTTTCTCTGTTGTCGGCAAAGAAACGAATCCTGTTGTTTGTTTGTTTAACACAGAATCATAGAAACAGGAATATCGTTTTTTGCTTGCCTCTTCAGTATATCAGAAATCCGCTGATTGCTATTGGAGCCATTTGGCGTCTAATATAGGTTTTCCCAAAAAAGGTCCCTTACATCGAAAGCACATACAGCACATTTACAGTGCCTCAACCATTGCGCGATAAAGTTTTAGACAACCCATAAATGTTTTATCCACATATGTTAGGGAGAAATTCCAGTGACGCAATAGTAATGTGATTTAGTTTTGCCAAGTCGATCAAATCAATATTTTGTGAGTGGCTAAGGTGGCCATCCAAAAACAACAGCACAGGTTTTTCCATTCCAGGACTTGAAAATTCGCTGACTTGTCGAAACCATTGAGTGAAGAGGATGATCTGAATCCCCCTTGAATGGTAAGCTTCGAAGATTGTCCCTACTGGAGCCCCTTTTTTCAAATTTTCATTTATATTTCTGCTCGGGAAAATTACTAATGCCACTAACATTCACATACGCAACAATCGTTATAAGTGCCCCACGTTCTTCTGATGTCAATATGGCCATTTGTTTTTTACTATTAAGATCAATGACTTTCGCTAATATAGATTGTACCACAGTAATGTCACCCTCATTAATATTATAAATTCTGTCACCTGCGAGTTTACCTTTCCAACATCTTCCAACAGCTTACACAATTTATCTGCATTTTCTTTGCTGAAACCAAGACCCCCGCTACACGATTTTGTTGAGACAGTTTCGTTTTGTGGCTTTTAAGAAAAAGGGTAACCCATATTTTCTCAGATACTTCGTCTTTGAGAGAATGCTCAATGTTACTTCTTTCTGCCAGCTGTACAGCTATTCTATGCAAGCCTTTACGAGTAAGTGCAGAGACACTTCCGTCACAAGACCAAAATAAACCTGTTCTTCTTCAAAATCTTTTCCGAAAAATGTTCACTAACTGGTCCATCTGGACATCCCTACATATTGCGGAACTGACCACTAAATGTCATGAGAGGCGAACCCGCAGAGAGGCAGGGAGTATTGTGTTGTCACCACAGAAGCAGAAACAACAGAATGAGTCAGTCTGTAGAGTTCGGTGACTTCAGACGTGGACCAGTCATTGGATGTCACATATATAACAAAACCGTAAGGGACATTCCTACCGTTCTGAAGCTGCTCAAGTCAACTGGCGGTGGTGCGACTGAGAAGTGAAACGTGAAGGAACAACTATATCCGAATGAAGACCAGACAGACCTCAGATATTGACGGACACGGACTGTCGAGAATTGCGGGGTCTGTTCGGATGAAATCCTAGAAAGGAATCACTCTTGAGTCCCAAAGTGCTATGAGCAGTCCAGCTGGCACAGTGACTGTGCGTTGTGAGTTAAAGACAATGGGGTACGATGGAAACGGGTGATTTGGAATGATGAATCATGTTATACCCTGTGGAGATCCGATGGAAGACTTCATGTTTGGTTAACGCCTGGAGAACGTTACCCCCATCAGTGAAGTACGGTGGAGGTGCTGTTTCGGTTTGGGCGTGTTTCCCAGGTTAAGGTGTGATCTCCTTTCTGCGCTTTGATAACGCTAAATACTCATGGATATGGAGGCATTTAAAGCATTGTATACTGCAAACAGAATTGGGAGAATAGTTGGGAGACGATGATTGTTTGCATCAGCATGACAATGCAACCTGTCGTAAAGCAGCATCAGTGAGGCAATGGTCTGTGAATAATAGCGGTTCTAAAATGGACTGGCCTCGCCACAGTCCTGACCTGAACCTAGTGTAAGACCGCCAGAATAAGTTAGAACGTCGACATCGATCCGCATCCCAGCATCCACCATCCTTACCTTCTCTGGTTTCGTCTCTTGAGGAATAATAGGCTGCCGTTCGTCCACAGAGATTCAGACATCTCACTGAAGTGTCCTGCAGCAGAGTTCAGTACGTCATAAAGGTGAAGGGAGGACGGACTAATAAGTCTCTGGATACACCCGCCTGGATAGTCGTTAGTGCTAAAGCGTCTTTTCAGGACGTGGAGGTGCACCGGCCGCGGATCGAACCCGTCAGTCGGCTTAACGACGACGGTGGGTATTCCGGCCAGCCTAGATGTGGTTTTTAGACGGTTTCCCCCATCTTACTACGCCAATACCAGTCAACTCTCAGTTACACGATTCGTAAACATTTAGAAATCTTTCGCTCGAATTGGTTCAAATGGCTCGGAGCACTATGGGACTTAACATTTGAGGTCATCAGTCCCCTAGAACTTAGAACTGCTTAAACCTAACTAATCTAAGGACATCACACACATCCACGCCCGAGGCAGGATTCGAACCTGCGACCGTAGCGGTCGCGCGGTTCCAGACTGAAGCGCCTAGAACCGCTCGGCCACAGCGGCCGGCAAACTTTAGCTCACTTTCAGATAAATAACATTACTCACAGACAGTTGGAATACACATATCCCGTGTCGAGGGCTAGGAGGATGGCGACAGGAAGAGCATCCGGTCACCCGTTAAATTAACCGTGCCAGATCCGCTAATAACCATGCCGACCATGCACCGATGCGAGACAAAGGCACAACAAGAACAAGAATACGTGTATCGTACTTCATACTGGGCAACCTCAGAGATATTGATTTTGGATTATTAAATTGTTTACTGACCTTCTTCCGACCCATCTTTTTCCGAATTCCATCAATATCCTCAATATCTTTCGTTGTTTGAGACGGGCTCCACTCTCTTCGTTCGAGCGTCCCCTCTTGGAATTTGAAAGAGAATTCCAAGAAAGTAACAGTGAGTACTAATACAGACAAATCGTGTAGACGAAAAACTATAAAGTTTGACTTAAGCGTCTGAAGCTGGTCCAGTTTAAGCAACTATAGCTTACATTTTGTAAACTAAATAAATTTTTTATCAAATGTCTAAATGAAACCGCTTACTCATAAACATTAATGTCAAACCTTGCCGTTCAAGAACACATAGAGGTTGAAAGACTTACTCTGCCAATATCTATGAGAAATAATGAAATACGTAGCACAAGATAAAGACTTTTACCATTGCCAAAACATGTAATGACGAACTGATATGCAAGAAGTCAAGCAAGCGACGAGTGCTGTCCCCTAAAGAGTGGCAGAAGCCTAAACTACTATTTACATTTGATTCCCGCAGAGCCAAATAACAAGGGATTCACTTTAGGTGGGTGTGGGGGAGGGGGTGTGGGGGGGGGGGGGGAAGAGTCCAGTTTAGGTAATTTTTCTTTAGTGTCAAAATTGCGAGAGCGTATTTTCTAAGGAGGGGTAGATAACGAAATACTGCCTTCGGCGTACAACTCGCGAAATGACTATTACGAATAAATAAGAGAAACAAGAGCTTATGTGTTACCGGAAGGAGCCTCCGTCGAACACCGTGATGTGGCTTGTGGAGTATAGATGCGAATGCAATAAAATCATCGTTGCCCATGTGTGCAGCGACAGTTCCACGTGGAAATTTGTGTGCCAACCAGAAGACATACCATTCCACAGATACAAAATACACCGCCTCGTCCGAAGGGATCTCTTTTGCGTATGCCTGACGCTCAGTAAATGTTTCTGGATTCCACTCAAATCAAAATACATCTGCTGTCTCATTGTTAAATCTGGAGTCCACCGGCATGCTACTAAAAACTTGAACATATTGTAGCACATATACATGATTTCCTTAATCACTTAAAATTTTTCTAAGGATGATTTTACGATGATAACCTTACTTCAGCAGAATGCAGTGTGATTCCGAACTGTGCCCACGAACTCTCAGAGGTTGATCAGGGTCCGATATGAACTGTGTCGATATGAAGACCCCTTGATCTTTAGCGATTCGTTCTACAGTAATTAGTTCAGTTTCCTCCCACTTACCACTGTGGCTGTACTGCACTGAGAATATCTGGGCACCTCAGTAAAAGTTTGTGATAAGGGATGTGTATCGTATTTGTAAGATGACGTTTCCATTGATTCTTGGTGCTCGCTGTTGACAATTTGGTTAAATGCCCTCTTGCCTCTTCACCACTAGGCTTGCAAAAAATGGTTCAAATGGCTCTAAGCACTATGGGACTTAACATCTGAGGTAATCAGTCCCCTAGAACTTAGAACTACTTAAACCTAACTAACCTAAGGACATCACACACATCCATACCCGAGGCAGGATTCGATCCTGCGACCGTAGCGGCCGCGCGGTTCCAGACTGTAGCGCCTAGAACCGCTCGGCCACCCCGGCCGGCATTAGGCTTGCACTCTGCAAAGGTAAGACACGATCATGTGCATAGCTGGCACAAGACCGTTAATCAGTTAATCGTTAATTAATTAAATTTTCGAGTAACTGAAAACTTTTAAGATAATTTTGACAACCGTTAACGGGCTCTTTAACTTCCGCAACTTTCTTTGAGTACGTTAATCGATAATTAGGTACCTTCTATTTGTGACAAAAATGACAGCGTATCGCCTGCGGAAGACATGTTCTCACAAGTTCAGGCCTGTAGGTGTGTGGCCACGCAGGGCTGGGTGCGACTGATGTAAACAATTCAGTGCGACAGAGAATAACTATAGGTGTTGGCTGTTTATTGTTGGTTTACTGTGTTCGCGGTAGGTACTAATTTTTGTTAGTGGATTGACTGTGGAAATTAAATAGTGGAATGGGATTCTAGCTCTACAGCTGATGAAAATCCATGGACGCATTTAAATTATTACGTTAATTGGCGTTCATCTGGTAATAAACATGCAACCAGTCGCTTTTTTACGATTTATTCAACCTTGAACATGTTTTCGATGCAATGCAGTGGCTCGAAAACATGTCCATGGTTGAATAAATAGTAAAAAAGCGACTGGTTGCATATTTATTACCAGATAAACGCCAGCTTAAGTCACAGTCATCCACAATGGATATACTGATGTTACGTTAATTTTGTATCCAGATCGGGAGAACAAATACTTTCTCGATTGTGAAATATGCACGCCTAAAAATCGACAATTAGGACTGACACTTAGAGCCTTAACAATTTGATATAACACATAAAGATTGAGAAGCTGGTAAAATCTTTAAACCTCAGCAAATGTTCAGTTTCGCGAACATGGGCAGACGCGTCGCTTATGAGCATTTTAGATTAAAGCCACATCTTACTAAGGGAAATACACACCGATAATGAGATACTATCTCCTGTGATTTTATACTGATTACTAAGTAGTTACATAACTAAATGATTAAACGATTAAATTGTTTTTTTATTTATTTTCTATCTAAACTTGCCCAACCAAAAAATTTTCATTTAAGCAACGGTAATGCGTTTGATTAAATTATTCATTTCAATTCAGCCACAACATAAAGTTTTCGTGTTACGAGTTAACGATTAACTTTGACTTCTGATAAATCACTTGTAAATTAACGCTTTAACGTTTAACGAAGTTAACTCTTTTAGTAATGCGTTAATGATTAATGAAGTTAACTTTTTGATTACCGCTGATCATGTGCAAAGTTTCAAAGCATGAAAATTCTCTTAAGAAAAAAGATAATATTGCAACAATTGCCTTGTCGCAAAGTATCGTGCAATAGATCACAATGCAGAACTTTCTTCGCAGGATTTGTTCAAAATGTTAACCACAAGTGTTTTACATGCTCAACAATCACAAGAGAATTACAAAAAAGAAACTCGATTAGGATGCATCGTTCCATTGACAACGTGGTAATTAGATATAGGGCACAAGCTCGTATGGGATAAGAATGCGGAAAGAAATCGGTCATATCCTTTACAAAGGAACTGTCCTAGCATTCGCCTAATATAGTTAGTGGAACCAACGAAAACCTAATTCTGAATAAACGGATGAGGCCTTTAAGAGAACTGCTCTTGAGTAACACTCCTGTGTCTTAACCATCAACAGCAGAGACAATGCGATCAAATCCGACAAACATTCCACATTACGCACGTTTGCATAATTGCAATTATTCACAGAACAATAGATAAAACATCAGATGAATTACTTTGTGAAAAGTCACTGGAGAGCAACCATTCCTTGCATAAAAACTCTCAGCAAGCATCTCTGATCAACCTCTGAAAGTTTGTTAGGAGAGTTCGAACCCTCCCCGATTAACGCTATTGTCCTACCCACGGCGACATCCGCCTCACTGTTTCTGAGAGGCGGATAGAGCAAATGACAGCATGCTCGATATAGAAGTATTGAATGATCCACAGGTTTCGCGGAATATACTTAACTGAAGAAACAAGTGAGCATATTTTGTGATTTGCCTGCAAGAGTCATTATGTCATCACTATTGTGTTAGCCACTGTGAAGCAGCCAGCGTTACAGAGGGCACTGGACACGGGTGCAGGTAAGTTAGTGGGGACAACTGAGGTGCCGGTGCCGGAGCAGGATACTCACATGCTGGAGTGTGGGTGGATCTGCCGACGCTGCCGCCGCCGCCCTGGCTACTAGCCGGCCGGATGCTCGCGCCGGCAGACGCAGACACAACGCAGTCCGGGTAAAAATACCCCACAATCCAAGGGCCGGGCGGTGCGGGGGGCAACGCCCGCCTCCAGCATGCGGTCTCGCTTCCTGACCATCGCGGTGGCCACTCATTCCACACTTCCGGCCGGTGTGTGGCGCTCAAATGGAGCCACGACAGTCTGCATCTGCATTTCATAATCGTTTTCGATAGTGAACACTTATTCGTTAGTTGCTAAAATTCCGAACCCCGTAAAGCGTTAATTCTTAAAAATTTTCAGTAGCACCTCTACTGTAACATTTAATATTGTTGTTGTTGTTGTTGTGGTCTTCAGTCCTGAGACTGGTTTGATGCAGCTCTCCATGCTACTCTATCCTGTGCAAGCTTCTTCATCTCCCAGTACTTTTGCAGCCTACATTCTTCTGAATCTACTTAGTGCATTCATCTCTTGGTCTCCCTCTACGATTTTTACCCTCCGCGCTGCCCTCCAGTACTAAATTGGTGATCCCTTGATGCCTCAGAACATGTCCTACCAACCGAACCCTTCTTCTTGTCAAGTTGTGCCACAAGCTCCTCTTCTCCCCAATTCTATTCAATACCTCCTCATTAGTTATGTGATCTACCCATCCAATCTTCAGCATTCTTCTGTAGCACCACATTAGGCAAACTTCTATTCTCTTCTTGTCCAAACTATTTATCGTCCATGTTTCACTTCCATACATGGCTACACTCCGTACAAATACTTTCAGAAACGACTTCCTGACACTTAAATCTATACTCGATGTTAACAAATTTCTCTTCCTCAGAAACGCTTTCCTTCCCATTGCCAGTCTACATTTTATATCCTCTCTTCTTCGACCATCGCCCGCATCTCGTGGTCGTGCGGTAGCGTTCTCGCTTCCCACGCCCGGGTTCCCGGGTTCGATTCCCGGCGGGGTCAGGGATTTTCTCTGCCTCGTGATGGCTGGGTGTTGTGTGATGTCGTTAGGTTTAAGTAGTTCTAAGTTCTAGGGGACTGATGACCATAGATGTTAAGTCCCATAGTGCTCAGAGCCATTTGAACCATTTTTTCTTCGACCATCACCAGTTATTTTGCTCCCCAAACAGCAAAGCTCCTTTACTACTTTAAGTGTCTCATTTCCTAATCTAATTCCCTCAGCATCACCCGACTTAATTCGACTACATTCCATTATCCTCGTTTTGCTTTTGTTGATGTTCATCTTATATCCTCCTTTCAAGACACTGTCCATTCCGTTCAACTGCTCTTCCAAGTCCTTTGCTGTCTGACAGAATTACAATGTCGTCGGCGAACCTCAAAGTTTTTATTTCTTCTCCATGGATTTTAATACCCACTCCGAATTTTTCTTTTGTTTCCTTTACTGCTTGCTCAATATACAGATTGAATAACATCGGGGAGAGGCTACAATATTATCCAGCGTAATTCATTTAAACTTTTGACCTCATACACACCGTTCAAAATAATTAGGGGATCACATGTTTCACCGTCCAGTATGTCAAACCTATTTTAATACAGGCGGGCCGGCCGGAGTGGCCGTGCGGTTCTAGGCGCTACAGTGTGGAACCGAGCGACCGCTACGGTCGCAGGTTCGAATCCTGCCTCGGGCATGGATGTGTGTGATGTCCTTAGGTTAGTTAGGTTTAATTAGTTCTAAGTTCTAGGCGACTGATGACCTCTGAAGTTAAGTCGCATAGTGCTCGGAGCCATTTGAACCATTTGAATACAGGCGGTATCTGTGGTCTTATTGCACACCTTGATATCTTCGCAACAACTCAAGCCATTCGCCATCTATCGGCTGTGTTATGCATTACACTATGTCCCCTAACAAGGATGTGAGTACTCGTGTCCCAGTGTTGAAGGAAGGAAGTTTGAGTTTAACGTCCCGTCAACATCGATATCATTAGAGACGGAGAACAAGCTCAAATTGTGTCAAGGAGGGGGATGAAAATCGGCCGTGCCCTTTCAAAGGAGCAATCACGGCACTTGCCTGGAGTGATTTAGAGAAATCACGGAAAAACTAAATCTGGGCGGCCGGACGCGGGTTCGAACCGTCGTCCTTACGAATGCGAGTCCCGTGGTCCCAGTGCTTTCTAGAACATACACAGATGGCAGCTGTCTTTTGTGAATGCTATACTCAAACAAACACGTGCAATGCGACATCTGGATGTACTGCAAATTGCAAGCCCGGTCTGTTTGATCCAAGAAGAATAGACTTTCGATGGTGTTGTTGCAGATGCCAATACCTCTCCACGTGCCATCCATAGGTTGTGAACCCGCTACACGGAGAAGAGCAGTACACAAGGCAAGTTGGACGAAGCCGCCCACACGAAGAGCGATATCTGACCATCTCTGCGTTGCGGCGTCGTAACGGATACCACCACAGTACTGCAAGATCTCAGAAGGGTCCCTGTAGCCGCTGTGTGCGATCAGATTGTAATGAACAGGTTACGAGAAAGAAGGACCGTACAGGCTGACATCATGTTCGAGTATTCCGATTGACACAAAATCTTGCAGCTCGCCTTCCGTTCTTCTCTTCCCATGTCAACTCGCAGCTTCATCACTGGCGAAACATGTTATTCAGAGACGAGTGCAGATACCCTCTGACGCAAGATGATGGCCGTTTTCGTGTGCATAGGCCAGTGGTGAGTGGTTCCTGCCAAACGTAGTACAGAAAATTAACAGATTTACGAGGTTCTGTGATGTTGTGAGAAGGCTTCAGTGTTGAAAAACTTACGCTTCTTGTCGTTGTCCGTAGTCGCCTTACCGCCAGGCAGTAATCGAACAGATCCTGTTGGCCCCTGTGCTGTCAACTGCATACGGTGGTGGAACTGAATTCCTTCTAATGCCAAGGCCTTTGTGGCGAGTATCAGCAGGGATGTTATGCGAAGCCTGGACATTGAAGTAATGCAATGTCCAGCGGTGAGGCCCGATTTAAACCCAATCGTTCATATATGGGACATGCTTCACAGTCGTTCTGTCCCACCACAGACTCTCCTTTGAAGAGTGGGAACGGATATCACAGAGTGACCTCCCTAGACTTATACGGAGCATACCACGTAGGTGCCTGGCAGCGATACACGCTTATAGAGGACATACATGTTATTGAAGCTCTGAGTCCAATGAAAAAATGACTGTTTCCACTTTATTTTCGGCATCTGGTTGAACATTTCAGTTCTTTTTATGCAAACGATTGAGGATGTAATGATGTTTGGTTCTGATTTGGTAACATACCCAGCACTGAGTTGTTGCTCAGTGGAGTACGGTAGACGTCCGAAGTCATGTTCCCCTAATTCTTTTGAGGAGGGTATTTTCGGAAACGTTAGACACAGTAATTCTTTTTGTACCCAGTGTAATTTGGTTTTTCCTAAATGACACATCGTCTCTAGTCACAGCAATATGAATTACAGAGACACCGGTGTCATTAACGACGTCATATTTCCAAGTAAGCATATCTCGGCTGCATCTAAATAATTTCATTATATGTCCGGTGTTCAGGCTTAGCCATCATCATCATCATCATTATCTGCTTCTTCTTCTTCCTCTTCAACTTTCTTGTGCTTTTGTCCTGTAACATCCTTGGCATTATGTTGGCGGCCATTTTGTTGGCAGATTGATCCGACTACGGTGCAAAAGTTTCGCTGGAATGCCTTTGCATATCCTCCATTCTATCACGATTTCTCGCCTTGCAATTTCCATATTTTTGGGGCCCTGAAGAAAGACGTTTGTGGCCATCGATTTGTTTTGTACGAAGAGGTGGAAACTTGGCTACAATCATGATTCTGTAGGCAAACGCAAGCGTTTTTCTATGAAGGCAATGACCGTTTTGTCTCACAGTGGGATAAATGTATTAACAGTTATTGAAATTACTTTTGAAGCAATAAACAGTTTGCTTACTTTTTTCCCATCTGTCTCCTTTTCATTTGACTGCCCTTCGTAGGTCTTGTTCAGGTGCGATGAGTCATAAACTTCATCCTCATATCATACACACCTCCTCGAGGTGAAGAATGTTTTCAGCAACCAGAAATTTGTGCATGGGGTGGCAGTAAATCCGCAGCTGTATTCGTTCTAAGAAGAAATTCATTACTTCGCAGTTTAGAACAGATGTATTAAAAATTTATGACCACTCGAAGTTAAGTACAAAATGCGGGCTATTACACTGATGTTTGGCTATTCTGGCATACACCTGAGAATCTTGCTGCCCTGACCGTTCTTGCGCTGAGAGCTTCTTTGCAAGAAAAATGGCATTTACTTCGTGTGGAATGCACAAACATCATACATCGACGTGTGTGCTAGATTAATGCTCGCTTTCACCACAGTCAATACTGGCGTCACGAATACCGTGTCAGACTCTTATACCAACTCTGTAACTTGCAAAACTTCCGCAGGGTCAAACAACGGCTATCTGTAACCGTGTTCTTATGTTTCATCAGTACTGTGTCATGCGTTCTTCAGTTTGGCTTAGTTTCGCAACATTCGTCAGACATCTTCTAAATTGGCATTATTCTCTCTTGATCCGTAGAAACCCGTGTACATTATATTCAGTTATGTTTTGCTCGGGCAGCACAATGATATGATCTTTCCCTCGCTATTGCCCATGGATTATTTAGGAATCCCCTTGTTAGTCAGCACGTTTTGTGGTGACACTACGTTTGAAACTGCAAGCACAGAAACGTACGAACAAAGCTGCTGCAGTGATATGACAGAAAACCCACGTTGCCTCATATGGCAGAAAAACAAAAAACAAAGATTAAACTGAGTTCACACTCGACAGGCAGCTACAGTTATCAACGAGTGTCTCGTTGACACAAAAATACCTACTTTCAAAGATTGGCTGTCGGATGAAACTGAAGATTACTCTGAAAAATCCAAAACGAAAAGCACAATAAAATGAAGGGAGACCTACGAACAGCCGGCCGGTGCGACCGAGCTGTTCTAGGCGCTTCAGTCTGGAACCGCGCGACCGCTACGGTCGCAGGTTCGAATCCTGCCCCGGGCATGGATGTGTGTGATGTCCTTAGGTTAGTTAGATTTAAATTGTTCGTAATTGTAATTCCTAGGTATTTAGAAGAATTTACGGCTTTTAGATTAGACTTATTTATCGTGTAACCGAAGTTTAACGCGTTCTTTTTAGCATTCATGTGGATGACCTCACAGTTATCGTTATTTAAGGTCAACTGCCACTTTTCGCACCATTTCGATATTCTTCTAAATCTTTTGCAGTTTGTTTTGATCTTCTGATGACTTTATTAGTCGATAAACGACAGCGTCATCTGCAAAAAACGGAAGACGGCTGCTCAGATTGTCTCCCAAATGGTATTACTGTATTACTTCACTTGTCTTAGGAATTGTATATACCGAAGAATCTTGCTTATTGTTTATGTCGCCCTTTGCTTGGGACACATCTGTATAACGGCAAAGTTAAGTATTGTAAATTTTTCTTTTCGTAATAAAACTCATTAATACAATTTGCTTGAACTGTTATCTAGTGATCCGAGACAGCAGGTTTCCTAGACATCCCATATCCGACGACTAGGCAAGATTCAACAAGTACAATTTTTGTTTTTTTTTTAATTTTGTAATACAAAAACATCATTTCTCGTCGCCAGTAACTATACAGGATAGAAATGGTCGGTGTTGTTCACAATCCAGTTGCTAACGAGCAAGCAGAAATGTACAAAAAAAAAAAAAAGTGTGTGAAATCTTATGCAACTTAACTGCTAAGGTCATCAGTCCCTAAGCTAACACACTACTTAACGTAAATGATCCTAAGGACAAACACACACACCCATGCCCGAGGGAGGACTCGAACCTCCGCCGGGACCAGCCGCACAAGTCCATGACTGCAGCGCCCCAGACTTTCGGCTAATCCCGCGCGGAAGAGATATACATGTGGCCATCCTCTGATGTTTGTGATTTTGGCTTAGACCATGCAGTACCCATACACCCGATTTCTGAACCTTCTTCATTGCATACATCCCTATTCCATGATGGTGGAATGATCACAGTTCATCACATCTGCCAGTTCTCGAATAAAGTAACGTGGATCATTGTCGATTAATGCGTTTAAACGATCTTTCTCAGGCCCCGAAGGTCTTCCAGACATATTGAAACGATCCTCCTTCAAACGAGGAAACTATTTTCTTGCTGTGCTCTGTCCAGTGGCATTATACCCATACAAGGTGCAAATGTTTCTGGCTGCCTCATCTGCTGTTGTCCCTCTACTGAAGACAAACAGAAGAATACGTCGGTAATGTTCCTATTTTTCCGTGTAGCAATCCATTTTCTACCGCCCACAGGTCTATTCACTACCTCCAAATGACCGACCATATGTCAGCTCAAACAGAAACAGTGCACTACAAATAAAAAATGACAATCGATAAATAAACCAGAATATCAACATGCACCAACCTAATACTTACAGGAAGATGTGGTACAATCACCACATTTTTTTTTTCTTTACTGCTACAATTTCTTTTCTGTCTACTTCAAATGTGTTGGCCACATGCTATGACAGTCCTTCACTTATTTGTCATTCTTTTTGAGGTGTTATCCATGACACAAAAAAAAAGAAATGTGTACCATAGAACCTCACACAGTCTGCCAAAAAAAATATGCTTCTACTATGAGCCCCTGGGGGTAAATTCAAAAAATTAAACAAAGAAATGGTTCAAAAGGTTCTAAGCACAATGGGACTTAACATCTGAAGTCATCAGTCCCCTAGACTTAGAACTACTTAAACCTAACCTAAGGACATCACACACATCCATGCCCGAGGCAGGATTCGAACCTGCGACCGTAGGAGTTGCGCGGATCCGCACTGAAGCGCCTAGAACCGATCGCCACAGCGACCGGCCTAAACAAAGAAGATACGCTCATTAAAACGCGTATTGTTATAATACTGTACAATGTGGAAATCTTCTTGCAGACCTTCCCATATTTTGCTGCTTTTTAGGCACAGTCTTCGCTCAACAGTGCCTATAAAGCTCTTATCATGTCTGTTTATCCCAAGTCTCCTAGGCGTTAACTGTTTCTGCAACACAAAAGTGAACCAAAGTTCTGTAGTGATTATAATGTGTCCTTTTATATTGAGGGATCATATTGCCAGCACCAAAGAAGCTCATAATAGCAACACTGTCTTCTTTCCATTTTTTTTCCTATATTGTTATTTCATCCCGCTCGGGCCATAATGGCGGGGGAGGGGTGTTGTCAGTGGATACAATTCACTGCTCTTAGACACTCTTTAGTAAAAATTTTGGAACATATTATATCATTGTAATGGCGATAAAAATGTTGTTTCACACAATAAAAAGACAGGTTGTCAGTTGTATAAGTTAGATAATAAAAGGCTGATTCGATGACTGCTTAAAATATATAAACAGCTGAATAGAAAATGAATGTTTCACACAATATAAAAGACAGATGCTCTGTTGCTTAGGTTACAAGATAAAGAGCGAAGTGTTGAAAAATTAAAAATAGATACACAGATGAGTGAAGTGATTAATGGTTCTAGACCGTCAGCGATAAGGGTATCATGGGGTTGTAGCATTTTAGTAGTGCGTAACAGGGAGTTTAGGTGGGCGGAAGTTTGGAGGAGAAATTTGGGAGAGTGAAGAGGGATGTCGCTCTGAGCCAAGCCTCAGTATGTGGGTGGAGGGGAGTGGAGAGGAAGCGAGCCCTGACTGTGGGAGGACGGTTGGGTTCTCCTAAATCTAGTAGAATGGGTATATCACAACGGATTTCATGATGGAGTCAGGGAAATACTGAGGCTCAAAGTACAGGGTGACGCAAAAGTCTCGATACACCCGTACGAATGTCGAACGGTCTGAGGAATCATAATGGCGTCTGGTATGGGGTGCCTGTAGATGGGGACGCAACTTATAGGAGCTAAGGTGACAATGGCGGCCATATTTAAATCCATCATCTTGGACTTTGGTTACGTATTTCAGATGGGAAGGGGGGTCTTGTGACGTATCGTTCTGAACTGCCACTTTCTCAAGAATACACATCTGAAATCTGCTTTACGATACCTTTATTTGTGTAGGAGTTACGACCTGTTAAAGTTTGAAATTGCACAGAGATGATCACTTCTGTTTATCATTGCAGGTGATCCACAATGGCGCTCACAGAGCAGGAGTGCATTGAAATTGTGTAAATGAGTGGTGGACGAAGTACCAGAGTGATTGCTGCTGACTTCAAAGCCTAGCATTCCACGTTGCAGTAAGCGCCGGTTATCAGCAGTATTCGATGTCAGTCGGCGTTCAATCCTGTGTGTGTTGCACACACCCCAAATGGCACCCTTACAAGTTACAATTGCAACATCATCTCTCAGAGGGTGACCCAGATCGGCGGGTGCAGGTTGCAGAATGGGCTGTGGATCAGTGTAACAGGAATCCAAACTGCATACGGAAGGTGTAGTTCAGTGATGAAGCCAATTTTTATGTACAAGGAGAAGTAAACAAACAGCTTCAGTGTTACTGGTCAGATGCGAACCCCTCATGGGTGGATCCCTGTAAAGATGCTGGTGGTGAAAAAGTAATGGTTTAGTCTGGGATTTGGGACACAAGAATCGTGGGTCCGGTGTTTCTTAATGGAACTTGAATGAGGAGAGGTACTTTAACTTTCTCCATGATTATGTGCTTCCAACGCTGTTGAATCAACAGGGTGATTTTCCACCCTTCTTCCGATAGGACCAAGAATCTCCCCACTTTGCTACTGACGTCAGATAGTTTTTGAATGAGCCGTCGCCGCGCGGGATTAGCCGAGCGGTCTCAGGCGCTGCAGTCATGGACTGTGCGGCTCGTCCCGGCGGAGGTTCGAGTCCTCCCTCGGGCGTGAGTGTGTGTGTTTGTCCTTAGGATGATTTATGTTAAGTAGTGTGTAAGCTCAGGGACTGATGACCTTAGCAGTTAAGTCCCATAAGATTTCACACACACACAAATGAACCGTCTGGAGGTCACTGGATAGGCAGGAAGGCTCCTATTGAGTGGCCAGTACGGTTCCCTGATCTTACACCTCTTGACTTTTATCCGTGGGGACATTTGAAATCAGTTGTGTATGAGGTAAAAATCAACAAAGTTGTCTATCTTTGCCAGCGTATTGAGGAGGCGTATGACTCTGTTGACCCACAAATCCTGTGATGTGTGCAGCACCACTGAGGGGAAAAAGAAAAAAAGACTCTGATTGTGTGTTCATGGATGTCATACTGAACATATGCTGTAATGCTGACTCGAACAATTCTCCCAAACTTTAACAGTTCCTAGCTCCTCCACACATAAACATATCTTAAAACAGATTTTTACATGCATATTTCTAAGGAAGAGGCAATTCAAAATGATGTGCCACATGACTCCCTTCTCATCTGAGACACGTAACGCAAATCAAAGATAGCGAATTTCAAGATGGTCGCCGCTGTCCTCATAGCTACAATAAATTGGACCCCCGCCTACAGACACCACATACCAGACCCCATTATGATTCCTCACACCATTCGACTTCTGTAGGAGCGTATCCAGACTTTTGCCTCACCTTGTAGATATATTGGCTGTCAAAAAAGTGAAGTGGAAAGAAGATAAGGATTTCTAGTCAGACGTGTATAGTATAACATCAACAGCAGCAGAAAATGGTATAACGAAAGTAAGATTCATTACGAACGGGAAGGTAGCGCAGAGAGTGAGGTACTGAGAAAAGTTCAGAATCGACAGCAAACCAATAGACAACGATAGTTCACGTATACATGCCGACGTCGCAAGGCAAAAAAGAAGAGACAGCGAAAGTATACGAGGATTTTAAACGAGTAATTCATTACGTAAAGGAAGGTGAAAATATAGTAGACATGGGGGATTGGAACGCCGTTGTAGCGGAAGATGTAGAAGAAAGAGTTTCCAAAGAACATGGGCTTGGTAGTAGAAATGAGAGAGGAGAAAGACTAATATAGTTCTGCAATAAATTTCAGCTAGTAATAGCAAATACTCTGTACAATAATCACAAGATGAAGAGGTACACTTGGAAAAGACCAGGATATACAGGAAAATTCCACTTAGATTCATCATGGTCAGACAGAGATTCTGAAAGCAGATATTGGACTGTAAGGCGTACCCAGAAGCAGACATTGGCTCAGATCACAATGTAGTAGTGATGAAGAGTAGGCTGAAGTTTAACAGATTAGTTAGAAAGAATCAGTACGCAAAGAAGTGGGATACGGGAGTACTAAGGAATGAGGAGGTACGCTTGAAGTTCTCCTAGGCTATGGATACTACGATAATCAGTACCTCAGTAGGCAATTAATTGAAGACGAATATGTATGATGATCATACAAATATGTATGATTGTCAACCGCCGGCCGCTGTGGCAGAGCGATTCTAGGCGCTTCAGTCTGGACCCGCGCGAGCGCTACGGTCGCAGGTTCGAATCCTGCCTCGGGCATGGATGTGTGTAATGTCCTTAGGTTAGTTAGATTTAAGTAGTTCTGAGTTCTAGGGGACTGATGACCTCAGATGGTAAGTCCCATAGTGCTCAGAGACATTTGAAGCATTTTTATTGTCAACCGCTAAGATAAAGTACAATATTACTAATGGAATATAACCCTTGATATGTGTGTAATACAAGGGAAATACCATAACGAGTATTTATATAGGTGTAGATGTAGCAATATTGGCACAATTCGCTACCTGTAAAAGTTTTTGTCGGCTGTGAAAACAAGATGACCTTAGAGCCCTGCAGGCGCAACTATGAAGTAGTCTTCTAATTGATACATTCACCATTATAATGCGCAGCTTCGTTTATTGGATCCTGATGGGGTCCCAATCAATATCAGGGGCCCACAATACCACCCAAACCCTAATAGCACTTAAAAATCTTTAAAGTCGATTTTTTCCAGTGGTTTTAGGAAGTGCGTCACATTGTTTTCGGCATTTGATGTCCAGGTACGGACCTGAAAATTCTATAACCATTAAGAAAAGTGAAGATGGCTTGTCGTTATGGCCTATTTGTAGGAAATGCAAGCAAAGATCACGGAAGTAAGGCCACACTTCCTAACGGTTCTGCACCTCATGCTAACTCAGACCTAAAAATTCTGTAACCACTAAGAAAATTGAATAGAACCTGTGATTATGCCCTATTTGTAGGAAATGCAAGAAAAGGTCACTGAAATAAGGCCAAACTTCATAACGGTTCTGCATCTCGTGGCAATTAACAACACGATTCTATCTAAAAAAAAAAAAAGTGGCAAAACAACAGCTTTTTGTAACCTAATATGTTTGAAAATCAGAGACAATGCTAACAGTGCACTGTGATGTAACCTCGAACGAAAAAAATAGTGTTTTTTGCATGCATATGCAAATACGTAGCAGTGTTTGCCCGACATGCTTGTTCTTTACATGCCATATGACATTAAGCCACCCTGCCCCCTTTCTTCTGCTTTGGAAATTTGTGGTAAGGACTATGGGACCACACTGATGAGGTCATCGGTCCCTAGGCTTACACACTACTTAATCTAACTTACGCTAACTTACGCGAAGGACGACACACACACCCATGCCCGAAGGAGGACTCGAACCTCCGACGGGGGCAGCGGCACAGACCGTGACAAGACGCCCCTGACCGCGTAGCTACTCCGCGCGTCCTCTATTGCTTTATTTTAGCTGTTAACCATCTGATTTGCTGAATCTGGCTTTGGCTGCTCAAAGCGGCTATGGGCACACACTTTCGCACAAATAAGCGCCTCCTGCAATAGTGTAACTAATGCCAGGGCCTGCACATCTTAATCAGGCGGCTGATGTCCCTAGCCGTGTATTTGCGATATTAAATGTCTACTGGATCCAGTGCCACGTAAGTTTTATTTTAAGGTTTTACGACAAAGCCCTTCAGTATTGGACTATTATTTTCAATTACGCATTTTAACTGTGTAGGTGACATTTAAATTGTACAAAATTGTTGAGGCTTTCGTGGCCACTTGTTGACAAACTGCCTATTGGCTTCTGTCTCGGGTTCTTCGGCCGACGTTCATCTAATGATTTTTCTGACGTTTCGCCAGCACGAGTGGCTGGCATTGTCAAAGCTTCACCCTCCATTGCCGGTGGTGAACTGGAGCCGAGCTCGCGGGCGCAGACTATATGTACCTGGCGCGCCAACGTCCGAGAACCACTATCACACGCGCTTGTTCAGAGAAGCTGTAGAAATACAAAAACACGCGAACAGTTTGAACAAGAAAGAGGAAAGCCTTAAGGTCAACGGATCCTGGCTTCCCGTACTGCAGCGAACGACCGTCGCAGGTAGCAAGAGGAGAACCGCACCGGAAATGACCGCGGAGAAGCCCTCGGACGTTGGCGCGCCAGGTACATATAGTCTGCGCCCGCGAGCTCGGCTCCAGTTCACCACCGGCAATGGAGGGTGAAGCTTTGACAATGCCAGCCACTCGTGCTGGCGAAACGTCAGAAAAATCATTAGATGAACGTCGGCCGAAGAACCCGAGACAGAAGCCAATAGGCAGTTTGTCATTTAAATTGTACTTACAAGAATCTTATGGCTCCAATATCCGTTTATGTCAAAATGTAATTTTATGAGAGCGTAGCTCTTCTAAAAAAAATTAATTGTTGCTAATCGAATTTGATTCCTTTTCTGGTTGACATTTGTTACTATTTTGTAATAATTTCTTCAGTAGGTCCATTTTCCTTCTGAAGAAGGCAAATTTATATTTTTGTAGTGGCACTACCAAAATGGTTCAAATGGCTCTGAGCACTATGGGACTCAACTGCTGAGGTCATTAGTCCCCTAGAACTTAGAACTAGTTAAACCTAACTAACCTAAGGACATCACAAACATCCATGCCCGAGGCAGGATTCGAACATGCGACTGTAGCGGTCTTGCGGTTCCAGACTGCAGCGCCTTTAACCGCACGGCCACTTCGGCCGGCCTGTGGCACTACCATTTGGGATAGGAAATGTCAGTTTTGGTGCAATATTTCTGAGCATGCAAGTTATAGCCAGGCAGGGTCCTGTTTGCAGTGAGTTACGCTCACCGGCAGTTGTAAAGTAAAATAGAGGCCACAGGGGCATAGAACGACCAGAAAAAGTACACGCAGCAATATGCATGGCACAAGTCACGGGCAGAAGGGGCCCGCTGGCCAACCTAAGTGTTACGAGTACGTGACGCAGAGTGGCGCTATTTGGAAAAACAGAGGCACACAGCTGCATATAAATAGGTGCTGGTTCACTAACAAAGCATTCAAGTGTGGCAGCTCTCCTGGACGATGGGGCACGTCACACCAACTGCTACACGCAGCAGTAGATGGGGCGCCAGTGTTCCAGTCCACAGCGGGTCACTGGTTCGACCGCCTGGGGCCAACGCGGGGTCTGCAGCCAGCCAGTGGCGGGCCATGCCACGGCTCGCTACTACAGGCAGTCTTATTGGCTCCCAACACACGCCGGAGGCATCCTGTGGCGAGGGCCACAGATTTGGACGCCGGATCGCGGGTGATCATTGTCGTCACGCCGACGAGGAAGCGCACCATGGGTTGCCTTTCAGCGGGCGGCACTATAAGGCAGCAGAGGCGAAGGCCGCTGTGTCGGCTACCGGCGCATCCTGACATCGACGCGACTCCACAGCCGTACAAGGCCGACACACAGTGGGGCATTGCACGGGTCGCTGAGGCAGCCTTCCCACACCAAGCCGTTTTGCAGACAGCGAAGTGGTGTCCTCAGCATTGCAGGACCCGGTGACGCAGACCGAGAGGGACAGGGGCACTGTAGCTGGAAACAATAAATCACTTGGGAAACTCAGACGAGTCTTAATACGGTGCCTTCTACCACTTCCTGCTATATTTGGTGTTGCTGTTACATTTAGTGTCAGAAGTTACTACTACATTTTATATCAATGTGTGGCGTCTGTTCTTTCAGATTTGTCTGAAAAAAAAATAAAAAAACAGATACCACACATTCATATAACTGATTTGCCTCGATGGGCCATGAATACATAACTTTAGTACAGATGCACAATATCGTCCAATCTCCAACAGGAAACGAAAATTAGCGAACATGGAGGACATGGGCAGTGACCGTGGATAGGTGGTGCTATGTGGGAATAGCCGGCTGGGGAGCTTACCAAGACAGCCTGCGTATGTACGCTAAACACTATCTGGATGGGACAGTGGTTAATGCAACTGCCTGCTAAGCAGGAGACCCCAAGTTCGAATCCTCGTGTGGCACATATTTTCAATTGTCGTCGCTTATTTCACATAAAGTCTCGATGCAGCTGACATTAATAGTTCCTTTCCTTTCTTCACCCACTACCTTCAAATGGCCTGAATGGCTCTGAGCACTATGGGACTTAACTGCTGTGGTCATCAGTCCCCTAGAACTTAGAACTACTTAAACCTAACTAATCTAAGGACATCACACACATCCATGCCCGAGGCAGGATTCGAACCTGAGACCATAGCGGTCATGCGATTCCAGACTGTAGCGCCTAGAACCGCACGGCCACTCTGGCCGGCCACTACCTTCAATTTACATAAAATTTATATTCGTCAAAACCATGGTAAAGGGTTGATAAACCTTATTCTGTGACTGGTCGGCTGTTATTTTCCAATCCTATGATGTTTCTACGTACACTATTACTGAAGCGCAGCTGTCTTTGAAATTTTAATAACAAAAACTAAAATGGCAACACTATTAGTTAATATCTGCATTGTTCATCTTACATAAAATATGATCAAAAGAGTTAAATAGGTATCTACGAATGGTAATGAAGTATTAAGGGCAAGGTGAGAGGGAAAGGTCCGCCAGTGCGGGGACAGCAGCTACAGCTGAAGCCCCCTGAGAACAGCAACAGCGCCGATCGCTCATTGATATCATGATTAATGATCTTAAGACTTGTGTAATATGATGATGATGATCATGATGTCTGGTTTGTGGGGCCCTCAACTGCGTGGTCCTCAGTGCCCGTACAAAGTCCCAATTTTTACACAGTCCAATCTAGCCACTGTCACGAATAATGATGATTATGATGATGAAATGATGAGGACAACACAAACAGTCTGTCCCTGGGGAGAGAAAATCCCCAACCCGACCGGGAATCGAACCTAGGGACCCATGATCCCTAGTGTAATATGCTATAAGGTAAGAGGCGTGGAGTATATAGAGTTGTTTATAAGTAGATGCGGGGTTGCAATTGACAACTGCGCATAAACTGCGAAGCAAACAAGAAAATGACATATTAGTGGAGAGAGCATCTCTCCGCTATGCATAACATGCGCCAATGCGTAGTTGCAGAACACATCATTGGGGGCCAGGCTTGTAAGAACACTTAGAAAACCATTGACTCTACATTGTTGCAACAGATTAGTTCGCAGATGCAGATAGGCAACCGAATCTGTTCCAAAGGAGACTGGTATTCATTGCTCCTTCCCAGGCAGCTACGCAGCAGCAGCACCAACTTCAATAAACAGCACACAAATATTGACGTATGCCAAATGGCGACCATACTGAGCACCTGTAATGTCACTGGAAAACTTGGAGACATGCTTTTTCCACTGATGTGTATGTGTTTTCTGTGTGCCTTTCATTTTTTTTTTTGCAGTCGTCTTCTGAGACTCCAGAAGTATTTACAAATAGCCCTGCATACTGACAGAGGTGAAAAGTTGCACTTATCAGTTCTGGGGCACATCATAGCTTGTGGTCCACAGGTCAGGGGAAGGCCTATAACCGCCAATAGGGCAGTGAATAGTAAAACATTAAGGGAACACAATAAAAAGTGGGAAAATAGCTAAGAACTTATACGAATTGACAGACCAGTTTGAGATGCCATATTATAACCCTACGTGATCAAAAGTATCCGGAAACCTCCAAAAACATAGTTTTTGATATTAGGTGCATTGTGCTGCCACCTACTGCCAGGTACTCCAAATCAGCGACCTCAGTAGTCATTAGACATCGTGAGAGAGCAGAATGGGGCGCTTCGCGGAACTCACGGACTTCGAACGTGGTCAGGTGATTGGGTGTCACTTGTACCATACGTCTGTACGCGAGATTTCCACACTCCTAAACATCCCTAGGTGCACTGTTTCTGGTGTCATAATGAAGTGGAAACGTGATGGGGCACGTACAGCACAAAAGCGTACAGGCTGACCTCATCTGTTGACTGACAGACTGCAGACAGTTGAAGAGGGTAGTAATGTGTAATAGGCAGACATATATATATCCAGACCATCACATAGGAATTCCAAATTGCATCATAATCCAGTACAAGTCAGACGGGAGGCGATAAAACTTGGATTTCATGGTCGAGCGGCTACTCATAAGCCGCACATCACGCCGGTAAATGCCAAACGACGCCTCGCTTGTTGTAAGGAGCGTAAACATTGGACGATTGAACAGTGGAAAACCGTTGTGTGGAGTGACGAATCACGGTACACAATGTGTCGATCCGATGGGTGCGGGTATGGCGAATGCCCGGTGAACGCCATCTGCCAGCATGTGTAGTGCCAACAGTAAAATTCGGAGGCGATGGTGTTATGGTGTGGTCGTGTTTTTCATGGAGGGGGCTTGCGTCTCTCGTTGTTTTGCGTGGCACTATCACAGCAAACGCCTACATTTATGTTTTCAGCACCTTCTTGCTTCCCACTGTTGAAGGCTATTGCATCTTTCAACATGATCGAGCACCTGTTCATAACGCACGGCTTATGGCGGAGTTGTTACACGACATAACATCTCTGTAATGCACTGGCCTGTACAGAGTCCTAACCTGAATCCTACAGAACACCTTTGGGATGTTTTGGAACACTGACTTCGTGCCATGCCTCACTAGTGGGCATCGATACCTCTCCTCAGTGCAGCACTCTGAAGAATGGGCTGCCATTCCCCAAGAAACCTTCCAGCACCAAATTGAACGTATGCCTGCGAGAGTGGAAGCTGTCATCAAGGCTAAGGTTGGGCGAATACCATATAGAACTCCAGCATTACCGATGGAGGACGCCACGTACGTGTAAGTTATTTTCAGCCACATGTCTGGATACTTTTGATCTCACAGTTTATGTGGAAAAAGAAAAAAAAGTCGGCTGCACAGATTCTCTCCTATACATTCATTTAGGTTTCTTTCAGCTATAAAAACTATCGGTACACCTCCCATTTACTATGTCATCTATATAGCGTAGCATAACTGACAAACCCTTGCATTCGTAGGGCGCAAGTCTATTTCTCAGTTCACCAGACTATGCTTTTAGTCAGCATTTTGTCACCAATAAAACTTTATACCTACACAGATTGTTTTGGCGTGGAAATTATTCTATGGTGACAACTGGCTGGGACATGCAAAATTCGCCATGATAAAGGTTGGATAAATGTGAACCATTTGAAATAAGAAATATCATCATCGCATAAAGTAAAATATCGACCGGACTCAAAATATTTAGATGCTATATGGAACCATTTTGAAAACAGTACGTTCTGCAGTAGTTTACGGTACTTTTAAAATTAGTTGCGTAATCACACAAATACTAAATGTAACTAACCACTTCAAATCACATTTATAACTATGGCAAAATTTACTGTATTTCAGGTATGCGCTCAACACGAATAGAGGATGTATATGAGCCGACTGTTGCGTGAAATTTCTATCACATGTTAATATTTTGTCACCGTACTTTTAGCTTACATTGATAAGCGCCCAAAGTGCTACTGCTTCGCCAAAAAATGATCTCATGAGGGTCTTCATATTCCTGAAAATAACTTAATGTCTGAAAAAATATATAGAACTTGGAGGACTGCAAAATCACTCAAATATTTCTAACAAATTTTAACTATTTTGAGGAACTGTGATCGATGTGCGAAGTATTCATAAGAATGTAAAGCAAATAATTTTATGTTAACCTTAAGTGTATTTATTTGTTGTTTATGCGTGTCAAAGTGTGTAAATGTGCTGCAGTATATATGTAAACTGTCAAAACCCTGCTGAACTATAGAATTCGTTTTATATGAGAAGCACACCCTGCTGTAGAAGGAAAAAGAAAAGAACCATCAGACGAAGTGTGCAGCTGCAACACAAGAAATGCGAATTTGTTCCTCATTTTCAAAGATATTGACAGAAAAATGGGGAACCAGATGCCCCAATCCTCTTCTGCCTTCCTCATGAAAAATTTTAGCACACGAACAAATTCGAACTTTTTTGTAATGAAACACAGTCGAAGAGAGGTAGTGGCAGTCGAAGAGAGAAGAGAGAGTGCCAGTCAGTGAGAAAGAGAGAGGATACCAATGATGGAAATAGGAGCAAGAGAAAGATGGGGTAGTTGAAAGAAGGATGAGTGGAGACCATACATAGGAGGCGGATGGGTCTTGACTCCCCAGACTGGCGAACTTCAACACATAGGTATAGGGCATACAGTGCATTTTGGACTGAAATTTTAGGCACATCGGTAAAGGAGGAAATGTAATTATGAGCCCAAGAATTTTTGTGCTACCGAGGTATGGTGCACACAGTGGTAGTGTGAAAAAAAGAGAAAAGTTGACAGTTGCAATGGGATATACGGAGTGTATAAAAAAAGAATCATCTGGTTTAGGACATCTATATTTCTGAAACTAATAAACATATACAATGAATATTGTTTTTTGATAAACAGAAAACTCAAAAAGTTTTTTTTTTCCTTTTCATACCTTTTCATAGGTGTTCAATATGCCTCCCTTGAGAGGCACAGCATCTGTCAATGCAGTATTCAAATTGTTCCCACACTTCAGCGAGCATGTCTTGAGTTACAGCTCTCACAGCTGCTGTTGTGTGATATCTCAGTTCATTTATTGATGTTGGTAAAAGAGGCACATAAAAAGATTATTTTATAAAGCCCCCCAAGAAATAATCATGGACAGTCAGGTCTTGTGACCTTGGAGGCCAGTAATGTACGGCAGTGCAACTGATCCATCATTCAGTAATCCTTTGATTTAAAAATTCTCACACTTTCAGATGCCAGTGTGGCTATGTAGTGGGAACTATGTAAGAGTTTGCTCTTTCCAACACTAAGTTGTTCACACACATATCTCAAACAACATAATAGTTATGATTTTTTTTAAATTGGATGATTCATTTTGAATGTACTGTAAATGCAGGAGACAGTGTAAATGAGAAATAGGAAACAATTGCAGTGAGAGAGCCATTGCAAGTCAGAGAGAGGGCAGTGTTAATGGGAGAGAAAGAAACAAGTGCAAATACCAGCAATGAAAGAGAGCAGACAATATGTCCACCAGTCACTGGTTTGGAGGGGGGGGGGGGGTAGAGGGTCAACTTTTGTCAATTCCCCCCCCCCCCAACACCTGTACCCACATATTAAGAAATAAGAAATTTGTCCAGTTTCTCTCACTGCCTATACTTACATGTTAAGGTCTCTTGGTCTAGGGGTAACAACCCTGGAAAACCCTCCCCAAAAACATGTTTGGAGAGGAGACAACAGTAGTTGAAAAGAAAGACAGCAGACTATGTGAATAAGAAAGACACAATGGGATTGGGAGAGAAAACTAATGGTTGTGGGGACAGGGAGACAGTGAAAGTGGCAGACAATAAGGCAGTGCAGAATGAGATTTTCACTCTGCAGCGGAGTGTGCGCTGATATGAAACTTCCTGGCAGATTAAAACTGTGTGCCCGACCGAGACTCGAACTCGGGACCTTTGCCTTTCGCGGGCAACTGCTCTACCATCTGAGCTACCGAAGCACGACTCACGCCCGGTCCTCACAGCTTTACTTCTGCCAGTATCTCGTCTCCTACCTTCCAAACTTTACAGAAGCTCTCCTGCGAAGGTAGGAGACGAGATACTGGCAGAAGTAAAGCTGTGAGGACCAGGCGTGAGTCGTGCTTCGGTAGCTCAGATGGTAGAGCACTTGCCTGCGAAAGGCAAAGGTCCCGAGTTTGAGTCTCAGTCGGGCACACAGTTTTAATAAGACAGTGGTATGGAAAAGCAAGAGAAAGTAATGAAAATAGTGACAGTGGGAGAGACAGACAGGAGAAAGTGCCAATATGAGAAAAAGGAGATAGTGGGAGAGGAAAACATATACAGTGGCAGTGAGAGGGAGATGCTGAGTATGATAACTACAAAGATCCTGGATAAAAGGATTCAGAATTGTGTGTTTTAAAAGAGCACAAATATGTTCATATGCCAAAGTTTTTGGTGAGAAAGGCAGAATGAGGACTGAAGCAGCTGTTTCCCCACTTTTCTATCACAGTCTTTTAAAGAGGATTAAATTTTCTTTTTTGTGCTCCCGGAAGAGCATTTTTCCACTGTAGTAGAAGTCTTACCTGTTCATTTAAAATTATGTTCATAACACTGAACTAATGATCACAGATAACATATATTCACTAACATCGCTTAATCATTCCTCATCATCTTTAGTAAAATCTTCTCAGTTTACAAGCTTCAAATAAAACCCTCAAGCTGTGTCCACCATCATTGTCAGGAGATCCTGATAAGGCACCATCATGTTGTAATCATATATTCCCTCAAACTACAAAGGATTCAATCTACAAGAGTGGCAAAAGTATGTTAGACAGTCCCTACATAGTTCACTTCAGGAAAGGGTTCTTAATTCAAACAAAACAACATATCAGCTGATGTATTAAATTGCACAAAAAATAATCTGCCAACCTTCTGGAAAAAAACAAGGAGACATAGTAAGAAAAACTGCAGAATAATCACTGGTTTCTATGCACTGTCTGCAGGATGTTGATGTACTCTCATGGCCAGCAATGTCCACAGATCTGTCTCCAATAGAAGAAATCTGAATAGTAATGAATGGAATACTTATTAAGAAGAACTCTCCTTCCATCTAAAAATGTTTTTGTAATGAGGCAGTGTACATGTTTCCAACTGTCTAGAAAGAGCCATTTGTCATCAGTGAGAGGTTCTTACATAATCTAAGAAGTTAAGACACTGGGGTGCTTATGCCTGCTGACAAAAAGCAGCTTCAGTGAAGGTGCCATTAATGGAGGTGTGCATGTTAAACATTCCACTCTTCTAGCCATCAATAAGGAATTACCCCTTTTCTAGTCTTCCCAATAAGAAAAATCCTTGAAAGTAATATGCATTTAATGTAAATTTCCATGGCGCCCATTAAATCATAGACAACGTTACATTTTAGATTGTTCCTTTAAATCTGTTCACGATGCTAGGCTGCTTTTACAGACAAGACCAGAGATGGTATTTGTGGATTATTTTTCCTATCTTCATTCAGTATGAGGTAGAGCTCAGTACCTAACAACCTGATCACGGTTGGCTTTCTGTCATATACAAATCTGAATGACTGAAAACTGAAGAAATGGAAAATGACTGCATTATTTTTCCTTCTCTTCCCTTGTTTGCGATTTTATTACTTCTACAATGATTACTTGAATAATTCATAATGCTCTGTAAATTCCAGCAAGAGGCAGAAAATTCAGATATGCAAAAAGAGTAAAGCTCTACATTAATACAAAAAATATGTACCCCACAGAAATTAAATTTGTATACTGAATCACACAATACTGTATCAGTGTTTATATTACTCTTGCTTAAACCAGCTAAAAAGCTGCCACCTTCCCAGAGAGAGAGAGAGAGATAGAGAGAGAGAGAGAGAGAGAGAGAGAGAGAGAGAGAGAGAGAATGGTTTCCGAAATATTTGCGTAAACAGTGGCTAATGACTGAGGTATTTTTTAATGTTTGAGGAGGAAAACTTAATTTGTATTGTAATAGTGTACATCACAGCTCAGTCAAAACTTAATTTTTCTATCAACAATTAAGGAGTAAATATATTGGGAAGTACACATAACTATTCCATGATCTTTGAAAAGTTTCTGTAAGATATGTGTTTATCTAATTTACACAATGTTGTTACTGTTTGATTCCGCCAAATAAATACTTTACTTGATATTAGGTGCTCTGCTCCAGAAGACAATACCATCAGAGAACAGAGTTAAATATACACAATAAGCGAACACTTAAGGTCAATGCAATAAGAGAAGCTCCTAAGGGCAAAACTTAGTACATGAGCTTCTTGATTAGTCCATTTATGTGGTGAATCCTTTTTAACTTGTTATGCCACTGGATCCCAACGAATTTTACATGATGTGTTCCATTTAGTGTATGACAACTAGTGTCTGCTGGTGCTAGCAGGTTATTTCTGTTTGTCAGAAAGTGAATAACAATTATCTTTTTGAGATAAAGATTGTTGCTGTAACCACTCATAGAACTGTTAAACTACCATCTGAGTTGCTAAGGTTGAGTTTTCATCCCTCATTTGTAAACCTGTCACCTACAAACAATGCAGTTTATGAACCACACTTTCAAGGCATTGTAGATTAAGAAGAACAAGTGCGAGCCCTATATTCTTCTTGTATGACCATACATATTATGCTCATCCATTCTGATGTTAGTTTCATGCAAGTGATACAGTCTGACCTCTGATTTCTGCAACCATGAATGAGGGATGTTATTAGTCCCATAAACTTTAATTTGTCACTTACAATGTTGTGATTGACAAACAAAGGCTTTGGCAACACCACAAAACATCCAAACAGGATAATTTTTCTTGTGTAGCCCTTCTAAGAACTTCACTTGTGCAGTACTGTATTCCTTTCTCTCCAGAAAAACTGAGATTGCATCTACACAAGTTCTACTAAGTTCAATGAGTCAATATTTTATCAAACACTTATGAAGACTGGAAGAAGTAAAGTAAATCCATAATTAGAAAAGATTTGCTGATCTCCAGTTTTACATATGCATGTTAGTACAGCATGTTTACATCTCTCAGGAAATATTACCATAGTAAAACATTTCTATTGTCAACTCAAAGTGTGTTCAAGTGTTTTGGTCATCAGAAAACAGAATTACATTAATACTAACAAGAGCACATTGGGTAAGAGACAATTATATGATTGCTGCTTGCTAGTACAAGCAATATTACATGCTGCTGGAGAAACAAATACATTTATTATGATTTTGTCATGAGTAAATGTTTAGTAATAGAATAATTTACTGCTAGACATTATGGGAATAAGAGAACTGCATTTTAGTCAACCACCATTAAAACCAAAATTAAATTAGTAATATTTCTATTACATTTGATGGTCTATGGAAAATGATGTCAGATTTCAGATAGAGGATATTTAGTAATTAAAAAAGATAACACACTTTTACACCTCTCACTGAAAATAGCATAATAAACAGAAATGTCTTTGTAAATCAACGCCTGTAGATACCTTTAAGACCACTTTAGTTGGTTTCACTGGCGTACAAGCATATATGTTATTCTAGTTTCGAAATGAATAATTTAGAAATGAAAAACAAGACATAAAAAAATAATTATATTTTAATAAAACCAACAATTTGTGTGCATTCAGTGTAAAGAGTTCCAATACATGCATAGTACACTGCCACTTTTATAAACTGCACCACAATTACTGCACAGAATGTATGTCCAATCATTGCTACCAACGGTACACGCGACTAAATATTACCAACACACTGAATAACAAAAGACATAAACAAGAGACTCTTGTTTTTATACTGAAACACAGAATATTAAACATACTGCAGCATGAAAGTGCCCCATTTCAAAAACAACCAACTCATTGAGACATTCAGGGTAAATTTAGGCTACACACCAAAACCTGTAGGCTTAGCGGAAAACAATTAGTAACAAATCACTCCCTAAAAGTGTTATTTTTCTGCAGATAACTTTTCTTTCCAAACAGCACATCCTTAACTGTTTGTAATTCTAATAATTTTCCATATACCTTGTGAATTCATATGTAATAACACTTATAACCAGAATCAATACCTTCCGCATTTACTTCTCTTCATTCGCATTTTGCACAATTTTTAATGATTCTGTAGACTGTTACAGGAACTACCAGTTCTGAAAGCTTGAGATTCCATGATTAGTTTGTTCTCTGTGTTTCTCACTGTTACCAACTCCACAGGTGATATGAAGATGCAAGTCCCTAAACACACAGATCCAGTAAAACATGATTGTGCGAATTTATACATTTTTTAGCTAGTGTGATGAGGACTTATCTTTGTTTATTGTTTCAGAGCCTACCACCTACTCATTCTTCAAATCCAATGAATGTATCAATGTTTCCTCAGAGAAAATAAAGAGCATATAAGATATTTACACCCTCAATGATATTATTACTAGGCTATATGTTTTACATCCATAAGGGCAAATGGCTTCTTTCACATTTTGGCATGATGGCATAAAAATACACAAACATTCATTTGGCTAAATATGACTATATAGTGTGGAATCATATGCATCTTGAAGATTTGACTAACTAAATTCTTCATTGCAATGCATTTACACACTTTATCCTCATCTGATTGAGGATAGAAAAGTACACTTTATAATTTTAAAATCATTTAAAATTTAGTCAAGTTCATAAATAACAATGGTGGAAACCTGAGTCAACAAATGAGTCTGCATCAAAAGTGAAGTAAGTAAAAATTTAAATTATTCACATAATACTGACATCTGAAATGAATCAGACATAATAAGAATTGACTATTTAATAAGACACAACAGGAGTCATTATCTTCATTCAAAAACTCAGAATAAATAAGCATTTCTATTCAGAAATTTCACATCCCTTGCCCCAAATTTTTGTAGGCTACCATTACAGTACTATACAGAACTGAAATCTGCATACAAGATTAAATAGTATAAGTCTGTTTGTAAGATGTGTTTGGCAATATGTGTAATTGTATGCTTCCTTGAAAACTCAAATTCTTAATGATTCTTAAATGTACAATACCAACTAATGACAAATATTTTCTTTTCTAAACAAAGCTTGTTCCAAAAGGAACAAGATAATCATAAACTTAATCAAAGACATAGCACAGTCATAAAATTTTTCTTAAGGATGGCAAAATCTATTACACGTAATGGCAAGTGGGATTTCACTATCATGAATAAACACTGCTTTTTTTAAAATAAGAAATTACATAAACAGTTTTCAGTAGGAAAGTTACATCTTTAAAATCTCAGCAGAACTGATAACAACACATCGGTAAGAGTTAAAACATCTCTACTCTGTTTAACTAAATTACATTGTAATTTCTTACTGTAACTCATAATCCCCAATTTCATGAGAGAACAATGTAGGGCTTTTATCAAAGGCTTGATAATTAAATAAACTAATCTGCGTCCACAAAAGTGAACATGTTCGTTCAATAACTAAAAATTTGTTATGAAGGCAAAAATGCCTGAAATATTTCAGGTAATTGCAGATGAAAAAGTTGTGGCAAGAAGAATATGCAACATTCATAGTAGTTTGTTGCAAATGTTATTTGTTATAGACTAACATTAGACATACTTCTTTAAAGTGTTTTAATGGTTGGTAACTGAAGATACATAGAATGAAGAGTCTCACTGACATTTTTGGTAGCACAGATAAATGTGCTCCATACCTCAACATCTCATTACTTTGTGTTACAGATACTGTATATTAACATACAGGTTAACAGTCAGCCCTTTCAGCATTCACTTTCCTGTTTCTTCACTTTCTTACACCTGTTTACAGTCATGACAGAAATGTCAGGGATTTCACATCCCAGTTGTTAATTATTCAGTCTTCATTTCCTTATTTAGAAAATTCAGAGACTATACGTGCATGTGAGGTGTAATTGTAATTTATTCTGTTGTCTTGCTCCCTTCAATCTCTACTCCTTGGCCTCATTCATGCATTCCTGTATTTTACACATACCTGCTACTGTTCCTATTTGGAGATTTCTGCCTCATTGCCATTTCTGTCATGGTAGTTGGAATCTGTTGTTAATTTGTAAGTACTGGAATACAATTCCAACTTCTTTTCTCTTCACAACTTTAAAACAGGTTAATGATTAAGTGGCATCTGGTATCATGTTAATGATTTCTAACAATTTCATTTAAGCATCATGCAACTACAGGATGATACCACCTTATTTCAAAGCATAAGCATTTTAGTGATAATTTTAGCTATAAATTAAGCTGCACATATTTGTGTCCAGTTCTGCACATGAAGAAATGCAATATTTTCGCAAATACTATAATCCTGTTGCCAAAAATAATAAAAAATAAATAAATAAATAAAAAATGGCTATGTATGACGCCACGACTGAGTATTACTCATTGAGTACAAACTCGACATCACTTATAACAAAACTGCAGTTAATCTAACAGAATACAAAGGAATTGCTAAAGTGAAAGAATAACAACAAAAATCTCCATTACTGTATCCCGGAAATGAAAAATATCATTCATTGCATTCTAGCATTAAGAAATTATATAGTGATTGAAGCTGTAATCTTACCTTTTGTTTCCTTTTAAGTTTTCTGTCAGCATCAGAATGTTTTTCATGAACTAAAAGTGTATTAAATTCATACCACTGCAAAATTTTCAACACTATGATAACTTAACAACATTCACAGTCTAGGACGGATTGCAGAGAACATGAAACACAATATGTTCTCTGAATCCTTAAAAAAATGTCTGGCTGGAAGTTACTGAGACATACAACAAGGACTTCATTTTGTTTGTCATGTTGAGAAATAGGTATTCATTACCTTATTTGTGTGGCTAGATTATAAATAACAAGTCAAGGCTGAGACAAAGAAGTTACTGTACTTTGTGTAACAGTTTTGGAACCACATTGTGACAAGTAATAATTTGCACTAACTAGTTCTATTGTTAAACCCTAGCACACACTTAGTCCTTTAATCTTCTAAGATACTAACACAAAGCGATAAATCTTCTCCAGATTCAATGTAATGTTTATAAATAAAATTTGTAGCCATCTGGGCTAGTAACTTATTCAGAAAGCAGATGTCATTGAATATATGTACTATTACTTTCAATTGAAGGCTATGACACACTAGCATCACAAAAGTTCCCTCGACTCCATAAGAATCCGTTGAAACTGTTTTCTGAACCTCGACACAGAATGACAGTCCAACTTTGCATCCGGATTGGATGCCAAATGCCCTAAATCTGGAGGCTGTCCCCTCTCAGCTAAAACCACGGGCAACATGAGACATGCATTTAAAAAACCAAAGAATGCATTTCTTTCCATTTCTGCATGCAGCTGCTCCAATGAAAAATGGGACTCCCGTCCTATTCGTTTGCAGGCACGAGTGAAAGCATTGTGGTACCGTTTCAGTACTGTGTCCCTGAGATCATGGCGTACCTCCTCCTTCACACTAGTGTTAAAAAGAATCTGTAGATCAAGAGCGGGCGATCCGTAGCGCAACATTTGGAAATCGAGTAAGCGGACGTTTACCGGCTGGCCAGTCGCTGCATCTCGACGGAACATTATATTATTGGTCCAGAAGTCACCGTGGTTCAACACTAGCACGGGTGACTCTTTCGATTCCAGAAGCTCCACAACACGTGCATGCGCACTTCTTGCTGTTTCCCTTAATCGTAGACCCAATTCACGAAACCCAGGCCAGGTCTCAACAGCCGCTGCAAGCGCTGTAACGCCGTTAGCAACGTACCGAGACGCGTGTTCGAAATCCTTGCCGCAGTACAGTGTGTCCGGGTACAGCTCCTCCAAATCAGGCAAATCCATGGATAACGCATGAAATCGCGCAAGTGCTTCGACTGCCAGAACTGTTTCGTCAAGGTTCAGTCCCTGCAGCCTATCTGGCATTTTGAACCCGACAGCGTTGAGGTCTTCGAGAAGTAAGAGACTGTCACGTTCGCTGTAAAAACACTCAGGTGCCAGTGGTTCCAGCTTGAGGGAATGAGCATCTTCAGCACTACACATAGCAGGCAGCGTTTCACTGTAGAAAAGTGTCTCTTTCTCAAATAGGCGGGAATCAGCTATAAACTTCAAGTTGTATTCCGCGGTCGGCAAACACTTGACGATCACAGAGCGCACTTGGTGGTCTGAAGTTTCAATAATCACACGGTAGATTTCGCTGATGTAGTTGTTGCCTGGCGACAGAGCTGTTGTGACGTCAAATTTATCAATGGTTAAGCCAGACGAATTCGCTGTGCGCAAAACATCTAACATAAAATTTTCGTCCATCCACGACCGTTTTACACCGTTTGGTTCCATGTCGTATCTTCTTCCAGAGAGATATAGGCGTAGTTTATAGGACGGAACTTAAATACACTTCTAACACCGCACAACCAAGACTTACGTGTCCGTAGACGGCAATAGTATTCGGACAAATGAACTCGCAGGGGCAGAGATGTCTTATATATAGCTGTGCAGTTCGCAGTACAAGTTGCGTAATGCTTGCCACAAGTGCATCTTCCTCAGTTGTAGTAGAAATTTCATTGATGTTATCTCACTATTGACTGCACTGTATTTACATGTGTAGATGTCGTGCTGTCTTTCGCAAAACGTCGCTTGTTTTACGCAGTGCTGCCACAAACACAATACTTAGTTTTCTGTGAAACACAGTAGTTAGAATGAATTGAAAACAAATCTTACAAACGTCAACAATGTGCTGCCAAAATAAGAAAAATGCCTTGTCTTAAGCTCTTTATGCGAAAATAACACCAAAATTCTATGACTATTAACTTTTTAACGTAACTCTGTACGCAACATGCCTTTTTTTAAAGTGATGCTCCTGTTGTGCATGGTAATGCTCATGACATGTAAGCAAAAGCTGCCCTGTTACGTATTCTATGCAACACAGAGCTAATAATTTATTGGCCTACCGTACTCGTCTGAGCTGGTATATATTCGGCTGATTAAACAAAAACATTTGTAATTTATACTTTCGTCAGCTTTACGTTAGAACGAAGGATATAGTTACTTGTACACTAATTTAACAGTTATAGAAAAAAGCACCACACGCAACTACAATTTCACAGCGCTTTGGGATGTAGTTCACTTTGGCAAATAGTAGGGTACATGACCTTATTTCGTATAGTTCTTGTCACTAATGATATCGAAGTGCCAGAATGTACGGCAAACTACAAAAGTACATAAATTAAGGCAACACAATCCATGTGTCAAAGTCACCAACATACGTATTAGTGTGTAAATATGGTAAATCGGAGATATTTTGTGCCAAGGCCAGGAAAGTACTGAAGTCAAGTTAGAACAGTTATAAAAGTAGTTCTATTATAGTGAAGTAAATAGGAATTAGTCTTTCTTACAGCTACAGTCATCTGTGGAACTGAGCCTACTGGAAAGTATTTACAGTTAAGATGTGGCATTTGACAGGGAGCCAGATAATCTGAGATACATGACTAAGATAGTAGGTAAAAATTTGTAGATGAAGTGCTATTCTCTGAACTTGGTTGATTTAGACAGCATAGTGGTGTATCTTACGTGCTTAACAAATCATAAAATACAAGCAGTAGGTAAATGAGGATGTGTGTCCATAAATTACACATTACTGCTTACAACCTCGTAACTGATGATGGAATTCATAACATAAGAAAGTAAAAGGAGGACAGCTTGGGGTTGGGGAGGTATGTGGTGGAATGTTTGAGACCAAATAGTTCAAGCTTGCCTGAATGAATGGGAAGATTTTCAGTGAACTGTATATGTAATGTGTCAGCAGTCATGCAATGACACACGATGTTTTCAGTTAATATTCTGAAAGAACAAGAGATACAGGAAGCAGACACCAGAGATAAGACATTTACTTATCTTATAACCTAGAGAACTTCCTGTAGGACAGAGCAGTGGAAAATAATGTAGCTTGTTACAATCATAAGAAAAGTTGCTGTAGATTCCACAAATAGTGGTCTCCTGTTTTTGGAAAGAAGGCAAAAACATACATTTTATTTTAAAAGCAATACAGTGAAATAAATCTCCATTATTAGAAAAAAAAAACTATTGTATGGTAATGCTAATTGTAATTATAAAATATTCACAACATTAAATTTTATGTTTTCCATGGAGATAATCTTAACATGGAATAGGAGGAGTCATGTAACAGAAATTCCTTTTATTCAGTCTTAATCTCCTATACATTATCTACATAATATTTAATGTGCTGTGGCCTCATGTTGAATATATGTGTATCCAGGTATTTATGTCCTTCCTGTACTACTGTGGGGTTAGAATTTTTGTCATAATCAGAAAGAAGTCATAGAAGTTGGTTACTGCAATGATGAATGTTTATCTTGTGCTATGCTACACAGCATTCTATTATGGAAATATAATTTTCGTATTGAGATTTGTTGGCTTTGCCAACTCACAATAAAATTACCACATTCCAACTTAACTTAGGCCTCAGAATAAGCTACAGATCTGTATGTCACCACAAACACATTTTCAGCTTTCACAAAAAATTGTTCAAATGGCTCTAAGCACTATGGGACTTAACTTCTGAGGTCATCAGTCCCCTAGAACTTAGAACTACTGAAACCTAACTAACCTAAGGACATCACACACATCCATGCCCAAGACAGGATTCGAACCTGCGACCGTAGCGGTCGCGCGGTTCCAGACTGTAGCGCCTAGAACTGCTCGGCCACACCGGCCAGCTCAGCTTTCACATTTGTTGGCTTTGCAAACTCATACCCAGGCTGTTACATTCCAAACTAACATATGCCTCAGCCTGAGCTTCAGGTCAGTCTGCCAGCACAAATAGGCTACTTCCCCCCCACATTCATTCAGTCTGTCAGCACATCTCGTTTTTTCCTTCTCCAAATAAATGCAAAAATCAGTAAGCTACCTTGAAATTCAAAGAATACAATAGAACAGAATATTTATTCACCTTTGAACATGCTTTCATGTAATTGGTGTCATCATATGTTTTATAGTTACAGTGTTACAGTTATTTTACAATTACCCTTGCCTAATTATGTTGCAAGGAGGCGTTTACATAAGTAACTACTTCAAAAAAGTACGTTGTAACACAAACTGATCACTTTCTTCAAACCAAGTACAGTATGCCACAATGAATCTGCATATAATGTTGGTCTCTTTATATCTGAATAAGCTGTATACAATTATAACAATCGTAAATTTTATCTCTATATTGCCTTATACAATATGGCACAGTGGGTCAACATATAACACTGCTAGCTTCATAAAATATTTTAACTTAGGATAGTCTTGTCTCAAAACTCCAAATCATCTATTACACAATACAGATTACACATACTAACCTGATCACCAAAAAATTATTGTAGCATTCTCTATATTCCAAACACATTCAGTCAGTTTGTAATTTCTGCCAAAAGATATCCTATGGTTCAGAGAATTTCATTTGTCAATTATATGAAATCATCTGATTGGCTACGACCAGTGTCAACAAATTGACATCAGCACACAATTCATGAGCTGCTGACGTCTTATTGCCAGTGTCCATAAACAATGCAAACACCAATATCACCATAAGTACAATTTAGCTGATGTCTGTGCAGGATATTCTAGAATAAACACAGGATATAATTCTTATAAATTTCTTTATTCTGGAAATAATGTTCCTGTAAGATGAGTTCCCACAAAAAATATTTTATAATATGTTAACTCATTACTAAATGGAAAGTGCAGAATAAATTAGTTTCTTCATTTTTAAATCATGTATAGCAGTACCATAACCATGCATACACCAACTGCAGCTGAACTACGTTGCTTCATTAATTCTATGCACTGAGGTTTCAGATTAACGTTGTGATGTATCTGCAATCTCCAAAACGTAACACTTTCTACTTCTGGTATTTTTATAGCATGTGAAGTTCACAGAAGAACTGGACTGTATGTATTGACCTGTGTCAATATTCATGATGATCAGTTTGCCTTAAATTCTCTGAAATATTTCATCAGCTGCTTTTTCTGTAAGAGTTCTGGTACTCCTTTTTATTCTTATACTTGCATTAAACAATGTTGTTTGTCTGCATCTATGCCTCCTAGCTAAATATTTAAATGAGTGCACTTTAGTTTCATTCCTGCGACAGACTCCTTTATTCTGTTGCATCCATGTATTCATGTTCATCTGTGCCAGAATGATGTCATTAATGCTTTAGCATTTAGTTTTCCAACTAGAAATTTTGTGGTCTATACAACCAAAGGCAAAGGCTTGGCAAGCTCACTGAATGTACCAAAGAAGCACAATTAGTTAGTTACTTGTTCTGTAGATAATATCAAAGATAAATGTTATGATGTTGAATGTGTCAACAAAACAAACATATACCACACATATATCACTAAAACAAAAAATTCATGGTAAATTGAACTTGAATAAACTGCAAACAGCTGTTAACAGATCATCACATACCAGCTGTTTGCAGTTTATTCAAGTTCAGTTTAAATGAATGTCATATGCTGGCCATTTAAAGCCTTTTCTGTAAAAATGACTAATCATTTCTTTTTAAGAAGTTCTTAAGAAGAAACATCTCGATTTCACACCTGAAAATACTTCTGATAGACCAAGCGAGGTGGCACAGTGATTAGCACACTGGACTCACATTCAGGAGGATGATGGTTCAAACCCACCTCCAGCCATCCTGATTTAGGTTTTCTGTGATTTCTCTAAATCACTTCAGGTAAATGCTAGGATGGTTTCTGCAAAAGGGCACGGCCGATTTCCATCCCCATCCTCCCTAATCCGACTGGAGTGAAGACCTCAGTTTGGTCCCATCTCCCAAATCAACCAACCACTTTTGCTATCTGCCAGAAATTTTATTTCCCATTGTCATATTGTCAAAGAATAGCTGAATATAATTTCTTAGACTTCCTCGACGATTTTGTGACATCTTGTTGAATTGGGTGTACTGCTGGTGGTCTGCGTTTTTCTAACACAATATTTCGACGACATACCTCGGCATCTTCATCAGGTGCTTCCTGTGACAGAACAACAGGCTTACTGTGTCCCGTATTTATGTCTGGACAGTGTCTGGCGTTCCCTACGCCGTCTGCTCCCGCTGCGACTGTGTAGGTTGATCACCGGATGTTCTGTCTTACGCCCGCACCCGCTTTTGCTGTTTTCCCCAGTGGCGGCCATTTCATGACGTACCCTACTAGGTCCACACCCACCCGGCACGTTCCTAGCACTGTGAACAGGCTGTGTTTGCTGTTGGTGACCGTTCCGACTTTCTCCAGTGCGACCGTGGCTGTTGGTTGCCAGGTGTTCCGCCTTCCGTCTGCACCCGCTTCTGCTGTTATTCCCAGTGGCAGCCATTTCATGGTGTTTCCTATTAGGTCGGTGCCTGCTAGGCGCATTCCTCACACTGTCGACAGGCTGCGTTTGCTGTTGGTGACCATTCCGACTTTCTCCAGCACCCCTGTCATTTTCCTGATCTTGTGTTTTCTTCAGTTGTTTTATAATATGTCCAAAGCTGGGTTCCACGCGGTGCTGAGTTGGTATCCAGCTTCCTGGTTTATCAAGTTCTCTGTCATCTTGATTTCGATCGATTCAGTGATGATGCCATCCCAAAATTTGGGGGTCTGAGATAAGATCCTGGTTTTATCATAATTCATGGTGTGCTCAAGTTCCAAGCAATGTTCTGCTATTGCTGATTTAGTGGCTTCTTGTAGCCTGGTATGCCTTTGCTGCTCTTTACATCTTATGTCCACAGTCTTGGTGGTCTGGCCAATGTAAGACATACCGCATTCACATAGTATATGGTAGATACCAGGTTTTCTCAATCCCATATCATCCTTAACCATTCCAAGAAGCACCCTGATCTTGTTTGGTGGGGAGAACACACTCTTGATATTGTGCTCTTACAGTATTCTGCTGAGCTTAGCAGATATACGTCCTACATACGGTAGAAAGGCTACTGTCCTAGTCTCTTCTTCTTGTTCTTTTCCCTCAGTATCAGGTCATCTGGAGGGATGTAGCGCCTTGCGAATGTCCCCTGTTGAGTATCTGTTGTATGCAAACACTTGCTGTAGGTGTTCTAACTCTGCTGCCAAGCTGTCTGAGTCAAACAGTGTTTTGGCTCAGTGAACAAGTGTTCTCAGCACCCCATTCTTCTGTGCCGGATGATGGCAGCTGTCAGTCTGTGTGTGTAGGTTTTCTATACATATTATGGCCTAATGTGCCGTTTGTCTTCCTTTTCAGCAGGACATCCAGGAAGGGAAGTTGACCATTATTTTCTAGTTCCATTGTTTGTCTTCCTTTTCACCAGGACATCCAGGAAGGGAAGTTGACCATTATTTTCTAGTTCCATTGTGAACTTAATGCTGAGGTGTCTCGAGTTCAGATGGTCAAGAAACTCATGCAGTTTTTCCTGACCATGTGGCCAGATGACAAACATGTCATCAACGTACCTAAAGAAACAGGTCAACTTGTAGGCAACAGTTGTATGTGCCTCATCCTCGAGTCTCTCCATAAACAGATTTGCCACTACTGGAGATAAGGGACTACCCATCGCCACCCCTTCAGCCTGTTCATAAAATTGGCCTCCACATAGGAAGTAGGTTGATGTTAAGATATGCTTGAAAAGGTCCAACACAGCTCCACCAAATTTTGTACTGATTAAATCAAGTGTGTCCTGATGTGATATCCTAGTGAACAGAGACACAACATTGAAGCTGACCATGATGTCTTTGTTAGACATCAGACACCATCCAGACATAAATACAGGACACGGTCAGCCTGTTGTTCAGTCACAGGAAGCACCTGATGAAGACGCCTAGGTACGACATCAAAATATTGTGTTAGAAAAACGCAGACCACCAGCAGTACACCCGATTCAATGAGATGTCAAGTAGCTGAATATTTCACCCCTTCATGTTCCATAGTTAGAGTCATTAAAGAGTAATGCAGATCAGCTTACTTTCTAGTTTTGTACTTGTAAATATCTCTGTTACTTTCAAACTCTGATGGATTGTTGGCATTAAGTGTCACAAGTGAGTAAATGTACAGTGAGGCAGTGTTTGATATTACCAGCTGCCCAAAGAGATGCCTGCAAGATGTACTTGTGTGAGCCCACACATAATTCTGATTACTTTCTTTTGTGCAATGACTTATTATGGTCTAAATGAGGACTTGCCCCACAATATTATTCCACAAGACGTCACTCGGTGAAAATCTCTAATCTTAGTAACTCTAATATCTGCAACATTGGAAATTTTTCTTCTGGCAAAAGTGGAAGGGCATAAACATTGTAGCTGGTCTACTTTATGGTTTTTTCACTAAGTTTCCATCATAATGCACAGTTAAGAACTTAGGGATATTTTTCACAGTACAAAACTGGATGAGCTCTATTTCTTCGAAGTTTAAAGCTAGCCCATTTGTGCCACTCCAGTTAGTAACATTCATAAAAGCTTCATTTACTGTTTTCTGTGTTGATGCTTATTTGCTTGGCTTCACAACAAGTAGGGTGTCAACTTACTCTATGAATCATCAATGTGTCCTGCAGAATTAATTTCTCACTGGATACTTGTTATTGTGACAGAATCTACACAAAAAATGAATACATGGATAAATGTGGAAGCAGCAAAGATGTGACCAGCAATCTGCCATGAGAAAATCGTGATTTGTACAACCAGGTTACATGTTGCCATTTATCCATGTTCCAATCTTGTGATCGTATGTCCATTATAATCATAACAGACCATATTGGATCAGTGTGAGAGCACACTGAGAGTCATCTGCTGCAGAGCCCCATGTTCAGTGCTGTGCACTGAATAGTGTGCCCCAAAACACTTGTACGTGCACTTTGTAGTCAGAACTGGCACGCTTCGTCGCCTATCATGCTTGGGGGAATTGGCAAGCCTCTGACCATGTTCTGTGAAGAGGTATGGATGTCCAACATCATCTCACATATTCATGGTTCCAGTTTTCTTCAACCACAGTCCATAGATAATTATGACAATAGCATGCGAACATCTGACCAGCTTCTCTTTTTCCAAGATGCTTGTTCCCAGGTGTCTGGCCGCTACTAACTGCTCTTTGTCAAAGTGTCTTATGTCAGTGGCTTTACCCATTTGAAGTCCATACCTTTGCTGTAATGCTTCACTATTAACCTCTGCTTCACTCATATATGTTTCTTACAGTGTCTTGTGCCCACAATGCCACTAGATGGCATTCAGTCTTGCTGTGGACAGTGCCCATAATGATTTCGGCTCATTAGCATTTCCATCCATTGCTTGGTCAATTGTTAATCTGAACCTGAGCCACAGTTCATTTACATACTTCTGCCCAGCGCTAAATGTTTAACATTCTTCCTTGAGAGGTGATAATGTCTAGTTTAATGAAATTTAAATATTTCTTGTTTTAGTGGCCTTTTCTTTCTTAGCTAATTACTGTTGCTACGCCAGCCTGCTTGTCACTGATACCAGTTTCATTGTGGACATTGTCAGAGAGGTCTTGTCTGTTTGATGCCTTTAGATCTAATATATTTCTATCATGTGAGTTTTTATATTATCTTTTTTAAGTAGTGTTTTGGGAAAACATTTAGTATTGTTTCACAGGATGTTTTTTCATACTCATCCCTTACAAAACTGTAACTATCCCATTCTGTTGTTGGATGATTAAGTCCTTTTACAAAGATAACAGTATGATCAGAGGACATATGTATTACTGAGCTGAAGAAGTTTCTAGATTATTTGGTCATACCTGGTGATAAATCTGGTGGTCATTAAAAGAACCAGCCTATTTGCTTATGCTCTCCCGTGATATTGAGTCTTGCCAAAATAGTCTCAAATCCAGCTCACTCTCGGTCATATTGAATTTGTATTTATTGTCTAATGTGATGCATACATCATCATCTTTAGTTTATTCCCCCTGGGGCTCATATCTCTTTTGTGAGCACATGCATAGTAAACATGGGCTTCCAAGTTATTGCAGTAATTCTCATTTTCCTGTGCTCAGTTTTAATCTCTGACTGTATCTTTTCTCTGACATATTATATGGCATACATTCTGTGCAGACAACTTAGCTCACACATAGGATGTTGATTTTGGCTTCTCCCTCTTTTGACCCTTATTTTACGCTACATATTATTTTTGTAGGGGTCCACAGCCTCACCGTGTTTTGAGAATGAAAACATAGTCCAAGTATGCTGTATTCTTTTTATTATCTGTATAATTGGCCAGTGTCAACCATGGGTCATTTTCAAGCACCTGCAATTTTTAATAAATGATGACATTTGTCTATGTATCAATTGTCTACCACCTCTCACATATACATACATTAATAATTGTTCCGTAGATCATGAATATGACATTTTGTAATAATGAGGAATGTGTCACTGTAACATAAGTTTTCTTTACACATTTTTTTTTATTTTATTTATTTATTTATTTATTACAGTTACTACTTAATATCTAAAAATTCATCTGTTGAGTAGAAGAAGTCTTTGACGATGCTCACCTGCTTTGTTTCTTCGTTTGTTGTCCTTGGTGCCAACGTTCTGCATTGTGATACTGGCTGAAAACTGTAGTGTGGAAGTACAACACTGACTACTTTAAATGATGTAGCCAACAGGTGCACATTTGCCTTTCACAGTTATTTACTTTCACTTTTCACACCCGCCCCCTCCCCCCCTATACACATTTAATATGGCCACTGCACTACTGTTTAACTTTCGATAAGCCTCATTAATAGTTTTCAGGTGAACATCCACGTACTGCTACAATTGTTGAATATCTGTGAGTAATAAATCATAACCATATAATTCACATTTCTTTCGGAATAATCAGGTATGTATGGAACAGACACTTCATTGTTTTAACACACGGCCTATTGGTGTAACACTTATTTTGCTGTTAAGTTGATGCATTATTTTTGTTCTAACCATCATAGGTTCCTCATCTGAAACTCAGCCGTGGACTGACTGTCTCGTGACCAAAAATCGGGCACGTATATATCCTCACAAGAATAGGTGCTGAAACTACACATTGTTCAAAGTTTAATTTACAGAAATTACAATTTGAACTTAACTCATTAAATTAACTGAATACATCAAAAAATTTGTTCCTTTTAACATTTTCTTCTACTACAAGGTTTAGGCCAAATTATTTGTTTAAATTGTGAAATTAACAAATATAAGTACGCAAAAAGTACTTTGGACAAAACTGTTAATTACTTTGGAATTAATTAAGGGCTGGTTTTGCTAACATGTCTTCGAATAGAGCCAAATAAATACTTTAAAAATGCTTTTTTTTCTGTTCCCAAATGTGTATAGTTAGTATACAATTTATATTAGCTTATACTTCAACAATAGAATTTAAGTTACGACAATCACTGATTTCACCCTATAGCGAAAGGCACTAACCAGTAATAGTAAAAATAAAGTAGAAAATCAATTCTGTACATAAAACCAAGCACGAAATTGGATCTGCTGTTATATTCCTTAAAACTGAGGGCCAGCCTTTCTCTTTTATGAAAATGCAGATTTAATGGTTATTAGTTAAAATTGAAAAAAATGAATTTTAAGGAGGCAGATGGCAAAACAAAAGGGGAAGTAAAAATATCTCAGCTTGCTTTGTCACAATTTGTCATGCAGAAATTCTTTTAATTTGTTTTTAAATGTCGGTTAGCTATGTCAGACGTTTAATGCTATTTGGCAAATGACTAAAGGTTTTTGTGGCAGCATAATTCACCCCTTTCTGTGCCAAAGTCAGATTAACCCAGAATAGTGAAGATCATACTTTCTTCTAGTGTTGAAGCTATGCACTTCACTGTTATTTTTGAAGTGGGACAGATTAACAACAAATTTCGGGTCAATGGAGGCTTCTGATACCGCCCATCTGCTTTGACCCGAGACGTAAGGGTGTTGTGGTCTGTGATGTCATTACAGCACGGAGTTTAATTTGTGAGTTGGTTGTGTTTGTAGATGTCATGATGTTTTGGTTCATGGTGCCCTCTGTTGGCTGTGTCTGTGACTGAAGGATTGAAATTGGTTTCAGTGAGTTATCATTAACTTTTTTTTTTTTTTGTTTATGTGTTTGCGTTTTCAATAGGTGTTATTGGTTTGCTGTTTGTGGTGCAGTAAGACATTTAATTTATTGTGTGGCATCTTTTGTTAGGCTCAGATATGACTATGAAGTTCAATAGCGTGAGGTTGCAGTTGGAGACTGGCGAAGACAAGATGTCATTGATAAAGTTTCTCCAGATGTGTGAATTGAAAGCAGAGATTGTCAAATGTAGTGTCTGCAGAAAAAATATGAGGTTTGGAAGAGTTCCGGCATCTCAAACCAGGGCTGTTATATGTGGCGGTGTTGAAAGGACAACTTTTGGCACTCCATTAGATGCGGTACCTGCTTCAAGAAATCTAGGTTGGTCGTGAGAGAGATTGTTTTGATGACTTAATATTTTTGTTATAGGTCCTATATCAGCTTTTGTTTGCATGAGACTGGAGTGAGTGATAGGATGGTATTAGATTGGTTTTCTTTTTGTAGAGAAGTGTGTTTGAAGTATGTGAAGTATAGGAGTAAGTTGGGTGGGCCTGGGGTGGTGGTTGAGATAGATGAATCACAGCTTGGGAAGAGAAAGTGTGGGAGGGGTAAGTCTCTGGTTGGTTTATGGGTGTAGGGGCTGTTATTTCTGGGAGTGGATATGCGGATTGTGTTTACAGGGTTGTGGAGGGGCGTACTAAGAGGGAATTGGTGGAGATACTTGAAGAGTATGTAGAGGCGGAGAGTACTGTACTAGTGTCAAATGCCTTTTAGTCATATAGGGTGTTGGGGAAGAGGGGTTATGATCATTTAGTTGTAAACCATAGTTTAGAGTTTAAAAATTATGAAACTGGGGCATGTACTAATACAATAGAGGGGTTTGGGGGGAGGGGGGGTCGGTAAAATAAGTCATAGGGTCAAGAGGCGCTCTTCTAACCTGCAATCTCATTTAGATGAGTGTTTCTGGCACAAGAGCATTCGTGGCGATTATTGTATTTTTTTGAGGGCAGTGAGTAAGATGTACAGGGCAAGGATGGTTAGTTTGAGGGGTTTGGCATGTGGGGGAGGAGGGGGTGTGTGGATAATGTGGATTTAGATAGGTGGGTTGGGGGGCGGGGAGGTTGTTTTATGATTAGGTTGCAGAGTATTTTTTTGTTTCAGTTGTTTTTGAGTTGTAATGTGTGACTGAGTTTCGTTCATTTTGTGGTTTTTTTTTTTTTTTTTTTTTTTTTTTTTTTTTTTTTTTTGGGGGGGGGGGGGGTGTTGGTAGGTTGTGGGTAGTTTGGGAGTTCTTTTTGTGTGTGTGTGTGTGTGTGTGTGTGTGTGTGTGTGTGTGATTGGGGCAGCCAACCTAGAGTGTAGTGTCAGAATTTTTTGGTGGTAAGTAGTCGTTTGTTTGGGTCTATTGTTCACGATTTGTGATGTTTTGTGGGGGTTTTCATGTGTTGTGGGTTCGGAATGTGGGAATTTTTTTTGTAGTTTGGGATCATGGTTGTGCATTTTTATATGTTTGTTTATATGTTTCATTATATTTTTGGAGTGAGACTTTACTGTCATATTGTATTTATATGTATTTTCATGTTTGTTGTTGTGTTTATGTAGTGATGTCATAGGCACCATATTGGAGACACAGAGAATGGTTATTTCCACCATAGTGAAGACTTCATGGGTCAAAGCAGATGGGTAGAATCAGATGCTGCTGTAATCCTCAAATTTCATAAGTGAATATGTATTGTGAAGGTACTGTGAATATCCCAAGTTCCTTAAATAAACGTCTGCAAGATGATCTTGGATGGGCTCCAGCTATTATTCTGATTACACAGTTTTGTACACTGATGTAGTAGGAATGTGTCATTTGGTATATTAGAATCAGTAACAGATCATATGTATAATAGGCATTTTTTTTTTAATACAACGATGTTATAAAACTGGGAAATCATAGTTTGCTTACACCATGTCCGTATAGCTATTTCACAATATTTTCCAGTGCAGGTGTTGGAACCTACAGGTGTTATGTGAAGGAGAAATGCCCTACTTTGGATTTCCTGTATGATATTTACATTACTACACAAATTAATACTAAATAGAAGGAGCAGCTACAGTTTTGAGGAAAATAGTCTCATTTAGAACTCATACTTGTAAGTCTTATAGTACTACATGATTCATAGCTCATATGTTGTGTGTCACCGAGCGAGGTGGCGCAGTGGTTAGACACTGAATACTTGTTCTCTTAGTGATGAATTACCCCAAAATATGAAGCCATATGACAGCAGAGAATCAAAATAGGCATAGTACGCTAATTTACTGATATGTTTATCATCAAAATTTGCAATAACCCTAATAGCATAAGTACCTGAACCTAACCATTTCAGCAGATCATCAATGTGTTTTTCCAATTCAATTTCTCATCAAGTCACACAGATAGTCTATATTTATCAATGGTGTTGTGCTGTTTACTGTAGAGAATTGTATATACTGTGTTTTCTCAAAATATAACTCAAGTTACTGACATATCTTAAGATTCCAACTTCATTTCACATTGTAATACACTGGTACATAGGGACAGGTATACATCATATTTCTGTGTGTATGTGGTACAAAAGCCATACAATAATGTACATGATTACATGCATTCGCTTACCCAAACAGAAAGCTGCCATGTCATAGTATAACCACAGCTGGTATGGCATGATGAAATATGTTTATAATCCTATCTGTGGGTAATCAATAACATTAAGTAAGCTAGTGACAAAATATTCACTGACATATTATGTTCATTTGTCTGACATGCTATCTTACTAAAAGTAGTGGATCAGAGTCCATACATCCTGTGTCAAGCCACATTTAATATCAGAAATTACAGTACAAAGTCCAGACTACAAACGATTTTGTGGGACCTTTTAATGAGATTTGCCAGTCAGCCTGTAAAATAAAATGATACTGATGTAGTAGGAATGTGTCATTTGGTATATTAGAATCAGTAACAGATCATATGTATAATAGGCATTTTTTTTTTAATACAACGATGTTATAAAACTGGGAAATCATAGTTTGCTTACACCATGTCCGTATAGCTATTTCACAATATTTTCCAGTGCAGGTGTTGGAACCTACAGGTGTTATGTGAAGGAGAAATGCCCTACTTTGGATTTCCTGTATGATATTTACATTACTACACAAATTAATACTAAATAGAAGGAGCAGCTACAGTTTTGAGGAAAATAGTCTCATTTAGAACTCATACTTGTAAGTCTTATAGTACTACATGATTCATAGCTCATATGTTGTGTGTCACCGAGTGAGGTGGCGCAGTGGTTAGACACTGGACTCGCATTCGGGAGGATGATGGTTCAATCCCGCGTCCGGCCATCCTGATTTAGGTATTCCGTGATTTCCCTAAATTGCTCCAGGTAAATGCCGGGATGGTTCCTTTCAAAGGGCACGGCCGACTTCCTTCCCCATCCTTCCCTAATCCGATGAGACCGATGACCTCGCTGTCTGGTCTCCTTCCCCACAACAACCAACCATCATATGTCGTGTGTCATGTTATACATTCAAATTCAACTTTCTTTGTCATGTTAATACCACAAAAAATATGTTTTACATCCATGTGAGGTATATTAGTGATACTAAAAACTAAAATTTCCATTAGTAAATTATTAACAAATGGAACAGAGTAATTTAACTCTGTAGCAGTCTTTGCCCTTTAATCAGGTTGGTGGGCAGTTGGATGTGGGTGGTTTTTCTCTCATTACAGATGATCCCTGTGCCTCATGTGCTTTGACCTAAATATGTACTGGTTCGGCCCACATACTTTTAGTTTTCCTTTAGTTACCTCTCTGCTCTGATGTCAATATTGTTTTCAGTTTTACCATTCCTACACACTGTCACAATCCAGTCAAATTCCTGGCAGATGTCAGCAACTCTACTCTCTTGACCAAGGGACTAATGATCTCGCTGTTTAGTCCCTTAAACCCCAACCAATCACCCCATTAGCTTATCCTTCAATTTACCCCAAAAATCTCACTTCTGTCAAATTTTGGTCTCAACCAGCTTTTGTACTTAGCATTATGTGAGCTTCACTGCTTTTCTGGAGCACTTCAAACTCTGATACTTCATTGTGAATACTTCAGAAATTGATCACTAGGACGTAAGTAGTCTCACCTGGGTTGCAGGGAGAATGAGGATTTCTTTGTATCTAGCTCTAATATGTTGGATTCGTCTACAGCTATTATTATCATGAGTGGATGGAGAGTTGCATAATCTAAAAAACTCTCATGTGCACCACACACACACACACACACACACACACACACACACACATGTTGCCCTTCATGTGAAATGCACCACTAAGGAGGGCCTAGCTTGGCACAGAACTTTCAAAGTTTCTGGTTTATGCCTTCCACTCAAATTAGATCCAGTTGTCAACAATCAGTTCTGGGGACAATATTACGTATTGTGTGCATCACTGGAATTCCTTGAGTAAGCCTGTTCTTCTCAAACATTTTTGCCACTTGCTGGAGTAATTTAAGTATGACATCAGAGCCGAGGCAACAGGTGCTGTCCAGTATAACATGTACGACAATCTCCAGCTAGTTGTACCTCCTTCCCATTGAAATAACAATTTATTACTGCAGTAGTATAATTAGCAGAGCAATGTGTACAAGTTTTTAGGTAAAAGTGTAATATTACTGGATGGTACAGAATTTTAAGCTTTGTTAAATAGACTAAAACATAGCAGTCATAAATCTGAGCTGTTATAAAACAGAATAATTCATAGCACAATGGTTCTTCAGTAGACACAAAAATATATATCATGTAAATTAATATTTATAAAGTGAAACATACGCATCTGAAAACTTGTTAAAGATTAACTCATACATGAATACATAAATCTAAGGGGGGTTATAGGTTGTTGTAAGTGCTGTATGTCCACAGGATTAATCTGTCCTGGCTGTGTAGATGATAGAGCAAGAAATATTACTTAAAAAGAAACATTACTTAAAATTGTTGAAATTGTATTCATATTGTGTGGTGAATTGGGCTACATTAGTCTGGTTTGGCATGTAGCTAATAGATGAAAGGAAAGTTGGAGATTTAATTGCCCATCAATAATAAAATCATTAGAGAAAGAGCCATAGCTCATATTTGATAAAAGTAGGCATTATTTAAAAGAAGGTTTATCTTTCCTGGTGTTGTCACTTTTGAGGCAGTGTGCCAGTTCATTGAGGTAACATCTACATCTGCATCTATATGTTGCAAACCACCAAGAGGTGCATGGCAGAGGATACTTCCCAATGTACCAGTTATTAGAGCTTCTCCCCATCGGATTCACATATGGAGTGCAGGAAGAATGATTGTTTGAATGCCTCTCTCTGTGCAGTAATTATTCTAATCTTATCCTCACAAATCCTGTGTGAGCATGCTCTTAAAAAAAAAAAAAAAAAATCCTCTCCTGTACCAACCTCTTCAGCTCAGAGAAGTACTTGCATATTACATCCTCAGTTATGTGCTAAATGTGTTCCAATATCTGTATTGCTCTACCATTTTTACCCTCTACAGCTTCCTCTTCTACCATGGAAGTTATTCCCTGATGTCTTATCAGATGTTCTACCCATGCCTTTTCTTCTTGTTAGTGTTTTCAATATATTCCTTTACTTTTTGATTCTTTGGAGAACCTCCTCATCCCTTACCTTACAAGTCCACCTAATTTCCAACATACTTCTGCAGCACCACATCTCAAATACTTCAATTCTCTTCTTTTCTGGTTTTCCTACAGTCCATGTTTCACTATCATACAATGCTTTGCTCCAAACATAGCATCAGAAATTTCTTCCTCAAATTAAGGCCTATGTTTGATACTAGTAGACTTCCATTTGCCAGGAATGCCGCTTTTGCCAGTGCTAGTCTGCTCTGCCCATCATGGGTTATTTTGCTGCCTAGGTAGTAGAATTCCTTAACATTATCTATTTAGCGACCATCAATCCTGATGTTAAGTTTCTCGCTATTCTCGTTTGTGCTACTTCTCATTATTTTCGTCTTCATTCGATTTACTCTCAATCCATATTCTGAACTCAGATTGTTCAGTCCATTCAGCACATCATGTAATTCTTCTTTACTTTCACTGAGGGCAGCAATGTATCAGCAAATTATATTGATATCCCTCCAACTTGATTTTTAAATCCACTCCTGAACCTTTCTTTTGCTTTCATCATTGCTTCTTCGATATATAGATCAAGCAGTAGGTGCAAAAGACTAAACACCTATCTTACACACTTTTTAATCTGAGCACTTTGTTTGTGGTCTTCCACTCTTGGCTCTTGTACATGTTGTATGTTGCCCATCTCTCCCTATAGCTTACCCCTATTTTCCTCAGAATTTTGAACATGTTTCACCATTTGATATAGTCAACCCATTCCAGGTCAACAAAGTGTATCAGCGCACCTTGATTTTTCTTTAGTCTTGATTCCATTATCAATTGCAGCATCAGAATTGACTCTCCGGTGATTTTACCTTTCCTAAAGCCAAAATGATTTTAACACATCATCAATTTCCTTCCCATTCTTCTGTACATTATTCTTGTCAGCAACTTGGATGCATGAGCTGTTACACTGATTGTGTGATTTGTGTGATACTTCTTGCACCTGACAGCTCTTGCAGTCTTCAGAACTGTGTGAATTTGTTTTTTTTCCTAAAGTTAGATTGTTGTGACTCACCGATCTTTCAAAGTGCTGCCGCGCAGTTACGCACGTCCTCTACATGCGGCACTGTCTGCCAGCCATGCAGCAGCAGCGCCACCTAAGCAGCCAGCCAGCCAGCGGCCGCTGGACTTGGACTCAGTTATGATTTGACTTTTAAAGTGTACACACGTCTTATTCTGTTTACTTGATCTGTGACTTTCATGTATTGCGTCTTCCTTGACATATATTTGTTCAACTTGAAGTTATTACAATTGGCAATGAGGATGGGATTTTTCTTTTCCATTGTTGACCCACATGTTTCCATGGCTACTTTAGAGCAACTATTGCAAGGTCTCATAGAACAGCAAACGCTTCTCACAAATGCGATTCGTGATTTCGTCGCGGCATCAAATGTGGGGTGTCTCTCGTCATTGTCTCTACCTACTTTTTCTCCTTACGACGAGACGGCGGAAGACTGGTCTGATTACAAAAAACATCTTTGACAGCACTTCTTGGCATTTCATGTCACGGACGAACAAACATGTAAGTCTCTGTTCCTTTCATGGATTTCACCTCAAATGTATCGGTTGTTGTCGCAATTGGCTCCTTTGAAAGATCCTGCGTCTTTGTCCTTTGCTGAAATTTGTTCACTTCTGTCCATCTATTTTCAAAAGCAAACGCATGTGGTAGCCTCTCGTGTTGCCTTCTATCATTGTCAAAAACAACTGAATCAATCCTATCGTGCTTGGGCTGCTGAACTTCATGCCCTCAGTAGAAAGTGTCAATTTGTTACTGAAGTTCACAAAGAATCCTATGCTGATTCCATGGTACGGGATGCTATTATCTGATCGGCGCCTGACAAAGAAGTTAGGCAACGTGCCCTTCAGTTGGCAAATCCGACTCTACATGAAGTCCTATCCATCGCTCAGGCTTTTGAAATTTCTCGTGTCGCTGGGGCGCAAATAGAGGCATGGGGTGATGTCGGGGAAATACAACCTCTGTGCGATGTTGACGAAGCGTGTGGTGTGTCCCCGCCGGCCGACGTGGCCACAGTATGCTCCCAAGTGCAGTCTCGGCCTAACCATAAACAAACCTCTAAGAAACTGCAGAAAAACCCACGGCAACTTTCTTCATGTCCGCGGTGTTTTACGAAACATTCACAAGAAGATTGTCCACAACGTTGGGCCATGTGTCACAAATGCAAAAAAAAGGGTCATGTGTCATCCGTTTGCAAATTCCACCGCATACATGATGTTCATGAACATGACGCTGATTCTGATTCTGTGTTGTCTGTCAATTGTACTTCTTCCCTTTCAGGGAAGTTATTCCTCACTGTCCAAATACTTGGTCGAGATGTTCGCATGCAGGTGGATACTGGTTCTGCTGCCACTATCATCAATTCTCAGATGTATCTTCAGTTGGGTTCTCCAATCCTGTCACCTGTACCTAGGCAATTACGGACTTACAATAAACAGAAGATTTCTCTCTTGGGACAATTTGTTGCTGAGGTGTCTTACAAATCTGTCATTCACACTGTTCCCATATTTGTAGTCGACCATAGTAACGCGGAGAATCTTTTTGGTTTCGATGCCTTTCACGTTTTTGGGTTCTCCATAGATGACTCTGTCAATATCGTCTCTGATGCTATTCCTTATGCTCAGTTGGATTCCTTGTCGACGACATTTTCGTCCCTTTTTTCTCTTGGGTTAGGCCGTGCAAATGACTTTGAAGCTCATATCACGCTCCAACCCACTGCTCGGCCTAAGTTTTTTCGGGCTTGGCCCATTCCTGTGGCCCTTCGTGATCAGGTCAAACGGGAGCTGGATCGTCTCACTGCTTCAGGGGTCTTGCTTCCTGTCGTTTCCAGTGAGTGGTCCTCTCCTGTCGTTGTCGTTGCTAAGCCAAATGGTGATATTCGTCTCTGTGGTGATTTCAAAGCCACTGTAAATGCTCAATGCCTTATCGACACTTACCCTATGCCTCAACCTGAAGAATTGTCCACTAAACTTGCTGGAGGCCAGTATTTTTCTAAACTTGACCTGTCAGAAGCTTATCATAAACTTCCTCTCGACGCTGCTTCCTGGCAGTTTCTGGTCCTTAACATGCCTTTCGGCCTCTATCAATACCAACGATTGCCATTTGGGGTTGCCAGCGCCCGTGCTCTCTTTCAGCGATTCTTGGAACAGTTATTGCTCACTGTCCCTGGGTGTATAAATTACCAGGATGACATTGTTGTCACTGGCTCCACCACTGACGAACATCTTCAAACTCCGCATACTTTTTCATGTCTTACAGACTGCTGGTCTTAAGTGTAATCTTCAGAAATCAAAATTTTTTCAGGCATCTATCACGTACTTGGGGTTTCAACTCTCTCGGGATGGTATTCGTCCACTTCAGCAAACTGTCGCTGTGATCGATGCCTTCCTTGCCGTACATCTGTTAAGGAACTGCAGACCTTCTTGGGGAAAATAGCATACTATCACAAGTTTTTACTGTCTGCTGCTTCGGTGGCTCAGCCGTTGCATCGCCTGTTGCATAAAAACATGCCTTTTCACTGGTCCGCGTCATGCAATGCGGCTTTCCAGAAATTGAAGACTATGCTGAAACAGGCCCCGTGCCTGGCTACTTATCGACCTGGCCAACATCTTGTTCTTGCCACGGACTCCTCTCAATACGGGGTCAGTGCAGTCCTTGTGCACCGTTTTTCTGATGGTTCTGAACAACACATTGCTTATGCCTCCAAAACACTCACGGATGCCCAACGAAACTATTCTCAAATTGAAAAAGAAGCTTTGGCCATTATTTATGCTCTTGATAAGTTTGGTGTTTTTCTCTATGGATCCAAATTTCATCTTGTTACGGATCACAAATCACTTGTTTCCTTGTTTCATCCATCGTCACTTCCCGACAAGGCTGCCCACCGCCTCCAGCGTTGGGCTCTTTACTTGTTTCGTTTCAATTATGAGATTCATTTCCAGCCAATGGCTCAACATGTGAATGCTGATGCACTGTCTTGCCTTCCCATGGGTTCTGGTCTGGCATTCAATAGGGACGAACTTTTGTGTTTCCACCTGGATGTTGCCGAGCAGCGGGTTGTGGACGGGTTCCCCATCATCGGGACCAGCAGGCAGCTGCTACTGGTTCTGACCCCACCCTCTCCCAGGTTTTACGCTGTATTCAGAAGGGTTGGCCAGATTGTCCATCCACTAAGACTTCTGATCCATTGCGGAACTACTACGCTTTGCGTTATTGCCTCACGGCTAGGGATGGTGTTATCCTCCTTTCCACCGAAAATGCTTCACCATGTGTTGTGGTACCTGCGTCTTTGCGTGCTTCAGTCTTGTGCCACCAAGGGCACTGGGGTGTCTCTCGCACAAAATCTCTGGCGCGCTGTCATCTGTACTGGCCCGACATCGACTCTGAAATCGTACACATGGTTGCTGCCTGTGGCCCTTGTGCGTCACAGGCCGCCACCCCGAAGTCATCTTTGTCACTGTGGCCTTCGCCTGAGAATCCCTGGGAGCTTATTCATGCTGACTTCACAGGACCTTTTTTAGGTACTTATTGGCTTCTCGTTATTGTTGCCTACTCTAACTTTCCTTTCATTGTCCGTTGCACGTCGCCTACCACCGCGGCAACCACCAATGCTCTAGGTCGCACTTTCTCTTTGGAAGGCCTTCCCTCTACTCATGTTACTGATAATGGTCCGCAATTTGCCTCTTCTGATTTTGCAGATTTTTGTGCCCGTCATGGCGTCATGCATGTCACGGCCCCTCTGTTCCATCCACAGTCAAACGGTGAGGCTGAACGACTGGTCCGCACATTTAAGGCTCAGATGAGGAAACTCCTGACTTCTTCTGCTGATGATGCACTTCTTCAATTTCTGGCTTCTTACCGTTTTACCCCCATGGGCGACTACAGCCCGGCTGAGCTCTTACATGGCCGACAGCCCTGCACACTACTTCATCTTCTGCAGCCTTCTGCCTCATGTCCGCGGGTGCTTCGCTTGGCCGGCTGTATGGGTACGGGGATATGGCAGGTGGCCAAAATGGAGTCCTGGCTGCATCTTACGACACCATGGCGAATGCCTGTATGAAATCCAGATGGACACGGGTGTTGCAGTGCGTCATTTGGACCAGCTTTGGCCTCATGTGCCGGCAATGCCTGTTCCGGATGCCACTACACCACCTTCGGCTCTACCTGATGCTCGGGATACTCGAATCTCTCATTACTCACAACGCAGTCCTCTCCCCATCATATCAGTACCAGCACAAGAACTGATGCCACCAGAAGACGTGCCCATGCAGTAACCAGATGACCATCATCTGTCGGAGCAACTCTACTCGCCTCCTTCTACTACTGACGTGGACACATCGCCCATTCTCCTGTTATAACAATGGGCAGATTGGTGCACGGGGCCCCAGCAGATTCGACCCCCACGTCTCCTGTCATCTCGACCCGTTATCATCGGGGACACTTCCGTCCATACGGGAAGCCTCCTCCTCGAGACTTTACGGCCAGTCAAACAACACCTATGGACGCTAGCAATCTACAGGCCACCTCCATCAAGACCTGTGCAAAAACTTCAAAGGGGGGGAAAGTGTTGTAACTCGCTGATCTTTCAAAGTGCCGCCGCGCAGTTACGCGCGTCCTCTACATGCGGCGCTGTCTGCCAGCCATGCAGCAGCAGCCCCACCTAAGCGGCCAGCCAGCCAGTGGCCGCTAGACTTGGACTCAGTTATGGTTTGACTGTTAAACTGTACACACGTCTTACTCTGTTGACTTGATCTGTGACTTCCATGTATATGCGTCTTCCTTGAAATATATTTGTTCAACTTGAAGTTATTACACAGATCATATATTGCCAGACTAATACATTCTACACACCAATGTGAATAGTCATTTTGTTGCCATTTACCCCAATGATTTTAGAAATTGTCATGGAATGTTATGTATCTCATCTGCCTTACTGAATATTAAGTGTTCTAAAAATCTTTTGATTTCTGATTCTAATACTGGACCCCTGTCCCTTCTAAATCTAGTCCTGTCTCTTCTTCTATCACATCAGACAAACCTTCCCCCTCATAGAGGCCTTCAGTGTACTCTTTCCACATAGCCGCTCTCTCCTCTGCATTTAACAGTGGAATTCCCTTCGCACTCTTAATGTTACTGCCCATGCTTTTAGTTTCATTGAAGGCTGTTTTCACTTTTGTATATGCTCAGTCCTCCTGACAATCATTTCTTTTTCAATTTCTTCACATTTTTGATGCAGCCATCTTACATACCGTGCCCTTCCTTTTATTTCATTCCTCACTGACTTGTGTTTCTATATACCTGAATTTCCGTGAATATTTTTGTGTTTCCTTCTTTCATCAATCAGCTGAAATATTTATGTTACCCATGGTTTCTTCACTGTTACCTTCTTTGTACCTATGTTTTTCTTTCCAACTTATGTGATTACTCTTTTCAGACATGTCCATGCATCTTCAGCTGTACTGCATACTGAGCTATTTCTTATTGCCGTATTGCAGCATCTATAGCCTTAGATTTCAAACATATCTCTACGTTCCTTAGTACTTCGTTGTGTATTGATTCTTCCAGACTAATCTCTTAAACTTCAGACTACTCTTCATGACAGCTACATTGTGATCTGAGTCTGTTTCTGCTCCTGGGTATGCCTTACCATCCAGTATCTGGTTGTGGAATCTCTGACTGATTATGATGTAATCTAACTGAAATCATCCTGTGTCTCCTGGCCTTTTCCAAGTATACTTCCTCCTCTTGTAACTCTTGAATAGAATATTCGCTTTTACTAGCTGAAATTTGTTACAGAATACAATTATTTTTTCTCCTCTCTCATTCCTAGTACCAAGCCCATATTTTCCTGTAACTCTTTGTTCTCCTTCTTGCTCTACACCCACATTCCAGTCCCCCATGTCTATTAGATTTTCATCTCTCTGTACATGCTGAATTATCTGTTCAATATCATCATATACTTTCCCTATCTCTTCATCCTCAACTCGCGATGTCTGCATGTATACCTGAACTATAATTGATCATTGCTGATTATTCTGTCTTTAGAGGCAGTTTCCCACCCCATGGGCAAGAGAGTGCCCAGGATGTGTGTCTGCTCCTCTGCCCTCTTAGACAAGGCTGCTTGCAGAATGCCATAAGTCTTTAGCTGCCAGTGCTGATTTTTATTCAAAATTTAATTGGTGGCTGGGTTCAAACCCGGAACTGTGGATGTTTAGATTACTGTTCAAGGATGCTACCCCTAGATCACAGATGTGCTACATAGGTGATTTTAGTATATTCCTAAAGTCATCATTTAAACCCAGTTCTTGAAACTGTTGATGGTCTTTCTTGGATAGTTTCTGTCTGTCTTCAAGAGTCTTCTAGTTCAGTTCCTTCAGTATCTCTGTAACACTCTCCCATGGATGAAACAAATCTGTGACCATTCATGCTGCTCTTCTCTGTATATGTTCAGTGTCCCCTGTTAGTCCTGTGAGGTATGGGTCCCACATACTTGAGCAGTATTCTAGAACCTGTTGCATGAGTTATTTGTAAGCAATCTCCTTTGTAGACAAATTGAACTTCCACAGTACTCTGCCAATAAACTAAAGTCCCCCATCTGCTTTACCCAGGACTGAGGCTATGTGATCATTCCATTTCATATCCCTAGAAAGTATTACACCGAGGTATTTGTATGAGTTGGCCAATTCTAACAGTGTCTCATTGATATTATAGTCATAGGATACTATGTTTTTTAGTGAAGTGCCCGATTCTGCCGCTCTCAACATTTAAGCAAGTTGCCAATCCTTGCACCCCTTTGAAATCTCATCAAGGTCTAACTGAATATTTATGCAGCAATATGCAATATGAACAGCAAGGGATCCAAAACACTTCTCTGGGGCACACCTGAAGTTACTTCTACATCTGATGAAGTCTCTCCATCCGAGATAACATGCTGCTTCCTCCCTACCAAAAAGTCCTCAATTCAGTTACTAATTTCACTTGATACCCCATAGATCGTACTTTTGACAGTAAGCACAGGTGTGGTACTAAGTCAAATGCTTCCTGGAAATCAAGAAATACTGCATGTACTTGACTGCCTTGATCCAAAGCTTTCAGTATATCATGTGAGAAAAGTGCAAGTTGGGTTTCACATGATCGATGTTTTCAGAATCCATGCTGGGGTGGTTTTGAGGAGGTCATTGTCCTCAAGATACCTCATTATGTTTGACCTCACAATATGTTCTAAGATGCTACAACAAATCAATATCAAGAGTATTGGACAGTAGTTTTGTGGATCACTTCTACTACCCTTCATGTAGACAACTGTGATCTGTGCTTGTTTCAAAGACATGGATAGAAGTGTCAACACTAGTTACTTCGCTTGTACTTTCTATGTAGCACAGACTTGTAATTGTTTACACTGAAGAAGATTGCTTATTTTATTTGTTGCCCTTTGCTTGCGACACATCTGTGTAGTTGCAAAAGTTAAGTATTGTCTCTTTTCTTATTGTAATAAAACTCATTAATATGATTTGTTTGAATGTTTGTCTAACAAACTGATTATGTATGCTTCCTAGACACCACAAATACTGGTTTTGGTGTGGACATTCTCAAAGAGGTCAGGTCTATTCAACATATTTACATCCTAAATATTCAATATATTTGCATCCTAAATATCTGTAAAAAGTAGTTTTCAGAGAAGGCATGAAGTAATATTCCACAGCATGTCTTGTCACACCCACCACTAACAAAACTGTAATTTTCCCTATTGGTTGTTGGTTGATTAAAGTCTCCACCGATGATTACATCTGATTGGGGAACTTATTTACAAGTGAACTGAGTTTTTCTCTAAAGTTTTCAGTTACGTTAGGAGATGAGTCTGTTGGGCAATAGAAGGATCCCTTTATCATTTTTTGCCCACCACTGATACTGAGTCTTGCCCGATCAATCTCACATGCTGCTTAAAAGTCTGTCTTCGTGGATTTGAGTTTCTTGTCAACTGTAACAAATACACCACTTCCATTTCCCATTTGCCTATCCATTCAATATACACTTAAGTTTTCACCAAAAAACTCACTGGTAACAGTTCCAGTTTTCAACCCGCTTTCCATACCCAGCATTATTTGAGCTTCACTGCTTTTCATGAACGCCTCAAACTCTGTCACTTTGGTGCGAATGCTTCCACAGTTAACCATTAGGATTTTAATACATTCACCTATGGGAGGCATTTCTTCCATTCTTTGATACTTCTTGCTTTCCTACAGCTATCATTATCTGGTTGGATGGAGAGTTGCCTAATCTAAAAAACACTTGTGTGTACCACACACGGTCAGCTACCTGAGTAGCGACCTCTAGTGTGTAGAGCACACCCGACCCATTTACGAGGATCCTACAGTCCTCAACCCTACTGTACAAGCCCAAAAAATCAAAGCCACACTTGTAACAGAACCTTCGAAGTCTCGGTTCAGTTCTTCTACTCGATTCAGAACCAAAGGGCCAAAATCAGTTCTGGGAATAATGCTGCTTCATTGAAACTCTGTGCACAAGGATGGTCTTCTCAACCTTCTCTGCCAGCTGCTGGAAGACCAAGTATGACTTCATATCCCAGACAATAGGCATCATTTGTTCCAACATGCATCACAGTCTGCAGTTGGTTGTGCCCTATTCCCTCAATGGCTGTTGGAATAGCCTCTTCAGCATGTTGAATGAGGCCCGAGGCATACACACTGATTGCACCTGGTGTCCTTCCCTGTCCCTTGCTGCCATTACCCTAAGGGGTACGATCAGTTGTCGTATGTTTGAACTGCCAACTGTTAATAGACCTCTGCCCTTTTACATTTGTCTCCTCCTGACACCGCACAAAACAAGTTTCCCCAAAGAAAGGTGAAGTGAGTTACACTGGCTCTGTTTCAATGAAAGACAGCGCTTTAGACTTGGTGGTTAGGAGTATTAGTACAACATCCTGAGTCCTCTCTGGTCCCCATCCACCATGTACTGCAGAATACCTAGACCTGCCTTTGGCATGCTATTCGCAGTCAAGTGGACAAGTAATGACACATCCTGTACTTTCTGCAGAGGAGACAGGATCCTCAGGAGAGGATAGTATTTGTGATACCTCTGGTACTGGTATCACAGTTATACATTGTTTGGGAGCTTTTCCAAAACATCAATTTGTAGCATCTGTCTATCATTTGACAGTAGTCAGCACAATTTCCAGTTGCTTAAGAATGTCAACCAACTCATCCTGTATTCAAGAACAGCATTCACAGTGGAGCTGCATTTTGCCTGGTGCAATGTGTTACAAGGCTAGGAACAAATAACTTTTTAATTAACTGCACTGATTACTTTTGACTCTGTTGAGCACAAAAGTTGCTAATTCCCTATAGGAATTGAAACAAATGCAAAAAATGAGATTTCTATTAAGGCAACAAAAAAATCTGTGGTAAAAATTACTAGTTTCCTAAAACATTTTTAGCATAATTACAGTTATTAGTAAACTCAAAAACAGAGTTAATTTACATTAAATGGAGATTAATATATATAGCGCTGCTTCTCTTTAAGGGAAAACTAAATGTAACACATTATGTTAGTTAGAATATCTGCTACAGTAACTAAATCACAAATGCTAATATACTACAAATTGCTCACAGATTATGCAAATGACAATGGTAACTTCTGAAAATTCCCAAAAATGCATGTTTATTTCCGTTTATATAATTCAAAATTCATAGCATGTAATCACTGAAATTGAAATTGGAAGGTAGATAGGACCACCATTTATTGGTTCTTTATCTAATTCCATACCCTGCAAATCACTGTTAAGTGCATGGCAGATAGTTCTTCCCATTATACCACACCAGGTTTCTCCCCATTCTATTTGTGTATGGAGTGCAGGAAGAGTGAATGCTTTAATTGCTCTGTATACTGCAGTTATTTTAATCTGATTGCAGTCCTACTTGAAGGGAAACATAGGAGAATCTACTTTATTCAAAGGTTATTGAACTAGGTTTTCGCAGAATAACTGCCATCTGTGTTCAGGCATCTGCCAGTTCACTTTTTGCAGCTTTTCCGTGACAAACTCTAAACTCACATGAGTTGCTGCTGTGGTGGAAACATTAACCGGGATTACAGCCTTACTGAAATCAGATGGTGAGAAACATAAATGACAGGAAAACTTTCTGGCAGATTAAAACTGTGTGTCAGACTGGGACTTGAACCTGGGAACTTTACCTTTTGTGGGTAGTGCTCTGCTGACTTCTGCCTATGTCTCATCTCCTGTCTTCCAAACTTCACAAAAGCTCTCTTTCATTTCTTAGGGGCCAAGCCCTCTTAGAAGAAAGTATACTATGAAGACATGGCTTAGCCACAGCCTGTGGGATTGTTTCCAGAACTTCTTTGGAGTTTGGAAGGTAGGAGATGAGGTGCTGGCAGAAGTAAGGCTGTGAGGTAGGGTCAAGTGTCATATTCAGATAGCTCAGCCAGTAGAGCACTTGTCACCAAAAGGTAATAGTCTCAAGTTCGAATCCTTGTCTGGCACTCGGTTTTAATCTGCTAATAAGTTTCAAATCAGAGCAAGCTACGCCACAGAGTGAAAATTCATTGTGGAAATAATCCCCTATGCTGTGGCTAAGATGTGTGTCTGCAGTATTCTTTCTTCCAGGAATGAGAGCCCTGCAAGGTATACAGGAGAACATCTGTGTAGTCTGAAAGGTAAGAGATGAGGTACTGGCAGAAATAAAACTGTGAGGGCGAATCATCAGTTATGTTTTGATATTTGTCAGTAGAGCACTTGCCCATGAAATGCAAAGGTCCTAGGTTCATGTCATGATACAGCAAACAGTTTTAATTGTCAGGAAGGTCGAACTGCAGAATAAAAAATCATCCTGGAATCAGTGGCATTGTACTGACACATACTGAAGAGCCAAAGAAACTGCTACACCTGCCTAATATCGTGTAGAGCCCCTGCAAGCATGCAGAAGTGCTGCAACACAACAAGGCATGGACTCAACTAATGTCTCAAGTAGTGCCGGAGGGAACCGACACCATGAATCCTGCAGGGCTATCCATAAATCTGTAAGAGTATGAGGGGGTGCAGATCTCTTCTGAAGAGCATGTTGCAAGGAATCCCAGATATGCTTAATAATACTCATGTCTTGGAAGTCTGGTGGCCAGCAGAAGTGTTTAAACTCAGAAGAGTGTTGCTAGAGCCACTCTGTAACAATTCTCAATGTGTGGAGTGTCGCATTGTCCTGCTGGAATTGCCCAAGTCCATTGGAATGCACAATGGACGTGAATGGATGCAGGTGATGATTCAGGATGCTTACGTACATGTCACCTGTCAGAGTTGTATCTAGATATGTCAGGGTTCCCGTATCACTCCAGCTGCACATGCCCCACACCATTACAGAGCCTATGAACAATCCCATGGATTCATGAGGTTGTCTCCACACCCATACACGTCTATCAACTCAACACAATGTGAAATGAGACTTGTCTGACCAGGCAGCATGTTTCCAGTCATAAACAGTCCAATGTCAGTGTTGACAGGTCCAGGTGAGGCATGAAGTTTTGTGTCATGCAGTCATCAAGGGCACATGAGTGAGCCTTTGGCCCCAAAAGCCCATATCAATGATGTTTCATTGATTGGTTCACACACTGACCCTTGTTGATGGTCCAGCACTGAAATGTGCAGCAGTTTGCGGAAGGGTTGCACTTTTGTCATGGTGACCGATTCTCTTCAGTCGTTGTTTGGCCCGTTCTTGCAGGATCTTTTTCTGGACGTAGTGATGTCGGAGATTTGATGTTTTACCGGATTCGTGAAATTCACGGTATACTCATTAAATGGCCGTATGGGAAAATCCCCACTTCATCACTACCTCAGAGATGCTGTATCCCATAACTCATGTGCCGACTATAACACCACGTTGAAACTCACTTATTGTTGTTGTGGTCTTTAGTCCTAAGACTGGTTTGATGCAGCTCCCCATGCTACTCTATCCTGTGCAAGCTGCTTCATCTCCCAGTAACAACTGCAACCTAAATCCTTCTGAATCTGCTTAGTGTATTCATCTCTTGGTCTCCCTCTATGCTTTTTACCCTCCACGCTGCCCTCCAGTACTAAATTGGTGATCCCTTGATGCCTCAGAACATGTCCTACCAACCGATCCCTTCTACTAGTCAAGTTGTGCCACAAATTTCTCTTCTCCCCAATCCTATTCAATACCTCCTCATTAGTTATGTGATCTACCCATCTAATCTTCAGCATTCTTCTGTAGCACCACATTTCAAAAGCTTCTATTCTCTTGTCCAAACTATTTATCGTCCGTGTTTCACTTCCATACATGGCTACACTCCATACTGTTGGAATTGTCTGAACAATATATTTCGTGTGTGTCGGCACAAAGTGCACTGTGTAAAATAGACCTCTTTGGCATTGTCTAACACTCTTTGTGTGCGCTAATTATTCTATTGTGTCCGCTGTAAATTTTTTTGTTCTTGAATGTGCAAATATAGTTATTAGTAAAATGTCCTTTTTTTCTCCTTAAGACTTATTCAGCTGTGCAAATTCCAATAGGTTATGGGCCCAGGCTGCATTTTATCAATAAAATAGTAGGGAGAAAGTATTGGAAAAGTTCCAATTTACGTGAAGTGCGAGTTATCCTTACAAGACGATCGCAATTTTTTTTCCACATTATTTTTCGGTGTTCTTTACGGCAATAAAAAGCAAGTTACCGTTAAGAATGAGTGCGGCACAAATTCCACAGATTGAAAGACTTATAGGTCGCGAAAACTATGCAGCCTGGAAGTTCACAGCAGAAGCGTATTTACGTTTAGACGACCTATGGGACGTGGTAGATGGGACAATGAAATCCACAGATCAGATTTATTCAAATAAAGATAGGAAAGCAAAATCAAAATTGATATTACTGATTGATTCGGTGAATTATGTTCACGTTGAAAAAGCTGCTACAGCAAAAGAAGTCTGGGACAATTTACGAAGTGCATTCGAGGATGGTGGTCTTACGAGAAAAGTAGGATTATTACGCAAGTTAATTACCACTCGTCTGGACAAATGTAAGAGTGCAGACGAATACGTTAACAAAATAATAACCACATCGAACCGACTGAGAAACATCAGATTCGAGATCGCTGATGAATGGATAGGAACATTGCTGTTGGCAGGACTGCCCGAAAGGTATGCACCTTTGATTATGGGACTTGAAAGCTCGGGTATACCAGTCACAGGCGACAGTGTTAAGGTGAAAATCCTGCAGGACGTAAAGAGTGCTCCAAGCTGTTGTACATTGGAGAAGGAAGGTGCGTCTGCTCTCTACTCAAACAACAAAAGGAAGAAACCGGTGAGGTGCTATAAATGTCAGAAGATGGGACATATTGCGTCTCAGTGCAAAGAAAAAGTAAGCCCAAGATCAGACACTCAGCAAAAGAGGTATGTTACTGGTAGCCCAGAGAGAAGGACCAATAACAAAGGTAAGGCACTCTTATGTTTTTATTCTTTTGGTGGGATGAGTAATCGTGATATGGAATGGATTTTAGACTCCGGTGCATCTGTGCATATTGTTAAAGATAAAACACTTCTTTATGACATCAAAGATAAGACTCATATGGGAATATCTACTGTTGATGGCAACAAGCTCCAGTGTCACCTGGCTGGGAAACTAGATCTACATGTAAGTGTAAATGGTGAATCAGATATGGTTACAGCACACAATATTCATTATGTGAAAAATGTGGCAACTAACCTGCTGTCTGTAGGGGAAATTGTCAAGAAAGGAAATACAGTCACTTTTGACATGCAGGGTGCAAGAGTAATCAGTGAAAGTGGTGAAGTTATAGCTACAGCAAGTAACGAAAGGGGTATTTTTAAGTTGGATACCATTGACAGTAAACATAAAAATGTTAGTGATTCAGTATATTCAGCAGAAGGTTTTTTATGGCACTGGAGGCTTGGACATCTAAATAGAAAGAGTATGTCTATAATAAAGGATATGGTAAAGGGAATACAGAATTTTAGTGTGTCCAAGGATCCTTGTGAGACATGTATAAAGGGAAAACAAGCAAGGTTACCCTTCAAGACTAGTAAGAGTAAATCCACAGAAGTCTTACAGTTAATCCACACAGATGTATGTGTCCCGATGGAGTGTGAATCCATTGGTGGGAGTAATTATTTTCTTACGTTTATTGATGATTACTCACGATATACTCATGTTTATTTTCTTAGTTCTAAAGACCAAGTGAGAGATATCTTTGAGGAATATTGCAATATGGTTGAAAGGTGGACGGGAAAGAAGATCAAGATCATCAGGTCTGATAATTGGAGAGAATATATTAACCAGAAATTGAAGAAACTTCTGACAGCAAAGGGAATCAGGCATCAAACTACCATAAAGTACAGCCCATCTCAAAATGGAGTTGCTGAGAGGGCTAATAGGACCATTGTTGAGAAAGCAAGGAGCATGATGACTGACGCTGAATTATTCAAAGATTTTTGGGCAGAGGCAGTGTCAACAGCTGTATATTTGAACAATAGATCACCTACAAAAGCATTAAAGAACAGAACCCCTTATGAGATATGGATAGGAAAGAAACCTGATCTAAGCAATATAAGGGTTTTTGGGTGTGATGCAATGGCACATATTCCAAAACAGCTAAGAGGAAAATGGGATCCGAAAGCTAAAAAGTATATTTTTGTAGGCTATTGTGAAAATTCAAAGGGCTACCGATTAATGGATCCATTGACTAAAAAGATTGTCACAAGTAGAGATGTAATATTCTTTGAAAATAGAAAGGACTCAAAAGAGAGCAAAACCACTAAGTCAACTACACCTAGTTCAGAAGGTGAAACCTTGTGTGAGGAAATAGAAAGTGAAGAAAAGGAAGACGACAGCCAAGGACAAATGGATACAATTTATGATGACAATGAGTTAGAGGATGAAAAAAATGAAGAAAACAATATAAGGCGTTCTTCTCGTGTACCAAAACCGAAGGAATATCCGGATTTTGAGATGTATACAGCACAGTCTTTTAATGATGAGCCAAGAACAGCAGAAGAAGCAATGAGTGGCCCAAACTCTCAAGAATGGAAAGAAGCGATGAAGAGAGAATTAGAATCTTTATATCAGAACGAAACCTTTGAATGGGTAGATATGCCAGGAGATAAGAAACCACTGCAGGCAAGATGGGTATTCAATTTGAAGAACCCTGAAAGCTCATCACCAAAATACAAAGCAAGACGTGTGGTAAAAGGATATTCACAAAAACAAGGGGTAGATTACGACAAAACTTGTTCACCTGTAGTCAAGTATGCATCATTGAGATATCTTTTAGCCTTGGCAGTAAAATAAAATTTAATAATTCATCATATGGATGTTAAAATGGCATATTTAAATGGTAAATTGGAGGAGGAGATATATGTCATTCCACCAAGGGAAGCCATAAAAACGAGATCAGAAAGTAAAAAGATTTGGCGTTTGAGAAAAAGTATTTATGGACTTAAACAAAGTGGACATTGCTGGAATCGATGTCTACATGAAACTCTAATAAATATGAATATGAAGCAATCCAAGGCAGATCCCAGCATTTAATATAAAGGGAGAAAAGAAGAAATAATAATAATGGCGATATGGGCGGACAATTTCTTTATCCTGACTGAAAGTGAAGGCCAAATGAGAATTTTCAAGAAACAGCTGCAAACCAAGTTTAAGGTGGATGATTTGGAAGAAGTTAAACGTTATTTAGGTATGCAGATTACTAAGGATGAAGAAAGACAAGAATTGAGCATAAGTCAATCATCATACACGGAAAAAATATTAAAAAAATTTGGCATGAGTGATTGCAAACCCATAAGTACTCCAATGGAAGTAGTAGTGAAGTTAAGTGTAAATGAGACTGATGTGGAATGTGACAAGAATGTTCCTTATTTAGAAGCAGTAGGGAGTCTGTTATATTTGTCTCAAATGTCACGACCCGACATTGCTTTTGCCACCAATGCAGTGAGCAGATATTGCAGAGACCCAAAGGAAAAGCACTGTAAAGCTGTAAAGAGGATATTCCGATACCTAAGAGGAACCTCAAACTATGAGTTAAAATACCATAGAGATGGTAACGCAAAACTAGAGGGATATAGCGATGCGGACTAGGGGAGTGAATGGGGAGACAGATACTCCACCACTGGCTGCTGTTTTAAATTAATGGGGGGCCTCACATCATGGTCCTGTCAAAACCAATAAACTGTTGCATTGAGCACCGTAGAGGCCGAGTATATGACACTATCTTACACCACACAGGAAGCATTATGGCTACAAACATTAATAAGGGAAATAGAACCCAATTTAATTGAGGAACCTACAACCATCGTCTGTGACAATAAGGGAGCCATAAACCTAGCTAAAAATGATGTTACTAGTGCTAGGACAAAGCATATTGATATACGGCACCATTTCATTCGGGACCACACAGAGCGACAGAACATTGCCGTGGACTATCTGTGCACAGAAGACATGTTAGCTGACCTTCTGACCAAACCCTTGGAAAGGGAGAAGTTTGAGAAGATTGTGGGACTATTTGGTTTATCTTGTGGAAGCAACACACAAAATATAAGTTCAAGGAGGGGTGTTGGAATTGTGTGAACAATATATTTCGTGTGTGTCGGCGCAAAGTGCATTGTGTAAAATAGACCTCTTTGGCATTGTCTAACACTCTTTGTGTGCGCTAATTATTCTGTTGTGTTCGCTGTAAATTTTTTTGTTCTTGAATGAGCAAATATAGTTATTAGTAAAATGTCCTTTTTGCTCCTTAATACTTATTCAGCAGCACAAATTCCAATACATACAAATACTTTCAGAAATGACTTCCTGACACTTAAATCTATACTCGATGTTAACAAATTTCTCTTCTTCAGAAACGCTTTCCTTGCCATTGCCAGTCTACATTTTATATCCTCTCTACTTCGACCATCATCAGTTATTTTGCTCCCCAAATAGCAAAACTCCTTTACTACTTTAAATGTCTCATTTCCTAATCTAATTCCCTCAGCATCACCCGACTTAATTCGACTACATTCCATTATCCTTGTTTTACTTTTGTTGATGTTCATCTTATATCCTCCATTCAAGACACTATCCATTCCGTTCAACTGCTCTTCCAAGTCCTTTGCTGTCTCTGACAGAATTACAATGTCATCGGCAAACCTCAAAGCTTTTATTTCTTCTCCATGGATTTTAATACCTACTCCGAATTTTTCTTTTGTTTCCTTTACTGCTTGCTCAATATACAGATTGAATAACATCGGGGAGAGGCTACAACCCTGTCTCACTCACTTCCCAACCACTGCTTCCCTTTCATGTCCCTCGACTCTTATAACTACCATCTGGTTTCTGTACAAGTTGTAAATAGCCTTTCGCTCCCTGTATTTTAACCCTGCCACCTTCAGAATTTGAAAGAGAGTATTCCAGTCAACATTGTCAAAAGCTTTCTCTAAGTCTACAAATGCTAGAAACGTAGGTTTGCCTTTCCTTAATCTAGCTTCTAAGATAAGTCGTAGGGTCAATATTGCCTCACGTGTTCCTATATTTCTACGGAATCCAAACTGATCTTCCCCGAGGTCGGCTTCTACTAGTTTTTCCATTCATCTGTAAAGAATTCGTGTTAGTATTTTGCAGCCGTGACTTATTAAACTGATAGTTCGGTAATTTTCACATCTGTCAACACCTGCTTTCTTTAGGATTGGAAGTATTATATTCTTCTTGAAGTCTGAGGGTATTTCGCCTGTCTCATATATCTTGCTCACCAGATGGTAGAGTTTTGTCAGGACTGGCTCGCCCAAGGCTGTCAGTAGTTCTAATGGAATGTTGTCTACTCCCGGGGCCTTGTTTCGACTCAGGTCTCTCAGTGCTCTGTCAAACTCTTCACGCAGTATCATATCTCCCATTTCATCTTCATCTACCTCCTCTTTTGTTTCCATAATATTCTCCTCAAGAACATTGCCCTTGTATAGACCCTCTATATACTCCTTCCACCTTTCTGCTTTCCCTTCTTTGCTTAGAACTGGGTTTCCATCTGAGCTCTTGATATTCATGCAAGTGGTTCTCTTTTCTCCAAAGGTCTCTTTAATTTTCCTGTAGGCAGTATCTATCCAACCCCTCGTGAGATAAGCCTCTACATCCTTACATTTGTCCTCTAGCCATCCTTTCTTAGCCATTTTGCACTTCCTGTCGATCTCATTTTTGAGTCGTTTGTATTCCTTTTTGCCTGCTTCATTTACTGCATTTTTGTATTTTCTCCTTTGATCAATTAAGTTCAATATTTCTTCTGTTACCCAAGGATTTCTACTAGCCCTCGTCTTTTTACCTACTTTATCCTCTGCTGCCTTCACTACTTCATCCCTCAAAGCTACCCATTCTGCTTCTACTGTATTTCTTTCCCCCATTCCTGTCAATTTTTCCCTTATGCTCTCCTTGAAACTCTGTACAACCTCTGGTTCTTTCAGTTTATCCAGGTCCCATCTCCTTAAATTCCCACCTTTTTGCAGTTTCTTCAGTTTTAATCTACAGTTCATAACCAATAGATTGTGGTCAGAGTCCACATCTGCCCCTGGAAACGTCTTACATTTTAAAACCTGGTTCCTAAATCTCTGTCTTACCATTATATAATATATCTGAAACCTGTCAGTATCTCCAGGCTTCTTCCATGTATACAACCTTCTTTTATGATTCTTGAACCAAGTGTTAGCTATCATTAAGTTGTGCTCTGTGCAAAATTCTACCAGATGGCTTCCTCTTTCATTTCTTCCCCCCAATCCATATTCACCTACTATGTTTCCTTCTTTTCCTTTTCCTACTACCGAATTCCAGTCACCCATGACTATTAAATTTTCGTCTCCCTTCACTATCTGAATAATTTCTTTTATTTCATCATACATTTCTTCAATTTCTTCGTCATCTGCAGAACTAGTTGGCATATAAACTTGTACTACTGTGGTAGGTGTGGGCTTCATGTCTATCTTGGCCACAATAATGCGTTCACTATGCTGTTTGTAGTAGCTTACCCACACTCCTATTTTTTTATTCATTATTAAACCTACTCCTGCATTCCCCCATTTTGATTTTGTATTTATAACCCTGTATTCGCCTGACCAAAAGTCTTGTTCCTCCTGCCACCGAACTTCACTAATTCCCACTATATCTAACTTTAACCTATCCATTTCCCTTTTTAAATTTTCTAACCTACCTGCCCGATTAAGGGATCTGACATTCCACACTCCGATCCGTAGAACGCCAGTTTTCTTTCTCCTGATAACAACGTCCTCCTGAGTAGTCCCCGCCCGGAGATCCGAATGGGGGACTATTTTACCTCCGGAATATTTTACCCAAGAGGACGCCATCATCATTTAACCATACAGTAAAGCTGCATTCCCTCGGGAAAAATTACGGCTGTAGTTTCCCCTTGCTTTCAGCCGTTTGCAGTACCAGCACAGCAAGGCCGTTTTGGTTAGTGTTACAAGGCCAGATCAGTCAATCATCTAGACTGTTGCCCCTGCAACTACTGAAAAGGCTGCTGCCCCTCTTCAGGAACCAAACGTTTGTCTGGCCTCTCAACAGATACACCTCCGTTGTGGTTGCACCTACGTTACGGCTATCTGTATCGCTGAGGCACGCAAGCCTCCCCACCAACAGCACGGTCCATGGTTCATGGGGGGTGGGGGGGAACTCACTTAAATCTTGATAATATGCCATAGTAGCAGCAGTAACTGGTCTGACAATTGTGCCAGACAGTTGTTGTCTTATATAGGCATTGCCGACCACAGTGTCGTATTCTGCCTGTTTACATATCTCTGTAATTAAATATGCATGCCCATACCAGTTTCTTTGGCACTTAAGTGTAAATACCTGACCACTTCTGTATAATGGTTAATTATGTATTGTTATGGCTGCAAAGCCCATGGAAATTTATTTAGAATATTCAACCTGATTATTTTACACATTATGCTTGTTTAATTTACATGATTTTGCTGTGTGGTGTCATTTTCTGACAAACCAATTTAGCCAAGGTAAAGCAGTTTTAGCTTAGTATTGAGACACAAATATGGCTTCAAACAGAAATAAAAATCTCGAATTTTTGTGTGTATAGTGAAAACATTTTAATTATAACATTCTTGTTCTCTGAAGGGATCCTCAGTGTAGTTGTAGTGTGATTTATGAGAGAAATATGTAATGTACTTTATCCTGCTTCCATGTGTAATATGTTCTTTAATAAAATTGTGGAAGTTAATATAAATTAAACACTTGTAAGTAAGATGTAACAAATGTAAGACAAAATGTTAATCTATGCATAGTGCTTTAACGGGATTGCTACTAAATTAAGTTCCATTGTAATGTACCACTTGTAGAACACTTGCCTCTCTCTTGCCACATCTTCATTCCCTCCCCTACTATTTCTTCTTTGAACAGTTACACAGCTGTCAGAAGGTTTGATGGCCTATGTTGCAGTTCAACTGAGAAAAGACCCTTAGCTATACCAGAACTCCTATGTGGATTTCCCATATATCAGTCAGGCATGCTGATTTCTCAGCCACAGAGGCTGTTATTTGATTTATGCTGTGAATAGATTATAAAACATAAAATATCTGGGAGTATATGTACAAAGTTTGTACACACAGATAGCTGAGGACAAACAGGTTTGGGAGAAAGTGCCCACTCTGGATTGAATTTTCCTGATGGGTTAATGATTTAGTTTTTAGGCAGTTTTCCACATCCACTGAGGTAAATGTTACACTAGTTCCCAAGTTCCACCTCATTTACATGATTCACAAACACTTTCAAATACTTTGTCACATTTGACCACTTGATATACGCTAGATCCAAACAGAAAGGGTACAAGGATTCCTCCCTAGGGGAGAGCTTGCATTTGCCTTAAAATGTGTTTTGGAGTGATCACTTCATTGTAATAATAGCCTGTACTGAAGTATCATTGTTTCTCCACATAATTTTAAAAACTCGATACCACTGATAAAGGGGACCCAAATGAATGAATGGATAGGTACAAAGTGATTTAACATATAGTGATCACACAAAACTAATTATAGGCAAGAGAGATGAAAGACTATACTATATTGGGAAAAAAAGAAAAAAAATCAACATGGACAAATGCAATGAATATGGATGATATGATACTCTACGGTATTCTGCAGTTTGAATTCACTCTGATATTTAGCAGTTGCATTGATTTGATTTTGTAAATGATACTGACAATATTATACACATGTATAATGCAATATTCATACTGCAACTTCTCCCGGCTAATTATTTTGTTCAAATTGCACAAGAATTCCACCTGACGTAGTGTAATAATGTTGACTGTAATTTGTGTTCATATCACTAAAATTACAGATTGTACATTAGAGATTTTATAATTTTTGTCTTCAATGGATTTAATTATTCTTAGCAAATTGATCATGAAAAGGAACCACAGAATACCACCTGCACACAACACTGACGTATGCGACCAGAAATATTTTTCTCCGTGATTCGTGCGTAGTTTAATTTTGGCCTCATACATCAGCAATGAAATCTTGTTCAACAATAAATACCATCAGCACTGTTCTTAGAAGATGCAGTCTGATTCGATTAATTTTTTTTTGTTTTATAAATAGAGTTCAGTACCACCGGTGCACATTTATTTCTTCCACATCGGAATATTGTTTACAGTTTCAAGTAATTTAAATTTGCCGCTGAGATAAAAGTTAGATGGTGGCCAACAAAAGATAGAGGACTTCTTTTTTAATTAAGATTTTTCTTTGCTCAATAAATAATTAATCATTTAAATTGATGCCACCAAAAAAATTATTAATACTGTTTTGCAAATTAGTGTAACACAAACCCTTGATATTTCGACCAGAAGTACAGATGAAGTTGCTATATAATCCTGCAACTAAAAATGGCTGCACTTCTTGCAGCTATGATAAAACAATTAATACAAATTATAATTAAAAGAGGAAGTGATTTTTCAATAATTAATCATAAATAATTTTAACGCATTTGGCTCCTTGTTTGTTAATAACCAGCAAATGAACATAAAACTACAATAATTTTACGTTAAATGTTTTTCATTCAACAGACCTCAAATCGATTCGCAAATTTCGTCGGCGACGTACATCAGAAGAAGACGACAAAAGAAAAGAATGACATCGATTAACAAAGAATGTGAGACAAGTATTGTCTCTGTTTTAAATAATTATCATCTTTTTAAGAAATAATTACATAATTGAATGAATGTTATTGAGTTACGTAATTTTCCACACGTTCATATTCCACTCATCACATTGTGGATATTATACCACACTTAAGGTTCTTAGAGATAATTGGCAGAGGCCAAGAGTAAACACTGCCGGGGCTCACAAAATGGAATTTTAAGGTAGGCTGTCAATGTTTACAACCTTGGAGATCAAGACAAATTTGGTGAGGTATCCAGTAAGTTCATGCCATGTTTTGCTGGTCCATAGCACATCCTGGAGGTCCCCACTCACACTGTGAGGGAAGGATGAAGCATCTGACCACATGAAAAGGGTACATATCAGTCAGGTTAAACCAGCTAATATTGAGTGATTTGTTTTGGTTGCCCTTACCAACCTCCCTTCCCAACAGCTTATGGGGGAGGAGGCTAGGCTATGCTCAGAGTTCAATAGCTAGTGCCAGGTGAGGTGAGAACATTCTTTGCTGGCTAGATGGTCTTTGGTTTTTCTCTCTGGTGGAAGAGAGGAAGTGTGTCGTGTGAAAAGGCAGAGTGGGCAGTTGGGGCTGGATGATTATGGTGGATGGTGTGTCTGGTAGAACACAGGGACTTCCTGCAGAGCAATTGCTCAGCATTTCCGGCACACCATTTTTTATGGTGTGAGCATTGGAGTTCGGTTCTCTCAGTGCAGGGCAGTATGGCTGTTGATGTGCCGTGCTGGGCCAGGTTAGTCCTACCATGGCTGTACTTGTGGATGCAGTACCTCGGTTCCTCACAGAGAATTTGTCATGATTTAGTGAAGCCTGCCAGTCATGTTCCATTCTGTACTAGATGTAGATGACTGGAGCGCCTTCAGCATAGGATTTTGTTGGCCACCAAATCAATGACTTCTTTGGATTCCATGGTCAAGGAAAAAGCCTCGTTCTTCTTCCTTATGTTTATTGTGACTGCCATTTGTATTTTCTCCAGAGAAGTGTCTCCAATGCCTACTGATGATTGTATCTGAAGCAGCCTGGTGCTGGCCTTCCACTTGGTTTTTCAGTTTTTGTAGTTGTTCTGTGCTCCCCCATTTTCCATTTAACATAATTTCGATAAGATTTGTGGCATGTGCTTAACTCTCTCCCATGGAGAAGTTGGCTTATGTCTAGTGTAAATGTTTTTCAAAATTTTTGGGCGCCCAGTTGTCAGTGAAGTGAAGACTTGTTTTGATGATGTAATTTTAAGTCCTAGAGGACTGTGACCAATTTTAAGTCATATTTTCTCACTGTTTTAGTCTTACAGAAAGAGATCTGCTTTATTTAGTGGCACTGTTGGTTGTTATTTTTTCCCCATCCATTAAGCTATTTGCCCCTTAGATGGCACAACATCCTTTACAAGAAATAAGCGGAATATTTTAGACGATGTTTGAATGATGCTTGCCTCTGTTAAATTATATTTAAAACTGTACTAAAAACAATTCCATGAGGCCAAGTGAAGTTCTTGAGAACCTATGATTTGATCATTAAGTTACTAAAAGGCCATTTGTATACCTGGAGTTGTGGATACTAGTTTCAAAGATTCTTCCTCTTTTATTAAGACTGGCGTGATATTTATTCTACACTTAAGATATAATAATTTTTTATCCTTGGCCAGTAGCAATTCTAGATTTAAATGTGTACTTTGCTCAAACCTGTTAATTTTAACTAGCATCATTAGGTGAGTTAACATTCAGTGGTGCTTTAATCTTAACCTAATATTAGTTATTGGATTTCTTTTACAGCCAAGAGAAAGGTTTCAGTTTTATTTAACATGTTCACTGCTTAAGAGTGCTTTGCTGTATCTGTATAGTGCACTACCTACCCTCACTCGGCTTGTTGTAGCCGCATAGTTGGGTCCTGAGGTCTATATATGGAGTCTGTTGTCGCCTGCAGGTTTGTGCCATGCCCTGACCTGACATGTGGCTACTGTCTTACTCTTCTGTAATTTTCAGGTTATGGAGTGCCTCTGTATGACTTTCAGTGTAAATTATTAATATTTAATGTTTTGATGAATTTTAATTTAAAAAGAAAAAATCTTTAAGGAATATCTAAACTGTTTTGCTTCTGGTATTTCATGTTTAATGCCTTTTCTTAAGTGTGAAAGCTCAAGTTTAATCTTTAATGTGTTTTTTTAAGTTCACCCTTGTACATTGTTGCTGTTGAAGAAAAGAAATTATTGTTGCTTAATAAATTGCTTTAAAGAGTACTTGTTAACTAATGAGGTTCAATAGGTTTCCACAGCCTTTCCTTTAGGATCTGTTGGATGGTGGCGCCCTAAGATACGGGCACTAGTTGTCTGTATCAACTGTTTGCCAGATCGAGATGCAAACTTGGAGCTTTGGCAAAGGCAAAGGAGCCCAGTTCAAGTCTCAGTCCAACACAAAGTTGTAATCTGCCAGGAAGTTTCATATGAGCCACATACTGCTGCAGAGTGAAAAATGTTTTGATCATTACTCTGCATAACATTAATGAAAAACTGCTTTGACTGGACTGGTATTCCATGACTCTCACTTACACCATCACAAACATCACTTACCTTACCTGTATTTGTGAATAACTCTGAAACTTCATTATTCATAAACTTCACAAAATCCTGATACTCATCATCATCATCATCATCATCATCATCATCATCATCATCGTTATCATCCTCCAAAACTACACCATCAATAACACCATTAACAACACAAGTCTCATCACAATCAAAGTCACATTCCTCACCCACATTCATTTGCAATAAGCTACCAGTCTCAGGCTTACCAGCTGCAGTCATTTCTCAGCTCTCATTCACATCTGTATAAAAAATACCACCTATTTCAAATCCAATACAGTCATCACCTGTTTTGCATATATCAATAACACTGTTTTCTGACCAAGAGAAGAAATCATTAGCAAACACTACATCAAAATTATCATTACTCCCACATTCTAGCTTGTGATTCGTATCTACATCATTGTAATTAAACACAGTATTCTAAAACTTTTGATCAAAACATAAATGAGAAATCTGATGTTCCTTCTGATCAACTTCAGATACCTGTGGTGCATCAGTAGTACTATTATTATTGTCTAAATGTACATGTAAACTTGGGTCCTGTACTTGTTGTGTCTCGTCACCCCAAAACTGTGGACCTTCATTGAGGTGGACCACCGTTTTCCAAATAATTGCCTCTATGATTGTTTCTCCTGTTATATTGCCTATAGTTACCTCCATTGTTCCTATTCTGCTGATGTTCAAATTTTCTGTCTCTATTACAATGTTGACGTTGATTAAAGCTACCACTATCTCTGTTTCTGTAGTTGTTACCATTGTGATCTCTATCATTTCAATTATTATGGTACATGTTTCTTTCTACTGCCCTATCCAGCCTGTCTACATATCATAAAAATTGGTCTAGACAATTGTCAGGTCCAGGTACTAAATACCACTGCAACCTTTCTGGTAATCTCCTTTTTAGTGCGTTGATTTATGTCATTTCATCACATGGCCTGTCAAGGTGTGCTAATTTCTTAAGTTTACTCTCACAAAATTCTTTCAGGGTACTATCCTTATTCCTATAATTTGGACTGTTCAGTAATTCACTTTTAATTCTCCCTTGTTCAGCTTGTGACCAAAATTTAGTTAAAAAACTTTTTTTCGATATGTCTCCCACAGACTTAAATTTAGATTTACCCATGACAGAGCTTCACCTTCAAGACACCTTTTGGTCATCACACAAAACTATCTCTACACTGGTGTAGAAAATCCACTGGATGTAAATAGTCTAATGGAAAACTTTTGATTGGGATGTTGGACCATGCAATACCATGTTTGAATACAGATTAAAGTGAATTAAATTTTCCTGAACTACTGAAATTTTTTGATCTAGAACATTTACATTATTTACAATACTAAATACTATATCACTGCATTAAATTTGCTATTATTGTCCATCTTCATTTCCTCTAATTTTACTAAAATCAACTGCAAAATATCGGTTTTCACTGTCTCTTTGCTGACTACACTTTCACTTGGTTCAGACATGTCTTGGCTGGGTCCTACAGTTTTCACATCTACATCACCACTACCCCCATCTCTACTCACTTAGCTAGCAATCACACAAGTCCACCAAGAAAAATTGATTTCACAAATGATTTGTACTTATCTTTTCTGGTGTCCTTCCTCATAGTTGTCAAGTCCTCTTTCAGTTCATCTGGTCCATCATTGTCAATATCATATGAAATACTCATCACTGTTGATACAACTTGGTTGGGCAGCTCTCTGGTCTTCTTTCTTAAGGTGACTGGAGTTTCCGTATGCCCCCCTGTGGGTTCGGGGGTTAGAATAGGCCCGCGGTATTCCTGCCTGTCATATGAGGTGACTAAAAGGAGTCTCACACATTTCGGTGTTATGTGATGGTCCCCTGTTGGGTTTGACCTCCATCTCTCAAAATTTTCCGAAGAGCGAGCCAATTGGAAAAAGGGCACCTTACTTGGTGCATTGTGTCCATCTTGCAATCAGACTTTTCACCAGCTTATTCGCCATTGAATTGCAGTCCTGCCCACTCTCCATCTCTTGGGCATGACTACGTTCCTGCGTGCAGATTACACCTTGCACTGTGCAGTGCCTCTTTCTGCACTGACGGCGACCATGGACCACATGTTACCTAACATCCAGCACGGTAGCCAGTTCGTTGTGGTGGGGCCGCCATGTACCCTGTTGGTTGTAGCCCCCTGACAACACAGGGATTGCTCTACTGATGCCCGCACCGTTAACTCCCCACGTATGCCAAGGAGTAGATGCCCATCTCCCTGGGGCATCAGGACTCCCGGCAATGGCCATCCTGCCAGGTGGCCTTTGCTGTGGCTGGGTGGCGCCCGTGGGGAGGGCCCTTGGTCGGAGTAGGTGGCATCAGGGCGGATGACCCGCAATGAAGCGTGGTACATCGTCTCTCGCTGGTGGCCAGCCGCCAGCAGTCTCTAAGCGTTCTCGGGCTCAATTTAACGCTCAGAAGTACGATCCGAAAACGTTCCCCTCCCTGGCCACACCGTGGGAGGAACGTAAGTCTCAGGATGGCAGTAGCAGTTATTCGCCCCGATTCTTAGTTTGTACGAGAGCTGATGGGGAGTCTTTTCTCTCCATGAAGCCTCAGTTCTTCATCGAGCATTTAGAGGACAAGTTTGGGGAGGTGGAGGGCTTGTCCAAAATGCGCTCTGGATCGGTCCTGATACAAACGGCATCCTCTGCCCAGTCACGACGGTTACTTGCTTGTGACAAGTTAGGGGATGTTGCTGTTACGATCACACCCCATAAGAGTTTAAATATGGTCCAGGGTGTTATTTACCATAAGGACCTTCTTTTGCAGTCTGATGACGAGCTGCGCGCCAACTTAGAGCGCCGAGGTGTACATTTCGTCTGGCGCGTTCATCGGGGTCCGAAGGAAAATCAGATTGCTACCGGTGCCTTCATCTTGGCCTTCGAGGGTGATACGTTACCGGAAAAGGTCAAGGTGATGGTCTACTGATGTGACGTCAAGCCCTATATCCCTCCCCCGATGCGGTGCTTCAAGTGCTGGAAGTTCGGCCATATGTCTTCCCGCTGCACTTCCAGCCTCACATTTCGAGATTGCGGACGCCCATCTCATCCCGATACTCCATGTGCCCCGCCTCCCATCTCTGTCAACTGCGGGGAGCACCATTCACCTTGCTCGCCAGACTGCAGAATTTTCCAGAAAGAGCGCAAAATCATGGAATATAAGACCTTGAACCGACTGTCCTATACTGAGGCCAAAAGGAAATACGACCGATTACATCCTGTGAGAATGACATCTTCCTACGCTGCTGCTACAACACCTGTGCTAGCCCCAGCAGTTTCTCGACTTCCGGCCGGATCGACAAGTAGTCCAACTCCTCCTGCCCCCTTGCCAGTGGGGGGCTCTACCCACCGGGTTGCTCCTGCGCCACCTACCTCAGGAGCAACACCATCCCACCCATCGGGGACGTCCGTCCCCGCTTCTAAGCCAGAGAAGTGTCCAACTTCTTCGGCTTCTCACGCTCGCAAGGGGTCCCTTGGGTCCCTCCCTTCGCAGGTTTCCACCAGCGGGAAGAGTGACGACCGACAGTTGCGTAAGTGCCCACAATCCGCTGGTCGTAGGGCTTCACGATCCTCCTCAGTCCCGGAGACTGAATCGGTGAAGCCCTCCCAGCCAGTTAAACCCAAGGAGCAGCATGAGAAATCCAAGAAGAAGAGCTCTAAGCCCAAGGAACTCGCGGTGGCAGCCACCCCACCGCAACCTTCCGGCTCTGCGTCTGAGGACGAGGTGGAGATTCTGGCGTCCGCTGAGGACCTCGATCTCGCCGGTCCCTCAGACGCCATGGATAGCACTAGCACCGGTGCTCAATTGGAGGCACCAGGTGACCCGGCAGCGTAATCTGCCTTCCAAGTCCCGTCACGCTTCTCTCAGATATGGACAATACCATCCTCCAGTTGAACTGCAGCGGTTTCTTCCACCATCTAGCTGAGCTCCGACAACTTATCAGCCTTCACCCTTTCTTCTGCATTGCTATTCAGGAAACTTGGTTTCCAGCAATGCGAACCCCCGCCCTCCGTGGCTATCGGGGTTATCATAAGAACCGGGCAGCTTATGAAAGGGTGTCTGGTGGCATCTGCATATATGTCCTTAACTCTCTTCACAGCGAGTCTGTACCTCTACAAACAGCTTTAGAGGCTGTCGCTGTTTGGGTGTGGACGCCACAGGCTGTTACCGTCTGCAGTCTTTACATTCCACCGGATGGTGCTGTCGCGCAGCATGTCCTGGCTGCTCTGAGAGCCCAATTGCCGCCACCTTTCTTGTTACTGGGCGACTTCAACGCCCATAATCCTCTGTGGGGTGGGTCAGTGGCGACAGGTCGAGGTGCCACCATTGAGCATTTATTAGCACAGCTCGATCTTTCGCTTTTAAATGATGGTTCCTCCACACACTTTAGCGTGGCGCATGGCACGTACTCCGCCATCGACCTTTCGATCTGCAGCCCTAGCCTCTTACCGTCTGTCCAATGGAGAGTGCATGACGACCTGTGTGGTAGTGACCACTTTCCGATCTTTCTGTGACTGCCACAGCGTCAGTCTTCTCTGCGCCCTTGCAGGTGGGCTATTAATAAGGCTGACTGGGACTTGTTTTCCTCCACTGCCGCTATTGAGCCTCTCTCTAATGATGACATTGATTCGGTGGTTCAATCGGTCACCACCGGCATCGTTACTGCCGCAGAATCTGCCATTCCCCGTTCTTCTGGGTCCCCTCGGTGGCGTACTGTGCCTTGGTGATCGCCTGAGATCGCTGCAGCGATTAAAGATCGCCGGCTGGCGCTCCAGTGTCACAAGCGACATCCCTGCATTGAACACCTCATCACCTTCAAATGGCTGCGTGCGTGGGCCCGCCGCCTTATCCGCCAAAAGAAGCAGGAGTGCTGGGAGCGGTGTGTGTCCACCATTTGCCTCCATGTCTCTCTATCGCAGGTCTGGGCCAAGATCCGACGCCTCTACGGCTATCGGACCCCTGTCAGCTTCCCTGCACTCTCACTGAATGGAGCAGTTTGTACAGACTCCGACGAAATTGCCAACAGCTTGGCAGAGCATTTTGCTCTTAGTTCCGCTTCTTCCAATTACCCACTGGCCTTCCGCTCCATTAAAGAGCGGATGGGACGTCAGAGCCTTTCTTTTTGCACCCACCATTCTGAATCCTACAATGCTCCATTCAGTGAGTGGGAATTTCACAGCGCCCTTGCCGCTTGTCCTGATACCGCTCCTGGGCCAGATAGCATCCACTGTCAGATGCTGAAACACCTTTCAGTGGACTGCCAGCAACGGCTCCTCGACCTTTACAACCGCATTTGGGTCGAGGGTGACTTTCTGTCGCAATGGAGGGAAAGTATTGTTATCCCCATTCTGAAACCTGGGAAGGTTTGGAGGTGGACAGCTACTGTCCCATTAGCCTCACCAACGTTCTTTGCAAGCTTTTCGAATGGATGGTGAGCCGGCACTTGAATTGGGTACTGGAGTCTCGGGGCCTTCTGGCTCCGTCTCAGGGTGGGTTCCGTAAAGGCCGCTCCGCCACCGACAATCTGGGAGTCTGGAGTCGGCCATCCGTACTACCTTTGCCCGCCGCCAGCACATGGTCGCTGTCCTTTTTGACATGCGGAAGGCATACGATACGACATGGCGTCATCACATACTTTCTACACTTCATGGATGGGATCTTCGGGGCCCTCTGCCGATCTTTATCCGAAATTTTCTGTAGTATCGTACCTTCCGCGTGCAAGTTGCGGCCTCTCATAGTTTCTCCTGAGTCCAGGAGAACGGGATACCACAGGCATCTGTCCTCAGTGTCTGTCTGTTTTTAATTGCAATAAACTGGCTCACTGCAGTGGTGGGAAATTCTGACTCCGCTTCTCTGTATGCTGACAACTTCTGCCTTCACTACAGCTCTACTGGCATTGCAGCTGTTGAACGTCAGCTAAAGGGTGCTACCCGCAAGGTGCAGTCTTGGGCTGTAGCGCATGGTTTTCAGTTTTCGGCTGCCAAGACCCGCGTTATGCATTTCTGCCGGCGCCGAACAGTCCATCCTGAGCCACAGCTTTATCTTGCCGACGAACTCCTTGCTGTGGTGGAGACCCACAGGTTTTTGGGTGTAGTTTTTGATGCCCGGCTGACTTGGCAGCCTCATATTCGTCAGCTTAAACAGGCGTGTTGGTGGCATCTAAATGCTCTGAGATGCTTGAGCCACACCCGCTGGGTCGCCGACCGATCTACCCTGTTACGGCTCTACCAGGCATTAATCCAGTCTCGTCTGGATTATGGGAGCCTGGCTTATGGCTCAGCATCCCCATCTGCGCTGCGGGTACTGGACCCAATCCTACACAGCGGCATACGCCTTGCCACTGGTGCTTTCCGGACCAGCCCAGTGGACAGCATACTTGCGGAGGCAGGTGTCCCTCCATTGCGGTTCAGGTGCCAAAATTTATTGGCCGCTTATGCTGCCCATGTTTTTAGCTTCCCCGGGCATCCAAACTGTCGTCTCCTGTTCCCGCAATCGGTCGTCCATCTGCCAGAACGTCGGCCCCGGTCAGGTTGTACGATCGCGGTCCGCATCCGAGAGCTTCTCTCCGGGCTTGGGGCTTTACCTCTTCTGCCCCCTTTCCGGGCACCTCTGCGTAACCCCCATGGTGTGTGCCTTGCCCTCGCCTTCAGCTGGAATTGGCACAGGGCCCGAAGGACTCAGTCCCTCTGGAGGTCTTCCGCCGCCGCTTTCTTTCCCTCCTTGCAATGTATCAGGGCTCTGGCATTGCGTACACTGACGGCTCGATGGTTGCTGGTCGTGTCGGTTATGCACTTACTCTAGGGGACCATTCCGAACAATGTTCATTGCCGGCTGGCTGCAGCATTTACACTGCTCAGCTGGTCGCCATCTTTCGTACCCTAGAGTATATCTGCTCCTGCTCAGGTGAGTCCTTCGTGATCCGTAGCGATTTCCTGAGCGGTTTACGAGCTCTCGACCAGTATTTTCCTCATTCTCATCTGGTGATGGCTATCCAGGAGTCCCTGCATACTCTTGCACGTTGTGGCCACTCTGTGGTCTTTGTTTGGACCCCAGGCCATGTTGGGATACCCGGAAATGAAAATGTTGACCACCTGGCGAAAGAGGCCACCAGTACACCATCTCTGGACATTGGCCTCCCGGAGACTGATTTGAGGGCAGTCCTCCGCCAACACATTTCCTCGCTTTGGGACTGTGAATGGCGAGGTCTGGCCACCCATAACAAACTTCGTGCCGTCAAGGAGACGACGACTGTGTGGCACTCCTCCTTGCGCGTCTCTCGCAAGGACTCTGTCGTCCTCTGCCGACTACGCATTGGGCACACTCGGCTGACGCACGGCCACTTATTGAGCCATGAGGACCCACCTCTGTGTCGCTGCGGCTCCGTTTTATCTGTGGTCCACATTTTATTGGAGTGTCTGCTTTTAGCTGTGCTCAGGCAGACCTTTGCGCTGCCTGATACGCTCCCTGCCCTTTTATCTGATGACCCTGCTATGGCTGGCTTAGTTTTACGTTTTATTCGGGCAGGGGGTTTTTATCGTCTCATCTGAGTGTTTGTTATGTTCTTTTGTGTTGATTCTGGCCTTTGGCCTACGATTTTAGTCTGCGTTTTTAATGTGTTTCCCGGTGGTTGGCTTTTCCTTTTTTGTTTCTGTGTGGTTTTAATTTGTTTTGTCTGATCTCTGTCAGAGTATTTCTTGTCCTGTGTCATCTGACGTCTTTCCTGTTGTTCGTTTTTATTCTCTTTGGGTGGTTTTAATTTTTTGAAAAAGGGACTGATGACCGTCGCAGTCTGGTCCCTTTAATCCCACAAACCAACCAACCAGTTTCCGTATGTATATTAAAAACTGTAAATGACATACAATTGACCTTTCTTCTTCTGCAACAAACAAAACTTCATTGTCAGCCAACAGATCACTGCTGATGCCACCACTTGTAATCTTACCCTCCCACACATCACCATTAAAGTTCTTATTCTTTGCACTAATTTTGAAAACTAAGTTCTTTTATTTTGTGAAGTGCAAAATTTAATGTTTCTGAACATTTAGAGAAAGTTGCTAATCTTTAAAACTCTTTGAAACCTTGTGAAGGTCTGATTGAATATTTGTACAATATTTTTCAGGCAATACTTTATGGCAGGTCACTACATCATCAGTGAAAAGTCTGACATTACTATTACTGTTATCTGTGAGATCATTAATATGAAACATGAACAGAAAGCATTCCAATAGACTTCCCTTGGGCACACCTCAAATTACTACAACATCTATCCAAGACATGATACTGTATCCTCTTTGCTAAGAAATTCTCAATCATATCACACATTTCACATACACCTTATCCAGTCATATTTTCGATAATAATCATTGGTCTGATTCCTAGTCAAATACTTATCTGCCTGACTTCCTTGATCCATGGATTTTAGGCTGTCATGTGACAAAAGCACAACTAAAGTATCACATGATCAAGCTTTTGAAATCAGTGCTGGTTTTCCTGGAAGAGGTCATCCTGTTCAAGGTTCCACATCAAATTTACACTCAGAATATATTCTAAGGTTCTCCAACAAAGGGATGTCATGGACAATGGATGGTAGTCATATGGATTACTTTTGCTACCCACAATGGCAGCTTTTGAATATTCATTCAGGTTGTTCACAAAATTTTAAAATTTGGATAAATTTGAAAGTGTGAAATTAATAGTCTCTGCTGTATAACAGTTGCACTTTTCAACAAATTTACACAATTACAGCCACTGCCAATAATAACAGTAATAATAATAAGATGCAAGACTTATCTGACAAAACAAAGAATTGTTTTGTACATAATTAAGTACACTTTAGGGCAATAATGAAACAATGTGTAAGCTTTTGCAACTCCCTATTTCACATTTTTGTGTAAGTTGGAGCAAATAGAACTGTTTGGCCATGTCAGTTGTTAGCTTACAATCCCATGTTGCAGTCAAAAAATTCTTTTAATTCACAGAAGGAGTTGGAAACAAGCCATTTATTTAATTTTTTCCAAAATTCATACTCTGGAAGGTAATGTATTCAAGAGTAGCCTCCCATATTTGTAAAAATAAAGTACTAACAAAATGTCAGTTCGGTTTTCAGAAAGGCTTTTCAACAGAAAATGCTATATATGCTTTCACTGATCAAATATGAAATGCTCTGAATAACTGGACATCACCCATTGGTATTTTTTGTGATCTCTCAAAGGCCTTTGATTGTGTAAATCATGGAATTCTTTTAGATAAGCTAAATCATTATGGTTTGACAGGGGCATTGCACAAATGGTTTAATTCATACTTGACTGGAAGAATGCAGAAAGTTGAAATAAGTGGTTCATCTAATGTTAAAACAACAGCTGATTCCTCAAACTGGGGGGCTATCATGTACGTGGTCCCACAGGGTTCAGTCTTAGGTCCTTTACTGTTCTTGATATACATTAATGACTTACCATTCCACGTTGATGAAGATGCAAAGTTAGTTCTTTTTGCTGATGATACAAGTATAGTAATAACATCCAAAAACCAAGAACTAAGTGAAGTAATTGTAAATGATGTTTTTCACAAAATTATTCAGTGGTTCTCAGCAAACGGACTCTCTTTAAATTTTGATAAAACACAGTATATACAGTGAATATAACAGAGGGAAACATTCCACGTGGAAAAATATATCTAAAAAGAAAGATGATGAGACTTACCAAACAAAAGCGCTGGCAGGTCGATAGACACACAAACAAACACAAATATACACACAAAATTCAAGCTTTCGCAACAAACTGTTGCCTCATCAGGAAAGAGGGGAAGGAGAGGGAAAGACGAAAGGATGTGGGTTTTAAGGGAGAGGATAAGGAGTCATTCCAATCCCGGGAGCGGAAAGACTTACCTTAGGGGGAAAAACGGACAGGTATACACTCGCACACACACCCATATCCATCCACACATACAGACACAAGCAGATATAATTTCTAATTATATCTGCTTGTGTCTGTATGTGTGGATGGATATGGGTGTGTGTGCAAGTGTATACCTGTCCTTTTTTCCCCCTAAGGTAAGTCTTTCCGCTCCCGGGATTGGAATGACTCCTTATCCTCTCCCTTAAAACCCACATCCTTTCGTCTTTCCCTCTCCTTCCCCTCTTTCCTGATGAGGCAACAGTTTGTTGCGAAAGCTTGAATTTTGTGTGTATATTTGTGTTTGTTTGTGTGTCTATCGACCTGCCAGCGCTTTTGTTTGGTAAGTCTCATCATCTTTCTTTTTAGATATACAGTATATACAGTTCCGCACAGTAAATGGCACAACTCCAGTAATAAATATAGACTGTGAACAGAAGTCTGTAGCTAAGGTAGAATTTTCAAAATTTTTAGGTGTGTCCATTGATGAGAGGTTAAACTGGAAGCAACACATTGATGGTCTGCTGAAACGTCTGAGTTCAGCTACGTATGTTATTAGGGTTATTGCAAATTTTGGTGATAAGAATCTCAGTAAATTAGCTTACTATGCCTACTTTCATTCACTGCTTTCGTATGGCATCATATTCTGGGGTAATTCATCATTGAGTAGAAAAGTATTCATTGCTCAAAAACGTGTAATCAGAATAATTGTTGGAGCCCACCCACAGTCATCCTGCAGACATCTATTTAAGGATCTAGGGATTCTCACAGTAACCTCACAGTATATATATATATATATATATATATATATATATATATATATATATATATATATATATATTTTTTTTTCACTTATGAAATTTGTTGTTAATAATCCAGCCCAGTTCAAAAGTAATAGCAGTGTGCATAGCTATAACACCAGGGGAAAGGATGATCTTCACTATGCAGGGTTAAATCTGACTTTGGCACAGAAAGGGGTAAATTATGCTGCCACAAGTCTTTGGTCACCTACCAAACAGCATCAAAAGCCTGACAGATAGCCAACTAACATTTAAAAATAAGTTAAAAGAATTTCTAGATGACAACTCCTTCTACTCATTGGCTGAATTTTTAGATATAAATTAAGGGGAAAAACACACACACACACACACACACAACTTAAACATTAGTGTCATGCAATATTTTGTGTAATGTAATATCTTGTACAGACATCTTTTATTAACCGACACGTTCCACATCATTACGAAGTGTCGTATTCATGATCTATGGATCGAGTATTAATCTAATCTAATCTAATCTTGTACCTTCTGCTGAAGCTTAATAAAAATTTGGTGGCCTGCTAGCTCATAGCTATTGATAGACTTTGATAATCTATGGTATGACGTATGTATGGAATTTTTATTTCTTTTGTTGTGACCAAGAATATTATTTTTACTTTTTACTTTGTGTAGATTCTTTTTTGTATAGGTTAACATTTGGCGTATATACAGATTTATAACAGTCCTTATTTTACATTCAGGGTACAAGGGCTTACAGTGTGCTTTATGATAAGAGCTTGTAATGACTCTGATTGCTTTCTTCTGCAGAACTTTTGAACATCGCTTAAATTTCCACAGAGAAACAGTCCATATGACAGGGTACTTTGAAAAAGTACAAAGTAAGATGCTTTAACATAAGCTTCTGGTACACATTTCATAACACATCTTAATAAGTAAATTACTTTGGATAATTTAACACTAATGTATTTTATATGTTGCTCCCAGGACAAATTTGTCATCCAGGTATACCCCCAAGATCTTTATATAACAGGTATAATTAAATGGACTTTTGTCCCTTACATGAAATACCATTTTTTGTGTTTTGTACTCATTCAGGACAAACCCATTTGACCTGAAACAATATGACACTGAGGCAAGTGTATTGTCAGCAGAATCTTTTAACTTCTTTAGGGAATTGTTGTGGTTTAGGAAGGTAATGTCATCTCCAAACAGCACTGTATTGGACCTTATAAATGAGGGTAGGTCATTGATCATCACCAAAAACAAAAATAGTCCCAATACAGATCCCTGCAGAACTCCAAAGTTAGTTTGAATCTCGGTAGACTTGCCTATGGTTTTGGAGATAAGACTTTACTAGTTTTATTCTGTTCTCCCTGATGCCATAAAAATGGAGTTTCTGTAGAAGTGTGTCATGTCCTACATAGTCAAATACTTTACTCAGGTCACAGAATGTGGCATGAGCAAATCCCTTCCCCTCAAGCACTTTAAGAACATATTTAATTGCAGAGTCTACCGCATCTACTGTTGATGTTTTTTTCTGAATCCATATTATGCTAGATTAAAAATTCCAAGTTTTTCAAAATGAGCAGACAACTGATCATAAATGATATATTCTATTATTTTAGCCACCACTGGAACTACTGATATTGCTCCGAAACTTGCAGCATTGTCTTTGTCACTCTTTTTATACACAGGAACCACCCTAGATAATTTCAGCGTCTCTGGAAAGTATCCTTCCGATAAACATTTATTTATGCCATGAGTCAATGGATAACTAATGGAATCAATGACTTTCTTCAGCAAATTGTAAGACATGTCATAAATATCAGCACTATTTGATGACTTAAAGTTCTTTACAATTTTTAAACAGTACTAGGTGTAGCCTCAGAGAAAGTGAGAATATTATTGTTGGGTGAACCATGATAATTTTTTTCTAAGAGTTCTGATGGACTTGCATCAGCTCTATTGATGCCATTGCTTACTTTTTTGATAGATTTAATAAAATAATCATTTTTAAACTCTTGTGGAGAGATATTGATTTTGACCTAATGTGATTCTTTGGAAGCACTATTTATGAGATTCCAAGCAGCTCTGCATTTATTGTTAGAAGTCTCAATGTTCTAAGCATTGTGTGACATTTTCACTTCAGTAACTGCTTTTTTATAATCATTTCTCCATCCTACATACAGAGAATTTGAATTTTAGGACTTCGTACTATTTTACATATCTAGCAGCATCATAACCTGATCTTTCATACCAGACAGTGTTTTAGTGTGCCAAGAATTTTTCATTTTTGACACCATTTTTTTACAACCTCTGTCTGTTGCTTTACATTTCCTAATGGGAATACATGATTAAATATTTGCAGAAATGAGTTAAAGAAACATTCAAAATTTATCTAACTGACTCATTATTTGACAGAAAAAGATTACCATCATTTCTCGGGCAGAACCGCTTTCTATCTACAAGTGTTTTCCTGAACTTGTCAATTTTTCCATTGGCCTGCTGGCCTAGTGATCACCATTTTTGAATTGGCCATGTCACCACTAAAACTGACTGAGCTGGCCCTGTTAGCATATATTAGGGACACTGATTTGTGATCAGAAAAGAGAAACATTGTTACATCAGAATAGGCTTGGCACATTTAAAATTAACAAATATATTGTCTAAGCACACTTGTTCCCTAGTAGGTTTAGAGTTAACACACTGTAGATTGAACTGTTGTAGTAGGTTTTTCAAATCACTAACTCTGCGCTTGTCAGTTGACATGTCAAAATCAGAATTAAGATCACCACCTATTATAATGTCATAGTTGGTAAATCTTTTCTTAGTTAGTGTACGTAAAAGAACATCCATTTTTTCTAAGAACACACAGCTAATACCATTGGGAGACCTGTACAATGGTACTACTATTAGCTTCATACTACTTATTGATTGATTAATAGAGAGGAGTTTTGGGTCCAAACAGCGAGGTCATCAAACCTGTGATTCTGAAGTTGGTCACAGAAGAAGAAGATCTGCAAAAAGTGAATGGATCCAGTAGAGGGAGTCAAATTATAAAATAATGCAGATTAAACACCCACACTAAAAGGCATAAAAGGCGAGATAACATCTAAAAACTGGATAAGAGAGGGAGTGGTCATGGGTTTCCATACTGAGAAGACTGGGAAAGAGGTCCCAACCACAACCACCCTGCCCTGCTCCAAGACTAAAGGAGAAACCTATATCTGGAAGTTAAAACCACTTTCATGGAGGAAACTGAGGACCAGTTCAAACATCCATGAATCATCTGGTAATATTAAATTTAGGAGATCAGGAAGATTATACTTAGCAAGAAGGGGACATTCCACCAATATGTGGGATACTGTCAGTCTGGCTCCACACCACACTGTGGGGGTGGGTCATTATGTAGGAGAAAACAATGGGTGAGCCTGGTATGACCAATGCATAAGGGCATATAACAGTTGACCCCTTCTGAGAGAAGCAGAAGGAAAAGTGTCAAACTGCAGTAGACTCCTTGATAGTGCATAGTTTATTACTATGAGCCATAGTGCACCAGATGTCTTTCCATTTTTGGGCAAAGAGAGATTTGATGTAGATCTGCATATCTGCAGTTGGAATCATGAAAGGAAATGGGAGTAAGTATCTGCTTCTCTAGCCAAATGGTCAGCCACTTCATTCCCTGGCATGCATCCATGACTTGGGGCCCAACTGAACAGACAGGGCAGAGAGAAGGTCATGGATAGCAGAGACCAAAGGGTGGCGAGAGTAGCATTGGTTAATAGCCTGCAGGCTGCTCATTGAATCTGAATAAATTAAAACACTGTGGAGGGAGGCCTGGAAAAAAAAAAAAAAAAAAAAAAAAAAAAAAAAAAAAAAAAAAAACGGCTCTTCCGTGAACACACTACATGATCCTGGCAATAAATAGTATTCTTAATCAGTAGGAGTCATGAAAGCATATTGCACCTTATCAATTGTCTTAGGACCGTCAGTGTAAAAAATGGTGACACCTAGGAACTCTGCAAGAATGGCACATACAAGATGCCAGAAAACTACAGGAGTGAAGAGATCTTAGGACCCTGGAATAGATCATTCCTAACCCATGGTCTAGGCACCATCCAAGGTGGGGTATGGGAGGAAAGACACAGGGTGCAGTCCAGTGAGTGGAAATGGACATACCGACAGAGGCAAGTGAGACGCATGCAAACCTGCAATCCCACCCATGGGTGGGTGTCAGGAGAGAGACATCCCTCATTGGAAAAGAGCACAGGGTACTCGGGACAGTCAGGGAACCGGTGAATGGCGATTGCATAAGAAACCAGGTATTGGCTCCATCGTACGTGTTGAGGGGGAACCCCCGTGTCTGTGAGGAGACTATCAATAGGCCTAGGGCAAAAGGCACAAATAGGCAGACAAACCCTACAATGGTGAACATGGTCAAGCAATTTCAGACTGGAAGGAGCTACTGAGCCATAAACCTGACTACTATAATCCAGTCTGGACAAGACCAAAGTAAGGTAAAGATGAAGAAGAGTGGAATGTTCTGCACTCCAAAATGTATGGACCAGGGGGCAGAGTGTGTTAAGCTTCCACATACATGTAGTCTTTAGGAGCTGAATGTGGGGCAGCCATGATAGCTTGCTATCAAAAATCAGGCCCAAGAAATGGGACTGTGCTACAAAATCAAGGAATCGGTCGCCTAAATAAAGTTCTGGATCAGGGTGTACTGTGGGTCGATTACAAACATGCATAACCCATCTTTTAGAGGGAGAAAACTGGAAGCCACGGGAGGTAGCCAACATAGAGGCCCATCGGATGGTGTCTTGGAGCTGGAACTCAGCAGATGCTACAAAGTGTGAGTTGCACCAGATGAAAAAATGATTGACATACAATTCTGGAGTAACCATAGGCCCAACAGAGGTCACAAGCCCATTGATGGCAATGAGGAAGAGTGTGACACTTAGCACAGAACCCTGTAGGATACCATTCTCCTAACTCCAAGGGGCACTGAGTGAAGTACCAACTCAAACCCAAAAGAGTTGGCGAGATAAAGACTCATGGATAAAAATTGGAAGAGGACAATGGAAGCCCCAGTCATGGAGGAAGGTAACTAAAATGTGATGGTACCAAGCCATGTTGTATGCCTTATATAGGCCAAAGAAGACTGTGACAAGGTGCTGGCAGTGGGTAAAAACTGGTCAGATGGCTGTTTCCAATCTGAGTAAATGGACAGTTGAAGATCGTCCTGCCTAGGAGCCACACTGATATAGGGACAAAAACGTCCTGAGATTTGAGTACCCAACATAATCTGAAGCTAACCGTCCTCTCGAGCAGTGTATGAAGTACATTTATCAAGCTAATTGGGTGGTAGCTGTCAAAAGATGTTGGGCTCTTCCTGGGCTTAAGCATGGGGATAACTATACTGTCTTGCCATTGTGACGGCAAAACACCCATGAGCCAAATGCAGTTGAAGACCCTGGATACCGGTCGACAATGAGGGGAACCTGTGGATAGGAGGACAGAAATGCCAGCAGCATGAAGAATGGTGGCAGGGACACTTTGCATGACTGCATCAATGGAATTCAAGAGGTATGTGCCAAAGTGCACAGCAGATGTATATAAAGGCCAATGGCCCTGCAGAATGCCCAATGTGGTGGCCTGTCTGCCTGGCAGCAGCATGGGAATGGTAGAAGCACCAGAAAATGGTCACTGTCACAAAGGTCATCATGGGATGACCAATGTAGGGAAACCATGAGGGCAGGGAAGGAGATCGTGAGATTGATAGAAGGGAAGGTGCCATGACCAGAACTGAAGTGGTTGGGAAATGATCATTAAGGAGACACAAATTGAGTTGGCCAATTAGGAGACCCCTATCCATTGAAGTGACACCCCCCCCCCCACAGCGGGTGGTAGGCATTGAAGTTCCCAAGGAGGAGAAATGGGAGTGGGAGTTGCTGTCTTAAGGTTGACAGTGGAACATAAGGAAGTGGCCTACCTACAGGAAGTGGCCTACCTACAGGAAGTTAGACATACAAATGATGATTGGCGGAGTCATTTGCACCCGAACCACTACTACTTCAAGGTTGGTATGTAGGGGGTCCATTCATTAATGACATCAGAGCGAACCAAAGTGCAGACCCCACCAGATGCTATCCCCGGGCCAGCAAGTTTCCAACAGAATGCCCAATATCCACGAAATGTTGGTGAGTGGTCATCATTGAAATGAGTTTCTCGAAGAACAAGACAGAATGCAGAACAGGAGGAGACAAGGTGTTGAGTTTCTGGTAGGTGACGACAGTGTCCATTGCAATCCCACTGGATGGCTGTGTGGCAGGAATCCAGGTTAGACATTAGAAGCTGAGAGGAGGTCATGTCACTCAGTCATTAGTCATCACTGATAAGGATGTCAGACTCTGGTTGCAAGGGGGGAGATGGCACCAGGGGGGGCCTTGTCTTGGGATTTATGTTTCTTCTTCTGCTCTCTTGGAAGTGGAGGAGGGCAGAACACAGAGGGAGTACACGCATCTGCAAGATTTGGAACCGAAAGAGAGCAGGCGCACAGATGGTGCGTCTTGTGGCCAAGCGGTGGTAGGAGTCTTCCGACCTGAAAGACACGGGGGAGAGGTGTCCTGGGAGGGAGCCCAATCACCGGCAGGTGCTGAAAAAGGGAGGCACTTCTTTGGCTGGGAAGGGGGAGCGGCTCCCAGATGGGGAGGTTGTGGAACCTGAGGGGAGGGGGTGGGGAGAGGGGAGCAGGACTGGGGTAAGGAAGAGGTAAGAGGAGAAAATGAAGTAACAGAGGTAAAAGTTGAAGATAGTGCCACTGGATGGAGTCTCTCATACTTTTGGCAAGCCTCAGCATAAGACAGGTGCTCAGGGACTTGTATTCTTGGATCGTCTATTCTCTCTTGTACAGGTATACATGCCAACATCGCAAGCTGAAGATGATGAGATAGTGAAAGTATATGAGGTATTGAAAGGGTAATACAATACACAAAGGGAGATGAAAATCTAATAGTCATGGGGGTCTGGAATGCAGTTGTAGGGGAAGGATTAGAGGAAAAGGTTACAGGAAATATGGGCTTGAGACAAGGAATGAGAGAGGAGAAAGACTAATTGAGTCCTGTAATAAATTTCAACTAGTAATAGCGAATGCTCTGCTCAAGAATCACAAGAGGAGGAGGTATACTTGGAAAAGACCGGGTGATATGTGGAGATTTCGGTTAGATTACTTCATGGTCAGACAGAGATTCTGAAATCAGAATCTGGATTGTAAGGCATACCCAGGAGCAGATATAGATTCCAATCGAGATTACTTCATGGTCAGACAGAGATTCTGAAATCAGAATCTGGATTGTAAGGCATACCCAGGAGCAGATATAGATTCCAATCGCAATGTAGTAATGATGAAGAGAAGGCTGAAGTTCAAGAGATTAGTCAGGAAGAATCCATATGCAAAGAAGTGGGATACAAAAATACTAAGGAATGACAAGGTACTCTTGAAGTTCCCCAAGGCTGTAGATATGCAATAAAGAATAGTCTAATAGACAGTACTGTTAAAGAGGAATGGACATCTCCAAAAAGGGCAATCACAGAAGCTGGAAAGCAAAACATATGTATAAAGAAGGTAACTGTAAAGAAACCATGGGTAACAGAAGAAATACTTCAGCTGATCGATGAAAGAAGGAAGTACAAAAATGTTCAGGGAAATTCAGGAATACAAAAATACAAGTCACTGAGGAATGAAATAAATAGGAAATGCACGGAAGCTAAGACAAAATGGCTGCATGAAAAATTTGGAGAAATCGAAAAAGAAATGATTGTCGGAAGGACAGACCCAGCATATAGGAAAGGCAAAACCATCTTCAGTGAAAGGTAACATTAAGAGTGCAACAGGAATTCCATTGTTAAATGCAGAGGAGGGAGTGGATAGGTGGAAAGAGTACATTGAAGGCCTCTATGAGGAGGAAGATTTGTCTGATGTGATGGAAGAACAATCAGGAGTCAATTTAGAAGAGATAAGGGATCCAGCATTAGAATCAGAATTTAAAAGTGCTTTGGAGCACTTAAGATCAAGTAAGGCAGAAGGGATTGATAATATTCCATCAGAATTTCTAAAATCTCCTGCAGGAGAGCTTCTGTAAAGTTTGGAAGGTAGGAGACGAGGTACTGGCAGAAGTAAAGCTGTGAATACCGGGCGTGAGTTGTGCTTCGGTAGCTCAGATGGTAGAGCACTTGCCTGCGAAAGGCAAAGGTCCCGAGTTCGAGTCTCGGTCGGGCACACAGTTTTAATCTGCCAGGAAGTTTCAACAAAATAGTTATTCACTTTGGTGTGTAGAGTGTATGATTCTGGCAATATACCGCCTGGCATTCAGAAAAATATCATCCACACAATTCCAAAGAGTGAAAGTGATGACAAGTGTGAGAACTATCACACAATCAGCTTAACAGCTCATGCATCCAAGTTGCTGACAAGAATAATATGCAGAAGAATGGAAAATAAAATTGAGGATGTGAGTGAATGATCAGTTTGGCTTTAGGAAACGCAAAGCCACCAGAGAGGCAATTCTGACAGTGTGGTTGATAATGGAAGCAAGACGAAAGAAAAGTCAAGACACATTCATAGGATTTGTTGATCTGGAAAAAGTGTTCACCAATGTAAAATGGTGTAAGATGTTCAAAATTCTGAGAAAAATAGGTGTAAGCTATAGGGAGATGTACAAGAACCAAGAGGGAATAATGAGAGTGGATGGCCAAGAGTGAAACGCTCATATTAAAAAGAGTGTAAGACAGGGATGTAGTCTTTTCCCCTACTGTTCAATCTGTGCAACAAAGAAGCAATGATGGAAATAAAAGAAAGGTCCAGGAGTGGAATTAAAATTCAAAGTGAAAGGGTATCAATGAAACAAGTTGCTGACGACATTGCTATCCTGACTGAAAGTGAGGAAGAACTACATGATCTGCTGAATGGAATGAACCATTTAATGAGTACAGAATATAGATTGAGAGTAAATTGAAGAAAGATGAAAGTAGCAGAAATGAGAACAGCAAGAAACTTAATGTCAGGATTGATGGTCACGAAGTAGATGAGGTTAAAGGATTCTGTTACCTAGGCAGCAAAATAACCCATGATGGCAGAGCAAGTAGAGCATCATAAGCAGACTAGCACTAGCAAAAAGGGCATTCCTGGCCAAGAAAAGTCTACTAACATCAAACACAGGCCTTAATTTGAGGAAGAAATTTCTGAGAATATGTGTCTGGAGCACAGCATTGCATGGTAGTGAAACATGGGCTGTGAGAAAGCTGGAACAGAAGAGAATTGAAGCATTTTAGATGTGGTGCTACAGACAAGTGTTGAAAATTAGGTGGACTGATAATATATGGAATGAGGAGGTTCCACAAAGAATCAGAGAGGAAAGGAATCTGTGGAAAACACTGACAAGGAGAAGGGACAGGATGATAGGACATTTGTTAAGACATCAGGGACTGACTTCCATAGTACTAGAGGGAGCTGTAGAGGGCATAAACTGTAGAGGAAGACAGAGATTGGAATACATCCAGCACATAATTGAGGATGTAGGTTTAGGTTGGAAGTGCTACTCTGAGATGAAGAGGTTGGCACAGGAGATAAATTCATAGCAGGCCGCATCAAACCAGTCAGAAGACAGATGAAGAAAAAAAAAAAGAAAAAAAAAAAGCTGCGCAATCTGGTGAGTGAGGGTAGTGGTGTTCAGCACAGTTAACACACACACACACACACACACACACACACACACACACACACACAGGTGGCAGAACACAGGGGCTTCCCTCATGGAATGGGTGTCTGCAGTCACCACACAGAGGATCCACCACACAGCGGCAAGACATATGCGCAAAACGCAAGCACCGAAAGCAACGCATAGGTGGAGGGACATACGGCCTCACGTTGCATCTGTAGCACATAACCTTGATCTTCTCTGGGAGATTATCTCCATCAAAACCCAGAATGAAGGTGCCAGTATCAGTGCGGTTGTCTTTGTGACCCTTCTTCTGCACACGTCGAACAAAATCAACGCCCCGCCACTCCAGATTAGCCCGGAGTTCCTCATCAGTTTACAGAATGGGGTCTGTGTGAAAAATCACTCCCTGGACCATATTCATAGATTGGTCATGAATAATAGAAACTGGGACATTGCCAAGATGATTACAGGCATGAAGATCTGTGGACCAGGTGACAGAAGAAGCTTTGATCAATAGGGTTGGTTGGTTGTTTGGGGAAGGAGACCAGACAGCGTGGTCATCGGTCTCATCGGATTAGGGAAGGATGGGGAAGGACGTCGGCCGTGCCCTTTCAGAGGAACCATCCCGGCATTTGCCTGGAGTGATTGAGGGAAATCACGGAAAACCCAAATCAGGATGGCCGGACGCGGGATTGAACCGTCGTCCTCCCGAATGCAGATCAATAGGGAGCCCGACCATATCTTACTAAGAGACTCCACATCACCAAACTTGTCCTTAATATTTTCCCCAAAAATCAATGGCTTTGTGGCAGTGAATATGTTTCCATCCATCCCAGTACAGACCAGGTAATGGGAAAAGAGCCTGGCTCTCTTCCCATGGTGTAGACAGGGAAGGGAAGGTTGCCGGGTCATATGAAGCAGCATTCAATGATCCTTCACCACTCGAAGAGACAGCCAGATTTTTACAGCTTGATATGATTCATTCACCAAGATATCACCTACTCTGACCATGGGCACCACCGAGCCACACTAAGGGCCGTCTGCCATAGCAGATGCTGCCAGGAGTTCCGTAGCTCCAAGAAGACAAGCAACCACTCCTTGGCATACATGTGGAGGCAACAGCTCAGGTATCAGTAGTGTGATCCCTGTGTTGTCAGGGGGCTCAGCCATATGGTTACGTAACAGCCCTACCACATGGACTGGCTACACATGCTGGTGATCTAGCAGGGTGGAAGGAGGCTCCAGCGGGGAAGGGAGAGGGGGAGGAAGGGGGGAGAGGAATCCACACCATAGATGTTAGGGAGGGAGTTCTTCCTCAAATGGCTCACACTAAAGACAGGAGATTTTGAAGTGGAGGTCAAACATCAAGCCGGGACATAAATGCTGAAAAGGATGGAAGAACACACAGAAGGAACAGAATTATTAGCGATACAGGAAACTAGATGGATAGCCAGGTCAATATAAGTCAGAACACCGGGAGAGGGGAAGGAGGGGGCAACGGGAAAGGAGCAAGGATAGGGAGGGATGGCAGGGTGAAGAAAGTGTAGTCATGGAAGGAAGAATTGGCTGCAATAGCTCGCAACACCATGTGCGCCATGCACGAACTCACGAAAGAACTGTGAGCCCCCTGGGGGCTGAAAATCAGATATTCTTACGCTGAATCCACACAACAACTAGGGCTAACTGTACAATTCCTTGCTAAATGTTTGCTTGTAGTCAAGCTTATTTGATTTCGTCACTCCCTCAATCAAAGGATCTATTCTCAGAGGCCCTACTTCCTTTGCAGCTAACTTTTCATGGTAATTTACTTTTCTGTTCCCAGAATGAGAATGTTTACACTGCACATGAAAGCCAATTTCCTTGCAGTAAACAACCAACTCCAGAGACAAACTGCCATTTGTGGAAATGATTAAACTTAAGTAGTAATGTCTACCAACATGATGACTCAATTAGAACACAAATGAGATGCTGAGATAGATAAGGGCCTAAAGCACACTGCTGTTGATCCCATATTTAAATGAATATCAGAGAAACCAGTAATAAAGCTTTTTGTAAATTTTCATGTATACCGTGTGGGCCTACAGCATAGATAAACCTGACTTACAATAAGATCAACAGATTTCAGAAGCATGAATAAATGCTACAATCTCATAATTGACAGTGATGTGCTTTAGGCCCTTCTGACTTAAATGGATTACTGCATGATAAAATTCATAACTTAGTATACTACAACTCATTCAGAAACCCACAAAATAGGTTTACTGTCAGTACAGCTTTAACGTATACTGATTTCCAACCTAATTTTACTGCAGTATATAGTGAGGGAATTAGCATATCTGAGGAATGTGCTATCATCTACCAGGATCTATGCGAACGGGGTAAAAGTCTGCCACACTGTGCTACAACCTGGTGGCACTGACATAAACTTCTAGTTGAGTGGCAAGGGCTGGCTGAGTACATAGTGAACCGTGCACATTTTTTACCAGATCTGTACGTATTTGGTCTGTAAGGAAATTTCGACATGCAAGTTCCACATGCACAAAAGCTCCTTAACACATGCACGACTGGAGGTGTGCTCACGACCCTGATGCCAAGTTTCACAAAGTCTAGAGTAGCAGTAGCAAGGTAGGTTTAAGTGCTCTGTCTTTCAGATTGCAGCATCTATGTTACGTTTAACAGCATTCAAAGAAAAATAATCAATAAATCCACAAGGTATTGAAAGTTAGTGTCCACACGCTCTTGTGCTCTTACACAGCAACCACCACTGGCTACCCATCTTGTAGACACATGTGATTTATAGTACATTGTGGTTACCCCGCTAAGATAATCAATGAAAAGTTATGCATTGTCCTTTCTACAGCCAAATATGTTTCATTCAGAATCTCTCTTACAAAGAAAACATTCCAGTTCCTCAGTTCCTTGACAGATGCTAGTAAAAGGCAATGGGTCCTCAACTGTTTATCCAGTGCAGATCATAATGCATTGCTAATGTTGTGAATTTCACAAAAGAAACTGTATTTCAACCTCGGCCCTGGCAGATTAACCTCACTTATTTCCACTCAAGTGTTTGGTCAGTATCATACTCCTTATTGACCGAACTGATTGATAATTAAGTTATTTATTTATTTAGCCTTTGATTATATGTAGTACAATATATAAAATGGTACTGGGCTTTATTATTTACAAAAAACAGTAATCAAGATTATAAATAGGCCTACATCTTATAAATTACAAAAGTTACAAATTATATGTATTTAAGAAAAGTAAGTTACAAATTATATTTATTGCAGCTCATGTATTCACTTGCTGAATAGAAGCAGAGGTACTATAGATATTCTCTAATATATCTTTCAAATGCATTAATGTATAAATTTTATACAAGGTGAGTGACATAAAAGAATCACATAATATAACCATTACAGAATTGGTATATTATGTTGGGCTTAAGCTTGTGAATGGTGTTATTTAAATGTTGTCTTTATTAAATTTATTGTTGCAGAATATGTGATCAAAGTTATCACCCTTTCCATCAATGTACTTTTGTGTTCAACTGATCACATTCATAGTCCTTTTATGCAAATTATTATCAGTTGTACTGGTTTCTCATTGAATGTTTATCCTCCAGCTCATCATTGTTATGGGAATTAGAAGCATAAACTCTCTCCTGTAAATAGCCTCAAAGGAAAACTCACAAGTAGACAGCTCTGTGCAACATAGCAGCTGCCAATTGTAATTGGACACCATTTCCTAACATAACCTTTTTTTATGGAAGTAGCTGATACTGAATCTGATATAGGTGAGCATTCTTGGCTGCTTCACTGAAAGAATTTAATTTGATTTTGTATATGATGTATTATATTTCAGGCTAAAATGTGTAAAAAGAAATTAATTTGGTAGTACTCTGTACATACAGCAAAAATTATTTTTCTTTTAGAAATATCTGGCATACTTAAAAATCATATTATTAATTGCACAATCTAACACTAATTATTACATTTATTTCTGGATTCATTTATAAAATAATGTTATATCTTGGTGATGATTCTTCTTTTGTCAAGAAAGTTTGTAAACTCTGTGCTTTGTAAAGTCTTTTCAGTATTATGAGTACCGCAGAATGTAGTAGTAGTGGGCATGCTGTTGGAGACAGAAGCATTTATGTGATCAGAGCTAAGAATGTAATTTGGAATATTAAGTGGAAATTGGAAAAACTGTGTGATATTTAAAAACGTGACAGAGACTAAAATTCAAGAAATATATAGGCAAGTCTTCATCAGTTATTTAGTCATCAGGAACCCACAATGTTAAATCAAAATTTCACCCACAAGATTGTACCCCTAGACACAAGACTTGGAGCCAATAAGAAGAGAAAATGAAGATAAGTAAAAAGTTTTTCTTTTGTATATCTTACACCTCTCGAAGCATTTGAAAATAATGAATAGATAAAGAGAAATTTAATGGTGATGTGTGGGAAGGTAAGTTTACAAGTGTGGACGTCAGCTATGATCTGCTGAGTGATAACGAAGTTTTGTCTGTTGCAGAAGAAGAATGGATTTTGGATTTGTCTCATTTACAGTTTATATATAAATGAAATAACCATCACTCAACAAAAGGAGACTGAGAACTGCCCAACAAAGTTGTATCAACAGTGACAAGATAATATTAACAGTGATGGATCAGATGAATTGAAACAGGACTTTACAACTACAACAAGGGACATCAATAAGAAAAAATATAAATACAAAGTATTTATGAAATAATATATTTTTTGTTTTGTTTTGTTTTGTGACTCATGTGATTGCTAATAAAATGAATAGAGATGAGGGTATTAGTGATCAAGTGAAAGATGTAGGACATAACCTAGACATGTTTGAACCAAGTGAAAGTGTAATTAGCAAAGAAACAGTTAAAACTGATGTTATGCAGTTGATTTTTGGCACAACTGAGTACAGTTACTGATCAGTTAACACAAATATGAACTGAAAACAATAATAAAATGGACAGGGTACAATACCAAATAGACCAACTTAGTCAGCAGGTTCAGGATCTAAAAAAGGCTTATCAGACAGTTTAAAAAGTGTGAATGAAGAAGATGATGAATTAGAACATAAATTTATTGTTTTGGGAAACGAGTTCATGGCCCAATCTGCATAACAAACAAAAAATGTTGATGATGTCAGAGTTCAACAGAAGGACATAGAGGAAAAAATGGAACAGAACTTTAGTAGTTTAGATCAAAAAATATTAAATGTTGGAAACAGTATGCTAACTAATGTAAAAGCTTTAGATCAAAAAATTTCAGTAGTTCAGGAAAATTGTATTAACAAAAATCTTTATTCAAATAATGGTATTGCATGGTCCAACATTCCAATCAAAACTTTTCCATCAGACAATTTACATTCAGTGGATTTTCTACACCACTGTGGAGATGGTTTTGTGTCGGGCATGAGTGAGGATCAAAAGATTAAATTTGTTAAAAGATGTCTTGAAGGTGAAGCTCTGCTTGGGTAAATCTAAATTTAAGTCAATGGGAGGCATATCGAAGTTTTGAAAAACGTTTTTTAAATAAATTTTGGTCAGACGTTGAATAAGGAAGAATTAAAAGTGACATTCTGAATGGTCCAAATTATGGGAATAGGGACGGCGCCCTGAAAGAGTTCTGTAAGAATCAGCTTAAGAAATTAGCACACCTTGACAGGTCATTTGACAAAATTACTTTATTGATGCCATCAAAAGGAAATTACCAGAGAGGTTGATTTAGTACACAGACCTGACAATTGCCTTGAACTTGAACAGTTAGTGAAATATGTTGACAGGCTGGATAGGGCAGTAGAAAGAAACATGTACCATAATAATCATAATGATATAGATCACAATGGTAACAACTACAGAAACAGAGATAGTGGTAACTTCAATTAGGGGGCAGAATGGTGATTTTGAACACCAACAGAATAGGAACAATGGTGATAACTATGGGCAATACAATAGGAAAAACAATCATAGAGGCAACTATTCAGGAAACAGTGGTCTGCCTCAATTGCAACAAGTGCAGGACCTCCAATTTACACTTACATTTAGACAATAATAACAGTATAAATAATGTGGCACAGGTCTCTGAAGTTGGACAGAAGGAACATCAGGTTTCTCATTTATGTTTTGATCAAAAGTTTTGGAATACTACGTTCAATTATAGTGATGTAGATATCATTCGCAAACCAGAGTGTGAGAATAATGATAATTTTGATGTAGTGTGTACTAATGATTTCTTCTCTTGGTCAGAAAACAGTGTTATTGATATATGTGAAACAGGTGATGACTGTATTGGATCTGAATTAGGTGGTATTTTTGATACAGATGTGAATGAGAGCTGTGAAATGACTGAGGTTGGTAAGTCTGAGACTGGTAGTTCATTGCAAATGAATGTATGTGAGGAATATGACATTGATGGTGATGAGACTTGTGTTGTTGGTTGTTTGGGTTGGGTTTAGTTGTTTGGGGGAGGAGACCAAACAGCGAGGTCATCGGTCTCATCGGATTAGGGGAATGAAGTTGGCCATGCCCTTTCAAAGGAACCATCCTGGCATTTGCCTGGAGAGATTTAGGTATATCATGGAAAGCCTAAATCAGGATGGCCGGATGTGGGATTGAACCATCGTCCTCCAGAATGCGAGTCCAGTGTGCTAACCACTGTGCCACCTTGCTCAGTACTTGTGTTGTTAATGATGTTATTGATGAAGCAGTTTTGGAAGAATATGATGATGATGATAATGATGATGATGGGTATCAGGTTTTTTTGAAGTTTAAGAGTAATGAAGTTTCAGAGTTATTTGCGAAGGTAAGTGATGTTTGTGATGATGTAAGTGAGAGTCATGGAATACCAGTCCAGTCAAAGCAGTTTTTCATTAATGTTATGCAGAGTAATGATCCAAACAGTAAAGGAGAGTTACCTGTAAGCCTAGAGAACAAAGGTGAAAATTTTTTGAAATTTGTTTGGGACCATGATAACGTGGATAAATGTGCATTCTGGAATACGTTAGTTATGGTTAGTCAAAATTTGTATCCAAATTGGTGGAAAAAAGTGAAATAAGATCTAAGTAGGAAGTGTAATTTTGATAGTTGTATATTTTGTGTTCTTTCTGTAATAAGTGATGTTAGTTGTGCTACGGAACCCATTGAATGTTTTTCAGTCTTCATATGTTGACATGAGTAACCAAAGAAAAGCTATGATACCAGTAAAATTGATAAAACCCTGCAAAAACAGTGTGGATGTAGCATTTCTTGAAATTGAAAGTGATCTTTTACATTAAGTGTCTAATAATATAGATGATGATTCAGAATTTGGATGTTCTTACATTAAAATTAAGATTCTTAAGTGGGAAGGGAACTGTTTGATTGACACTGGTAGCCTGACTGGTGATATATCTGAGCAGTTTAGAGACAAGATTAAATACAGAAAGAATTTTGTGGAAATACATGTTGTAGGTGTAAAGGTAAGAGGAGTTACAGGTAAGCAAAGTAAATTGATAAAATCTCTGGTACTTTTGAAGTCTAATATAGAAGACAAAACCTTTGAACATGGATGCTTAGTGATCCCTAGTGTAGAAGAAAATATAATTCTTGGTATGGATTGGATAGTGATAGTTGAGGCTTGTTTTGGATGGAATGCTCAATAATTGTTTATTTTGGAACCTAAAAGTAATACTTATATGAAAACTAATTTCTGTATTTTAAATTGTGGTAAAAGTGGTAACTGTTTGCAAAACATTGTGAACCAAAATGAATACCAGGTGTTTGATGATATAGATTTTGATGAGACTGAGGATGAGGATTTTGAAAGTGTAGTAGATTCTAAACTAAGGGAAGCTATGAATCTTAATGACAGACAAAAGGAACAACTTACGAATTTGTTATTGGAATTTTGAAATGTGTTTAGTAAGAAACCAGGGAAAGTCAAAGGCTATCAGTGCATACTTTACCTTAAAGTCCATCAACTTTTCTTTATCGAGCCATATAATATACAATTTTAAAAAAGGAAAGATGTAGAGACAGAAATTCCGAAAATAGGAACATGGGATGTAATTGAGAGAAGTAGGAGTGTTTACAATAATCCTTTAGTTGTGGTAGGTAAGAGAAATGATGGAGTGAAAATTGTTTGGGACTCTAGACATCTTAATAACTTTCTTTTTGGAGAGAATGGTCATCCTGAGAATAGGGATTAGCTGTTACACAAATTTGATTATGTAAAAAATACATGAGTAGTTTTTACTTGACCTCTGGATTTCACCATTATCCCACTTGAAATGAATTCTAGAAAGTATACAGCATTTTTGTATGGAGGGTAAGTGTTTTCACTATTGTGTGGTGCCATTTGGGCTTCTTATATCTGTAGATGAATTCATAAGCGCTCTGGATTCTGTCTTAGGAAGTGAAGTGAGTTAAAAATAATTGTGTATGTTGATGACATTCTAGTCACTGAAAAGACTTGGGAACAACATTTGGATGTGTTAAGAGATGTGTTTTCAAAATTAGAATCAGGAGGTATGACTTTGAAAATAGGTAAGTGTAAATTTGGTGTGGAATAAGTTAAATTTTTAGGACATATTATATCTGAAAAATGAACTGCACATGATAAAGAGAAACTTGATGCTATTGCTAATTTTCCTTGTCCTCACAATAAAAAACAGCTTAAATCATCTTTTGGGTAGACTGAATTTTATAGAAAATATTGTTGCAGCCGAGCTATGCATGCTCCATGCTTGTATGAACTTTTGAAGAAAAATACTGTTTGGGACTGAAATCAGGAGTGTCAGGATGCTTTTAATGAAATCAAATGACAATTGTGTCAAAGTCAGATACTGTTCAGATCAGATTTGACTCTTACTTTTTGTATTATGACAGACAGTAGCGATTTATTTATTTTAGGAGGTTGAAGTTGATGGTGTTATTGAACATAGATCTCTTGCATTTGCTAGTAGAATATTGCAGAAACATGAAAAGACATATACTGTAACTGAGAAAGAACTTTTGGCTGCACATTGGGCACTCAATGAATTCAAAAATTATTTACTAGGCCACAAATTCATCATCTATACTAATCAAAAAGCATTATGTTATCTTCAGGTGTGTAAGCTGTACCATAACAGAATTACTTGTTGGGCCTTGTTTTTACAGCAGTTCAATTATGAAATCAGATATGTTAAGGGCACAGGAAATGTAGTTGCTGATGCTTTGTCTAGGCTATCTTTAGGAACTGAATCATCTAACAACTTTGGAGAAGGAGAGAGAGAGTTTAAAATTATGTACGTGAAAGGTATGAAGGAAGAAAAATATATCTTGTAAACTTGCAAAGACATCCATAGGTATCAAAATCTTGTTAAAAACTGGAAATTGGTTAAGAGAATGTTGGGTAAGAAAGGAGGAGAAAAAACAGAACTGTATTATAACAATACCAGAGAAGAAAAGTTGTTATTCACCATATAGCGGAGATGCTGAGTTGCAATAGGCACAATAAAAAGATTCACACAATTATAGCTTTCGGCCATTAAGGCCTTTGTCAGCAGTAGACACACACACGCACACACACACACACACACACACACACACACACACACATGCAAACGCAACTTGCACTCACGTCTGCAGTCTCAGAGAACTGAGACTGCAGACGTGTGTGCAAGTTGCGTTTGTGCGTGTGTGTGTGTGTGCATGTGTGTATGTATGTCTACTGCTGACAAAGGCCTTAATGGCCAAAAGCTATAATTGTGTGAATCTTTTTATTGTGCCTATTGCAACTCAGCATCTCCGCTATATAGTGAGTAGTAACTTTCCTTCTCTGGTATTGTTACATTCCATCCTGGATTTTCCATTGTTTGAGCAGTATTATAAGGTACACAAAGGTATTTTATTCAGCAGACGTAAGACTGACTCAGAGGATTGGAAATTATGTTGGCCAGAACAGTGTATTGATACTTTAATGACTTATACACATGAGAATTTTGGTCATTGTGGATCAACCAAATGCTCACAAAAGATTCAGGAAAACATCTGTTTTTGTAACATATGTGGGAGAGTCAAGAAGAAGATCACCAGCTGTGACAGATGTCAAAGAGTGAAGGTAAGTAACCAAACAAGTAGAGGTCAAATGCAAGACACGTTGCCTAATAGTAACCTAGATCTCATGTCGGTGGATGTTTATGGACCTCTACCTAAGTTTAAGAGTGGATTTTGTTGTGTTTTTGTGCTGGTTGATGTGTTTTTGAAGTTCATGAAGCTGTTTCCTCTTAGAAAAGCTACCAGTAAACAAACCATCTCGAAGTCTGGGAACACATATTTTCATCAGGTAGGTGTTCCTAAAACAATTTTATCTGATAATGTTTCTCAGTTTACATCACAAGCTTGGAAATATTTTGTTGATCATAAAAAAAGGCGTATTCTAATCTCAGTGTAACATCCTTCAAGTAACTCTGCACAAAGATATATGAGAGAGATTGGAAGACTGTTTAGAACATATTGTGAAAAGAATCATACCATTTCGATAGATTATGTCAGTAATTTGAGGAAATTATGAACAGCTTACAACATTCTTCAGTGGGTTTTTCACCATTTGAAATCATGTTTAATTGCAGACCAGCTAACTTTATTTCTGAAAATGTTGAGTTTCCACCATGTAAAATACTGTCACCACAAGAGAGGGACGAGTGTGTTAGGGAAATGACGAAGAAACAAGGGGACAGGAGAAAGCAGAGACATGATGGTAAAGGTAGATTTTCTAAGTTTGAAGTAGGAGATCTTGTGTTGGTGAATGCCAAAGAGAAGTCTAAAGTGTTGACATCTGAGATAAAGAAATTTTTCTATATTTATATTGGACCAGACAAGATTCATGAAAATCCACGTCCTAATGCATACAGACCTGTGTATCCTAAATCTAAGAAGATGTTTGGATTACCCAATATCACTGAACGGAAAGCATATAGACACGATCCATAAGTATCTAATTTTTGTTTGTTTGTTCTTTTTCAATTGTCATGAATGTAGTATGTAAGATCATGTAGTTTCTAAAGTTCTATTTTATCAATTGACTGAGTTTAAATGTATCTGTAGATTCATAAAACTACATTATTGTGTTTTCTTTGTCCGGAATTTAATATGTAAGATGTTGAGATTTTTAAAGTTCTGACTTACTTATTGACAGAGTTAAAATCTATGATACACTATACAGTTGTGTTCTGTACTAGATTTGTGCTTTAGAATTTGATACATATGTGCCATGAGACTAAATGGGTAGATCTTTTTACAGTTTTGAAAAGGGACAATATTCATGATTTGTGCTGGAAAAAAAAAAAAATTAGGAATAGTATCTGAGCATATCTGTGTATAATACCTTATTAGTCCATTCTTTTCATTGCATTTAACTCTGAATATTAATATTTCATATGTGAACACATTTTAATTTCACCTGATATAAATCCCATATAACTGACTTTGAAAAGTTACTAAGGAGAATATATATCGTGTGATGTGAAGAAGATATTGAACAGCGTATTTAGTACACAAAACAATGTTTCAGGATTTGATGTGTTTGCTAGACAGGAAGTTGCCTGTCTGTTGGAGTGTGTAATGAGAAACTGAAAGATGTGGGTGGATCCACTCCCTACACTCCAATATGGCTGGCTGTACCATGCTGCACCAGTCAACTTCCAAGAGATCATAGGTGCTGGGTAGCATATTTGAGCATCTGTCAACTGGATCTGTGTTGTGACTGATATTTGTGAATTGTTAGCCAAGACTGCTGAAGACAGTGCTATTCATCACAAATGCATGGTTCTCTCTCTCTCCCTCCCCCCCTTTTTTTTTTAAGTAGGCAGATCAACTTTCCAATACACTATGTAACTTTAAACCAGTATGTAATATTCTGTGTATCATATACTTCTGTATATCTGTCTGTTATCCTGAGCATCATTTTGTACTATATTTGGCAAACCTTAGTCTGTCACAAAATATTGTAAACACTATGTTTCCAAATTTTGTGAGGGGGATATTGTTATGGAACACCTTTTTTCTAACATAACCTTTTTTTATAGAAGTAGCCGATAGCAGGATTAATCCTGAATCTGGTATAGGTGAACAGTCTCAGCTCTTTCAATGAAAGAATTTCATTTGATTTTGTGTACGTTGTATTATATTTCAGGCTAAAATCTGTAACAATAAATTAATTTATTAATACTCTGTATGTAAGGCTAGAATTATTCTTCTTTTAGAAATATCTGGCATACTTAAAATTCATATTATTGATTGCAAAATCTAACATTAATTATTAAATTTATTTCTGGATTCATTTATAAAATAATGTTATATCTTGGTGATGATTCTTCTTTTGTCAAGAAAGTTTGTACATTCTTTTCCTTTGTAAACTCTTTGGAATAATGTATCACAGAATGTAGTAGAAGAGGGCATGCCTCTGATGGAGATATATTTATGTGATTGACACTAACAATGTAATTTGGAATATTAAGTGGAAATTATAAAAACAGTGTGATATTTAATAATGTGACAATAAAATTCAAGAAATATACAGTCAAATCTTCATCAGTTATTTAGTCATCAGGAACCCACAACATTAAATCAAAATTTCAGCCATAAGAATGTACCCCTAGATGCAATACTTGGAGCCAACAAGAAGAGAAAATGAAGATAAATAAAAAGTTTTTCCTTTGTATATCTTATGCCTCTCAAAGCTTTTGAAAATAATGAAGAGACTATTGGAATTTAATGATGATGTGTGGGAGGGTAAGATTACACAGTCTTGTTTGCAAGTTGAAGGCATTGTTCACCATCCGTTGCATCATTTACAGGACTGATTGTGGACCTTTGGTACAGGGCCATGTGGAGGGCCTGAATCAGAGGCTCAGGTAGTTCTGCAACCATATAGGCTGCAGATTCCTCAACTTGAAGATCAGTAATATAGCAGCCTTTCTAAGACAATTGCCAATCCTTTTTAACTAACTATGCAAGTGTAGATCAGATGTGGCTTGAATTCCAGGAAATAGTATTGACATCAGTTGAGAGATTTATAAAAAATAATTTAATAAAAGATGAAACTGATTACACCTGGTTCACAAAACAGATCAGAACACTATTGCAGAATCAACAAAAAACCTTGCCAATTTTAAAAGAAAGCAGACTCCTCAGAGCACTGTTGCTGAAGCAACAAAAAAAAAGTATGTTGGGTTTAAAAGAAAACACTCCCCAAAATTGGCAAAGTTCTACAGAAGCTAGAAATTTAGCATGGTCTTCAACACAATGTTATTTTAATAATTTCCATAATGAAACCCTGTCCCAAAATTGGCATACAATCCAAACCGATTCTGGTCTTACATAAAGTACAACAGAGACAGGACACAATCAATACCTTCACTGTGCAATAGTAGTGGTGATATTGTCAGTGACAGTGCTGCAATAGTGAAGTTACTAAATATGGTTTGCTAACCAAAGAAGATGAAGTAAATATTCCAGAATTTGAATCAAAAACAAGTGCCAAGATTAGTAACTTAGAAGTAGGTACCATTCATGTAGTGAAGCAACTCAGATCACTTACTAAAGGCTAGTTTTCTTGCCCAGTTTGTATACCAGTTACTTTTCTTTCAGCTTATGCTGATGTAGTAGCTCCATACTTATCAATCATATACAACTGCTTGTGCAACAGAAGATCTGTACCTGAAGACTGGGAAGTTGCACAGGTCACATCAATACCCAAGACAGGAAATTGGAATAATCTACTGAATTAGAGACCCATATCACTGATGTCAATTTGCAGTAATGTCTGGAACATACACTCTGTTGAATCATTATGAATTACCCCGAAGAAAATGATCTGTTGACACACAGTCAGTATGGATTCAGAAAATAGCAATTGTGTGCAACACAATTAAGTCTTTATTCTCATGAAGTAATGAGTTTGTAATGTAAATTAATGGGCATGCATATTATGAATACTTTGATACCTTTTTAACCACAGCCTACGGTACCTCACATCGCTCATTGTGAAAGGTGCACTGAAGTTAATTATCTGTTTCATATATAAATTGATCACTTTCGAACAAATTGGTTGATTTTCATTGTAAATTCATTAAACATTGCAACACAAAGTGGAATGTAAACAGACGTGTATATAATAACTTCTTAAATGTTTAGGCAGAAGGCAGTAATGTTATTTGATGTATTCAGTATTATAATACTAAGAACATTTTGGGAGTATCAGAATTCATTTAAGTTGAAAGTTATTTCTTGCAGTATATTGTTAACTTAACTGAAATCATGTAATTACAAAAGTAAATGTGTCTAAATCAGCAATATTATATTGTATATGGAATTCTTGTCAAGATTGAGTTTAATTCAACATCAAACCATTCAGATCTGTAAAATTTTAATTGTAAATTATAAAATGTAGAGAAACAATTACGTTCATTTTCAATGTTGCTTATGGACAATTTATAAAAACAGCATAGTTGAAGTCATGGCACGTCAGTGCTGGAACAGTGATTATGACATGAACTTTATGATTTTCTTTAGCATATATAATAAACAGTTAGAGCTTATTGTGTGGACTACATTATTTAGTAACTATTAGGGCATAAAGTTGGCCTGACATTGCTTAAAATGAATGCCAAGGTTGTTTAAAAGGAAAAGTTATTATCTTCAAGAGTTGCATCACCCACATATTAAATTTGAGATTTTTAAGTTAAGTATCGAAGTGAGTTTATAACATTGTTGACACATTTTATCATGGTGAGTTGAGCCGGGATACACTGGCATACTTATAGTTCCTCAATTCCATGTCTGCATCAGCTAAAGACAAAAATTTGGAAGCATAATAAGAAAAATCACAGGAGATTATGGATGTTGAAACCAGCATTGTTATCTGCAAATGTGATTTCTTTGAAGGACAATGCCTGAATCAAAGTGAACGACTGGATGTAATTGTGCAGAGATCATCATCATGGATGCCAAAAAAGCACTTTATTGTTACATTTACTCTGTTCAGTTGCCAAGATAGTGATAGAAATCTATTTTTTATTTAGTATTGTTGTGCTAGTTAGCATTCTCCAAAATGGAAAACTAGGACCAGTTGGTTAATTAAGAACCAGTTTTAAACAATAATATTGAACTTGGTTCTAGCATGGCAGCAATAGTTTTACACAATAATATGGAACTTAATCAAAGCCCTAGAAAAACAGCATTTGATGCAAAAGTGAGTAGTGTTTGCAGCCTGTTCCAAGGTTTCAGTCACAGAGGACTGTTAGAATACAATGATAGATTGACTGAACAACTAAATAGGTTTATGCAGGTGCAGTTAGCTGAAACCAATAAAAATATGTCATGATAAAGACTTGGCTGGCAGAATTGAGACAGCAAAAAGTGAACCAAGTAATATCTTTGAACAGACAAAAAGTGAACTAAATAACAGTTTATCTCAGTCTAAAAGTGATTTATGAAGAAATAATTAAAATAATTAAGATGTGAGACTTTAAATTGTAGCATTCAGATCATGGAGCTAAGAGAAGAACTTGCCATTGAATCAGAACTCAAACAATCTTATGCTCATGGTAATTTATTTTTGAATAATGTTGTAACAGTAGAGTCAGATCACATAAATGAAGTTGAAAAGATTTATGCTGCAAAAGATGAATTTCTGTTAAAAATGTAACTATCAATCAGAAGAGTTGGCAGTAGTGGATGATGTTTGCCAGCAAACTATTAATACCCAAGTCACCAATGAAACTGAAAATTTTACCAATGTTCTGTCCACAGTACATGCAAATATCTGGGTAAATGTACTGAAAAGATGTCAAAATGTCAAAAAACTATGGTAAGGAGAATGTATTTAGGCAAATGTGAAATGAGGGCAAATGTATATGTCAAATATTTTATGAATGAAAACAGTGTAGATTTTTCTGAATTTGACTCAGACTGTAGAATGAAATGTTATTTCGGACATATGTAACATTTAAGATGTATATTTGGCTAAAATGTTGAGAAAGCTGTCTTGGGAATGTCAAAGTGTTATGGGTTTGTAGAATGCCAAATTGAGTAGTAACAATGTAATGTATAGTTACAGTCAATTCCACAAGAAAGTGTATGCCATAATTTTAAATGTATCATCCGCAGCAACATCTCTGGTAGTGGTCTCAAAACTGTAATCAATGTGCTTTTGCACAGTGTGTAAATAAACAGTGTGAGAGTTGAATATTTTATTTTGTCGGCTGCATTTTAAAATACGTGCAAAATATCTCAAAAGTCTGGTGTATGAAGCATGAAAGGTTGCTTCAACAGACTGTGAAACACCAATTAAAAGTGCATGTTTGGGGATGTTTCTCCAGAAGGGGTTTTGGCTATTTGCACTTATTTACAGCCATTTTAAACACTGAAAAAATATGCAATATTTATCAAAAATGCCTTCTGAGGGCTGTTAAGAAGCTATTTGGTTCAAATGAGGCAAACAGGATGCTTCAAGAGGATAGTGATCTGAAACATGGCAACCGTCTCCGTACAGGGTGGAAACAAGACAATGGAGTGTCCGTGACTGACTGGCCTGCAATGTCTCTGGATGCAAATCTGATTGTAAATGTTTGGTCGCACATTAAGATGATGCTGAAAGGAAAGCCATTATTTGCTTCGAAGCAGCTGTCATTTAAAATCAGGATGATATGGTGATTCTTACTGAGAGAATATGCAGATAATCTCGTGGAAAGCATGCCAAATAGGTGCCAAGCTTTAGGTAATTGTCTATCTATATCCAAATCCCGCTCCAGCTACTGCCGGGTCTGGGTGCTGATGAGTCCTCTCCATTTGGCTCGGTCCTCCCACCACTTTTCTTCCTCCACTTGCTGCCAGGTCACACCTCTACTTTCTACAGATATTCTCACTCCCATTTTCGACCATGTTCTTGGGCGCCCTCTAGGTCTTTTCCCATCCATCTTTAGTTCTTCCATAATTTTGGGGATTCTCTGCCCATGCATCCTCTTAACATACCCATACCATCTTAAACTCTTTCCTTCAATTTCATCTCTCATACTTTCTTGTTTGAGGTCCTTTCTAATCTCTACTTTCCTTACTCTGTCCATTCTTGTTTTTCCCTTAACTGCTCTGAGAAATTTCATTTCCCCTGCTTGCAGTATGCTCCAGTCCCTTTCTGTCATTATGTTTCTCCACCATAGGTGACAATAGGGATGTAATAATTGTTATACATAAGGAGTTTTGCTCTTTCTGAAACTTCATTATTCCAAATCAGGTGTTTTATTGTTTGATAGAAATTGCCTCTCTTCTGTAACCTCCTATTAATTTCGTTCGTTATTCTTCCATCCCTAGATATTTCACTCCCTAAATAAGTAAAACTTTCTACCACTTTGAGGGGTTCTCCATTCAAAGTGATATTTCTGTTGATTCCTTTCTCTCTTCCAAATACCATTACTTCACTCTTATCTTTATTTATTTTTAATCCATACCTTTTCATTATTTCCTTCCACACACCTGTACATCTACCTCTTTATCACCCCATATTACCATATCATCTGCAAAAATCATCTTTTTGTCTTTTTCTTTTACTATATCTTTAACTGCCCTATTCATTCCCTCCATCACAACATTAGAAAGTGCAGGAGATAGAATACTTCCTTGCTTAAGTCCTTGTCGTATTTCGAAGTATTCAGAGTTCCCCAATGGTGTTCTAATTCTACAATTGTGTCCTCTGTACATTGTCTTTATAACATTAATGTATCCATCTTCTATATTCATCTTCTTCATTTCTTCCCAGAGTCTTTCCCTGTCAACTGAGTCATATGCCTTTTCTATGTCTATAAAAACCATTATCACCCTTTTGTTATACTCCCAACTTTTTTCCATCAGTTGACGGATAGAAAATATCAGGTCGATCGTGCTTCTTCCTTTCCTAAACCCATGCTGTTCTTCACTCAGCTCCTTTTCTATCTTTTCATTTATTCGATTTAGTAAAATTCTTTCAAAAATCTTGGCTGTATGACTCATAAGGGTTATTTCTCTGTAGTTTTTACAAAGTCTTTTATTGCCTTTCTTGAAGATGGGAACAATGTCTCCTGTTCTCCAGTCGTCAGGTATTGTACTATTTCTCCACATGCTTGATAGTACTCTATACAGCCACTGCACTCCCACTGGACCTGCTGCTCTTATCATGTCCACTGATACTTCATCGGGTCCTGGGGCTTTCCCCCCATTCATCTTCTTCACAGCTTTTTCCATTTCTTCCCATGTAATTTCTCCTAATTCTGCTTCCCAACTTCTCTCAATTTCTCCATTATTTGTTGTTTCCTCATGTACCTGCTCCTCAGCGTTTAGCAGCTTCTTAAAATGTTCTTTCCAGAGATCTTTTATATTCCCTGGGTCTTCAATAATGGTACCGTCCTCTGTTTCCATCTTTACTGGTACTTCAGAAGCCTTCCTTTTATTTTTCATCATTTTATAGAACATTTTCTTATTGCACCTCACATCTTCTTCAAGTTTTTTTGTAAACTCTTCCCATGCCTTTTTCTTTGCCGTTTCCACTATTTCTTTGCACCTCTTCTTTTCCTCTATATATATTTTATGGTCTTCATCATTTTTAGTTTTCCACCACTTTCTCCATGCTCCATTTTTTCTTCTAACTGCTTGGATTGTGGTATCATCCCACCAACTTGTCTGTCTTATTTTTTCCTTTCCAGATGTTCTGCCACATACTTTTTGTGCTGCTTCGACTAAAGTGTCTTTGAATAAACTCCATTCTTTTTCTACATCGCAGAAAACTTCTTTTGGAAATTTTTGTGTGATTAATTCTCTGTACTTCTCAGCACATTCACTCTCCTTCAGTTTCCAATCCCATATCCTCACCACTTTCTTCTGTTTTCTATTTTTCACACACTGATTCATTTTCCATTGTCCCACCAGTAATCTATGGTCTCCATCTGCACTCACACTTGGAATTACCTTCACATTTGTTACTTTCTCTCCCCATTTCCTATCTACTAGAATATAATCAATTACACTCTTGGTTCTTCCATCCCAACTGTATCTGGTGATAACATGATTTTCTCTCTTCATAAACCAGCTGTTTGCTATTTTCATTCCATTTCTCTGGCACAAGTCCAGGAGGCTTTCCCCTTCTTCATTTCTGCCTCCATATCCAAAACATCCCAATACTTGCTCAAATCCCTTTCTGTCTTTACCTACCTGTGCATTAAAATCTCCCATCACTATATTAGCACTCTCTATATGGTTTTCTAACACATTTTCAAAGTCCATCTTCTCTTCATCGCTACATCCCACTTGAGGTGCATAAATCTGTATTACTTTTAGTGTTTCTTCCTGGAATCTCAGGTTTAAAATTATGATCCTGTCTGATATATATCTCACATTTTCAATACAGCTTTGTACATTCTTATTCACCATCACTGCCACACCATTTCTTCCAGACCTGTTATTCCCACACCAGTACAGTTTTCCTCCTCCTCTCAAATTCTTCTCACCTTTTCCCTTCCACTTTGTTTCGCTTAATCCCAATACATCTAACTTCCTCTCTGTTAGTACATCTGTCATTTCTTCCATTTTTCCATTGAGGGTTAATATATTAAGGGTGCCAATATTTAGGTTATTTTTTAGTCCAGTTGGTTTCATCTTCTTGTACTGATGAATATCATCAGGTCTCCCATCATTTGCACCAGTACTTGAAGAAGTAGTGGGGTCAAATCTTGAGTGGTTCATTCCGAGGCTCATCTGTGTTTTGAAAGCAATACATGAAGACTTTCCTACTGGCTTGCTAGGCCTAACACAAGAAAGGATTTCCTGTTGGGGTTGTCTCCCTTAGCCTTTGGAGTTTCTCCTCCACCACAAGGCAGTGATTCCCTTCTCATTTAGTCCCCAGAAAGGAGGGTTGCCTCATCTGCCAGCTACGCCGTTCCGAAGTCTTCCTTCTCCGCCGTCGCTGCCATTAAGGTCTTCACCCGTAACCCTGTGCATGGGTTCCGTGTTATACCCCACGGGATTGTGTCCCTGCCTGAACTCGGCCATCCTAGCACTCCGGCCTACTGAAGTGCAGGATGCCCACCCCCGCGACGTGGATGCGCCAGACAGGAATTACCCCAGTGGAGGAATAGGGAAGGGCACCCTACCTCCCTGGGGCCGGGTTAATGATTGTGTATGGTGCCACAATTAGGTAATTGTACAATTAGTAATAACATGTATTTTCATGTGAACGTATATTTGTAATAGTGTCTTTTATATCATACAAATGATGGTGTACACTTTCTTGTGGAACTGACTGTATGTCAATAAACATAATGTTAGAAGTCTGTATTGTGTGATTTTCAAATTTTTTAGAGTGCATGTAAAGTGTTATTTTGAAACGTGCTTTCAAACAAACTCATGTCAGAAGATATTGAAAATATCCCTCAAGGGATGTACACTATTTTGTACGCTACATGACTGGTGATGACAGAACACTGAGCTAATGTCATAATTTTTCCAAAATTTATTGATTTCTTTGCTATCTGCTTTCTCTGATTAATATCTAAAACTTTCAAGTTTTATTCTACTATCATAGGTACTAGGTGCACATACACAAGAATTTGCAAGTTTAGTTTCACAACATAGTAGTCACAAGTTTATCCACTGCTTTGTCTAAGAGTTAGAAAAAGTTTCTTATCTTTTTGCAATGAAATTTGTGCCTTATTGGTTCAGTCTCAGAATTTTTGCAATAAGGTTATGCTTAAGATACTTCACAGTGCTATGATGGCAAAATCTGTTTACGTTCAAGCTTTAAGTAGTAATGAATTTGTCTTGTATTTTGAAATGGAATAATGTTGACTGTCTTTGAGGCAAAATATTTTTCCATGTAATGACATCAAATATACTGTACTGCCTGGTTTTGTAGAAGATTCATCAACAAAAATTTTAGATCTATGTAGGGAGTTGTTGTGTTGTATTTATTGTTGGGAAGATAGGAAGTCAGACTTGTTGGCTTATTATTGTCATACTTAAGATTTGTAATCGTCAATTGAATCTAATGACTATGAAAATATGGAAGCGTTGGTATGGATTTTGTTGTGAGTATAGGGCATTACACTGAAGTTTCAAAGTTTGATAACTTTTGTCTGTTGTCCCAAGTACATTTTACTGTGAATGTTGCTTACAGAGGGGAGATTATTTTTCAGACCACCTATGTATGAGGAATTTTCAGTAAGTGATGCAATTTTTTTTCTGAAAGCAGGTTGAACTCATTCAGGATTCCAGCACACTATAATATTTCCCACCCTTTGAGCTACAAAACCCTATTTCTCAAATTAATCTCCTTTCAGTGTGATGGACTTAAACCTCCTTACTGGGAAGGCCTGAATGTCTGCATTGTGCTACTCCACTGGTTGTCATCACAGCCACCATCTTGGTGCATCAATAACTTCTCCATAATCCACGTACTGCTCCCTGCAGAGAGCACCCTTCATTGAGCCTAATTGATAGAAGTCAGAAGGTGCAAGATCTGGGCTGTATAGTGGATGAAGAAGAAGAATCCAATGAAGTTTTGTGATCTCCTCTCAACTGAGCAGATTTGTGTGGGGTTGTCATGGAGACATAGAAGTTTGTTTGCATTATTGTGACGATGAATGTGCTGAAGTTATTTCTTCAATTTCCTGAGGGTAGCACAACACACTTAGAGTTGATCATTGCACCATGAGGGAAGACATCGGACAGAATAACCCCTTCAGAATCCCAGAAAACCATTGCCTTGACTTTACTAGCTGAGGATGTGGCTTTAAACTTCCTCTTCAAATGAGCCTCTGGATCATGGGGTCCCGGGTTCGATTCCCTGCCGAGCCAGGGATTTTTTCTCCCAGGACTGGGTGTTTATATTGTCTTCATCATCTCCTCATCATTTGGGTAGTGGCGAGACTCAAAATGGAAAGATTGGAACTTGTACAGGCACTGATGACCACAATGTTGAGTGCCCCACAAACCAACATCATCATCATCTTCAGAGGAGAGGTAATGTGGCACCACTCCATGGATTGCAATTTTATTTACAGTTCAAAGTAATGAACCCGCATTTCATCACCTATGACAATGTTCAACAGAAAGTTGTCATGATCAGCCTCTTAACGCACAAGCACAGTTGGTTCTTAATTGCTCTGTATGGTCTTCTGTTAGGTGGTAAGGAACCCAGTGGGCACACTTCTTTGAGTGCCACAACTGGTGGACGAGTGTGTCAGTTCTACCAATAGAGATGTCAAGCTAAGCACTGAGGTGTTTGATTGTGATCCATCAATCACGTTGAATGAGAGTGTCTACACATTCCAACACTGGAAGAGTCACACTTGTGTGTAGCCAGCTGGCACACAGAGATCAGGCAGGTTTGTGCAACATCATTGTAATGATGACAGATGCCCCACCCATTGACTCATCATGCTTTTGTTCACTACGAGGTCTCCATAGACGTTCTGCAAGCACCTATGAATGTCTGTGATGCTCTGGTTTTATGCCAAAATAAACTCAATGATTGCTTGGAACACACCTCATCACAAACACTATTTTGAAGGCCACATATTTGCTACACCTACTGGAAATTCTTGAGACAATAGGGGCTGAAGGAGGAATATTCCATGATGTCCCATTAGAAATTCTTCACTTTTCAGATGAAATCGGCCAAGGAACAATGTGTTGCATTACTTATTGAATGCCCCTCATAATTTTTTGAGTGATATCGACAGTCATATGACCACACCACCACCTGAGAGATCGATCCACCTGATGCGATTCTCTCAATAAATGGAACAGAAGAACGGTGTGCTAGCCAAAGAGTACACAGCTAGTTGCAGTACCTATGCTCACCATAAGGCCGCTAGTCCACTTCACATGTAGCAGGAGTGTAGTGCAGTTGTGCCAGTCTACAGTTCGTAGCTGCGCTCAGTGGTCAATCAGCACCAATGTTAGTCAGTCATTGTCTGCAGCTCAATCATTGCTGCCATCAAGTCTTTGTAGCCCAGTTACAAGTTAGTCTTCAAATTCACTGTATTCAACATTCAAGATTACAAGAGATTAATTTGTCACTGCAACATTTGTGACTTGTAAATTATGCCATTCTACAGATGCTTAATCTAGTCACGTCTTCTATAATTGTCAACTAACAGATCATGGACTACAACAAAGTTATGCAATAAATACTTCCTTATTTTGAACTCCTGCTAATTAATTGTGTTTTCCTGTTGTAGCTACCAAGCAGTCTTGACGTAGTAGAACCCACATTTCCACCCCCTTGACTACCTCATATTTGCTACCTCATGTTGATGGACTTATGGTGGAAGATTGAGAGCCATCAAATAGTGATTAGCCTGGCTCTGCAGCTGGTCCTTCTCCTATGGCTTTGGAATGCTTCCTATTCTATGGAATCAAGCCATATTACAAGGTTTCCCACCCAATGTTTTTGTGTGTGCCAAAAATATTTTCTGAACATTTCCAGTTTATTCGTGCTTGGGTTCCATTCCTGTGTCTTTTGTTTTGCTGTGACTTTTTGAACGTGTCTTTGTATGCATCACTTCATATACATTTGAGCAAGTGTTTCTTTTTCAGTCTTTCCAGTCATATTCAGTGTTTGCTTGTGTTCTTCTTGTGTTCTATTTTTTGCTGCTTTTGTATATTTTGTACGACTTTACTTCCTGTTACTATGGCTGCCATGCAAACAACTCCAAATGTGCCACTTGCCTCGCATGCACTCCTGCAGCACACAGTTGATTTAGGCCATTTCTGTCAGTTTCAGCTGGAACAGATGACTCAGCTGACGCAAACCATATCAGAGTTTGTGCGTGCAGCAACCATGGGCCCGCATGCCGCTGGGCCACCTGCTGCCCGTCGCCAATGCCCTGCCTGCATCGGTTCCATTGTTCCAGGTATTCGCCGAGCGGCACAAACAGTGGGATGAGTAACGTTCCCAGTATATCGCCCATACTGCCACATATGGAATACAAGGCACAGTGCTCACCATTTTCTAGTGACAACAGGTACGGAAGTGTTTCACGGCATCACAAAGCTCTTCCCAACCACTATGCCAGATAAAGTCCCTTACACAGACATTTTTCAGGCCCTTGACACCTATTATGCTGCCCGCATACATGTTGCAGCAGCTCGGTTTAAATTTTTTTGCTGTGGCAAAGCATCCAATCAGACTTTCAAAACAGTGGATCGTTGAGCTCCAGGGGTTGACACATGATTACAATTTTCGGTGCCTGTGTGGAGAATATTACAATAATAGCATGATTCGTGATGCCATCACACAGAACATTCAAAGTGCGAAACTTCATGACCAAATTCTCTGTCACCCTGACCCTATGTTAATGCAAGTTGTGCAAATTCTTAAGGCACAAGATTCCACGGATTTGGCGAATGATAATTTTGCACCACATGGTGTTTGCATAGTTGGCGATGTTTTCAGTTCTGCCGCTGCTACCACCAGGAAACAACCTCAGCACATGGCCCGGCGTATTTTCTCAGCCGCTACACCTAGACATCAAAGGCTCTCATGTGCTACAGAGACTCGCCCGCCTCGGTCAGCCAGTGATTTCAGTTTCCACAGTAAGACCAAAAATAAGTCTTGTTCTTGTTGCTTTAATGCTCATTCTCACACTAATTGTCCTTGTCACAATGAGACTTGCTTTACATGTGGCAAACTGGGCCATATTGCCATAGTCTTCTTGCAGGCTTCTTGGCCGCAGCCACGTGCTCACATTCCCCATAAGAATGCACGTAAATTGTGTAACCAGATTAACATTATAACAGGCACCGACACTTTTGAACAGTGCACAGACTACAGTGTTAATGTGAGCTGTGAACGTGTTTCCCAAGCACAGGCATCCACTAAAGTTAAAGGCCATCCAAGATGGAGATGTCAAGCTACCACTCGCTCCCAAGACACAACACATAGTGTTTCGCATAGTGTTTCAGACTCCGGTAATGTGTCCACATGCACACAGGACAATGACACTACGTTGCCACTCATTTCCAGTGTATCTGCAGTGTGCTGTAGTCCTAGATAATTGTATATTTGCCTAACTGTTTGTGGTAAAGCTGTTCAGCTTCAGCTGGAATGGGTGCTACCACATCTCTGCTTAATTACTCTACATATCTGTACTTAGGTTGTCCCAAGTTAGAGATATCTCAGACAGTGCTGACTACCTACAATGGAGATGAGATTAAAACTCTTGGTTCTTGTGTTTTGCCTTCTACATATCTAAATGTGACACAAATCTGTTCTGTTTCATATTGTTGGTTCTAAGGCATGTGCAAACATTTCGAGTATGGACTTATTTAATATTTTCAATCTGTCTATCCACAATCAGGATTTGCAAATGAACTCAGCGAGTTTTGACCACAGTGTTACGTCGTTGTGCAATGAATTTGCAGATTTGTTTAGAGAAGGTTTAGGTCTGGCCAATAATTTTGTTGCATATGTCACATTGACGGAAAATGCTCAACCATGCTTTTTCCATGCCCACAATGTGCTGTACACACTGTGTGACCAAGTAGCAGATGAGTTAAAACTTTGGCAAGCAAATCGCATGTTAGCTCCCATTTATGCTTCCCAGTGGCCTTCAACATCAGTTGTCATGAAAAAACTGACAGGTAGATTGTGTTTATATGCAGATTTCAAGGACCCAGTAAATCCACAGACTGTGATAGACACTTACCCATCGCCACGACCAGAAGAACTTCTGGACAAGTTAGGTACTGGTCACTATTTTTCCAAAATCGGCTTACACGATGCCTACCTGCAACTGCCATTGAATGAAGTGTCCCAACAGGTGTTGATGCTTAATATGCACATGGGTTTGTTTAAATTTTTTAGGTTACCATTCAGTAGTGCATCTTCTCCTGCAATATTTCAATGATACCTTGAACAGCTTACAGCTACAGTTCTGTGTTGTGTCAACTATCTCGACAATATTGTGGTGTTGGGTCATACCACCAAAGAACATTTGTTCTTCGCACCCTGTTTCAAGTGCTTTTACAAGCTGGCCTTAAGTGTAATAAGGACAAGTGTATATTTTTGAAGACTGAACTTGAGTACGTAGGCCATGTCATGAACTCTCAAGGTGTGTACCCATTGCAGTCTCATCTCCAAGCTATCAGTCAGCTTAAAACACCCACAAATGTGTCTGAACTTCAGTTGGTCCTTGGAAAGATAACATATTATATCAAATTTATTCCAAACGCAACTCAAGTCGCAGCTCCCTTGCATCAACTTCGTCGAAAGAATGTGCCTTTCTTGTGGTCTTCCGACTGTGGCATTGCTTTCCGCAAGTTAAAAGATGCTCTGCTGAGTGATCGATGCTTAATTACATTCAACATATCCAAGCTGGTTGTCTTAGCCACAGACGCATCCTCGTTTGGATTGGGTGTGGTTCTCTCCCATAGGATTGGCAATGCAGATAGACAGATAGCTTTCGCCTCAAAACTCCTGACACAGTGTAATTATTCTACCATTGAGAAAGAGGCTCTTGCAATTATTTATGGAGTTATGAAGTTCCACCAATACCTCCATGGACGGAAGTTATACTTGGTTACAGATCACAAGCCTTTACAGTCATTATTCCATCCGGCCAAGCCTATCCCTAACTGCACCACTCATTGGGCTCTGAGTGTCTAATTATCAGTACACAATAATCTACAGGCCAACACCAAAGCATGCCAATGCCGACACACTTTACCATCTTCCTTTGGGTCCCGATTCTGATTTTGATTCATCTGAAGCTTCCTGTTGCTATATGAACGTTCAGGATTCCGATGCACTCGAATGGTTTCCACTGGATCGCAGAAGGATCACAAAAGCCACAGCTTCCAATCCTCATCTTCAGATTTTGTCTCAGTATGTTCACACTGGTTGGCCTCATACCTTAAAGCAGATAGTCAGCCCTGTTGTTTGTCATTACTTCACCCGTTGTTATGATCTTTCAGTTCAACGGGGTGTTATTTTACTTCCAACATGATACAGACACTTCCTATGTGGTGATTCCACAGGTTCTTCAACAGCATGTGTTAAAGCTACTTCATCAAGGTCATTGGGGCATTGTTCACACCAAGCAAATCACTTGTAGACATTGTACTTGGATCAGTTTAAACAGTAACATTGAACAGATGACCTCCAAGTGTAGAGTTTGTGCTGAACATCAGTCTAGTCCCCCATCATGACGTCGAGATTAGCCAAAAGCCTCAGGGTCTTCGCAATGTGTTCATCTTGGCTTTGCTGGACCTTTCTGGAATACAAGATGGTTAATTGTCATCAATGCTTACAGCAAGTTCCCGTTTGTCATTCCTATGCTGTCCATGATGACTAGATCATGCTTCAGTCTCTTCAGTCCAGCTTTTGTCTTGAAGGTCTCTCAGAACTGTTAGTTAGTGACAATGGTCCACAGTTCATTTCGCAAGAGTTTGAAGACTTGTGTCTCACCAGTGGCATCCATCACCTCACAAGCCCTCCTTTCTACCCCCAGTATAATCAAGAAGCAGAACACTTTGTCAATACTTTCAAAGAACACATGGCTCATTTACGTCCTCACCGCACCCGCGAGCAAGCACTCCTGCTGTTCCTGTCAACATACCACTCTCAACCGCGAGATGGTCCATCGCCAACTGAGCTTCCCCATGGTCATTGCCACCGTACCCTTCTGCAGCTGATGCCCCTCCCCCCCCCCCCCCCTCACACACACACACCCTACGCCTCTGCTTCCTGTGCAGCCTCATTTCCGCATAGGCGACATTGTCTTCTTTAGAAACTTCTCTGGTTCATGGCATTGGGGTGAAGGTTGTATCATCCGGCCATTGTGGTCTGTCATGTTCCTTCTTCGGGACCCCAAAGACTGCCATTTCAAACATCATTTGTCTCAGCTGTGCCCTTGTCCTGGGCCTTGTCCTGCTGCTGCTCGTATGTTTGCAGCGTCACAGAGCAGAGGGCTGGAGGACATCTGCCCTCATGTGACGTGCCTCTTCACTCTGGGTCCACCGATCTAGAAACCATGAATTGGGTACCAACCGATGTGCCACCACAAGTTGTCAGGTCGCTGCAGCTGGGGCCGCTGCAGCTGCCCTCATCTCCCGAGGTCACTACCCCGTGAGGTGTGATGGATTCACTGGCATCCACAGGCAGCCTGATGGCGCGTCCACCTGTTGTGGATGCTGCAGTTGTGAGCGGACTGTTGCCTTCTTCCACTAACTTTCTCTTGTTTATGTGTGGAGTGCAGGGCAATGGCCTGGAGGCAGACTGGGACCCAAGTCGAGGGCCAGAGCACTCCTCGGTCCCATCACTAATGGTCTTGCCCACACCTTCCCCTCATCATCATCGTAGTCACCATAACACACAGTATTCAATGGTGGTGTGTTTTTTTTTTTTTTTTTTTTTTTTTGGGGGGGGGGGGGGGGGGGGAGGGTTGTGAAGTCATCAGTCATACAATACGACCACACTGCTGCCTGAGAGATCGATCCGCCATGCGATTCTCTCAATAAATGGAAAAGAAGAACAGCTGTGCTAGCCACACAGACAGTCACAGTACTTATGCTTGCTGCGAGGTGCTGCTAGGCCACTTCATGTGTAGTAGGAGTTTAGTGTTGTTGCGCCAATCTACAGTACATAGCCACGCTCAGTGGTCAGTCAGCACCGGTGTTAGTCAGCCATCATCTACAGCTCAGTAATTGCTGCCATCAAGTCTTTGTAGCTCAGTTACAAGCTAGTCTTCAAATTCACCAGATTCGACATTCAAGATTGCAAGAGATTAATTCGTCACTGCAAGATTTGTGACTTGTAAATTACATCCCTCTACAGATGCTTAATCTAGTCATGTCTTCTATAATTGTCAACCAACAGATCATCGACTACAACAAAGTTAAGAAATAAATACTTCCTTATTTTGTACTCCTGCTAATTAATTGTGTTTTCGTGTTGTAGCTACCAAGCAGTCTTGGCATAGTAGAACCCACATTTCCACCCCCCTTGGCTACCTCATATTTGCTACCTCATGTTTATGGACTCGATTATGGTGGAAGATCGAGAGCCATCATTTTGAGAAGTGTAATAGGTGAGCATGAGGAAGTGTGGGCACATGCTACGTGATGGTAATTTGAGAACTGATATGCTGTGATTGTGAAGTGGGGACATGTGGAGATCAATGCTTAATAGGCAATCGTGCAGTGAGCTGGCTTTACTGCTGCACTCATGCTCTACATTTGGGAAGGAAGCTGCCATGATGACATGGTGATGAGAACTGATAAAGAGCTAAATAATATATTTATTCATTGCAAATCAGTACATGAGTGACTGATAATAAGTTATGTTCATAAATGTCTATGCACTCATGATCCCATGGCCGCAGTAAATTTTGACAGCACAAATAGTTCATCTTGGACACTGATCCTGGAGCATATACACTCCTCAGTGATACAAGTGCACTGCCTGATATAATGACCATGGGAAAACAATACACATGTGTCTAAAGCAAAACAAACTACTTTCTCCTCATCCTGTAGGGCACCAGATACTTTACAGACATGACAAAATGAAACAGGTGATGCCAGATTAACTTTATGAGTACATACATACTGGTGGGGAGCTTGCATTTAACTCAACCCATACAGTCTGCAGGTAGCAGAATCAGACTCAGGAATAAGCAAATATCATGGTACTGTTGCTCAGTTACACAGCTTTTGCTTGCCTTACAGCTACACACATGACCCCATTTCAAAATTTGGCCTAATGGTAAATCTGGAAGCTGGAGGCCACTCCCATTGTGCCAGCCATGAACTGCAGTTCTGTCATTCACTTATTTCTATGGTACAGCTGTCACACAAATCCCCCCCCCCCCCTCCCTCTCCCTGGGGCACTCGGGAGTTGCGAGAAAGTGCAGGAAATCTGCCTGCATTCTGTGTGTATGACAGTTATTTGGGGATTGCACACCTCATAGAGACATCATTGTGAATTTGATGGCAGCAGGCCAGTCGGCAGTGATAGGGAGGTGGCCCATGTTGTTAGTGAGTGGGGCCAGCTGGGAACATAGTGGGCATGGCATCATGTATCCAGTCTCAACACCCTGTGCATTGATGTCACGAAAACTACATAAAACATCTATATTCACCCAAGTATGGTGTCATCATAATTAAAATGCAGATACCACCAGACAGGCCTGGTGACACAGAGGGTGACTTCCAGAGCTCAATGGGAAAGAACATGAAAACTGGCACAGAAAGGTCTCTAAAGAAGGTGGTGGCTGGGGTAACAGATTCTAACCCCATATGGTGGCTGTGTGAAATAAGGGCTACATTGCACAGAGGAACATTGTTATGTCATAGCACAAGCATTTGCAGCTTATTTGGTGGCTAGTGAGCATGATGTGGTCTGCTGTTGGCTGTAGTATGGGTGGCCCATATGCTTGTGGGGAGTGTGGTCAGATTAGATTAGATTAGATTAGATTAATACTAGTTCCATGGATCATGAATACGATAGTCAGGGTGACTGTGTCAGCTGATGGGCAAAGTGGGTGGGTGCCTGGGGTGCAATGACAGTTGGGGGCATCCACACATCATTGTCAGCTACAGGTGAAGGCACTACCAACCTGGTGGTGGAAGAAGTGTTTCTGTTGACAGATCTTTCAATGAGTTGGAGAAATGAATGGTAGCCAGAGTGGTCAAGACATAAGCCAGCTTCTCTTGGTTGATTATGACTTAAGTTGCTTGCTGTTGTATTTGATATCAAGCAATATCTCAGTGCAGATGATCATATAGTTTGGTTGCAAGTAGGTTCCCAAAATGGTGGCTTTACCATGTCATTGCAAAACATGATGTGTGTACAGATACTTAGACTGGTGAGTCTGAATTTTTTGCTGGTGCCATGCCATGCCATGTTGATTCTGGCCAGAGGTGCAGCTGAAGTGCTATAAGGCAGTGATACTTCCTCCATGAAATCACCAGGGATGGCGAATGGTTGTCATTAAATTAGGTAAGCAGATGAAGTGCTGATCTCTTCCTTCAATGTTACTCAAAGGCCAAGGAGTACCAGTGGAAGTGCTTCATTCAGATGGTGTCACAGCAAGTTAGTAATATTTTCAGCACCCTATGGAGCCACTCAGCCATGTCATTAGGTGCAGAGTGATAACTAGTCATCCCATGTAACTGTGCACCACTCAGTTGAGTAGTTGATTGACATGTGAGCAGTGCACAGTCAAACTGGTGCCACAGTGTGTCTTGATGAGACTGGGACAACTGAGGCATCCCACCCAGATGTTGATGAAGATGGTGGTGATAGTATCCGCTGTATTTCAGATCTGAGCATTGCCTCCAGCCAGTGAGTGGAGTACTCCACCACCACCAATATGTAAAGTTTGCCATGAAACAAGGAAGCAGGTCTACATGGTCATTTACAAAACGGTGAGTCACATCAGGATATGTGCCGACAGGTGCATGGGTGTACCTTCCAACTTTTGCATAATTGCAGGCAATGCAAGTGCATGCCTGCTGATGTCAGTGTTCCCATAGCCCTGTCCAGATGAAATGCATGGCCACGCATGACACAATGGTGTTGATAGTGGGGTGTGAATCTATGGATGTGGTCAAAAGCACTTTTCTGGAATCTCTCCAGAAGAAAGGGGTAGTGTGTGCTAAAGGAAACATCACACCAAATCTTGCAGGTAGATCTGGGAATGGGCACTAGTTCCAGCTGTTGGCAGTTAGAAGCACTGTGCCAAAGACTGTTAGTGTTCATCACTCTCTGTTCCTTGGGGGACATCCTCAACATTCACAGGAGGAGAGATAATGGTACACATGTGGACAAGCAACCAGTGATGATATTGTCTATCCCAGAAATATGGTGGATGCCCATGGAGAATCATGACACATACTCCAGCTGCCAGAACTAGCATGTTGAACACTTGGTATGGCTGTTCAGAAATGAGTGAGTCATGGGCTTGAGGTCAGTGCAGGGACAGGCTTTCAGAAATGGGCAGACGTATTTCACAACCTCAAAAACCGCAAGCAACTTACTGTCATAAAGGCTCCAAGCATGTTGCCACTCTGATAGCTTCTGCAAGAAGAACCTGAATGGCTGCCAGCTACGGCTGATGTGTGGTTGGAGCACTGTGCCTGTGGTGGTCCTGCTGGCATCCCCAATCATGGCTAATTCAGTGCCTTGCACTGTGTGAGTGAGCAGTGTCACTTCTATAAGGTTCCATTTAGACTCAGTAAAACTTTTCTTCAGTGCATCCATCCAGATAATGGGAATCTTTCCTTTCAAGGTGGGGCCATGTAGAGCTGCCATCTAAAGCTCTTGCATAGTGGTAGCATTAGGCAGATAGCACTGATAAAAGTTTAACATGCCAAAGTAGTTGTGTAAGTCTTTATGCATCTGTGGGTGTGACACATTTATGATCAATTGTTTCTTCTCCAGTAGTCGTGTGGATCTGTTAAAGGTGATTAAATGCCTGAGAAATTCCATTTCAGTTACCCCCAATATGCAGTTCTAGGGTCTAATAATGATCCCTGCTTCACTTAATCAATGGAAGATGGTACTTGGGTGGCAGCAGTGGAGCTCAGGCAACTTAGAAAACGCCAGGATGTCACTGATGCATGCAAAACACCATAGTAAGCCTTGCAAGGCCAGATAACACTACTAGGTCTGAGCTACAGTCCACAGACCAAACATCATGAACAAGCTCGAAAAGGCTCAAAGGACATAATAATTGCCATTTTAAGGTCATCTTCAGGTGCCACTGTAATCTGTGTGAACAGCTCTATGCAATTGATTTTACTGAATATCATTGACCCCAACCAAGGCACGCTCAAAATTCTGATATCCTGCAGGAGTGCTACTGGGTATTGTCCAGAACCCCGTTTATGCATTTAAGGCGTGATAGTCCCTGCATGGGCACTATGAATTGTCTTTCTTGGAGATTAAGTGCAAAGCAGAGGACCATGTACTGCTCTTTGAATGAGCGACACCTTGTTACAATGTAGCCACGAATTCACCCTTTCCTTTGTGAGCCTATTGGGCTTTAGTTGATGTGGATGGCATGTGATAGGTAGATCAGGTGTAGCCGCAATGTAGTGGTGTGCCAAGTGTTTGACATCCCTCAGCACATCGGGCAGATGAGCAAACTCCAGAAATTTGTCCAGTATGTCGGCTTATGGTCTGTGGCACTTCACTGACTTCATGTTGAAACTGCTGCCACTGTCCTGCTATATTCGAACTTGTCATAGAGTTGATCAGTTTGGTGCTTGCAATATCAGCTAACAGGCTGTAGTGGCTGAGGAAATGTTGATGCAAATATGCAAAGATGGCATGCCTCAGCAGTCCTGGGGTCTCTCAACATTGTTTGTGGGAATATAAACAGGTCAGAACCAGTGCTGACTTGATATTTTACACCGCCAGTCCATACTGCTATGAAGAGATGCTTGAATACTGCAGTGCAGTTAGGTGCATCTATGCCAAGTCACTACTGGCATTTTGGTGCAGGTAGGGTGGCCAGCACATTGCTACATCATTACTGAAGTGGGCATGGTACCAGCAAACCTGTTCAGTGGCTGTTCTGATGTCAGCAGAGAACCTCTAGAATGCTTCGTCCTGTGTTGCTGGGCACAAGAGCTGTGTAACCAGTAGCTGGATCTGCTACTGCTAAGATACTTGGTCTCCTCCGGCCATGATTGTGCCATCCTGTCAACCTGCTTGTTTTGCATTGCCACCTTGGTGGCCAAGTTCTGAACTAGATGGTGTGGGGTGTGGGTCAGTTTCCAAGGTAGTAGGTGCAGAAGGCATGTGTCACTATGGAGTGAAAGTTCCTGGAGCTATGGCGTCATAGGTTGCCATGGCTGAGGTATTAGGTGGTGTTGGCAGTGTGTCATACTGTAGTGCCCCCAGAATTTTACGAAAGTCTGGAGACACTTGTGCTCCAGCCGTTTCGAAGATGCATTATTTTAAAGCAGGGCGTAAGGATGAGCATGGGATACTGCAGCCATTTATTGTTTGTGCAGGCGAAACTGGAAGGGAGATAGTTCATCAGCGGTGACAAGTGTTCAGCGCGACCTGCGAAGAATAAACACATACGGCCCGGAAGCTCCATGGCCGGCTGCAAAGAGTAATGTAGCTTTGTATTGTTGAAAAACAAATGGAGTGAATCGAGATAGTGACTGTTTTAGTAGACGTTGAACTGCTGTTGAGAGTACGTGGAATGGACATGGATAGTCAGCCATGATAAAAGCTTGTGTATTAATTGTGTTCAAAAATGTGTAATTAACTGATCTTGGGTGCTTGGTAATGTGTGGGCTTACATCATAAAGTTTAGTTGTTTTTTTGTACAAACTGGAAATAAATATGTTCAGGTGAATTGAATGATATTCCAAGAGTAGCGTATTTTTTAAAATGAGAAGAGAGAGAGTGAAAATTTCCCCTTCCTAGTAGTGAAATCTTCGCAGAAGCGTCCGGTGCTAGCAGAAGACATTGGCGCTGCAAGAAAGCAGAACCAGCATTCTTCAACAAGTAAGTCCACAAAAACACAAAAACACTTAACATTACACCGGGCCACCGCAATGCGCACAATCAGCTACGTCTGCAATGGCACACAGCTCCATTTCTGTCTGCTCAACAATGACAGTTTGCACAGCTGCCACAGTCAGAATAGTTTACATTGTGGAGACAGTTGGTTGAGGAATTGTGCTGTAATATGAGAGTTGACTGTAATTGTTATTATGATATATTGAGTTTGGTCCATATATGCTGTGCTGATGAAATGTAGGGATTTTCTTTTTGTTTTGATGAGACACAGATGAGACATAAATTATATAGTAGCAGTTTGAAGATGATGGTTTTGATGATGTTTCCTGTGTTAGAGAACATTATTTTGTACAGTGGTATATTTACTGTGAGCCTAATGGCTATATGGAAAAAAAATGCTGATTACATCTAATGGGTTTTTGATAGAACATGTCTTGGGAAATGAAAATATTAAAACCATTAACTGTGAAAAATGTTTGACTTAAGTTATGTTGTTGACTAATATTTTGTGCCACCTGAGTGTTTTTGTAGCAGATCTAGAATTTTTAAGAGAATAATGCATAAGGAGGAAGTGGGAAATTACTGAAACTGAAATGAATCCACAGACTTGTTTCTGATGTAGTAAAGTTGTTGAGTCTGGTGCTTTGTGGAAAGTTTTACCATTGTGAAACAGTTTTGTGAAAACATAATAAATTCAATGGAGCAGAAGTACATTCTGTTTTAGGGTTTTGAAACTGCTGTGACATTGTACTTTGAACTTTGTAAGAAATGTAAATTAGCTTCCAGGATATCCTTCACATTTTACCAAGAAAATATTTGATGAATAATAGGTTTTGTTATGTTCTCATGTTGTCACAACTACAATTTGTCATATATTCAGTATACTTGCATTTTGAGTTTTTGTACATTGTTAAGTATTTTAGAGTCATAGAACATGTATATGCTAACATCAACACTTGTCATGTAGTACGTAACAACTCAACATCTCTTAGTTTGTTCTACATAATCATGTATTAACAAACATTTTAACTCGAAGGAAACAACTTGTACTACTTTAATGTTCTTCTTAAACAATCCAGGATGGAATGTAACAATATTAAGAAAAGGAAAGTTGTTACTCACCATATAGCGGAGATGCTGAGTCACAGATAGGCGCGCGCACACACACACACACACACACACACACACAAATGCAGCTCACATACACAACTGCAGTCTCAGGCAACTGAAACCACACTGTTGTGCCTATCTATGTAGTGAGTAGTAACTTTCCTTTACATATTAATGTTGTTATATAAGATACATGGTTTTTAATGACTGACTCTGTATGTAAGACGTTTTATGTCTTTTAAATGCATGTGACATCATATGCAAAGGCCATTTACATATTTCAAGTCACTTTCCTTCCCATCTCATCTGGTAAATCTCCCCTGGCTCAGGGTTCTGTGTATCTTTTCCAAACTCTCCCCATTTCCTAAACTTCACCAGCCCTTTTTTCATCCCTCTTCCTTCCCCTCCAGCTCTTCTGCCAGGAGATGGAGCGACTGGCTCAGAAATCTTGTGAATTTCCTTAACCTTTGTATGTGTGTATTCTCCTGCCTCCACATGATGAGCTATCTATTCAATTACATTTTCAAAAATTATTTTCGTAGATACAATATACCATATTGTGTATGATACATGAACTGAAAGAGAGATTTATATGGACAAATGAATTTTTTTAAAAATATTTTTTATAGAATGATCAATATTCTTTTCATAATAGCTGACTTTCTTGTACAGTATCCCTGCCCTATGTCCTTGGCTCCTGTGAAAGGCCAAAATAACAGATGATGTTCTGGAATCCTATCAGTTGTTATTTCTAGTTCCCACAAAAGTGTGCAAAACATAATGTCATTTAAGAAATTCAACAAGATTGTGATTCCAAAATAAATATAATTGTATTTTTTGTGAGATCACAATCTCGTAGATTTTTTTTAAAAAAATGACTTCAGATTCACCACTGTCTGTACCATTCATTACTGTATCCACTGTTACAAATTTCAATTGGTTCTGGTTTAAGTAGTTTAATCTTGATTCTCAGGTATTGCAGCATGTGTCATTTAAGAAATTCTATGAGATTGTGATCTAACAACAAATACACTTATGTAAAGTTGTACCTAGCTAGGCATGGAGATAAATGCTGCAAAACCAGAGGATCAATATTAACCTGCTCAAGCTGTAACCACTTGAAAATGACATACAGTCAAAACTGTAACAGCAGATATTGTAATAAATGGTACACGAAATGGCCAGTATGAAGACACATCAAAAATCCAGTTGTATGAATATTTCAGAAGGTGGCTGTGTGGACACTACAAGATATACAAGAGAGCTAAGCTGCAACCACTGTGCTGCACTCCACATGGACACAACAACTAACAAGCTGTCTGTCTGCATGAATGGCCACCGACAAACTGTAGCCAGTAAACAGCTGGACCACCCAGTTGTTGAACACACTGCCCAACATGATGTTCTTCATTTCAATGATTGCTGCACAGCCTGTGCTTCCTGAATCCTTTCCAACATCATCAGATTTTCTGAAATTTGCATGTGGGAACTCTCCCTACAATATATCTTACACTCCTGTAATCCTCCTGGCCTCAACTTTGATAGTCATTGTCCTTTACCCACCTATCCTCTTGCCTGTTTCCATTCAAGCACTACATAGCCCTCTATTCCATCAGTGCTTACACAGTCTTTTTACTTCTCATTTTCTGCCCCCCCCCTCCCCCGCCCCCCACCCTGACCGCACTCCCTGACCCCTACCCCCTCCTCCCACCCCCCTGCCCACCCGACTGCACCTAGCTGCCCTACCCTCTCTCCGCCTCATCCCTGTAAGCTGCCACAAGTAGCACTTTATTGTCCCCCATCCATACCCTGCTATAACTCCCCTATCTGCTCCAGCCCCCTCCTTACTCCCACCATCAAGTTTGTTTCTCTCATGTGATGCTGCTTGCAGTCTGGCCTTGGCAGCCAGAGATTAAGGTCATGTGTGTGAGAGATGTGTTTGTGTGAGTGTGTGTGTATGTTGTCTAATTCTGGTGCCTGAAAGCTTTGTTTGACTGTTATTTTGTTGCGATGTTTGGTTTGTGGGGTGCTCAACTGCGCAGTCATCAGTACTCGTACAAAGTCCCTGTTTTTACACAGTCCAATTTTTTTACACAATCCAGTCTAGCAGCTGTCACAAATGATGATGATGAAATGATGAGGACAACACTAACACCAAGTCCCCGGGTAGAGAAAATCCCCAACCCAGCCGGGAATTGAACTGAGACACCGTGATCCAGAGGCAGCAATGCTAGTAACTAGGCCATGAGCTGCGGATGTCTTTTTGTTGTGCCTATCTGCAACTCAGTACCTCTGCTATATGGTGAGCATCCCATTGTTAGATATACAGGAAACACACACGTCATTGGATAAAACATCTTTCCAAGTTCTTAGCTCATATTAACAGATGCTCAATATCAGTACCATTTGTGATTTAGCAAACATCAATATGTGCTTGCAATTCATTTAAGTCACTGACAAACATTATCTGGAAGTATACAACAGCAGTCCCCTTTGGAAATCTGTTCATTTGGTTGCTACCTGTGGGCATGAATTATTCTGCTGCAACAATATGGAGCAGATGATTTGTCTACATATTCAGATATGCCTGTCCTCTAGAGAAACCACACCACAACACATATTATGAATCAAAATTTTGAGTGATGCTCTATCCACTGACAAGTGTCTTTGTGAAATAAAGACATTCAATTTGCAGATATGGTGATTGACTTATTGTAAGATATTTTTTTTCATTTTTGATGCTGTCACTTTTATGATACAATCATAACCAGTTTTGTCTGCATTGGCCATTTTCAGATGCTACAATATAGAAAAGAAGAGCTGATATTAAGACATGAGCAAGTGCAATTATTTTCAGTAGGTCTACTCAAGAGGAGCTTAGTTAAGTGCTATTAACATGCATATGGTTCATCACTATGGATGGCATTTGATGAACAAGTGTTCATGAGTTGTCATCTAAACATAAAATAAGAAATCAAGGAATTATACTCATATAACCAAGTGTACTTTTTCTTCCCTACTCTTTGCACTAGATGCACACATCCTCTATAAGACAATCTTCTGTGACAATTATAACAGTAATATTTCAATCAGTTATTTATCAGACATTAAAGTAAAATACAGATCATTAAAACAGAGAAACCTATTTAAAACAAAATGAGGTCTTTACAATAAAAAAGATAGAGTAGCAATCCTTATGATATTTCCAATGGATATTAAGTGTGAAGGGAAGTAGGTCCTTCACCACAACAGCATGATCAAATGCAGGTTCCTGCATTTAATGCTTATGATAAATTTTTTGGTGGCAGTGACACTGCACTTCAAACTGTTAGATGTTTAAGCCATAGCACATAAGCTGAGGAGAGACAACATGGAATGGATGACCATGGTAGTTCCTTCTTGCAGCTCGCTGACACTCTTCTTCAAGCTGCAAGGTGTTTACGTCAGCAGAGTGCTGCACTTGTCCACAAGGAGGCCCCATGACTGGATGGAGACTGTACACAGGAAGCAGTGACTGCCTTAGCTGAATAAATAATGATAAATATTAAAATATGCATTAGTCACATATTCATTTTGTTCATTGAGTTTATCTGGTACCTTTCATTTGTTTTATCAAGTATCGCTCATAGGTATGAATCATAAGCACGTTAATAGCATTTTACTAAACTCACAAGCAGACCTAGTGAGAATAATAGTACTTGCTTCAGGTTTTAATATATGCTCCTCTTTTCTCTATTGTAGCATCTGAATGCAGGCTGAAAATGGTTATAATTGTGTCATAACAAAGTGATGGTGTCAAGAATAAAAATTAATATCTTCTATGTGTCTTTGTTAAGTAGCTTGTAGTTTTTGCACAGTTGTCTTCTGAAACACTGGAGGTATTTGCAAATAACACTGTATACTACTTGTCTGTTGCCAATGACTTCCTTTCACAGTACTCCTATGACTTCAGGCACAAAATACCTCCTTCCATCAGCAGTTTAGTTTTTGCAAATAGTCACTTTTGTTTTGAAGATCATACATACAAGCCAACATATCTCACTCTTATGCAACCTCTTCTAGGGCTGACAGCCGCTCTCTTGGTTAGAATTTGTGTGTAACACTTTTACCATGTAGGCTCATACTGAGGTTGTAAATTAACTAAATAAACTCTGTTTTTAGCCTTGTTTCTCAATTTATTATTAATGTTATTACATTAGAGGTTAGATCTAAAGAAAAACGCAATGTTTCAAAATAAATAGTAGTGAAAATTTTTCTACAAACGTTTATTCCAATAAATATACATAGTTAATGAATAAGTTATTAGACATAATAAGCCCTATAAGTTTATGACAAAATAGTTGTGCAAAATGAGATGAAAGATACCTTACATAATGATATAACTAGCCTTCTTTCACTGATGTCATTAGGAGTCTCAGTTCACAATACAGTCACAACAGTAAATGCATGAATCATACCAGTCTACTATTAATTCTCTCTCTCTCTCTCTCTCTCTCTCTCTCTCTCACACACACACACACACACACACACACACACACACACACACACACACACACACACACTCAAATTTACTAACTTTTGTTATTTAACTGCACACTATGAATAACTTAATAAAATGTCTACCTCAACACAGAAATTTAATCAACACAAGTAGTAGGTGGTATCTGAGTCTTTAAAAATATTACAAGCATGATAATATTGTACTTTACTAATAATATTTCCACTGTAAATCAAAGATACATCTGAAAATTGAAACCATCATTACATTAACAATTCACAATTTTTTGCCGCGATGGGAGTTCCCATGCCCTTTTTACCCAAATGAATTAATTAATTTACATAGATCTTTTAATTGCAAAGCTTTATACCTTCATGGTATCAAGTTCACTTTGCAATATATTCTGTACACTGTTTATCCAATCTGACTAGCACAGATGTCAGAAGAGATATATTTCAAGAAGTTACGGAATGAAGCTGAAATTTTTCTCAAAGAAAATGCTTAGAAAGTAAAGAAAATCACATTTATGTTCAGAGTTCATGTTAAAAAGAAGCATAAAAAATAATTATGTAACATTTAAATTGGAGATATTAAGTAATGTTCAGATCAGTATTAAATATTCTAAAATAGTCCATTTATTTTTAAAATAAGAGTCTATCAGATTTTCATATAAACATTTCAGAAGGCAGGATTTTCTGAATGTAAACAAAATATACCCATAAACACATATATAAATCATTTTTAAGCAGCTGCTGATGATGTGCTGATAATGGCATGGATGAGTTAAATCCTTTCTTGTTTATGGCAGCCTGTAAGATCTGTAGGAGAACACAGCACTGAGCAAATATAGTGCTGTATTTACAAGGCCAATCACCTGAAAATAAAATAATTACACTTAATATACTCTGCATATCATACCACATATGGCTGTAATCATAATAAACAGTTACCACTATGCAGGCAAACCCAAGTGCTTTCCAAATTATTTAAATGCTACTTTTAGGTCTCCGTTTCTTCAAAAAGTCACACAGACAGAAACTAAGCTAATAATGTCATGCAAAAACAAATAGTTGTTTGGACTGGATGGCATACCAAATTATATATTTAAAAGTTCCCTTCATTTTGTAATAAAGCCACTAATGTACATAGTAAAACACCATTGTCAACTGGAAATTTCCCCAGTAGCTTAAAAACAGCAAAATTAACTCCTCTGTTCAAAAAAGTGAAGTGTGAAAATGTAAACAACAGTCATTCAGTTTTAAAAAACAGAAAATGCAGGATGTAATAATGAAAGTATTATAAAAAGGATAGATTGCTATTCACCGTATACTTGAGATGTTGAATTGCAGACAAGCATAGTCTTTTTGTCATGCCTATTGGCTATATTGTGAGTAGCTATCTATCCTTCTCATAATATTGTCATTCAAAATTGCAACTCATTGTTTTCTCCAAAATATCTGAAAGAATTTTCTACGAGAGGCTTCAAAGTTATACAACAAAAAAATTGTGATTGTCACCAAATCAGCATGGATTTAGCAAATCCTAGTGTACATTAACAGTTACCTATGAGTATTCAGAAGATCTCTTTAGAGCACTGGATGACACAGAACATACTACTCATATTTTTCCAGATCTGTCGAAAACATTTGTCGTAACTGACCATGAAATTATTATTATCATTTATCACAATAAGCTATCAGGGGGATTTCAAATCAGACAGACATTATCAGTAGTGTATCACAGGCCCTACAGCTAGTATCCGTGAGGCACCACCAGAGATGCAATCACAGGGTCATGTGAGTGGTGCAGACAGCGACTCCAATCTGAGCAAACAGGCGTGAACCAGTCTTGTTTGCCGTGAGCCAGTATTGTTTAATATGCTGCATGAACTAAACAAAATCTTGCATAGCTGCTAATCAGATATCAACATTGCTCTGGAAATTGACTTTCTGGTTTACATTCTTGATGTTTATGCAGCGCTCCACTCACAACAACCTTGGCTTTGCTCATGGAATACGCATTCATATCAGGTGTAGACATTTTAAGTACATAAAGTCTTACCCAGATGACAGGCAGCAAATGGTAGTATTAAGGTGGCAACAACAACAACAACAGGAACACCAACACATCCATCTAATTAATCACCAACCAATGTGGAGAACCAAGTGGCTATGTACTAGGACACATGTTCCTTATGTACAAGGGGCGTTTGAAATGTCCATGCAAAAATAAAAACTTATTACGTGTTTGAGGTAAGCATTTTTTATTTTTCGACGTAGTCTCCTTTTAGACTTATACACTTTGTCCAATGTTGTTCTAATTTGTTGGTCCCTTCCAAATAATAGGAATTGTCAAAGTCTGCAAAACAGGTATTAGTTGCTGTAATCACCTCCCCGTTCGAATAAAATCTTTGTCCCGCCAGCCATTTCTTCAAATTGGGGAACAAACAGTAGTCTGAGAGAGCCACGTCTGGAGAACAGGGGGCATGTGAAACAAGCTAGAATCCTATTTCCATTAATTTTGCGACCACAACTGCTGAGATGTGTGCTGGTGCATTGTCTTGATGGAAAAGGACTTTTCTGCAGTCCAATTGCCAGCGTTTTTCTTGCAGTTCGGTTTTAAAACAGTCCTAATGATGGGTGATGAGGAGTATCCCTTGTGAATCCCAAAAGACAGTTGCCATAACCTTTCCAGCCAAAGGAATGGTCTTCGCTTTTTTGGTGCAGAATCCCCCTTGGTAACCCATTGTTTACATTGTTGTTTGCTCTCAGGAGTATAGTAATATATCCATGCTTCATCCACAGTGATGAAACAATGCTTAAAATCCTGCGGATTCTTCCTGAACAGCTGCAAACCATCCTGGCAACACTTCACACGATTCAGTTTTTGGTCAAGCGTGAACAATCGCGGAACCCATCTTGCGAATAGCTTCTCATGTCCAAATGTCTATGCAAAATATTATGTACCTGTTCATTTGAGATGCCCATAGCACTAGCAATCTCACACACCTTAACTCTTCTGTCATCCATCACCATATCATGGGTATTATCAATGATTTCTGGAGTTAAATTACAACAATTAAACAATTTTTTCAGCCTTCAGTTGCAACTGAAGGCTGAAAAAATTGTTTAATTGTTGTACATTTCACAGTTGCTGACACGCTGCAATATGTTAAAGATTTGTAGATTTCTGGAGTCATAACCTCCACAGTGCATACAGAACGTTCAGCATCACTTGTGCCCATATGGCCACTCTGAAAATTTTGAAACTATTTATAAACATTTCTAATCAAAGGTGCAGAGTCACCATAATGTTTATCAAGCTTCTCTTTAGTCTCCTCAGGCGTTTTGCCTTTTCATAAAGTAATGTTTAATCACCACACAAAATTCTTTTTCATCCATTTCTTGACAATCACTTGACTTCCTTGATTCAATGTCAAACACAAAGAAATAGACCATTATGGCTGAAACTTGGTGTGCATTCTTTCCAAAGATGTTACTAACTAAACATGACCTTGATGTGCGCCGGTGGTGCCATCTCTCGGACTTTGCAAGGACTTCTCAAACGCTCTTCGTATAATGAACATGTAAAGGAATTTACAAAAGCAAAAGCAAAAAAAGAACCATTTTTACAAGAATTAAATAATATCATTACCTTGATAATATTTTACTGAAAGCAGATACTGAAACTGAAGCTCTAGGAACACAGCTACAAAACGCTTTAAAATGAGACTTTCACATGAAAGGCTTAGGGAAAAAAGCTTTGAAAAGCTTCGTATGCTCTTTGTGTGCTAAACCAAATTGCAAGAAAGTCAACAGTATTCAGATATATTGCACTTATATCCATTCATTACTTTCATATTGGCCAATCTTCTGGGGAAACAGCCTGCAGAAAATGTGTCTTTAGAAATGAGCATATTTTGAACAGAACTGGAGACCCAAGCTGAAATAAACCTACCCACAGCAACAACACAAGACGTGTTGTATCAGGAAAGTGTTTCATACATAATAGTTAGCTTATTCAACACTCTACCTAATGATTAAAAATATCAGTCATCTGAAAATTCCTTTACACATTTCTGATGAAAAAGTGCTTTAACTCAATAAAAGAATTCTTGAATTATAAAACACAACATTTTTAAATTGCCTTTTGAACTATGGACAGGTTCTATCATTTAATTTGGGCTTTATGTTATTTGTATACTGAAATTTGTCTATGTTGTCTCTCCTTTTCTCAAATTTGATGTGTCCTATATTTACCACACTATTTAAGTATGTAAACAATAACAATGAACTAAATTGTTATTTCTTTAGTAGTGTAATGTTAATATCAATATATAGGGCACATATTTATTTTGTTTCTAGTATAATGGTCTTTGACATTAAGATATCCTTCTAAATTTAGTTAATTATTTTAGAATTGCATAAAGCCAGAAAGAAGAAAAACAGAACATTAAAACTGGAGGTTGCAGCAAGCACAATAGGTTTTTAAAAAGATATTAAAGTCACAACTTTTCATAACCAGCAGTTCCTTCCTCTGTTACTAGAAATGGAAACTGTAGGAAGAGAAATGTTTGAGAGAACTTCAAAATGTGACTAAAATAGTTAAGATTTCAGAACTGAATTTGTAGATGAATGACAAAATAATTAAGGGATACGGAGGTAACTGGAAAAGAAAATAATACTTTAAACAATGGAAAGTCATATGGATGATATGTTGAGTTGCCAACAGGTAGGACAAAAAGACCGTTAAGCTTTGGGCCAAAGCCTTCTTCAGGGAATAGAAAAATGCATACACATTCACACAAATAAGCACACCTCACACACATGACTGCTATTTCTGGCCACTTGAGATTGTGGTCATGTGTGTGTGAGGTTTGATTGCTTGTGTGAATGTGTGAATATTTTTCTTTTCCGAATAAAACTCTGGCCAAATCCATATCTGTAACAGTCTTTTACAGTGCGCATATCTGCAACTTAACATGTCATCTGTATGGTGAGTAGGTTTTCAAAATATTCTTAAAGTAATAATTTATCAGTAAAAAACTCATAATGATATTCCTCTCAGCACCAATTCCCACTTTCATGTTTTTTGTTTCATCCCCCTCTGTATCTGTTCCTCAGTGAACATCCAGATAAAAGAACCAACTCATCTATAATCCTGAAATGTTGCCACTTTTTCTACATGTCTGTAATTTTTCACATATTATTTTGATAGATAGAATTTCAAAAATTTCACTTTCAAATTTTGTGTGTTCATTTTGGATATTCTACACATATTTAAAATGAATAATAAAATAACTGAAGTCTTACCGATGCTGCCATGTGTCCATCATAACTATAAGATCTTTTGTGATCACTTATTTGAATAATGAGTCTCAGAGAAGCAGCAAGATATAATATAAAAGCTATTGAGTGATAAATCAGTTCCTGAAACATAATATTAGCAAATTACACATTATGTCATACTTTCATATCCATAGAAATTGAGTGCAAATTTCAAACCCAACACAAATATTTATACTTGATACTTGATTTCCATTACGTATAATGATGGTAACCATCAACCACTAAATTTATGTAATAGTCTACTTCTTTAATCTGTCATTGCCATTGCCAGTTTAGACTAGCCCAATTGATCTTCAGATAGTTACAGTTTCATTTACATTCATGAGAAGTCATCACCGACTATTTGTAATAAAAACATAACAAAAATATCAACAATAAATGTAGTACAAATGTTTGAAGATGGTCTGTCTCAGTCTAAAGTTATAATGCCAATGGACAATAAAATTATTTGAATATCATCAGTTTAGTAGTTTGTTGCTTTTCTATAAATAATGGTACCTCATAACAGAGTAGTTCTGAAAATTCTTGTGCACATAATAGCTTTTTTTTCTTTTAAGATATGAGCTAATATTTACTTGCAAAAGAACATTAATAAATATAACAAAAGCAAGAAAGAAATATGTAGAAGGTTTAAATACAAATAGCAACAAATTCAACAGAAAAAGCTAGTGTTGTAGTATATATATCTGATATTTGGAAATTTCAATTGTAGAATCAGATATAAGTTCTTCTCTAAATAGAAAAAAAAAATCTGAACTGCTATATAATGACAAGTCGCCCTTTAACATTTGTGTGTGTGTGTGTGTGTGTGTGTGTGTGTGTGTGTGTGTGTGTGTGTGTGTGTGTGTGTTGGCTGGGTGGGTGTGTGTTTGTAGAAAAATTTGTGCACTCGGACTTCAAGGGGCAATTTTTTACATATTAGCAATACAAAAATGTCTCTCACAAAATTTCGTCCTGTGAATATTTTGGGCAATAAATGGATGGCAATATGGTAACACTGCAATCATGTGTATGGTAACTACCTCTGTCAGGATATAGCAGTAGTGCTGTGAGGTTGGTGTAGTGGATAGCGTTTTGGGTTAGAATGCAGGTCGAGGTTTCAGATCTGGATGGAGACTTATTTGTTTTTATTTGCTAAAAGTAGTCTACGTGGTTCAATATCTGGTGTCGTAATTGTTATATAGCAATTACAGTGGGTCTTCTACAAAACGTTTGCAGTTATGCACTATGAACACAGAAATGGAAATACAATCATTTTCATTGGTCAGCTTTTAAAGAAACTTTTTGCACATTGTGGACACAAATTGTTTTGCACCACTGCATCTACTAGATTCCAAATTTGTTTTCTGTGCATCCTGCTCCAATGGTCATATTGATTAATACGAACTATTATTCTTGCCACATTCAGGTTCATGACATTTCATTAGGGCCTTATGTCACCAGTAGGATTAGCAATGAGCTTTGCAAATAATTTTGATGGGCCCATTCAGGCAGGGTACAAAGAAAATAGGTTTGGATTCTAGTAGAAGCAGTGGCATGAAACAATTTGTGTCCATGGCACGCAAAAGGCTTCTTTAAAAACTGACCAAACAAAATGATTGTACTTCCCTTTCTGTGTTCATAGTACATAACAGCAAATATTTTGTAGAAAACTCACTGTAATCACTGTATGATGATTAAGATGCCAGATATCGTACCACACAGACAACATTTAGCAAATAAAAACAAATAAGCCTTGATCCAGAATCGAACCCTCGACTTCTGACATGCCAACCCAAAACACTATCCACTGTACCAACTGCAGAGCACTGTGCTGTTTGTTGACAGCGGTATTTACCATACAAATGATTATAGCATTGCCTAACTGCCAAGCTTTAATGTCCATTTACTGCCTGAAATACGCAGAGGACAATCCTTGTTTCTGTTATACAGGGTGTACTTAAAGTTCAGGAACACTTTCAATTACTTATTGCACAAGAACTAAACACTGTGCAGATGTCATACATATTGCATTTTGAAGAGAAACTCTGAAAGTTTTTTTCAGAAACACAAACCATGAGTGACCCAGCAGATGTCAATACGGTAATCGAATTCTTGCCATACCCATCCCAGCATGACATCGTCAACTGTGGCAGTCACTTCCTGTACTCTCTACCTGAGCTCTGCTACATCACGTGGTAGAGATGGTACATACACCAGATCTTTAATGTGTCCCACAGAAAAAAGTCACACGGAGTGAGATCTGGTGACCAGAGAGGCCATTTCATGAAACAGCTCACTCCACACCTCAGCTCGCTGGGTGTTGTGTTTGCAACTAGCACTGACTATTGGCAAATTATCAAACTATGCAGTGGTTGTATACACATAAAAAAAACTTTCAGGGTTTCTCGTCAAAATGAAATATGTATGATATTTGTATAATGTTTAGTTCTTGTGCAATAAATAATTGAAAGTGTTCCCAGACTTTAAGTACACCCTTATGAATGTTCTTTTGCAAGTAAATATTAGCTCATATCTCTTATCTTTTAAAAAAAAGATTCTGTTATGAGGTACCAATATTTATGAAACAGCAACAAACTACTAAATTAATATGATATTCAAATAATTTTATTGTCTGCTGGCACTACAACTTTAGACTGACGCAGACTATCTTCAAACATCTGTACTAGATTTATAAACATGAGATGGATTTGCTGACATTTTTGTTGTGGTTTTATTGTAAACAGCCACTGATGCCTTCTCATGAATATAAATGAAACTGCAACTATCTGAAGATGAACTGCACTATTGGCAATGCAAAATTAAACAAGTAGACTACTATATAAATTTAACAATTTACTTAATTGTTTTACACAATACTCTAATAGCAGTTCAGACAGACATAAGCTATATATTTCTAATAGGTATGGTATATAAATATATGTATAATAACATATAAAGAGGGAACACTGTTACCAAAAATTCTCAAAAAATTCTTGATCTGTTCACATCAAATTTTTAAATTGTGTTCTAATAAATACTTTGACAGGCATAAGCTATACATCTTTTTAGTACATATAAAATATAAATATGCACTGAAGTGCCAAAGAAACCGGTACAGGCGTGCATACTCAAATACACAGATATGTAAACAGGCAGATTACGGTGCTGCATTCGGCAATACCTATATAAGACAACAAGTGTTGGCACAGTTGTTAGATTAGTTACTGCTGCTACAATAGTAGGTTATCAAGATTTATGTGAGTTTGAACGTGGTGTTATAGCCAGCACATGAGCGATGGAGCACAGCAAGACCGAGGTAGCAATGAAGTGGGGATTTTCCCATATTGACCATTTCACGATTGTACCGTAAATATCAGGAATCTGGTAAAACATCAAATCTCCAACATATCTGGGGCTGGAAAAAGATCCTGTACGAATGGGACCAATAACAACTGAAGAGAATTGTTCAATGTGACAGACATGCAACCCTTCAGCTAATTGCTACAGATTTCAATGCTGGGCCATCAGCAAGCATCAGCATGCGAACCATTCAAAGAAACATCATCGATATGGGCCCACTCATGTACCCTTGATGACTGCATGACACAAAGTTTTGCACCTCACCTGCACCCATCAATACCAACATGTTGGTGATTGGAAACATGTTGCCTGACCGGAGGAGTCTCGTTTCAAATTGTATCAAGCAGATGGACATGTACAGGTTTGGAGACAACATCATGAATCCATGGACACTGCATGTCAGCATGGGACTGTTCAAACTGGTGGAGGCTCTGTAAAGGTATGGGGAAAATGCAGTTAGAGTGATATGGGACACCTGATATGTCTAGATACGACTCTGACAGGTGTCACTGACGTAAGCATCCTGTCTGATCAGCTGCTTCCATTCATGTTCATTGTGCATTCCGACAGACTTCAGCAATTCCAGCAGGCCAAAGCTACACCCCACACATTCAGAATTGGTACAGAGTGGCTCTAGGAACACTCTTATAAGTTTGAACACTTCTGCTGGCCACCAGATTCCCCGGACATGAACATTATTGAGCATATCTGGGATGCCTTGCAACAAGCTGTTCAAAAGAGATCTCCACTCCTTCATACTCTCATGGATTTATTGACAGCCCTGCAGGATTCATGTGGTCAGTTCCCTCAAGCATTACTTCAGACATTATTCGAGTCCATGCCTTGTCATGCTGCGGCACTTCTGCATGCTCACGGGGGCTCTACAATATATTAGCCAGGCATACCAGTTTCTTTGGCTCTCCGATGTATATATCATGTGACAAGAAAACGTTAATAGCAAAAATCTCAAAAAGTTCCTCACACACACACACACACACACACACACACACACACACACAACAGGAAAGTTGCTTTTATGGCTTATTGGTCTATGATTGGAATACTACTATGGAATCTGAACTGTCTGGAATATTGTAATCCTAAATGTTTCCATATTAAAACTAAGTGAAATACTATCATTGAAGCTATTATCCTCATAGATCCAAGCAAGCAAGATTAGCATTTAACAGCCCATCAACATCAAGGTCATTAGATACAGACCACAAGCTTGGAATGTTTCAAGGACAGGAAACCATCATGTCATTTGCCTGGAGTGATTTTGGGAAACCAGTGAAAACCTAAATCAGGATGGCTGGACATTGATTTGAACAGTCCTCCTCCAGAATGTGAGTCCAGTTTGCTGTCCACAGTGCCTCCTCACTCATTTCACAGATATAACAGCAGGAGACATCTCTCATACCCCATACACCAATAATTCCAACCAATTTACCCATTCACTTTAGGTTACTTCAATTCACAATCAAGATTTCACTGGCAGTAATACTCAACATTTCTGATGTCATAGAGAGGGAGAAAGAGAAGATGGACAGAGTGAGGTGATGGACCAGAATGGTGAAGGAGATTAGGACATACGTCCAATTCCCATACATATTTAGGAATTCTGAAGTATTGCCGAGTTTGATAGTAAACAAATAAAGAAGAAAATACAGGGTGACACATGGGAGATGGATGGTTTTGAACTGAGTAGTACTGAGGGCGTGGTGGTGGGAGGTGGTCGTGGTGGTGATAGTTCTGATCCACACAAGACGCCATTTCATTTACTCAGTCACTATGGAGCAGTGAGACTTGCAATGTCGAGTGTTTGTCTATGACAGTTTTGTGAAAAGAGGTGAGTCTATTATTGCTATGCAGCGATTGTTTCGTGCGCGGTTTAATGTCGGTTGACATAGAGCTGTTCCAGCTGTAACACAATCCTCAGATGGGTGGAAAACTTCAGATCAACTGGAAACATACTGGATAAGAAGCATTCTGGCCTGAGATGCAGAGTAACAACACCATAAAATGTTGAAAGGGTAAGGCAATCAGCAGTCTGAAGCCCAGGACGGTCAGCTAGATGTCATGCTAGTGAGTTACAAATCAATCGTGAATCGGTTGGACGAATTTTGCATAAAGAATTAAAATTCCATCCCTACAAAATGCTCACTGTCCAACAACTTAAGGAAACTGATTTTGCTGTATGAGAAGACTTCGCTTACAGAATGCAAGTGATTTTGGGATCGAATCAAAATGAAATTTTATTGATGAGCGATGAAGCTCATTTTCATTTAAACGGGACCATGAATAAGCAAAACCTGTGTTAATGGGCTCCAGAGCATCCACACCTTATCCACCAGCGTCCTCTACACTCAGAAAAAGTAACAGTCTGGTGTGCTCTTGGCTCTGTTGGCATTATTGGACCTTATTGTTTTGATGAGAATTGGGCCACAGTTACTGTTAATTCGTTTTGTTACATTAGTATGCTTGAAACATTCTTAAAACCAGGACTAAGAAAACGACGAATCCCTTTAAAACATGTTTGGTTCCAGCAGGAAGGGGCAACATCGCACACCACAAACACTTCAATGATAGTTCTTAGACACATGTTTCCTGGCCGGATTATCTCACGTTTTGGCAATGTTCCTTGTCCTCCCAGGTCTCCCGACTTGTACGTATGTGACTTTTTTCTGTGGGGATACCTTAAGAAATTTGTCTATAATCACAAACCATGAAATTTGGATGAGTTGAAGAATGCAATCATTCAAGAAATTGCTGCCATCCCTGCAGAGATTTTAGTCCATGTGATGAAGGATTTTGAGAAGAGAACATCGCACATCCTGCATTCGAAATGATGGACATCACCTTGACAACATTATTTTTCACAAATAACTTTGTTAACTAAAATGGCAAATAATGAGCTTTGATTTTGTCTAAATAAACATGCATTAATTTTAATGTTGGCTGAGTATTATTTCACTAAAAACTGTCCACCTCCTGTGTGTCACCCTGTATTTGATAAGTGCAAATGATACAGGAACTAGAATGAGGAAGAGACTCTGCCTCCAAACATGTAGAACCACTAAACTATCTCCATGGAAATGTGGAAATAAAGAAATAGCCTGTGAATCTGTTTGCCACATATTCTTTTTGTGTAGCCCTTCTCTGTTCACATTTACCTCCAGTCTTAGAAAGAGAGTGCCGTAATCAATGTTTCCAAAAGCTGGAGAATTCGCTATGTTACAATATTTTGCCTTTTGAGAACAGTATTAATGAAGGAATTATGATCAACTATGAAGGTTCTGCTTACTGAGCACATGCAGAATGAATAATAACTGAGAGACTACCATTTCATCAGTTTTTAGTCTACTACCATAGGGTGAGCAGGAAATCATTCTGTCAATGCTTTCATTTTAATTTTGTCCAGTTTTTTCACAAAGCAATTAAAAGTTGTTTCATCTTGTACTTTTTAAAATGTAACATCCTAATTAAGCTAAAATGGAAATAAGTGTTATTTTACTAACATTACTTAAAACTTTTACACATAGAATCATTAAATATTGCCATGTTATTTGTGATTTAAAGCAATTATTAATTCAGATCAACTGTTGTACAACAAAACAAGTACCATCAAAGTTTTCTTCTCATGATGCTATGAAATAATACTGAACCATACTCCCTAGCCTAGAAAGACTGTATATTTTATGAAATAAACATTAGCACTAAAATAGTGACTTAATTATAGCATATAGGATGCCCAAAATAAGCTGTCCTAGAAAATGCCTAAGTCTGACACAGAATAAGTTATCCTAGTTAACTGTGTAAATGACCACCACTAACAAGTTCCAATAATCACTTTACCTTTTAGATTACTTTCTCAGGAAATTGGTCACTCTATATACCTACTAAGATCCAAAAGTCAAAAACATAGAGTGGTACATTAAAGGTAATATCTTTGTTATATACCAAGTCAGGAAATTTTGACGTGTTACCGTATATCACACTGTAGCACTGTAAGGTGTTAATTAATGACAGCATCATCATAAGTGTACTTACATAGAGTGTTTTGGAGATGACAGTCCCTGCGCTTAGGGAGAGAACACATGCTAGGAGTAGACAGAATGTTGCTATTAGAAAAGCTGTTGTCATCAATATGAAGAAGAACTGTGCATTCCTTGTATATACAACACCAACTTGGTCTGCATAATAGGCAACAATCCCCAGGCAGACAGCACCCAGAATCTGTGGAAAAAGAATATTAAATCACTTATTGAAAAACAACAACATGTGAGATGTTTGAGTATATAATATTTTTAGAAAAATAATTTCTCTGGGTATGCAATAACAATATCATCAAACCTTCATTTAAATTTGCGTCATTTGAGGGATATTGTGGTTGTTTTTCCAACCCACTGTAGATCTACATCTTTTCTTCTAAAGGAACACTTAACAGTTGGCTTACTGTATTTGTTATGCTGTGCATTGTCAAACTGTTTGCAATTAGTGAGTGAATATTATTTTCTTCATAATGTCTCATGCTCTTCAACAGTATTTTAGTGTAGATGTAATTTTTATTACATTATGTTGGTATGCATCTTTAGTGGCAGCATTTAATTTTAAAGTGTAATAGTTGGGTAAAGCTATCAAAATATTATGGATCATTATTTTTGTCTAACTACATTTATAACAATCACTTTGCCTTCACTGGCACACAGGGCATAGGGCCAGGCAGTTAACTCTCATCTCTATTACCTATTATGTACAAATCTTACATCCACTATTCAATGACAATACAACTCACCAGTTGTTTTTGACATCTGAAAATGTGCACCTATCAAATTCTAATTTTCTGCTGTATAAGCATGTATACTATAACTGCTAATGCAAAAATTGTATGTAATTTTACCTCTACTTTACTAAATACCACTGTAGTTGCTATTAATCCCTTGTGGATATTTTCTTTTGAAATATTCGGTACTGTTCTAGCATCGGAATTCAGAACAAGTAAGTCCGTATATGAACTGCAAGAATAACAATAGACATACAAAAGAAGTGAGTCATCAGAGTTGCTCTTTCGACAAGAGGAAAGTTAATCACAGTCATAGTATGTCATATCATTCTAACTAAGCATAGCTGTGACTGAAATTAAGGAGCACTGAGGTTTTGATTAGCTTATGTCAAACATGAAGATGGTAATAACTGTTGAAATCACTCATGAACTTGTGCCATAATGAGATGTCACACATCCACAGTGATTTAAATACCAAAACAAGGCAATGCATGTGACTTTACAGTGAAGTATGCCATTGATGATGGTCATGTGGTGTCAGTGGTAGAGATCACTTCTAGGAGAATGCTCCAAAATGCAGCATGATGGGCATTGTGTGTGGATTATAACCTGAACCCCTGGGAGGATGATGGTTCAACAGACAACCTGAGGTCAAAGCCTGTAGCAGCCTAATCTCTTCGACCTGGGATTACAGTGCTGTCTGAATATTCTATTTGGTCAGTATATTTCATAAATGTCTGAATAATTGTGAACTGAGTCGGTTAATTGAAGGATTTTTGTATGTAATTTTTAAGATTGCCAGGTGGTGTGTCTACTAGGAATGTGGCTTAAGCTTGAACCAGAACATGGGCAGTAGTGATGTTTTTATCTTAATACCACAGTGGCAGTTGTGCAGAGTATGTTTATGCAATTACTCCATACAATTTAATCTATCTTAATTGTCATTAATGCAACTCATATTTAATTAAATTTAAGTCCAAGTTCTTGTCTCAGTGCTTTGCCAAATTATACAGAGTTAATATTGTTGTGGTGCCACATCTGGCACAAATTATTCTATTTAATTAACTGCTGCTTATGTAATGACTATTAAGGTTAAATATATTTTACTTAAATTGTATAGATATGTATTGGAGGTGCACCTTAAATCAGATAATGTTTGAGTGGCTTTTGGAGAAGCACGGTAATGTTGTCATACGAATCTTTAGCACTCAGTGATGAAATGTCATGCACGATCCATGGGCAGTATGTCAAACTTGTTATTTGCTTTTCTTTTCATGTCACTGCTGTTCCCTTTTTTATCTATGAAATTTTTGTGAGATAAAATATGTTCTAAAACAATATTCACTCACGGCCTAACCTGGCCGTACTACTTGCCTGTTCCACTACAGAACTGATGTCAGTGATCACAAATTGTGATCTTTATTTTACTATAATTATTGTTCTTGTCTATGTTCATTCTGATCAATGTCAGATTTTACAATAGCACAAAAATGCAAGCAAAAGTAACTGTCGAACTTATAAATGAATTTGGTAAATTCAAATCTGACGTTGAGGATGAAAGTTATCTAAAAATGAGGTTGATTTGGTGCACATTGACTTCTAATAACCTACAAAAACAATTGTAAAATGGAACTGGACTGATGTAAGTTTAGTCACAAGAAGCATGTTATTAAATAAAATAAATAAATGTGTTAAGCAACAGGCAAGGATACATAAATTATATTTTCTTTCAAATTATACCTTGCTGAACTTGGCAAACAATTTTAAAGTATTTTTGAGATGGATTCAAGAAGTCTATAATCTAATATGGCCACAATCTGTGAAACACGAAGAAGACACAATATACTATCACTTAAATTTGGACCATATTTAGTTCTAGAGTATAAGTAAGGTTCCTAGCACTTCAGTTGTATGAACTTTTTACCATAATATCCATGCACTCCTGCTGTGCCTGAAGTATGATGTACTTTTTTCTGTCAGGTTGTTTTGAGGATGTTCAACCAAAGAGGCAAGTTTCTGTACTGATAGCTTATTGTTTGTCATCATGGTTATGAGCCAATAAATAAACACTACTAAAACTGGTGTTTATTTTAAATGTTCTTGCTCCTCAAAAAACAATCAGAGAATAGCTGTGTTTGCGGTGAGGAACTTTTCATGAATTCAACTTTCAAGTAATGTGTTTGTATTGTTAATCATTATGAGCCCTAAATGTGTCAAAGTAATCACTACTGCGACATAAGGTTTGTGTACATTAAAAAACTGATGTACAATGGGTTATAGCTAATATTAAACTGTAAGTGCTCTTACGACTGGCTAAATCAGTCAGTTCAATGGTTGGGGGAAAACAATGGCATATGACTTCCAACAAGAACAAACAAAATAAACTACCTTCAAGTCAAGGACAGCTTCAGTTATTAACAAGAATGTTCCACTACATTTCAAATCTATCAGGCCAAAACAGCCTGACAATAGCTAAAACATTTCTGTTTTTTTTTATTTTATTTTTTTTATGCTGAAGAAATCCATCCTGCTGTTTGGGTAGGTTGCTCAAAATAAAATGGTGGTGAAAAGAGAATGACGCCGATTTTTATCTGCTTACAATATGTGTTTATGAGGGAGAAACAGCTGTGCTGATAAATATTTCAAAGAATTTTGCATTAGTGTTATGTAAGTTGCTGAACAGTCGTAAGTGGACTACCTGCACCTGCCTTTTAAAAGGTGAAGCCCACTGTTAAAAGACTGAGCCTAGTGAAGCAGAACTCTATGAGCAGTCATCATGCCTAAATGAAATACTCTTGCTCAAGTGAACTCATAGTTAAGGGCTGAAGTGGAGCCACCCCAAAAGATATATATTAAAATATGTCTCAATACTGAATTAAGGAATTTAATTGTCAGGGCACTTCACCACACGAATTTAAGTGATGACAGATATTATTTCAGGAACTGTTAACAATGAGTGATGTTTCTTGAACAGGTAGTAGCTAGCTTGTCTTAAGGCTGTGCCTTTAATTGCCTGTTGAGGAGAGCAGACAACGAAACCTGTCATATTTCTTTCTTTCTTTTTTTTCATATTTCATATTTATTTGCCTGTAGACAACTGTTGTGTTGTATAGGCATCGTCAGATGGTTATACAAATGATTATACATAAGGTCAGTAGTTACATAGTTATACAGATTGTGGTACAAATGATTGCACAAAAGTTAACATATGGTATATGATTATACAAAAGGTCAGTATGGTTGTATGAGATAAATTACCGTTTCTTTGATCACAATCACATTTATAATAATAGAGAATCATATTTTTTCATGTAGGAACTCACTTATGCTATAGATTGCTTTCTCTTTCAACCATGTCTCTACCACCATTTTAAATCTATTCTCATGCAATTCCCTCATTCCATGTGATGTATTGTTGTAAAATGTTTTGCCAGCATGTAAAAAATTATTCTGGATTTTACTTAAACGTGTCCAAGGAATGTCTAATAAGTTCCTATTTCTGGTTTCATATGAGTGCACATCTGACCTGCTTTCATACATGTTGGCATTCTCTTTGGCATGTATAAGTTCTTTAAGTATGTATAGACTGGGAACTGTAAGAATTCTGTGCTCAATGAAGTACTGTCTGCAAGAAGTTAAATTGCTCACACCAAAAATACATCTAATGGCTTTCTTCTGCCAGAGGAAAACATCTTTTGCCCCAGCAGAGTTTCCCCAAAGAAGTATTCCATAATGCAGATGAGTATGAAAAAAGGGCATGGTATGCCATAAGTATGCACTCCTTACTGACACAATCCTTCAGTTTCCTAAGGAGATATAGAACTCTTGCCAACTTACTGCACAGCTTTTCTGTGTGAGTATTCCAGCACAATTTGGTATCGGGATAAATGCGTGAGTTCATTAGATCCATCATTAATATGTCTAAGGGAAAAGAGGATGTGTTCAGTTTTATTTTTATTTAATGACCGTCTATTTTCATGTAACCAGTGAGCTGCCTTTCCCATCATGGATTTCTTCATTTGTTTTACAACATTCACATCATTATGAGACGTGATAAAAGTTGTGTCGTCAGCATACATTACAGATTTATATGGTAATGTGTTAGGCAGGTCATTGACATACACAATGAATACGAAGGGTCCCAGTACAGATCCTTGTGGGACTCCATATTTTACCTTGAGTAGGTCAGATTTGTTGTTTGAATTTATATAGACCATTTGGTTTCTGTTTGTCAAATATGATTTCAGCAGTAATAGTTATGTTTCAGTTATTCCATATTTTTCTAGTTTCTTAATTAAAATGCTATGTGAGACAGTGTCAAATGCCTTGGTTAAATCAACTAATGTTGTATAGGTATGTTCCCTATTTTCAAAACCTTGTAATATTGATAAGACAACTTCCTGAACTGCTTTTATTGTTGATAGCCCATTTCGGAATCCATACTGAGCCTTATTGAGAAGGTTGTGACACTCAAAAAATTCATTTAATTGGACTTTCATTAATTTTTCAATTATTTTAGATAATATTGGTACTATTTCTATAGGTCTATAATTTTGGGGTGAATTTCTGTCTCCCTTTTTGTATATGGGCAATACAATTGTCAGTTTAAGGCAGTCTGGAAATGTTCCCTCTGTAAACATCCTATTGATTAAGTAAGACAGTGGAATGCATAAAGTGTCTATTATTTTCTTTATGGTAAAATTAGAAAAACCATGGATGTCCTCAGTTCTGGAGTTGCTTAGTGATCTGACTACATCCAGAATATCCTTAGGACAAATGGTTCTCCATTCAAATTTTTGCAAGTCTCCTGTCAACTCTGTTTCCTGCAATTTGGGAAGTCTGTCCTCACTATCATCTAAATTACTTTCATCTGTCATAGCTAATTCTCCAGAATTTATGAAACTATTATTTAGTTCAACTGTACTTAGAGGAACAGGTAAATTTTTTGCAATTAGCCCTGTTTCTGCTTTAACTATTTTCCATGCTGCTTTATGTTTGTTACTGGACTGATAAATACAGTTATCATTAGCTTTTTTCTTTGCAGAAATGATTTCTTTTCTGTACAGCTCTTTTAAATTGGCATATGAGTGTCTATACTCTCATGAGTGTAATTTCCCCCTCCCATCACAATATATTTCGCACCTGACTAGCGTGACTAATAACGACACTGTAGTTTTTCACATATCTCCAGTTGTGATGCAAAATGTGAACTAGAGGGTGGACTGGCACAAAATGTAGGTACCCGTTTTTTAAACTAAGTATTAATCATTTACTTAAATTGGCAGCGTTTACTTTTAACAGAACATCAGTACTTTTATGATGTTTCCTTTAATGGTCTGCCTTTTTTCTCGAGTAATGTTTAATGAAGCAATGAATCTACGTGTGGTATCTAGGTCCATACCATACGTTTATACGTTGTGTGTCCTGCAAACAGGTCAGAGTGGGCCTCGATAAAATGACGCAACTGGCCGCAACAAAATAAGGCAGTGTTAAGAACACACACTACAGGGTCGTGGAGAAACGGGGCAGGGGTGGGAGTAAGAGCTCCCTGCCCTCATTAAGGTGATTGGATAGAGCGGAACGCCATTACCCTAACAGCTTTGTGAGAGCTTGTTGCTGAGAACTGGAGGGCAAATCAGTTGCATAACGTGCACGTTGCGGGTCAGTTCGATGGGAAACGATAATGCTAGAACACTTTCATTTCTGTCGTTCGTGAGTTGCATAAAAAGAAATACCATCATGCCATAAATTTTCATAAAATGATTTTCAGATACTGAAATAAAACTGCTAGCAATCGCTTCAAGTCAACCCAAATGACAATCTGTGTGATAACAAACCACACGCACATCCAGCACAGTGGTGCTGCTAATCGTTCATCGAGCTTTCTATAGATGTTTACTTGCAATTAAAATTTTAATAAATCTCTTAAAAAATTGTTCTCTTACCGGATACTAATGAACTAACAACTTGCACCGCCTCAACAAAACTAACAAACACCAGAATGCATTACACACACTTCTTGTAGCGAATTTCGTACTGATACCGAAAATTAAATATTGCTGGTGGCTTTTCATTGATACAATTCCTATGAAATTCGTTCAGTGTTACACAGTTTCATTCAGCCCGCTTCTCAAGCAATAGACTTGCTTCTGTTTCATGTAAAGAAGAATAATTGTTCATAGCATGGATAAATATTTATGTGATTGTACAATAAATTATTGAAGTAGTGTCGACAAACTGCAAAACGTTTCCAGTGGGATAGTTAATCAATCTTCAGGAGTCACAAATACGTTAATTCTTGTATATCAGACTATAAAGTCATAGTGAAATCTCTGAATGACATCTATTTGACTTAGAGTATAATTTTCGCTCCATCTGTGACATCTTTGTCAATTCCATACACCCAACCTCACCCATAACTAGTTTCCTGCACTTAACAGTATAGACATGGCTTTAATTTCAGCCGTCCTTACCGTAAAACTCGTACCGTCACTCGTCTCCAACGTACTTCCATGGGGCTATAGGAGACGATCAAGACACTACACACGACTCTCACTCAAGAAGATGCATTAAAATCTATCCAGGTGATTTCTGTAAATTGTTTAATGCAAATGTTGATGTTGTTCCTTTGAAAAGGGCATAGAGGATTTCTTTTCCTACATTTTTCCAATCTGAGCTTCTACTTCGTCTCGTATTACCTCGTCACCGGAGAGTCTCAGGCATGATTCCTTTTCATTGGTCGTTACGGTTCTAAACTTGTGAGCAGTGGATTTTTGCTGTAGATTTTCACCTCGTCTCACTTTTTGTCCCGCGTACCTTTGGTACTTTACATTATCTGTGTTTAAGAAATAGAAATCATCACCTGAAAGGTTGGCCTGAACGTCATCGTCTTTTGCTAAGCATTGTTTTATTAGAGGTGTAATCCCCAGTATTTACTGCGTTCGGGGTACAGACTGTAACCTTTAAAGTCTAGTAAACGGTGATTTAGCCAAAGCTGGTAGACTATTATTATTCGGCGGCAGTTCGCGTGGATCAGACAGCTAATAACTGGCTCAAGTATGTTTTGGTCAAATAAATGAACTTGCCGCAGTTATTTAAAGATGAAAAAAACTGTACTGTTTCCGTGCAAGCTGGAAGATTTACTCTTGTGGCATGTTTAAACTAATCTCGAGACCTTTTCTTCTTAAATTGCAGAGGAAATAGCGAAGCGCCAGACGGAAGTTATTAGCGCTGTATGTTTGCATCTCAATGGTCAGATATCAGAATTTGTGTGTGTGATAGTGTATTTACAAGAGGTTATAAAACGAATATCAGCAAAAGCGAAGCAAGGGTACGGAATGTAGTCCACTATGATCAGGCGATGCTGAGGGAATAGATTAGGAAATGGGACACTAAAACTAGTCGATAAGTGTTGCTATTTGGGCAGCACGATTAAGTGATATTGTCCAAGTCAGGAAGATATAAAATGCAGACAGGCAATAGTAAGAAACGCTTTTCTGAAAAGGATAAGTTTCTTATCGTCGAATTTAAACAGAAATGTTGTATTCTCTGAAGATCTTTGTATGGAATTTAGCTTTGTGCGGAAGAGAAAAGTAAACGACAAACAGTCCAGCTAAGAAGAGGATGGAAGCTTTTGAAACACCAAACTGCTGAAATCACACTACTTAAACCAACTTATGCTAAGAACAACACACACAACCATGCCCGAGGGAGGACTCGAACCTCCGGCGGGAGGGGAAGAGCAATCCGCGCCTCTAACCGCGCGGCACAGAACAATGCTGAATATTGAGGGGTATATTGAATCACTAATTGTGAGGTATCAGATCAATCTCGGAAGAAAAGAAATTTATTGAACTTCGAGACTAAAAGAAGGAATCGATTGATATGATATATCCTGAGGCACCAAAAAACCGTCACTTCAAAATTGATGGTAACAGACGACAGACTAGGGTGAAGAGCCGCATTAAACCAGTCTTCGGACTGACGATCTCAACAACAAAAAGTTAGTGCAATTGGATTTCTACAAGCCAGTGACATGCAATGATAAATTGTGACTGTCCCGCGGGTTAAGGTGAGTTTAGCGATCATTATCCCAACGCATGGATCACAACGTGTACTTGCCTTCAGAATATCACTTTATCGAGGAGAGGGGAATGGCTCTGAGCACTATGCGACTTAACTTCTGAGGTCATCAGTCGCCTAGAACTTAGAACTAATTAAACCTAACTAACCTAAGGACATCACATACATCCATGCCCGAGGCAGGATTCGAACCTGCGACCGTAGCGGTCACGCGGTTCCAGACTGAAGCGCCTTTAACCGCACGGCCACACCGGCCAAGGAGAGGGGAAGCCGACTTTTACATAAGATGTAACGAGTCTTTTTCACAATTCCTATGAAAAAAGTCAATAGATAGATTTCATCGTGTAAGTATTGTGCAGTTCTTCTTTGAACTTTCTTTTTTTTTTTTTTTAATCAGTGCGCCGCAGAACTACGTAACTCTCCTGGAAGAAAGGATATTGCGGAGAAATGGCTTAGCCACATCCTGGAGGATGTTTCCAGAATGAATTTTCACTCTGCAGCGGAGTGTGCACCGATATGTTCTTGTTCCTGTTACGTTCACACACAGCACTTTGAATCGTTGCCTTTAGCGCCCTCCTACAACGGTCCAAACCTGCGGTGTTTTCACGCCACATCTGCCGAGGTGCTCATTTTCCATTTGTGTACTCTAACAATCGCAATGATAGCGGAAAAGAACTTTGTAAACAATAAGATTGTTTTCAACCATAGACACGTCCACAAATGGCCAGAATCTACTCTATGTCACACAAATTAATAGGCCAAAGACTGAAAAATTAAGAACTGTTTGTGATATGAAGTTGGACAAAACTGAATTTTAATATAATAATCCAGGATTGCATTAAAATTGGATGATTGTTGATTATTCTGGGTAATATTGCAATCACGAACTGTAGCTGCCAAGCTGTATATGGAATATTCCATAATTTACTTCGTTGTGAAAGTCAAGCCTTTGATGTATGAGGGGGAAGGGAGACACACACAGGGACCTGAGAGCGCTAATGCACTTGATTGTTTTGGAGACCTAATCCGAGGTTTGCTGCCAGCCTGCAATTATGCTGTAATAGACACTGAGCAAGGCTGTGGACATGAAGATTTACGACTCAACAGGACATGGACGTTGCAGATTCCAGATGATGTTGGCGAACTCATCATTATTCCGTAATGTTTTAGAAAGGTGTTTTTTTTGTTTTTGTTTGTTTGTGTTTGGCAAGTGCGTGTTTCTTTTAGTGTGGGGAGGGAGCGAGTTATCCATAAGCAAGGCACATTACTGACAAATGGCTCTATTTGTAAGATGACGTGTCTGAGCATGCCATACAAGCAAGTGAAGTGAAGCACTTCAACTTCTGCTCGAAGTCCCCGGAACTCATTGCACGCAGGTGATTCCGAACATGCAGACACCACGCACACAACAGCCATCACCTGGTGGTGTCATTTCAGCAATTTCTCAGAGACACGCACTCGAGTCCATCTGGTAATTTAGTGCACTAAATCACACTAATAAAGTCTGTCTGCCAATGTTCCGTTTGTTTCCAAGAAATCTCTAACACCTAGCAAAGCGACCCTGATATTATCATCAATAGGACGCGCATATTATTGTTTTCTTTTCGAGCTTAGGTTCTGTGTAAGGATGTTAATTATCACAATACCCTTATAAAATGTACTCGTGGCCCAAACCAGTAATTTTGTAGTAATAAAAGTAATAATAAAAAGTAATTGTATTCCAGGACCTGTGACACCTAACACTTTTATTTTATTGAATGGAAATGGCAAACTCGAGTGCACTGTTTATATTTAAAAAATATGATCATTCTCAATAGGCTTCTCAAGACAAAGCATAAAAGAATCCCAATACCAAATGAATAGTCACGTCAAGTACGTCTAAGAAAATGCGCACTATAAGCCTTCATTTCCATGCTATGTTATACGAATGATAGGCCTATTGGGTCGCAATGAATTAACGAAAGTGTTTGCAGATGCATTTCGAGGTCTTATATGTTTATGTGGAATTTTAGTAAGGGAAATGTGGTAGTCTTAACACCCCCTCGAAGTAAGTCACTCAGAAAGAATGATGAGTAAAAACTAGATCAGTTGAGAAGAATAAGATCGGAAATCGAAGGTCAACTGAAAGAAATCAAGGAAAACCTGCATCAGAATCGCTGGAACTGGTCTGAACCCAGCACTTCCTCTACACTACTGGGCCACCTCGACAGGAGGATCTGCATTCTTCTACTCCAGTGATTCTGACTTCCAACGAACTGTCGTAAGACCCTGGCAAATTGAGTAGACGAGACAGACCGTCGGAATTTTTATGTGACACCACACACGCAAGATGTCTGCGGGATTCATGACGTAAAAAATAGAAAACAATAGGAGTGTTATGTACCAAGTACGACAGATATATGAGTTACATCCTTTAATTAGAGTGTTTTGTTATTTATGCATGTCCACTTTTGAAAATCGTGTACATATTAAGCGATTTTTTTTTTTCGTTTCTCCTTCATTCTGACATGTTTGGCGATCGCATGGCACCGCGGACAGTTTTTCTTAATAGAAAAAAATTTGTAATGTTAGTCAGAACTATTTGTTGCATCGATCATTTTAATTTAATTTAATTTTTTCTCTCTTTGCTGCAAATAAAATTGTAAGTTTTAGATTTAATTCACTCTTTCTACAGAACTGAGCTAAAACTCTTAACCACGAAGTGTGTCGACTATGACAACAGTCACGATGCAATGCAGTGAAATGGTCGCGTGCCGCATGTAAACATGGGCGCTTGGTGTAATTGTGTACGGAAAGCAGTGACCTCGATGACGTCACAGCCGACCGCACACGCCGAGGTAGGTGTTGTCCAGTTCTCGGCTATTTTTGGCAATCTCTGGTGCTTTTCCTTGGCTTGGCCACTTTCGGCAACAGAGCTAGCTGAACGCATCTGAGAAATTGGATTGTATGGGAATGGCGACTAGGCTGTTACCTAGACGTGTGCGAAAAGTAATTGGATGTTATTACATTCATGTGTCAGTGTGGGACTATTACGCCTTTCGGTAGCATTTATCGGTTTCTTAAATTATTTACTTGTAAGTTTCTGATTAAAGCGTACAAACTCGAAGGAAATTTCGTGAGCACCAGTAGTATATGGGCTTCACACAACGTGTCTTGTAGGGCAGCAATTTCGCGAGGGAAAGGAGGGAGGGAGGGTGGGAGGGAGGGAGGGAGGGGGAGAGAGAAGGAGGGAGGGAGAGAGAGAGAGTAAGAAATGGGCAACCATGCTATATGAAGCTGTTTGGAAACAAGCTTGCTGGCTGCGGTTGAGCATGCCTTTTATCACCACTTTATTTGGTAGCTAATAACAGTCCACCAGTTGTTGAAAATTTCGTCTACGTGTTTCGGACGTAGCCCATCATCAGAAAATCATACAAAAGTATTGTGTCTCATACATTCAGTTTAACATACGTGAGAAGATGACAAAAATGTGACAAGTTGTTGTATTAATTTAGTGACATTATTGATATTGGCGAGAGATTTACGAAATCAATGTTCCCGAGCTATTTATTGAGTAATAACTGGAAGGCGTTAATGGTTCTTCATTCGGTACGGACAATGCTGCGAAATTCATTTTGTGGCAAGCAACCCGACTGACGCACATCAGCGAGTTTCACTGTTACACCGCGAACGGTTGTAAGATATCAGTAGTAAGAGTTTTCATACTTCCGGGAACTAAGCCGCAGATCTGTATTGCCACAGTTCCTTTTCCGGGAAGTTAAGTCATAAACGGCATTGGCCGCGAACAATGGCTGCTTTTGATAATGGGACGGAGAGCTGACGGCAGCGGGTTCTATTGGCCAACTTATCCTGAGATGTGCAGGACTGAGAAACACGTACTGTGATCCAGGGAAAAGTCGGCGAACTCCGTATTTCTGCAAATGTTTTCTTCTGTGCAAAATCGCAGCTAGTTCAACCAAAACAAATATGGAAGCGAAATATGCAAATTCTTTCGACATCTTTTCACTTGTTTCGTAAGGCACCTGACGAAAACACAAAAAAATGGCAAAGCTGTAGCCTATATGTGCACTCGTCGAAGTTGGTCAAAAGTATCTTATGTGTACTGACTTGTCAACAACTACACGTTTCGCTTCTCTGGAATGGTTCTATTTTTACGACAAAGCTCCTTGTTTTAGAAGAAGCTTATGTGGCATGTTGTGACCGAGGAAAAAAAACTTAACAATTTTGTACGCACGCAATATGTTTAAATAGCTAGAGTAAACCTTATTGCCAATGAATTCTTTGTTGAGAGTGGTCAGAAACAATCTGAAAAGTTCATAATGGTGTTGCAGGGTAGGTTGTACTGAGAAGTAACTGTTTAGAAAAAAAAAATCGACACGTTGCGCTGTTTCCGAGTTAATTGGCATTGAAGTTAGTCAGTCAGGCCGCTACGCATGCAAATTCAAGCGGCCCGCCAGAGACGGTGTCGCGAAACATGTTCTTCGTTTGCTTTCCTAAAACTGAACAAGAGAGCGATACAAAAATTGTGCATAGTAACGGTCGAACCCGAGCCAAAGGCACCGTGAGTGTTTTATATATGCTAAGCTCCAATCAATCTCTTCTCATTTTTCTATGTTTTTTTCTTTTCTTTTTTTATCAGAATCCAGTTTATGTCTATTTCTGTTGTTGTTTCTTTTCCTATTTCTGCGGCGTCATCTAAGAAACAGTGCTCGACAGAAACCAGAAAGTCGCGTATTCTGTGTTCTTTGTGTGTTCACATGTTGACCGTTTATGTATTCTGCGCCGTAGGTGTAATGAGGATCAAGATCTGCACTTGCCTAAACATTCGTGGAAAACTGCCCAACAAGCTGATCGTTCCACTAGACCAATGTGTGGGTGGAAACCTGTTTGTCGTATTCTGTTGGCGTCTGGATTATTAACGTGACTCACAGCCATTGCTCGGCATCTTCAGCTATAGTCTACGTGTAGAAATTCTTGCTGAAACTGATCAATTCACATAAAACGGATCAAGACATTCTAAATGTATAATGAGAAAGTAGATCAAATTAATTAGGAGAGGAACTTTCAGTATGTCCATCACGTTTACACCTTCCGTGACGCGTAAAGGAAAGAAATTCGTGTAATTTTATGCATCACTGTTTGCGAAAAATGAACCCCCTTGAAAAAATAACGCAAATGGAAGGCAATGTAAATAAGTCAGATAATAAAGTGAAAGGGCGTGTTTAGGCTGTGCATTACTATCTAAACACTCGTCACGGCGGTACAGAAATGTTAAAGTTTCAGTATTGGTCACTGCCAGAGGTAAATTAGCATTGTATGTCACTGTGAGTAGCTAGCAATAAAATCAACAGTAGAACCACCTTATGGATGAACGACATCGATTAGTTGAATTCGTGACATAAGTTCTTCGTACGTTCTACTTCGAGCTTGTACATGCTGTAAAGCTTGCACAGTGACGTGTGTGTTAAGGATAGGAGGGAGGAAACATACTAGTCGTAAACTAACCAGGCTTCCACGAAATGTGACGTCAGCCAGGGAGATAGACATCACACTCACAAGACAGTGACGGACTTAACGACGACATTCGACTAACGGCGCAACGTTGCGGCTGTGTTGCGAGAGTGCCATTGTATGGCGCCACAGTTCTCCGTGTCTGTTACGTTGTTTCGAGAACTGAAGGTAAAAAACGACAAAAGGATGTTGATTAATAGCGTGCAGAAAATAAACAGCGAAATAATTTCAGAATCTGATTCTATATAATGACTTCACAAAGAACATCTTCAAAAGAATTGTAAAGAACATCGACAGGTACTGAAACGTGTGATTAATGGATGAACGGCAGAAGTTACAACCTAAAGGTGCAGATAGGGATGGACTGACAATGAGCTGAAAACTGATTTACGAACTTACCGGAAAACGCAATTTTTTGTAATCATTATTATAAAATAGCATTATTTTGTATTTACTACTTCCAGAGAAAATAACTGCTGTTTTATAGTACTACAGCGACCACTAAATAATCAGACGAGTCCACACGAGGAACTCCTTTTCCCGTTATCGAGGACGGTTATGGGTGGGGCTGATGTGCTCATGCCTCTCGGATGTCACAGTATTCTTCTTGTCGGATACGTGTGTGGTATAGTTAGCTATCCAAGAAACAGAAACATCTACGTCAGGCCACAGTATGTTTGTAAGATGGTAACACGAATTACTGGTGTTTCCCGACTGTCGCTTCTCGTGTGAATAGAGCCTACAACTACATCGTTATTCTGCAAACCAATGTGGCATGACGTGGCAGAACGAACTACATTGCCGGAAAAAATGCAACACCCTCAAGTACTGTTTTCAAGTGGTTCCATGCGCACACCTAGGGGTTGCAGAGTCATTGGTTCATTTATTACGGTCATCGGGGACCAGATGGCGCTCAGGAAGCCTGTCCGTGCACCCTCTGTTTTTGGCCCTGCAGGCAGTAACTGTGCTGAGTTGAGAGGTGGACAGTGTTTGCAACATTTATTCATTCAACAACCGTGTATCACCGACGAGTGCGTACTCCTGTCGGAACAGCTTCAACCATTGGTCACACTGTTGGCCTCCGGGAAGCTGAATGGACGTATCGACGGACTGCTGCGCTTTTTGGGCACAGTGTATCGAAGGTGTGTCGCTGCTTGTTTTCAGCAGTAGTCTGTGGAACATTTCCATACCTGTAGTTGAGGTTCTGGAAGTCCGTGTGCCGTGCGAGCAGCGGTGGCTGACAGATCATCATGCAGGGACGAAATCCGGGCACATGTTGCACCTGCTGCGTCATGCCGGCAGGGGTGGCCGAGCGGTTCTAGTCGCTACAGTCTGGAACCGCGTGACCGCTACGGTCGCAGGTTCGAATCCTGCCTCGGGCATGGATGTGTGTGATGTCCTTAGGTTAGTTAGGTTTAAGTAGTTCTAAGTTCTAGGGGACTGATGACCACAGCAGTTAAGTCCCATAGTGCTCAGAGCCATTTGAACCATTTTTTGCTGCGTCATGGGGGCCACTGGGAACCGTCTGCTTGCACTAAGATTATGATCATGTTTGTCTCTGGCCGGGCTACCACTGACACCACGACACCACCAAGTGTGGCTACTCTGGTGTCCCGAAAGAGTTGACTGGAGAGTGGAATGGCGCTTTGTTGTCCAGTGAAGAGTAACTTCCGTCTTCTGTTCATGAGTGTTAGACGCGACGCACACGTGTATGTTGTAGACCTGGTGAGCTGCCTAGTCCAGAGTGCGGTCGCCTACGAGACATACACTATGCGATCAAAAGTATCCGGAAACCTGGCTGAAAATGGCTTACAAGTTCGTGGCGCCCACCGTCGGTAATGCTGGAATTCAATACGGTGTTGGCCCACCCTTAGCCTTGATGACAACTTCCAATCTAACAGGCATACACTCAATCAGGTGCTGGAAGGTTTCTTGGGGAATGGCAGTCCATTCTTCACGGACTGCTTGCACTCAGGAGAGGTATCAATGTCGGCGTTCCAAAACCTCCCTAAAGTGTTCTATAGGATTCAGGTCAGGACTCTGTGCAGGTCAGTCCATTAGAAGGATGTTCGTGTAAGCACTCCGCCACAGGCCGTTCATTCTGAACAGATGGAATCGCCATCTCCGAATTGCTCTTCAACAGTGGGAAGCAAAAAGGTGCTTAAAACATCAATGTAGGCCTGTCCTGTGATAGTGTCACGCAAAACAACAAGAAGGGCTCCATGAAAAACACTACCAGACCATAACACCACCGCCTCCTAATTTTACTGTTGGCACTACAGACGCTGGCAGATGACGTTCACCGGGTATTCGCCATACCGACACCCTGCCATCGGATCGCCATATTGTATACCGCGATTCATTACTCCACACAACGTTATTCCACTGTTCAATCGTTCAATGTTTACGCTCCTTACACCAATCGAGGCGTCGTTTGGCATTTACCGACGTGATGTGTGCCTTATGAGCAGCCGCTCGACCATGAAATCCAAGTTTTCTCATATCCCGCCTGTCATAGTACTTGCAGTAGATCCTGATGCAGTTTGGAATTCCTGTGTGATGGTCTTGATAGATGTCTGCCCATTATACATTACGATCCTCTTCACCTGTCAGCGGTCTCTGTTAGTCAAAAAAGAAAAAAAAAGTTCAAATGTGTGTGCGTTCTTAAGCGACCAAACTGCTGAGGTCATCGGCGCCTAGACTTACACACTACTTAAACTAACTTATACTAAGAACAACACACACACCCATGCCCGAGAGAGGACTTGAACCTCCTGCGGGAGGGGCCGCGCAATCCGTGACATTGCGCCTCAAACCTCGCGGTCACACCGCGTGGCCTCTGTCAGTCAGCAGCCGAGGCCAGCCTGTACGCTTTTGTGCTGTACGTGCCCCTTCACGTTTCCACTTCACTATCACATCGGAAACAGTGGACCTAGGGATGTTTAGGAGTGTGGAAATCTAGCGTACAGACGCATGACACAAGTGACACCCAATCACCTGACCACGTTCGAAGTCCGTGAGTCCCGCGGAGCACCCCATTCTGCTCTCTCACGATGTCTAACGACTGCTGAGGTCGCTGAGATGGAGTACCTGGCAGTAGGTGGCAGCACAATGCACCTAATATGAAAAACGTATGTTTTTGGGGGTGTACAGATACTTTTGATCACATAGTGTGGGTGTGGGGCGCCATCAATTACATCTCGCGGTCACATTTGCTTTTTCTCCAGAGCAAATCAAACAATGATCGCTACATTACACAGCCTGTTATCCCCATGCTACTGTCATATATTCGACAGGAAGCTGATGTGCTTTTTCAGCAGGACAATGCACGGCCACATACGGCTGATGCGACGTAACGTGCTATTCCTGGTGTGCAACAACTGCCCTGGCCAGCAGGATCACCAGATCTCTTGCCAACAGAACTCGTATGGGACACGATTAAGAGGGAACTTACTCGTTTTCCAGGGCTTGCAAAAACCATTGCCGAATTCCAACAAATAGCGCAAGACGCTTGAGACAATCCATCGCAGGATGCCATTCAGTACCTTTATGGTGGTTTGCATGCCACAACACACGCATGCATTGCCGCCAGAGGGGTACACTATGTATTGATGAGACTTTCTAGGCACCCTTTTTTGTGACGTGTGTGTTTCGTTTGGTCTGAATTTATTGTGACATTCGCCCAGAATGGTGAACTACCTGTCATCTCACTTGTCAATAAAATTACCTAGTTCTGGACGGTGTCGAATTTATTTTTCCCGCAGTGTATATACTACAGTTTATTCCTTTTCCTTTCGGGCATGGACCGGGGGCCAAATGACTGCTTAAATATCACTGTGCACGGTATAATTAGTCTAATCTTGTCCTCGGTATCCTTACGAGTGTGATACCTAGGGCTCTGTAGTCCTAGATTCCTGAATTCATGCTGCTTCTTGAAATTCTGTAAGCAGGCTGTCGCGGGATAGTTTGCGTCTGTCTTCAGGGGCCTGCCACGCCTAGTAAAAACCAAGAGCCCGTAGACCAGACAATTTTGGTAGGATTTGTGGGTAGGGAGGACTCAGCAAATTACCTTGCATGGAGAGTCAGGTGTGCCCCAGGGCGGTGTGTTGTGACCTTTGTTGTTAATGTATATTCGTGACCTTGCAGACGATTTTAATAGTATCCTCAGATGTTTTGCAGATGACGCAGTTATCTGTAGTGAAGTGCTGTTTGAAAGAAGCTTCAAAGATATGTCAAATCTTTATAAGATTTCAAAGTGTGCAAAGAATGGCAACTTGGTTTAAATGAAGAATTGTGCACTTCACAAATCGACAAAATGTGTTATCCTATTACCATAATATCAGTGTGTCACAGTTAGAATCGGCCAACTCCTGCAAACACCTGAGTGTAAGACTCCGTAGGAATATGAAATGGAACGATCACTTAGACTCTGTCGTGGGTAAAGCTGTTGGAAGATTTAGGTTTATTGGTGGAATACTGGAGAAATTTCTTACAAATTATTCGTGTGGCCCATCCTAGAATATTTCTCAAATGTGCGGGGCTCTAACCGAATGGTACTAACAGGGGATATTGAAACTGCACAGAGAGGGCAGTACGAAAGGTCACAGGTTTTCTTGATCCGTGGGAGAGTGTCTCAGAGATACTGAAGAAGCTGAACTATACTCTTGAATCCAGACACAAACTATCGCGAGAGAGCCTACTTACAAAGTTTTAAGAACCGGCTTTAAATTAAGACGCTAAAGATGCTATACAAGTGTCTATGTATTGCTCCCGTGGGATCGTGAGTACAAGATAAGATCAAGTACGGCGCACATGGAGACATTTAAACAATCGTTCTTTCCGACTTCCATACGTGAATGGAACGGAAAGAAACCATAATAACTGAAGCAATGGGACCTACCCTCTGCCATGCACTTCACAGTGATTTGTACAGTGTAGATATAGATGTGTAGGTATGGCATCACCTTCATCATGTTCCATTTGTTAGCGGAAGCGGTTGCGGGAAAATGTGTGTCAGAAAACACGACATGCGATGTGAGGAGGATGCTGCCAGAATGTAACGTAAGCAGCCTTAACGATCGTGCACGCGCTGCGAGCCAACATTGAGGTAAGCGCCGTTTCCCGCCAGCTCTCGTGAGACGCACTGCGAATACATTTGCGTACTACTGCAGCCTTTTCTCGTCTGGAGTCGCTGACGTCACCAGGATGACGCCACGCAGCTGGTGTGCGTAGCCGGATGTACCAACGGCTCCCCAAAAATTTTACTGTTTACTTTGAATCCTATAAATAAGAGGGTGAATCAAATACAAATTGAAACCTGTTTTATAAGTTTATTTCAGTTTTAGAAAAATTCACACAGACGAACTTATTTTTCTATATAGTCTCCTGAAATGAAAACACATTTTACCCAGCGGACAGTCAGTTTCGTGATCCCGTTTTCTAAAATGCTGCAACAGCAGCCAACTGCGCACCAACACTTCGACAGAGCCATTGTCATCAAATGTGTGTCCTCTGAATGCCTCCTTTAGTGGTCCAAACGACTGAAAATCGCACGTCGATGAATCCGGCTGTAGGAAGGGTTTTTGTTGAGTCCGAGCAGCCGAGTGGGGTCAAACGTTGTCATAAAACACGATCACACCCCGGATTGGAAATGCCCGCCTTTTCTGAGCATATGCACGTTTTTTTGGTCCAAATGCTGAAAATAATGTGCTGCGTTCACAGTACAACATTCGTGGAGAAAATCATTGAGAATCTCCTTTAAAATGAAAATAGACTTCTGCAAGAAGTTTCCCTGCGAAGAAGCGGTTTTTTTTGCATTGCCGAGTGCAAATTCGTCCTTTTCGCGTCATTCCATGTTGCTTTTCTCGATTCCGTGATGTAATGGTGTCGTAAGTTTCATCGCAGGCTACAATCCAGTGCCAAAAATGACCCTCTTGAGTTTGGTAGCCTGTAGAACTACTTAAACCTAACTAACCTAAGGACATCACACACATCCATGCCCGAGGCAGGATTCGAACCTGCGACCGTAGCGGTCGCGCGGTTCCAGACATTAGCGCCTAGAACCGCTCGGCCACTCTGGCCGGCCTCATGCTGGTCCTCGGGCGACGTTGGCGAGCTGTATTCTCAACTGTTTCTCGTTGTCGTGAAAACTGTTTGTATCAAGCATACACTTGACTCTTTCTCAAGGTATTCTCCCCGAAATGGGCCGCAAGTTTTTTCAAAATTTCGGACGTTTTTACGGCCTCTGTTTTGAGAAACTTGATTATACTGTATTAATCAAAAGATACGGTATTTCTTGGTCTGACACAGATTCTGACTAAAAAAACAGTACGATAACGTTCTTGCTGTGGAAGACAATCACTGGTAAAAAAAAAAAAAAGCCCAAAAATTCCTGTTTGTATTTGTGTCACTCGTAATCTACATTCCGTCCGTCTTTCGGTACAATTAAAATCCTTTATTAGCGCATAAAACTCCTCTCGTTCCCCTCACACTCATATCCCAGAGTTAATCGATCGTAGTGGCTGTCTTTGGGCACCACTATCTGTGCAACTCTCTCGCTGCTTCTCGCGTCAAGGGAAGCCGCAGAGGTCCTGCATGGCGTTGACTAAGGCCCTTCTGAAATCACCGATTTCGTGTCTGCTTGACAGCCGTGGGATCCCACCCGAAGATAGAAGCAATACTGTGAAATGATAAAGCGCAGACACGGCATCCTATACTATCGAGAAATAAGGAGGAGGATATCTACGGGGAAAAGAGCATGTGAAAAGGTGAAGCAGTTACTAACATATAGAAGAATTCCAGTGGAACTTGTAGTATTATTTTTTTAAAGTGATATAAGCTTCCGCATGGCTCAAGCAAGGACAATGAAATCATAAGTGTATTCTGTAGATTATTTCTTTTTTTATTTAATAGGTAATCTGAGAATCCTTTTTCTTGTAATCACAGAAAGCATTTTTATTCACAACGAAGCATCTGGAATTTTGTTAAAGGCTTATTTTATGTCGCTGGTAACAAATGATAAGATTTAGCTTCAGATTTTGTATAATTATGTATGTAGCTTTCACATGTGTGAACTCTTCGAGTTAGAACGTAAGTTGTGTAACTCATAGCTTCGCTGGTTAATAAATATTTTCAAATGATCTACCTTCCTCATCTCCTTGTTATGGAAGTAATTGTTATTGTGTTTTAAGAATTTTTCAGAGACCGAATGAGTTGAAAGCGGATTTTTCGACGATAAAACGAAGGAGCGCTGTCCGAATTTTTTCGTTAACTCTTCTTTAAAACAAGTTAGCATCCTCCTGAGATTAATTTACGGATCATTTATTTGCCTTACTTAACAATTATTCTCGATTTATCGGTCATGCATCATGAAGTAATGACGTCAACCAACATAATCACTTGCTTGATACTGTCCCATATTCAATTATTTTAGATGGTGGATGATCAAAGGTAAATCAAAATCTAAATATACAGATTAATCAACTGGTTTGCACTATTGTACTTTTAAAAAGAAATTTTGCGCCACCGTCATTTGGAATGTGCTTTCTCGTAGTGATTTTTAAATTACGCGAAGCTTTATATTCTACGCATTGCTTTATAATGTCTCTTACTGAGAAATTTTCATTGGAATATCTCATTACAAGACAAAGGAAACATTTCGATTTTTGGAAAAGATTTGCTAAATGTTATGTCTGGAGTCTAGACAGTTACAGCATCCTATGGATCATGAACAGTTAAAAATAAAGAAGAAAGATGTTTACAAAGTTTTGAAATGAGACTATGGAGAAGAATGCTTAAGATGAAGTCGACTGACGGACTTGAGAATGAAGAAGTAAGGAAGAGAACAGGAAAAGAAAGAAGATTATTGGAAGTGATCACAACGAGGAAAAAAAATCTTGACTGGTACATATACTGTGCAGAAATTATCTGCAAGAAAGACTTATTGTTGGAAAAGTGGAAGGAATGAGAAGAAGCGGTAGGAAGAGAATCGTAATGATGGATGACATTCTAAAAGAATGAACATACAAACAGACAAAGGAAAATGCTCAGAATAGGACACGATTGAGGGCCTCTAGTTGAATCCTGTCGTAAGACAGATATACTACAGAAGAAGAAGAACACTATTTTCCCACAAACGACCAACAATGAAATGCCATTTCTGAACGATTGGCCCGCTGCATGCTGTTTCCTTATTTTCAGAGTGTGGATGGCGTTACTGCTAATCACATCGTGCAGTTACAAAGAAATACTGATAACTTTCATGTCCAAGCATGCGAATGTCATGTTTGTTGCACGCCATCTCGATGGTGTTATGATTTTAATGGCCAGCAGTGTACTTACCACGTCAATACGGACATATTCCTGTCATCTTGAAGTTACGTCTCCTTAGTTACAGCATCCTATGAAAGTGAGTCATAAACTGACATACCCCATATTACGCTATGAAAATCATCCATATCTGTAATTCCGTGGCTAACCGTCGCTTCTGTTCCCACACAATACAGACCATCTCATATGGTGGCATAACCCACTATATTTCCTACTACATCCTTAGACCTTATCTCACTGCTCTCAACCACCCCCGCCTTGTTGCAATTCCTCACTACTTTTTTTTCTGACAAACAATAGTGGGCATCGCCACAACAACCCCTCGGCAAAGACAATCTCCCGATTTATTTAGTGAGCAATACTCTTATCTTCATATCATTTGAACTGCATTTAAGCATTAATTTGTAACAAGTCATATTTTATTAACTTTTTTATTCTGCAATTTTTTATGGTTCAAATGTGCCTCGATGGATAAGAAAGACACTGCAAATCCTAAGGTTAAGATTTAATCCACAGTCTGCCATAGCTGCATTTTTTCTCATTTTTGCTTCTTTCATCTCTGGCAATGTTTTGAGCATGGGAAAAATGCCAATTTGTATCGTCGTTCAGAGTTAACATTATACTATAGATCCTCCATAACAAGCTGTTTCAGTATCAGGAAGGGAAAGGCACAAAAGCTCCAGCGCCTAGTAAAGTGATGTGGATAATGCTTAATGATCAATACAATCAAAGCAATTTCTGAATACCTGGAATTACTTAGAGTCTCTGCGGATCATCTGGACAACAAGGAATTCTTCTTTGTATGTTTCTTGCACGGGATATCCTAATCCTGCATAATACAGGTTGATTTGTCCAAATTTATGGAATCTCTTTTGAAATGTCTTGACAGCTGATCTTGCCAGCCCTCTTGAAAGGTGGCTACACTGAGCCACAGCGCCAGAGATCGCGCTAGAGAGTATTGTTCCGCCGCCTCCACTGGCAGTGATTATTGAGAACTCGTAGTGGGCAGTGCTTGGGGTGAGCTCGTGGTAGTCAGTGCTGAGATGTCGTAGTGAAGAGTGTTTGTTGAGATGAGCTAGTAGGCAGTGCTTGCTGAGATGTGATACTGAAAAGTTCTTGTTGAGATGTGATTGTAGCGAGTCGGTGTGGAGAGATTGTAATGTCTAGAGTGCTTTTCATCAATATAAATGAAGGTAACAAACTACTTTTCTTTTCTTTCTCATTATTTCAATGCCCTGAATAATGCGTCATTACAGGTTCAGTCAACAAAGCATCTGGCTTGTGTTCTTGTATTAGAGTGTAATTCTGGTTTTCTTGAGTAATTATGGTATTTCTATTTTCTTTAATTAATTCAGTATAAATGATATTTAAAATTTCTTGTGTTGTTGAAGAAGAACCGTGCCAGATGCGTACGTTGAGTCATACTTCCACACACAGAACAGTTACACTTGTGCTTTGGTTTCGTAGGTTTTATAGTTGCTGGGGACTTAATTAATTAATTGTGTTAATGAAAATTTCCATTTCAGTCTTTGTTGTTGTTCTATGCAGTCAGATTGCGTAATAATACTAGTCAGGGCCAACCGTTACGAGACTTCGGAACCGAACAGACAGCTACTAAATCAAAAATAAATAAATAAAATAAAATTATTTGCATTTTCTTTTAATAAATAAGCCCCCATGCACGTGGCGACCGCTGTTTCGGATCGTCCCTTGGAATCTTCTGATTGTAAAAATAGTAGACAGTAGTATTGTTGTAGTAATTTGTAGTTTAGTAATTGTAGTCTATTTTGCATGTGTAGATTTGGTAATTGTCATTCTTCTAATGGTATTTTTTTTTTTTTGCAAAATTTCATTTCTGTTGTCTTGTCTACGGTTTTGACAATTAGTGCAATTATTTCAATTGTTCGATTAATCGTGTTTGAGGGAAACATTTCGTGTGAATGGTATTGTTGGAGATAAAGTGTCATTGTGTGTAATTTTCATATAGCGACGAGTTTTGTATGTTTTGTAAATGATTACACGATCGATGAAAAAGGCAAAAATGATGGATAGTGAGAATGACGAAATTGTTAACATGGCGAACTCGCCAACAGAGGAAAACAGTATCATGAATAATGAAGTGGAAAACAATTTAGTAAGTCGGGAAAATAGTCCGGAACCAATTCAAAATTTTTCTCAATCAGAAAATTCACAGAATACGAGATTAACGATAGAAGATTCTGAAATAGTATCGAACACAGATAGCTTTACAGCCATGACGAAAGAAGTTGGTTTCGCGGGAAATGTTAGGGGCGAAAAGAATTTCGAACCGGCTATTATGGAGCAGTTGATGGGTGCAATATTAAATTTGGGATCTGAATTAAAAACAGTGACAGCACGGTTAGACTTACAAAGGGGAACAATGGAAACACGGTTAGACTCACTGGGATCACAAATAGGAACAATTAAAACAGAGATAGGAACAATTAAAACCGAGATGGGAACTTTGGGATCTGAATTAAAAACTGATATGGGAACTTTACGATCTGAATTAAAAACTGATATGGGAACAATGGAAACACGGTTTGGATCTGAATTAAAAACACAGATGGGAACAATGGAAACACGGTTAGACTCACGAATAGGGACATGTTTCAAAAACATGAAAGATGAATTAAAGAAATAAATCAGAGAAGAAGTACAACCGATTTTGAATGCTCACAATAATACACTCCTGGAAATTGAAATAAGAACACCGTGAATTCATTGTCCCAGGAAGGGGAAACTTTATTGACACATTCCTGGGGTCAAATACATCACATGATCACACTGACAGAACCACAGGCACATAGACACAGGCAACAGAGCATGCACAATGTCGGCACTAGTACAGTGTATATCCACCTTTTGCAGCAATGCAGGCTGCTATTCTCCCATGGAGACGATCGTAGAGATGCTGGATGTAGTCCTGTGGAACGGCTTGCCATGCCATTTCCACCTGGCGCCTCAGTTGGACCAGCGTTCGTGCTGGACGTGCAGACCGCGTGAGACGACGCTTCATCCAGTCCCAAACATGCTCAATGGGGGACAGATCCGGAGATCTTGCTGGCCAGGGTAGTTGACTTACACCTTCTAGAGCACGTTGGGTGGCACGGGATACATGCAGACGTGCATTGTCCTGTTGGAACAGCAAGTTCTCTTGCCGGTCTAGGAATGGTAGAACGATGGGTTCGATGACGGTTTGGATGTACCGTGCACTATTCAGTGTCCCCTCGACGATCACCAGTGGTGTACGGCCAGTGTAGGAGATCGCTCCCCACACCATGATGCCGGGTGTTGGCCCTGTGTGCCTCGTTCGTATGCAGTCCTGATTGTGGCGCTCACCTGCACGGCGCCAAACACGCATACGACCATCATTGGCACCAAGGCAGAAGCGACTCTCATCGCTGAAGACGACACGTCTCCATTCGTGCCTCCATTCACGCCTGTCGCGACACCACTGGAGGCGGGCTGCACGATGTTGGGGCGTGAGCGGAAGACGGCCTAACGGTGTGCGGGACCGTAGCCCAGCTTCATGGAGACGGTTGCGAATGGTCCTCGCCGATACCCCAGGAGCAACAGTGTCCCTAATTTGCTGGGAAGTGGCGGTGCGGTCCCCTACGGCACTGCGTAGGATCCTACGGTCTTGGCGTGCATCCCTGCGTCGCTGCGGTCCGGTCCCAGGTCGACGGGCACGTGCACCTTCCGCCGACCACTGGCGACAACATCGATGTACTGTGGAGACCTCACGCCCCACGTGTTGAGCAATTCGGCGGTACGTCCACCCGGCCTCCCGCATGCCCACTATACGCCCTCGCTCAAAGTCCGTCAACTGCACATACGGTTCACGTCCACGCTGTCGCGGCATGCTACCAGTGTTAAAGACTGCGATGGAGCTCCGTATGCCACGGCAAACTGGCTGACACTGACGGCGGCGGTGCACAAATGCTGCGCAGCTAGCGCCATTCGACGGCCAACACCGCGGTTCCTGGTGTGTCCGCTGTGCCGTGCGTGTGATCATTGCTTGTACAGCCCTCTCGCAGTGTCCGGAGCAAGTATGGTGGGTCTGACACACCGGTGTCAATGTGTTCTTTTTTCCATTTCCGGGAGTGTAGATTAATTGCAGTAGAGATTAGACAAAGGGAACAGGATAGAGAACAGGAGGAAAGAGATCGCGTGATAGTGCAGAAATTTTCAGAGTTAAATTTACAATGTGCACACGATAAGGAAGAAATATTTGAGAGAATCGAGGAATCCGTACCAAATGACAGAATAAATAATCTAACACAACAATATGAACAGTTAACTACCAAATGTGTCAACACTGAAACCCGAGTCGCGACACTTACGGAAGACGTAAATAAACAGAAAGAAAAAATAGGTGACTTCTCGGAAAGAGTTGAGGAGATTTCAGATAAATTGACAAGTCTTAGTTTACATGGGGACAGAGATTCAGATGATACAGCCCCATTGCTATTTGCAGAAACCGAAGAGTACCAGAACATAAGTAAGCATGTTGAAAATCAGGGAAAATTTAATGAACGCGTGAAAAGGGAATCTGAGGCATTACAAAAGCAAGACAAATATATTAAAAGCGAAATCGTAGGAAAAGACAGCAGACGAATTTTAGTATCACAGATAGCAGAGGGCTTTGAAGAAAGTAATTTGTTTCATTTACGGGATGCAACAAGAGAGCGGCAGGCGCGCGAACTTGACAATAATCGACATTGGGACTGGGACAGACGCGGTAGGTCTTTGTCGCCACGAGGCGAAAACTTTGACTATAAACACTTTTTGACTGTTCGAAAATTTAAGATCTTCCGCAATTCTAAGAATGACATACATCCATGTTCATGGCTAGATCAATTTACGTACGCACTTCCGCCAAATTTGCCACTAAGTCACAAACTGAAATTTATGTGCAGCTATTAAAGTCCTCAGGGCATTCACTATACTAAGTGAATATGTGCCGTAGCGATCACAGGGCCCCGAGCTGTAGTGGTGCTATTTTCCTTTTAGTTTTCTGCACCGCTGCCTACTCTTATACTATTCTTTGCATCTATAAAAACAACTCTTCTACTATCCATCTATCTAGACAGTAGGTAAAAAATAACCGGATTTGACTGTTTTACCCAAAAGTGACTTTGGAAATTACCGTTTGGACTTACTATATTTTCTGCAGCATTCATTCGTAGTTTAAACGAAATCTTACCTGTTTATCTTCGTGACAATATTACTTCATATGTTGACGATATTCTTATTGCTAAACATTCTTGGAGTGAGCACAACAAAATTTTGGATTCATTATTACGTATTTTTGCAAGAGTTGGCATTACAGTGAACTTGGAAAAATCTGAATTTGGTCGTTCACAGGTGAAATTTCTCGGTCACATTATTTCTACAGACGGTATTCTCCCTGATCCAGAGAAACTAGACGCTATTCGTAATTATGCTGTTCCTACCACAAAACGTGATGTTCGTAGTTTCCTTGATGTCTGTAATTTTCTTAGACGCTTTGTTAGATTGGATGATTTGGCCACACCTCGTTTACACATTTCAGTTGTGCACATTTTGGTCCCAGAAAATGCTTTCATAAATTGCGAGAAAATTGCTACTTAAGTAATATGGAAAAACGAATTCGATCTGTTCTTGCCAAATGCAAATTATGTCAAAAGGCTAAGCCGCCAACTGTTTCTCACAGAGCACCGTTGTTTCCTATCATTCCAGCGAAATTAAAGGACATGGCTGCAGTCGATTTGTTCGGTCCAGTGGTTCGTTCTACTAATGGTTTTGCGTACATTTTCGTAGCAGTGGAATTGACATCAAAATATGTGTGTTTTACACCTTTACGCAAAGCAACAGCTCGTTCAGTATCTAATGCTTTCATCAAACATTTTCTTAAAGAAGTTGGTCATGTTGATAAGGTTATATCAGATAATGGATCACAGTTTCGCTCTAAAGTTTGGCTTCGTACTCTACGGCGTCGTAAGATTAAACCAATTTTCATTTCACTTTTTCACCCCCAATCTAACGCTTCAGAGAGATGGATGAAGGAAATCAATATATTGTGTCGTCTTTATTGTCATCAGAATCACAGAACTTGGGATCAGTATCTTCATATTTTTCAAAACATTCTGAATGAACTTCCTAATGACTCAACTTCTTTACCGCCTATACGGATATTAAAAAATAAGGTACCAACAAATCGCATTTCTGAAATCGTTCCTTTTCCGCCTTCACGGAAACTGCGGCATTCTGAAGTTGTCAACCTGGCTCTACGAAATATTGCGTCTGCGGCTGCTAGAAGAGAGAAATCAGCTAAACGTCCTGGTCGTTTAAAAATTTTGTCAGTTGGTCAAAAGGTGTTAATTAAGTCTCATCGTTTGTCTCATAAAGGAAAAGGCTTATGTCGCAAATTTTTTCTGCTTTATAACGGTCCATATAGAATTCGCAAAATTATTCATGATAACACTGTTGAAGTAGAAACTCTTAAATCTCGGCGCTCTAAAGGAATACATCATATATCGAACGTAAAAATTTTTGTGGAATGACATACTTTTGAGAAACCAAAGTAAACATGCGGAGAATGCAAGGATACCGCGCCGTGTTCCGGCGGCGGCAGATACTCAAAGCAACAGTGAAGTCGGCGCGCCGCACAAGGCTGTCGTTGACCGCAAACAATCACCTTCTATGTCACGCGTCTACAGCTGATCGAGCGCTCAGTGCGAATGCACTGACAGACGTAAACAAATACACAGTCTAATTTCTCCGATTAAATTCAGTATAAAGCTATAGTGATTTGATGAATTATGTTATTAACGTTCAGTATTTTTCAGGATACGGTTGTATAAAATATTTAAGACCTTCAGGTAAATTCTGTGTGTGTCCGACGTTAAGAGGACTTGCTATCGAGAAAATTTTCAGGAAGAATGTAATTTCGAGGAAGAAACTAATAAACTAAAAAGGTAACGATTAATTGAGTTTATTTTTCAGGTAACATATTTCCACTTAGGTACGTACTTTAGACGTAATGTGCTGCTCGCGATTACGTGACTCATACTTTGTGCTAAATTTCATGTTCTATGAATTTACTTGTGAAGCGACGTGCTTACGCACATTAACTGATTTTGACGATGATTGATTAATGAACAGGCTTGTTATTTGTATATATTATGCATCGCTTGGCTGCACTGCTTTTTCACTGATGTCATATTTTTCTATTATGTGCCTGCTGTGCTTATTTATTTAAATTATAATTGTCACCTGATTAATTGTGCTGACTGCAGTTAGGTATGTAGGTTACACTTTGTGATTTATCTGCTTGCGCCTTCATGTTTACTTATTAAGATTACATATGAACATTTATTTGCTTATGCTGAATGATGCTAATGACTTGTTTATTACGTAAGATATATGTTTGCTGCTGTGCGTATGGATTGCATATTTACACACTTCTGTTTTGTTGTCATAACTACTCTTTAATTTAGAATATAGAAATGCTGATATACTGTGTACGAACATAGAGTTTAGGTCACACTGTGGTATTAATTTAGATTGTTTGCTTGGCAGAGCCTCGTTGTAGGGATTGTGCTGCATCCACTTGTTGACATTCTGTTCTCTACTGGTATATTTACTCGCTATTGCATGTTTTGCTTACGCTCAGTGCTTTATATTTTTAAGATAAGAAAATGAACTGCTATAATTCGACGAACGACATTAGTACGAGAAACTTCATAGAAGTCACATGAGCTGGAGGTTTTATGAAAGCTGTATAAATTTATGCTAATAGGAAGGAAGCTAACGACATGACACACCAACATTAGGTTTAGACCATTGACAGTTATTACACTGCATTCTTCGTGAGCAATTGAAATAGGAAGTGACACTTGACACAAAAAATACTCCACATGTTTGCTTCTGTTTGCCATAATTCTTGAAGTGGTGTACACACTGTGAAATATTATGATCATTAACACTTCGTAATCGTACTTACTTACTGAAAGTTATTCAAACTAAAGGCTGTTAGAGGTCATGTATGCATTTCTTTTATTTAATGATGGGCAAGGAACCAAAATGTATCTTATAATTTATAATGAGTAGAAAATTTGGGTCAGATGGATTACACAGAGGTTGTGTGTGGACACTGTGTCTTCGGATTGTATGGGATGCTGAACTGAAGTTTGCACTAGGATTTTGTCTGTACTTGTTCGAGGAGACTGACTAGAGGAAAGAGTTGTTATGGAAGTGAAATGATATTGGTGCTGAGGTTTATATACATCGACGTATTGAAGAGGTATGATTGAGGTATTGAGATTATGTGAAGTTGATGATTATTGGAGTTTTCGTGGACAAGAGGTAAGGTAAATGATATTCATGATCGACGTATTGAAGAGGTATTATTGAAGTATTGAGATTATGTGATGCTGATGATTATTGGAGTTTTGGTGGATAAGAGGTGAAGTAAGTGAGGAGCATATTTTTTTTGTTGGTCTATATGGAACAAGGAGGATAAAGATGGCAGACTAGAACACTCAAGTAGAAGGAAGATTGTCTACACACACACTTTGTTAAATCACTAAGCAGTATATACTTTTTTTTTTGGAGAGAGGAAGTAATTGCATATCTTGGCTCACTGACAGTTGTTCAGCAACCGTACAATTTGATCTGGCTTGGCAAACATTGGTCTTGACATGATGACTATGACGCTGACTAACTATTATTGACTGTTATACATTGCTGCCACTACTACTTGATACACATGAAGAACATAAAATTTTGACAGAATTGCATTTACACAGTTAACACTATTCAATTACACAGTAGCACTAATGTGGATGAAAGATGAGTGAGTGTGTTTTGTGTGTTTTCCTTTTATAATCCCAGAGAAGTGATCCCAACCTATCTCCTAAATATTATTTTACTTGTTTGTTGTGGCTTGCACTGACACCCATAAAAATTATAGGTTTACTGATATTTGTGTATTTGTAATATTTAATATGACAATTATCTGATATCATTTGTGTGTTTATTATGATTTGTATGTTTAGTGTAAAAGCATTGTATGTGTATTCAAACTATTGTTCATGCCTGAACTGTCTGATTAGTGATGGTGCTGCACTTTTCAACATGATGTGTGACATTTAGTCATGTTTAATTTCTGCTGATGAACAGTGTGATTAGTGAAAGTGAATATTATGGACTGCGGTCTGCACCTGTTCAACATTGCTGGTGCCACTAATGGAACTGCTTATACTGAAATGGTGTTACTTGTTGGTGTCTGCACCTATTCAACATTACTGGGTGCCACTGATGGACTACTGCTACTGAAAAGATGTCACCTGTTGATATCTGCACCTGTTCAACATTGCTGGTGCCACTGATGGAACTGCTTATACTGAAATGGTGTTACTTGTTGGTGTCTGCACCTATTCAACATTACTGGGTGCCACTGATGGACTGCTTCTACTGAAAAGATGTCACCTGTTGATATCTGCACCTGTTCAACATTGCTGGTGCCACTGATGGAACTGCTTATACTGAAACGGTTACTTGTTGATGTCTGCACCTGCTCAACATTGCTGGGTGCCACTGATGGACTGCTTCTACCGAAATGATGTCACTTGTTGGTGTCGGCACCTGCTCAACATTGCTGGGTGCCACTGGTGGACTGCTTCTACTGAAAAGATGTCACCTGTTGCTGTGTGCACCTGCTCAACATTGCTGGTGCAACTAATGGAACTGCTTATACTGAAATGGTGTTACTTGTTGGTGTCTGCACCCATTCAACATTACTGGGTGCCACTGATGGACTGTTTCTACTGAAAAAAATGTCACTTGTTGGTTTTTGCACCTGTTGACCATTGCTGGGTGCTACTGCTGGAACTGTCAACTGCTTATTCTTGAGCTATGGAAAGCGTTTATGTGAATATTTGTATAAACTGATTTTTTTGTGTATTACTGTTTGTGAAAAGTTATGAGACTCTTACCTGCACATATTCGTCATTGCTGACGCTATTGATTGAACTGTTTAACCACATAATACTTGTGTAAACTGTTATGTAAAGTCACATGTATGAAGGAATTTGTATTGCTTACTGTATTTTATATATTAGGTTATTGAAAGGTCAGTGCAAAGGCAAAATTTTATCTAGTTATATGATATTTACGCATTAATATTATCTTTTATTTTTGTCTGTTTTTTTTTGACGAATTTGGTGGTATTTTCACCACCAATGCTGGCAAAAATACCATCAAATTCTAGCCCGTGGAGGAAGGGCATATGAAAGGTGGCTACACTGAGCCACAGCGCCAGAGATCGCGCTAGAGAGTATTGTTCCGCCGCCTCCACTGGCAGTGATTATTGAGAACTCGTAGTGGGCAGTGCTTGGGGTGAGCTCGTGGTAGTCAGTGCTGAGATGTCGTAGTGAGGAGTGTTTGTTGAGATGAGCTAGTAGGCAGTGCTTGCTGAGATGTGATACTGAAAAGTTCTTGTTGAGATGTGATAGTAGCGAGTCGGTGTGGAGAGATTGTAATGTCTAGAGTGCTTTTCATCAATATAAATGAAGGTAACAAACTACTTTTCTTTTCTTTCTCATTATTTCAATGCCCTGAATAATGCGTCATTACAGGTTCAGTCAACAAAGCATCTGGCTTGTGTTCTTGTATTAGAGTGTAATTCTGGTTTTCTTGAGTAATTATGGTATTTCTATTTTCTTTAATTAATTCAGTATAAATGATATTTAAAATTTCTTGTGTTGTTGAAGAAGAACCGTGCCAGATGCGTACGTTGAGTCATACTTCCACACACAGAACAGTTACACTTGTGCTTTGGTTTCGTAGGTTTTATAGTTGCTGGGGACTTAATTAATTAATTGTGTTAATGAAAATTTCCATTTCGGTCTTTGTTGTTGTTCTATGCAGTCAGATTGCGTAATAATACTAGTCAGGGCCAACCGTTACGAGACTTCGTAACCGAACAGACAGCTACTAAATCAAAAAAAAAAAAAATAAAAATAAAATTATTTGCATTTTATTTTAATAATTAAGCCCCCATGCACTCTCTTTCCCAGAATTTATCCCACTGTACATTGTCTGCTATTTCCATGATTTGGCAAATTTATTCTCATTTCAAATTTGTGGCCATAGCCCTACTTGTCACCACAGTGGTCAGTTAACCTAAGTAACGGAAGTCGGCTGAACCATCTAACTGTGAATCGACTAACTTTGTTCCGCTTATTATCGTAACTTAACTGTTTATTTTCTCATGCGGAAGTTGGGGACCAGCGCAGCATTTGGGTAAACGAGCGTGAAAAACTAAAAACCGTACTCAACCTGGCCGGTGCAGAATCAGTCGGGACATGGAACGCCTCCCTGTCTCCCAAGCTGGCACGCTGCTCATTAAGCTACACGTACAGGACATCTGGCCATCTGGTTCATAGTTTTTAAAGTAGCATGTGTGCCCTTGGCGTAGGGCTAGCGTGTCTGGTTACTAATCGAAATGTCCGCGGTCTCGGGTTCGAACGTCGCCCCTGGTTTGGTTTTGAATCAAAATCATCAGCAATGTGTAAGGGGTATTGCTTCGCCGGCGATGGGCGAGGCATGACAGAATCTCTGACCAGAGAGTAGTTTATTGTTAGTTGTTGCTTGTCGCGAGTCTGCACTAGTCTGCGCGAGTCGACAGTAGTGGTCTGTAGTAGTCAGTCTGCAGTAGTAGTCAGTCGGCTTTAGTAGCGAGTGGACGGTAGTAGTCTGCGGGAGTCGGCATGCGTCGGCGGTGTGCTCTGCTCGCGACTCTGGTCAGGATTCTGGACGATGAGTATTGTTGTAGAAGGTAAAGAAGCAGCATTGCGCATATCTAATAATGTATGTTAATTGTAATTAATTTGTTAAAAAAATGCCCCAAAAATATTTTTTTTATAAAGTAACTGTTTTAAAGAAAAACATTCATTTCAATTTAAAGAATATTTCCTATGCATTCCTTCCAAGAAAAAAAATATATATATACGCCAGCATTGCACGAAGCTGTGTCGATAAATAAGAGCAGAAATAGTTGCAGTTTTTATTGAGTTAAGAATTTTTGCTTGTTTTATTCAGAATACAGGGCCGGAGGTCAGCGCTGCTGTCCTTATAAAATTTACCAGATATTATTATTTCTGTTACGAGGTTACATTTCATTCATGGTTCATTATTTAATTAATATTATTGTGAGTTTATGGTCAATTTTCATCCCTTAATTTTTGAGCAACAGATCTAATTTCTTCACTACTTTTCCTAGCACAAGCCTCAATTTCCTCACGTAATTGTTCTTTAGTATCATGACATTGCGCGGCAACAGCTGCAATCTGTTCACTAAGCTGTCTAGAACTGTAGTCTAATTTTTCATTCAACTGTTTGGAATTGTTGTCTAGTTTATCATTCGACCTTTTAAGATTTTCATTAATTTGTTCGATTCATTAAGATTGTCATATTTTTCATTAAGTCGTTTGAAATTGTTCTCTTGTCTTTCATTCTGTTGTAGCAATATTGCCATAATTTGATCCAAGCCAATATTACCTACTCTATTCTCTGTGCTGTTTGATGGCATACCTGCAATTGTCACGTTTTCTATAACCATTTGGTCATTCTGTAATTTTTGAAAAGGTTTGCCAATCGGATGTACACTGTTGGTCACTAAATCGGAATTAAATAAATCTGTCGTATTTTGAGTATCCTGTTCATTTTCGTTAGTAAAATTGGTCTGTTCATTACGTAAATTTTGCAAACCGGGTGTGTGAAGCTGGGCAGCGTTCACTGTGACCGAACGTCCCGCGTCCTCAATTGTCGTCAAATTAACAGAGGACACAATTGAATTTGTTTGCTCATCATTAGCAATAAAATCATTACTAATAATCCGCACACACTGATTGTCTGTAAATAGAGGACTGTCATTAAGACACTGAGTGTCGCAAGTACTATCGGTCAAGTTATTTGAGTCGGCTATTTCACTCATTTTACATCGCGATGTACTGTTAACAGTTTTTCGCGGCATTTTTCACAAATCAAAAAATCAAAATTATTCACAAATGAAACAAACACAATGCAAAAATGCAACAAACACAAATACAACAGAGAGCAACAAATTGCCGATGATCTGTGAAAGAAAGAGCGACAAATTAGTAAATGCGTTGCGCCAGATGCCAACTACATTTAAGTAAATAAGAGCAGATATATGACTACTTCTCAGAAGATTCACAAAGAAATACGATCCTGGCCGGATGTCGCCAAGTGTAACCTCTCCACACGAAATATTGTTAAATGAAAATGGAAATGGAGCCAAGTGTAACCTCCCCGCAAAAATTAAGGGATGAAAATTGACCATAAACCCACAATAATATTAATTAAATAATGAACCATGAATGAAATGTAACCTCGTAACAGAAATAATAATATCTGGTAAATTTTATAAGGACAGCAGCGCTGACCTTCGGCCCTGTATTCTGAATAAAACAAGCAAAAATTCTTACCTCAATAAAAACTGCAACTATTTCTGCTCTTATTTAGATATTTATCGACACAGCTTCGTGCAATGCTAGCGTATATTTTTTTTTTTTATTCTTGGAAGGAGTGCATAGGAAATATTCTTTAAATTGAAATGAATGTTTTTCTTTAAAAGAGTTACTTTATAAAAAAAATTATTATTGGGGCATTTTTTTGAACAAATTAAATTACAATTAACATACATTACTAGATATGCGCAAGGCTGCTTCTTTACCTTCTACAACAATACTCATCCTCCAGAGTCCCGACCAGAGTCGCGAGCAGAGCACACAGCCGACACATGCCGACACCCGCAGACTACTACTGTCCACTCGCTACTAAAGCCGACCGACTACTACTGTAGACTGACTACTACTGCAGACTGACAACTACAGACTACTACTGTCGACTCGCGCAGACTCGCGACAAGCAACAACTAACAATAAACTACTCTCTGGTCAGAGATTCTGTCATGCCTCGCCCATCGCCGGCAAACCATACCCCTTACAAATGGCGGCCGAAAACTTCCCGCCTAATAAGTCACCATCGTTCTGCCAACGACCTTGTCAAAGAGAGCGGAGGAGCGGACAGAGGTTCAGTACACTATCTTGCACCTAGGATGGAAAAATGCCCCTAGAAGCCGGAAGAATCAGTAATTATGAACGGCATGAGGATGCAGAAGGCAATGGAAACCACTGCAATAAAGACGTTTATGTGGAATGACAGGATATGTGGCCTGTAACTGAAATTCAAAATGGTTCAAATGGCTCTGAGCATTGCTGTGGTCATCAGTCCCCCTAGAACTTAGAACTACTTAAACCTAACTAACCTAAGGACATCACACACATCCATGCCCGAGGCAGGATTCGAACCTGCGACCGTAGGAGTCGCACGGTTCCGGACTGCGCGCCTAGAACCGCGAGACCACCGCGGCCGGCTTTAATTGAAAAAAAAAAGTGTCACGATGATATGCTCTGTCCTCTGGCAAAAAATTTCGGATTAGTCCCCCTTTCGGATCCTCGGGAGAGCACTGCAAAGGGGGAGGTGACCATGAGAAAAAGATGAAATAACTAACGAAGAGATAACATTCTACGAGTTGGAGCACGGAATGTCAGGAGTTTGAACGTAGTAAGAAAGCTAGAAAATCTGAAAAGGGAAATGCAAAGGCTCAATCTATATATAATGGGTATCACTGAAATGAAATGGAAAGAAGATGAGCATTTCTGGTCAGACGAATATAAGGGAATAGCCACAACAGCAGAAAATGATGTAACGAGGAGAGCACATTTGTCATGAATAGGAAGCTGGAGCAGAGAGAGACCTACTGTGAACAGCTCCAGCTGGATTACATCATCATCAGGCAGAGATTCCAAAATCAGGTACTGTATTGTAAGGCCTACCCAGGTGCAGATACAGATTCAGACCACGATTTAGTAATGATGAAGAGCAGACTGAAGTTCAAGAGAATCGTCCGAAAGATTCACTGCGGAAGGAAGTGGGATACTGATGTACTGAGGAATGGCGAGACGCGTTTGATGTTCACTTGGTGTGTAGATACTGTGACAACGTACACCAGGGTAGACAGTTCAGTTGGAGAGGCAATCACAAATGTTGGAAAGACAGAGGCACAAGGAAGGTAACTGCGACGAAACGTTGGGTACCAGATGAAGTACTTCAATTAATCGATGAAGGAAGGAAGTACCAAAATGTTCAGGGAAAGGCAGGATTATAGCAACATAAACCCCTAAGGAATGAAATAAATAGAAAATGCAGGGCAACCAAGGCGAACGGGCTGCAGGAAAGATCTGGAGAAATCGAAAAAGAAACGATCGTCGGGAGGACTGATGCAGAGTATAGAAGACAACGAATTGAATAGCAGAGGACGTGCTGGAAAAAGAACGATGAACGGGGTTTAACAATGTGCTAATAAAGAAAGTGGTAAATATGATACAGTAACTTAGCGTTGCCTGATCACGGATGACGTCTGTTCCTGTCATATGTCAATGTTCGTACACTTCTTATCAAAGAAAACAAGTCAACAGCAAAAAATATATTCCAGTATATTCACTGCCTTTGAATTTACCACGCAAATGCCAGACACGGCAGCGTCCGGTGGCGTCTGGAGTTTTGCGCAGAAAGCTGGGAAATTGTAGACAATAATGGACGGTACGCTGCAATTAAACCTCTAATATATTTTTGTGACAGGTCGTAATATCTGATACACAAAAACGGTGAGCAATTGAATATTTAACAAGTGATGATGGAAGTGGTGCAAGGAAGATACCTTGGACCATGGGTAGTAAACCGTTTTTACCTACCGTCAACTTTTGTATCTCTGTTATTAGTAAACCGCCCACTAGCTTCACAGCAATGGTGATGTATAAAGAAGGAAAGTAACTTTACGCAACAAAATTTACGATCAAAGTTGTAGCAAGTTACAGCATACAATAATAACTACTTACCAGCATATTATGAAAACCAATCGAAAATATCTTTAACCCCCAACTGCCTACCGTCCAGAGTGTTAGAAGGACAAGGTTGACGGCGACGGTCTTAGACGCTTCTAAGGAGGGAGTCAGCGTCATAATCAGAAGAAATATAAACGCCGTGATTGTTACATCACCACCTCTCTCTCTCTCTCTCTCTCTCTCTCTCCCTCTCTCCCCTTTTTTAAAACTGGGATGATAAACATACGTCGCCATGGGATAATTTTTTAATCATAAATCAGTTCTATGGACAGATTAGAGAGGATATGTTTAAATAATTCACATTTTTATTTAATGAATGGGCTCAACAACTGCTTTATGTTATGTAAATTGCTGCAGGACATACACAGTTATTGGCGTCGAATACAATTTGTGAGTCATAAAACGTACTGGGGCGTGCATGGTTTTCTTCCTATGTAGGCAGCAGAAGTGTTACGGTACGTCCAGGAAAGATATGATGAAAGGATTTACCGTTCATGCCTCTTGCGTGCGATCGTATTACATAAATTCCAGCGACTGACCTGTTTTGAGCAAACTAAGTTAGCTTTGAGAGAGCGTTATACGCCAGCATGAGGTGTTCAAGGAAGAGATTTATGTGTTTGACAACACAAGTTTGCTGCTTTTTTTTTTTTTTTTACGCTGTTGACAGTGTCTAATGGAATATCAACTTTAAGGTTTCGATAATGGAATAATGTAGTCACGAAGCGTGTTGTGGTTAATAAATCAAAGACTTTCGACAACTGGAGCTGAACAGTCTCAGTACTGAAACTATAACTCATCAGCCTCACGAGATATCTTAGGGCGGTGCTACGTTACCTGAATTACGTCCGCGCGGGGATGTAGGAATGTCAAAGAGAGCAGTAAAAATTAAGGGAGAGTACTGCACTCCATTCGTCACTGGGAATTCTGAAACGCCCTCACATGCGCGTCCCCTCATAGACTGCTATTCGTGCTATAAATATACCAGCTTGCGTCAGCGTACGGCGGAGCGGTGAGTGCACGCTGGACGTGTTCGCCGAATGAGGTCAGCGGCCAGCACACGCTCACAGCTAATTCGTTAACACGTGGCGGTGCCCAGGCCGCTGGAGAATATTCTTTATAGTTCCCCACCAAACAGACAGAATATACGCAGAGACGCTGTGGCACGTTAATTAACGCTCCTTGTGGCGCTATGCCGACTGTTATGCGCCATGTTTTTGGAAGTCATTCTGTAGCTGTTTTGGCCGGCCGAGGTGGCCGAGCGGTTCTAGGCGCTACGGTCTGGAACCGCGCGACCGCTACGGTCGCAGGTTCGAATCCCGCCTCGGGCATGGATGTGTGTGATGTCCTTAGGTTAGTTTGGTTTAAGTAGTTCTAAGTTATAGGGGACTGATGACCTCAGAAGTTAAGTCCCGTAGTGCTAAGAGCAAACCGGCAAAATTCCTGGCGCCGTTGGAAATCCACACCGAAGAGTGCTTGATGTAATGAGAGGTGAAACGGGTGAAATCTATGCCGGTGCAATATGCGTAGAACACTTCTCTGACTGTGAATGCAGGCTTTCCCGGTGAATACTGGTGATGAAATCTTCTCGGGCTTCCGCCCGGGTAGCTGGCGAAGATGATGAGAATGACACTCATCGAAATGTCGCGGATTTTCGACGCAGCTACCCGGATGGAAGACCGAGAAGATTTCATCACTTCTCTGACTTATACCACATTCCGAGGCGATACGTCGCGACGAAACAGTAGGATCGTTATGCGTCAACGCTAGAACGCCCTCTTCACGTACCTCGCCAGTTGCAGTTTTCTGCGTTGTCCTCTGTAAGGCGTTCCATGATCCCGATTCAAGTAGTTTCTTGCAAATGCGTGCAAGAAGCTGGCGCGTAGGACGATCAGGGTACAGCTCTCAATATCGCTTTATTGCTCTAACAGCATTTCTCTTGCTTTCACCATACACTAGAAGCATATCTTTTCTTCGTTGGTGTACATGTCTGCTCCAAGAAACTGTGACGGAAATGCGATGTCTCACTACCCCAGCAGCACTTTTATACCCTTCTCTCCAGCTGCCTCGTGTGTCACCTTGCGGCGTTATCGAGAAGCAGGAGAACAACGCTTTCCCTGTTAAGTTCCTCATTGGTCAACAGGAAAGGTCGCATCGGACAACGCCGCTTCGAAGGACGAATACGATACGAGAACATATCTGTGTCTCAAAAACTATTCGCCTAAATATTATGATATACACATGTTTGAAACCGTCTTTTTAAGCCCACCATGTTACGCTAAAATTTAACATAGGGTTCCATTGAAAAAAAAAACAAAGATGACCTTATATCTCTGTAATAAAAATACCACAAACATGAAATGTGATGTATTCAAGTAGCCCCTGTTCCTGCAATTCACTGTCCAAACGGCATCTTTGTACCTATTACGGTTGGGGAGGTACAAGGGGTGTTATGACTTAGCTGCCTCATCCTGTATATAAAGAGGGAGTGCGTGAAAAATCATCAAGCTTTTTAAATGAAACAAACGTTATCAACATACTACATCTTTGTTCTTCATGTCTACATATTTACAGTGCACTGCCGCTAGAGGGCTCTGAACTGAAACATCTAACGTGGAGGTATGTAACGGAGCTATGTTTGCGTGAGAGGAACAGCGTGCTGTAACCGTGTTTCGAATTCGAAGAGTTCGTCCACACATGTCGCACCCACTCCAGCATGACAGCCGAGAACTGCGAGATATGCAACAATCAGACGTCTTGGGTTCACTATCATCGATCATCATCATACAGTCCCGACTTGGCCCGTTTGATTGTCATCTGTTTGCAAAACTTAAAGGACACCTTCGAGGACTTCATTTTGATAGTGATGAATCAATGCAAGCATAGGTGAGGTTGTGGATCCGTGAACGAAGTCAAAAATTGTACAGCGACTGTATCAACAAACGGGTCTCTCATTGGGAGAAATGTGTTCGTCGCTAGGGTGACTATGTTGAAGAAGAAATATATAGACATGAAGAATAAAGCTGTAGAATGTTAATAAAGTTCCTTTTATTTAAAAAGCTTGAAGAGCTTTCAAATAAAAATTCGGAGAATATATATATGAGGAATCAGAACGAAATTACGCAGCCAGTTTTATCGTTCATGGGCTCTGCGAGTTTGTTATAACTCCTCTACTATACAGAGTGGGCCCAAAGTCACGGTCAGAAGGTATTCAAGTAACTTAAGATATCGTTTAGTGGTTATGACACTCAAGAAATGTATTCTTGGTTGAACATAACGTTCCCTGCCCGTAGTATGGCTGTCTTTTGATAGAGGTCACTCAAATTACAATGCAGGAGTCACTGTCTGAAAAACGGCATCTGATCGTGTGGTTTCGCTTGCGGTTCAGTGAATGCTACCAAGGTGACCCTGTTGTAAAAATTTATTATAATGGCATATGCAAGCAGATTCACAACTAAGGAAAGTCTTCTTCGTATCGTGTGGGGGCATGAATAGGAAGGAATGCGCGATAGATATGATGCAACTAGAGAAAAGAAGCCCCGACGGGGGCTAATCTACGGAAAGTGGAAAGAAGGGCCAACTGGGTCTACTACAGATGCACCACGCAGTGGAAGACAAAAGAAATATGACAACGATAGCGAAATTACTGAACGCATAAATGCATATTGCTTCGCTCACCAGCAAAACTGACAAGGAAGCAGTCAGCGGAGATGAAAATTTTCAGAACTTCTATGTGTTGTTTGATGAATAAATGAGGTTACCGTTCACTTAGGCCCGGCAGCATCAATGAATTAAATGCTGATGTTATGAACACTCGACGCGATTCGTACGAACAGTTATTTGGAGTTTTCCAGCATCAGCAGGTCGCCGTAAGGTTATGACGACAGACGAGTGTGCTATGTATCTTATCTCGCGGTACCGAAATATTTACATCTGGGTGACAGAAACACCTGAGGATGATTAGTCTCGAAATCCTGTGCCGGGCAAGCAAACACACATGGCAGCGATTCCGACTCTGCGCTGGCAGCGACTCCAGCTCTGCGCCGAGAATGATGGTTAGTGAGAGAGTTTGAAATATATAAGTATGTAGGAACATTCGTTTTTTGTGTTATTCTATTTTTGCACTATTTTTTCGGTTAAATACAATCTCTTTTACAGCCGTGGAATTGTTTGATGTTACTGATCTTCTTTCAATACAATAACATTAAACGTTTCCGACCGTGACTCCTGGCCCACCCTGTAGTAATGTGAGGCGGGAATGTGTACGACTGCAGACATGTAACTAAAAATAGAGTTAATTACGTTTTTGGGGTGATAATTAAAACTTTGACTAGTAGTGGCCACTAGTCCTCACACAGCACCGAAATATTAAAGATGCAGCATTGCGATGCAGAACGTGCATAAAAGTATTCCACGCGCTGTAGCTGCATCTTTATTGTGAGGTGTTGTTCCGTGCACCTTTTCTCAGTCGCGCCTGTGTGCCAAGCGATGCACAGAAGGGCAACTTGTCCGGCCGCCATTCGCGGGGGAGTTTGCTCTGGGCGCGAGCCAGCCGTCTGGCGGGTGTAAACACGCACCGCAGAAATAAGTCTGATGCGGGCGGGCTATTACCGGAGGGGCCTCTGAAGACTAAGTAGGCGAGCCAAATATTAAGGGAGCGCTGTTTGTTGTCCCAGTTACAGCTCCACGCGTGCGAGCGAAAACCCGCGGGATGAATGATGGGACCGCCGTCAACAGAACGCGTGCGCCTCTGGACGTGGTGACAGCACGTGAGCCACACAAGCGACGACCGCCAGCAGAACAGCGGGCCCAGGGCTAGGTGACGCACCTCGTCACACTGCAGCACAACATTGACGAAACAGGACTGGTAGGCTCTTTGCGTCATGCAGGGCTTGCTGTAGAACACCACAATTACACTGTACTACACATCCAGTCACATTAATGTGATCAGCTGTCAAAAGCCTGAATAACCAAATTTGTAGTGTTGACTGGTGCTGCGATGCAAGGAAAATATCACTTCCTGGAAATACCGGCATTTCGGTCGTAATGGAGGCGTCAGTTAACTAACGTTCAGGGCAAACAGTTTTTTAAACAGTTTATTTTCCGACACAGTCATACTCACTTTCAACAAGAAATTTGCCAGCTTCGGCCCTCTTCACTCCAGTCACTGAGAAAAACCACACTCACTATATTACTGACACGTAATAGAAACAAAAACTTGCAGTCGTCGTTTTTAACTTATTTTAGTAAATGGCAACCAGTTTTGGTGACTCAACGCATCAAATGGCTCTGAGCACTATTGGACTTAGGAGCTGAGGTCATCAGTCCCCTAGAACTTAGAACTACTTAAACCTTACTAATCTAAGGACATCACACACATCCATGCCCGAGGCAGGATTCGAACCCGCGACCGTAGGAGTCGCGCGGTTCCGTACTGAAGCGCTTAGAACCGCTCGGCCACATCTGCTGGCCACTCAACACACCATCTTCAGGCCTTGATGATACTGAGCTGGTGAACTCCGCTTTTATACACAATCCCATCAGTGATCAACTCTACGAACTGCCTTCCGTAGAATATTTTAACACCGATGTTGTGTCTGCAACAGGTATTCTACGGAAGCCAGTTCATATACGTTGGCCACTGATGGGACTGTGTATAAGAGCTAAGGTATGAAGATGGTGTACTGAGTCATCGAAACTGGTTGCTATCTAATAAAATAATATCAAAACGACGGCTGCACGTGTGCCATTTTCTTACGTAAGTCAACAGCCCAAGTCCTACGGACCATCGATCACAAGGATGGACGTACTAAAATATCACTGACAGTTGCGGACGTCCTACGTCTAAACAATAAAGTCGAGCAATATGTAAGCCCTAATATAGAAAATATCACTGACAGTTGCGGACGTCCTACGTCTAAACAATAAAGTCGAGCAATATGTAAGCCCTAATATGTACGTCTGTGATCACCAAGTCCTTTGCTAGGCGTGGTCATATTAGAGCTGGTATGCTGTTGTTATACTCTGACCTTTACACTGATGTACCTAGTCAGTTTCAAGAAAATTGCAACTCGGCTTCTCCCATTGCAATAGGTGAAAGAAATGAGAAGTGAGACAAAAATCATAGGCTTGCCCCCGGATCGAACCGAGACCTTTCTGTTGGTAGTTTGACACTTTATCAATGAACCGCTGAGCCACTAAAAATGCATGGGTTGTGGCAGGAGAGATGTAGTGAGTACAAGAGCTGGACAAGACAGACGAACTCACCGTCTGGCACAGCTTGAGCAGGCCGCTCCAGGAGCGCATGTACCCAGTGTTGATGAGGATGGCCGACGTGGTCGTCGTGGTCGTGGTCCTCGTGATGGTCACCTGGTGCGACATGGCGGCGGCTGCGTCTGCAACGTGACGGAGGAACGCGCTCACTGAGGAGTTTGTGCTGCTGCTACTCGCCTACTGGTGCGCGCCAACGCCTTACTGCAGCGGGCGTGAGTCACGCCACAGCCACAACCCACAGCCTCGGCTCTGGAGGCGTCATCAGTAGGTGACGCCAGCGTCTGGCGCGCGGCTGCGGCGCGCCGAACAGTGAACCGCTCCCGCTATCTAATCACAACCCTGCACCTCCCCCCTCCTTTCTGTTTTGTTTTCTTACCTTAAGGCGCCAGTGCGATAAAAGGTTTATTTCGGCGCAGTGTTTACTTGGTGCGGAGTTCATTTGGTTACAAATCCAGTGTCGGACACAGCGGGAAGTGTGGTAGGTCCGCTGTTGTTTCCTATCTACATAAATGATCTTTTGGATAGGGTGGCAATGTGCGACTGTTTGCTGATGATGCTGTGGTGTACGGGAAGGTGTCGTCGTTGAGTGACTGTAGGAGGATACAAGATGACTTGGACAGGATTTGTGATTGGTGCAAAGAATGACAGCTAACTCTAAATATAGATAAATGTAAATTAATGCAGATGAATAGGTAAAAGAATCCTGTAATGTTTGAACACTCCATTAGTAGTGCAGCGCTCGACACAGTCAAGTCGATTAAATATTTGGGCGTAACATTGCAGAGCGATATGAAGTGGGACAAGCATGTAATGGCAGTTGTGGGGAAGGCGGATGATCGTCTTCTGTTCTTTGGTAGAATTTTGGGAAGATGTGGTTCATCTGTAAAGGAGACCGCTTATAAAACACTAATACGACCTATTCTTGAGTACTGCTCGAGCGTTTGGGATCCACATCAGGTCGGATTGAGGGAGGACATAGAAGCAATTCAGAGGCGGGCTGTTAGATTTGTTACTGGTAGGTTTGATCATCACGTGAGTGTTACGGAAATGCTTCAGGAACTCTGGTTGGAGTCTCTAGAGGAAAGGAGGCGTTCTTTTCGTGAATCGTTACTGAGTAAATTTAGAGAACCAGCATTTGAGGCTGACTGCAGTACAATTTTACTGCTTCCAACTTACATTTCACGGAAAGCCCACAAAGATACGATAAGAGAGATTAGGGCTCGTACAGAGGCATATAGGCAGTCATTTTTCCCTCGTTCTGTTTGGGAGTGGAACAGGGAGAGAAGATGCTAGTTGTGGTACGAGGTACCCTCCGCCACGCATCGTATGGTGGATTGCGGAGTATGTATGTAGATGTAGATGTAGATCTGAATTTATGTTGATCCATAGTAGATACGGCACACCGGCATGTTTCCAGAGGTTATTTTATTTAGACCACCAGTTTGGGAATCTCATTAATGTCATCTTAAGGCCCTATGCACAACATTTATAGAAAATCAGACACATCGATGCATGAATAACAGAAGCCATCAGTATCTGGATTCCATGAACTTTTTGTGGAGTGTGTACTTCGAAGACTTGACAGCAGTTATAGCTTTTATGTGCCCGATTAAACCGGTCGCGTAATAAGGCCAGGAAAAGGTGGAATGTGGGAAATAATTCATGCAATCGCAAATTTTTGTTCAGTGGTAGGAGGGAGTGCCATGAATAAGATACTAGAAATGCTGACCTGTGGTGGAGTGGGGATGCATTTGAAGGTCAATTTGTACGTTTATCTTCAATAACCGTTGGCCGGAGTGGCCGAGCGGTTCTAGGCGCTACAGTCTGGAACCGCGCGACCGCTACGGTCGCAGATTCGAATCCTGCCTCGGGCATTGATGTGTGTGATGTCCTTAGGTAAGTTAGGTTTCAGTAGTTCTAAGTTCTAGGGGACTGATGACCTCAGAAGTTAAGTCCCATAGTGCTCAGAGCCATTTGAACCATGTTTTCAATAACCCGGAAAGTACGGTCCCTAGCGAAAAAGTATCCCAGTACAAAATTTAACTACATTGAATTTCCAACAAAAGGTTCCTCTTAATGTTTTCTGTAGGACAACAGTAACGAAAGAATATCAAAATCTCGCGCTTGGTTTATTCCTGATATTATATTGCCGGTTGCATAAAACGACATCGGTAGGGGCGGCTGAATCACCCCGTGTACCCTCCTACAATCTTCGGAGATCTCCAGCTTGTTCAGATTTTTAAATATTCACTGGCTTTCGGCAGAAATTCTTCCTGGTATCGTCAACTCTTACGGGAACTACACGTTAAACTGAGATATGTTTATGCATGGAAATTTCCTCTATCAACAAATTCTATGCGAGATCCCAACACTTAGACTAACTTCAATCGCACCCGTAAATGACGGTGTGTCCTTGTTCCTGATGTAAGCGGGTAACACGCCTGTCGCGTCGATAATCACCTTAACACAACTGACCCCGTCTTAAATGACCAGTTACCGGAAGCCTCAAATGTGAGTCACCAATTTTGTGTCATTAGAATCCACTTAACGAGCGAAAGCAACACACTGCTTGGCGTTTTCGGACTGAATGAGGAGCGAGAGGAGGGTATGTAAGGAGTACTCTAATGAAAACGAGATAGATGGAGAATTATAATAAACAGTTTTTTTTTATTTCGCAAGTAATCGCCACAACTGTTAATACTCTTGTCTCACTGTGACAAGACGGTCAACGCCTCCACGGAAAAATGTCTTCGGTTACCTACGGAACGGTGACTGTACTCAGATGTGCACCTCTTCGTCCGAAGCAAATCGACGGCCACGAATCTCTTTCTTCAGGGCTCCAAAAATATGGAAATGGTATGACGAGAGGTCTGGAACTGTACGGAGGAGGTCTAAGGGCTTCTCACCGAAACTTCTGCAGTGTAGTCGAAACAACCTTGGCAACACGTGGTCCCACCTCTTAGGCTACCGCAAAAATGTTTCCTATGGAGGCACTGAATGTCTTGTCTGACAGTGGGATTAATGTATTACAGTTATGGTGATTCATTTTGAAATAATAAACAGTTTACTTACTTTTCTTCCATCTGTCTCGTTTTTATTTCACTGCCCCTTATACTATACGCTGTATTACCACTGGCTTCCTGAGTGTCTATACTTCAACATTTCAGATCGTTACTCCTGGTTAGGCTACAGAACATGAAGATGTCATTTACCGGAAGACTGCTTTGGATGAAACAGTTCCGTACTCTGCAAGGCCCTGTTGCGGGTGGTATGCCTTCACCTACCACTTACCCAGACTGTTATATGGGAGACGACAATTTGACGTGAACTCTGAACCATGGTGCAAGTTGGCATTTTTCACAAATACAGATCACCGTCAGTGCGATGTGTGACCAAAAATTATCCTAAAACCGACTGAGGCTTTGCAATCCTTCTTAACCGCCGAGGCACACACGCCAATTGTAAGTAGTCTGTTTAGGTTTTTATGTTGGTAACGTCACCCAGCGCTCTGTATGAAAATCACTGGCTGTGCTGTGTGCTGTCTGTGGCTGGTGGGCATTGTTGAAATAGTCGCTATTGTAGTGTTGAGCAGCGCGTAGCGTTGCGCAGTTGGAGGTGAGCCGCCAGCAGTGGTGGATGTGGGGAGAGAGATGGCGGAGTTTTGAGAGCGGATGATCTGGACGTGTGTCCATCAGAGACAGTAAATTTGTAAGACTGGATGTCATGAACTGATATATATATACTCCTGGAAATTGAAATAAGAACACCGTGAATTCATTGTCCCAGGAAGGGGAAACTTTATTGACACATTCCTGGGGTCAGATACATCACATGATCACACTGACAGAACCACAGGCACATAGACACAGGCAACAGAGCATGCACAATGTCGGCACTAGTACAGTGTATATCCACCTTTCGCAGCAATGCAGGCTGCTATTCTCCCATGGAGACGATCGTAGAGATGCTGGATGTAGTCCTGTGGAACGGCTTGCCATGCCATTTCCACCTGGCGCCTCAGTTGGACCAGCGTTCGTGCTGGACGTGCAGACCGCGTGAGACGACGCTTCATCCAGTCCCAAACATGCTCAATGGGGGACAGATCCGGAGATCTTGCTGGCCAGGGTAGTTGACTTACACCTTCTAGAGCACGTTGGGTGGCACGGGATACATGCGGACGTGCATTGTCCTGTTGGAACAGCAAGTTCCCTTGCCGGTCTAGGAATGGTAGAACGATGGGTTCGATGACGGTTTGGATGTACCGTGCACCATTCAGTGTCCCCTCGACGATCACCAGTGGTGTACGGCCAGTGTAGGAGATCGCTCCCCACACCATGATGCCGGGTGTTGGCCCTGTGTGCCTCGGTCGTATGCAGTCCTGATTGTGGCGCTCACCTGCACGGCGCCAAACACGCATACGACCATCATTGGCACCAAGGCAGAAGCGACTCTCATCGCTGAAGACGACACGTCTCCATTCGTCCCTCCATTCACGCCTGTCGCGACACCACTGGAGGCGGGCTGCACGATGTTGGGGCGTGAGCGGAAGACGGCCTAACGGTGTGCGGGACCGTAGCCCAGCTTCATGGAGACGGTTGCGAATGGTCCTCGCCGATACCCCAGGAGCAACAGTGTCCCTAATTTGCTGGGAAGTGGCGGTGCGGTCCCCTACGGCACTGCGTAGGAATCTACGGTCTTGGCGTGCATCCGTGCGTCGCTGCGGTCCGGTCCCAGGTCGACGGGCACGTGCACCTTCCGCCGACCACTGGCGACAACATCGATGTACTGTGGAGACCTCACGCCCCACGTGTTGAGCAATTCGGCGGTACGTCCACCCGGCCTCCCGCATGCCCACTATACGCCCTCGCTCAAAGTCCGTCAACTGCACATACGGTTCACGTCCACGCTGTCGCGGCATGCTACCAGTGTTAAAGACTGCGATGGAGCTCCGTATGCCACGGCAAACTGGCTGACACTGACGGCGGCGGTGCACAAATGCTGCGCAGCTAGCGCCATTCGACGGCCAACACCGCGGTTCCTGGTGTGTCCGCTGTGCCGTGCGTGTGATCATTGCTTGTACAGCCCTCTCGCAGTGTCCGGAGCAAGTATGGTGGGTCTGACACAACGGTGTCAATGTGTTCTTTTTTACATTTCCAGGAGTGTATATATTATGACTTTTGAACACTATTAAGGTAAAGACATTGTTTGTTCTCTATCAAAATCTTTCATTTGCTAACTATGCCTATCAGTAGTTAGTGACTTCAGTAGTTAGAAACTTTTATTTAGCTGGCAGTATTGGCGCTCGCCGTATTGCAGTAGTTCGAGTAACGAAGATTTTTGTGAGGTAAGTGATTCATGAAAGGTATAGGTTATTGTTAGTCAGGGCCATTCTTATGTAGGGATTGTCGAAAGTCAGATTGCGTTGCGCAAAAAATATTGTGTGTCAGTTTAGTGATGGTCAGAGAAATGTCTGAGTACGTTCAGTTTTGCTCAGCTGTTTTAAAATCAAATAACGTAAGGGGTTTACCGGCACAGTAATTCACTGATTTTTCTAAGGCGACGTTTCACAATGTATGCACAGCTTTGCCGCAGACAGACAATTCTACGTTTACAAGCAGCAAACCGTTGCACAATACGTTAAAGAGACATTTTTTCAAGGAAATGTGACTGTCTGATTGTAGACCGCTTAATATCTCTTATCGTGTTCGCAAAATCCCTACGCGAGATAAAATCTACACAGTGGCAAAGCCGCACACTTTTCTTCTAATACTGGTTTACAAAAATTATCCAACAGGGTTACGCGAAAACAACGTCGCTATCTTCCAAATATTCCAAGTTTCCTGTTCTCAATTACAATTTCGTTTGAGCTTTACGATCATATAGCGTCCTTCTGAATTCGATGGTTGTTGTCATGCTTGCTGGATAAGATCTCCAAAAACTTGAACAACACTATAACTGATCGCATTTGTGTCTCGTAGCGAATTTCATGTTACTAGCACCAACTACGGTCTTCTGCCACATCCGATACATCTATTACTCATACAAGCTCGGCCCTGATTGTAATTCCGTATCAAATCTTTACCTAGAGTGATTTTAGTCTTCATTCATTTTCTCAGATTTTGCGTGCGTAACAGTTTACAACCACGACTGCGAAATCTTGTGTAGTTGTTTCAGGAAGATGCCGGCAGCACTAGACAGCCGTCCTTCGGGCCTGGTACGGCTGTAATTGTGGTGCTGCTGGTGCTGCAGAAGATTCCAAGCGGATATTCGCTTCTCTGTAGTCAAGGTGTTCCGCTGACGTACGCGACACGACTTGTGATTAACGCGCTTCGAACGTGCAGCTGAAGAGCAAGGCATCCAGTGGCCACTTCATTCAACTTCAAACGAAAATTAAATACAGCCCCTTATACCTGCAAAATCACATTTCGGCAGTGAGGAATATACACGTTTCAGAATATATTTTGTATCTCTCCGTGTATTCATCGTTTTTGGCTGTTTAACAATATGAGACTGCAATCAACAGTTCACATCTCTACGCAATATTTCGACTACCGTCGCTCGACGATTTTTCTATTGAAACGAAAGATCAGGCAGCTTCTTTCTAAGATCTCTTATGAGGTATTGGGGGGTTCAGTTCCACGATTTTATCTCGTTAACAGTTAATGGAAACCCATAAACTTCATCGTTTCTTAGCGAAGTCTTCGGCGCGAGCGGGAAAGATAGTGTGATCTGGTCCGGAGATGCAGACAATCTTGAGAGAACTGGGGGTCGTCAGCTCTGGCCGATTTCTTTTCTTAATTGACCAACTTATGGTCCAGCCTCGTAGGCAACCGCAGAAATTTTTCTATGAAGGTTCAAATGGCTCTGAGCACTATGGGACTTAACTGCTGAGGTTCAAAATGGTTCAAATGGCTCTGAGCACTATGGGACTCAACTGCTGTGGTCATAAGTCCCCTAGAACTTAGAACTACTTAAACCTAACTAACCTAAGGACATCACACACATCCATGCCCGAGGCAGGATTCGAACCTGCGACCGTAGCGGTAGTGCGGTTCCAGACTGTAGCGCCTTTAACCGCTCGGCCACTCTGACCGGCTAACTGCTGAGGTCATCAGTCCCCTAGAACTTAGAACTACTTAAACCTAACTAACCTAAGGACATCATACACATCCATGCCCGAGGCAGGATTCGAAGCTGCGACCGCAGCGGTCGCGCGGTTCTAGACTGAAGCGCCTAGAACCGCACGGCCACTCTGGCCGGCTTCTATGAAGGCACTGACCGTCTTCCACCCTAGTGATAATCATTAGATAAGCATCAGCTCGAGAAGTAGTAGATTCCCCATATCTCTTATTGGCGAACTCAGAAATGTGAGGTGTCTTATATACAAGAACATCTCTTTCAGTAAAACTCTCAAGCCCAGTCGCTGATAGAGATATGCTCCTCACCACAGCAACAGTAATCCACCCGTTACCATGTCCACCTGCAACTGTATGAAATACACCAAAAGAAAACTTGCAACCTACAACCTTCCTTGAACGAGATCACGGACTAATTCACCTTCTTCTCCAGACGGAACAGTACACCTTCTGTAATGACGTCCTGTGACATAAATGGCGATAGGACGCTGAAATCGACCCCATATTCCTTTACTCGCAGCCGGTCACGTACTGAAGAAAAAAAACTTTCAGTCTGGCACAACAATGGCCCTAATTTTCCACCCTACGTTAGGACCCTGCAGGCAGCCTTGAGGAAACAGTAGCTTACGTACAGCGGATGTTTTCTTTTAAGATGCACTTCATTTTTAAACCTTTGTTTCTGAATTATGTGCACAAGTGAGACAACGCATGCAGCGCACCAGTCAACTCTTTCTTAATTTTTGTTCTGCTTCTGTAACTTCTGTGCGCCTTATCAATTGTTTACGTGTTTTGTTTTGGATGCAACAAAAGCTACGACTTCTTTGACCTCACTGATGTAATTATAGGCGTAAGAGCATCAGCTGCTAGAAGTAACTGCAGCTGCATCTATATTTCGCAGGCCTTACGGTGTGTGGTGGAGGGTATATCTGATACCACTATACTTTTCTCCAATTCATGTTCCGTTCATGAATGGCGCTGGGAAGAGCAACTGTCAGTAAATCTCCGTGTGAGCTCCGATTTCTCCGATTTGCTCGTCGTGGCCATTCGGGATACATCCATTAACAGGAAGTAAAGTTGTCCGACTATGCTTCAAATGTATGCTCTCGGAATCTCAAGAAAAATCCCTCCGTGATACACAACGCCTCTACATCTACGTCTACATTACTCCGCAATTCACATTTAAGTGCTTGGAAGAGGGTTCATCGAACCACCTTCACACTGTTTTTCTATGGTTCCACTATCTAATAGTAAGCAGGAAAAACTAAACATAAACCTTTCCGTGCGAGTTATGTTTTTATTGATAGTCGTTTTTCGCTATGTAGGTGGGAGTAAACAAAATATTTTCGCATTCAAAGAAGAAAGCTGCAATGAAAAAGTCTTTGTTTTAACGATTGCCACCCCCGACTCGCGTATCGTGCTCACCCCTTTTGCTCGATAATGCAAAACGATTTGGCCTTCTCTAAACTTTTTTGATGTCCCCGTCAATTATACCAGGTAAAGAACCCATACCATGCAGCAGTACTCCAGAGGAGGACGGATAAGCGTTGTGTAAGCAGTATCTTTCGTATACTTGTTCCATTCTGCCAGTAAAGCGCAGTCTTTGGTTCGACTTCCCCGCAAATTTTCTGTTTCATGGTTCCAGTTTAAATTATTCGTAATTGCAATCTCTACGTATCCATTTGAATAGATAACCTATAAATTTATGATTTATCGTGTAATCGAAATTTAAAGGATTCCTTTTCATAGTCATTTGGCTGGTCTTATGTTAGTTTTGTTTAGAATCAATTGCCACTTTTCACGCCATATAACAGCTTTATTTAAATCATGTTGCAATTCATTTTGATCTCCTGATGGCTTTACTAGACAGTAAATTACAGCATCATCTGCAGACAGTCTAAGAGGGCTCTTCATATTGTTTCCCAAATCTCTTGTATACAGGGTGAGTCACCTAACGTTACCGCTGGATATATTTCGTAAACCACATCAAATACTGACGAACCGATTCCACAGACCGAACGTCAGGAGAGGGGCTAGTGTAATTGTTTAATACAAACCATAAAAAAATGCACAGAAGTATGTTTTTAACACAAACCTACGTTTCTTTAAATGGAACCACGTTAATTTTGTTAGCACATCTTAACATATAAACAAATACGTAATCAGTGCCGTTTGTTGCATTGTAAAATGTTAATTACATCCGGAGATGTTGGAACCTAAAGTTGACGCTTGAGTACCACTCCTGCGCTGTTCGATCGTGTGTATCGGAGAACACCGAATTACGTAGTAATCCAAAGGGAACGGTGATGGACCTTAGGTACAGAAGAGACTGGAACAGCACATTACGTGCACATGCTAACACCTTTTTATTGGTCTGTTTCACTGACGCACATGTACATTACCATGAGGGGTGAGGTACACGTACACACGTGGTTTCCGTTTTCAATTACGGAGTGGAATAGAGTGTGCCCCGACATGTCAGGCCAATAGATGTTCAATGTGGTGGCCATCATTTGCTGCAAACAATTGCAATCTATGGCGCAATGAATGTCGTACACGCCGCAGTACATCTGGTGTAATGTCGCCGCAGGCTGCCACAATACGTTGTTTCGTGTCCTCTGGGGTTGTAGGCACATCACGGTACACATTCTCCTTTAACGTACCCCACAGAAAGAAGTCCAGAGGTGTCAGATCAGGAGAACGGGCTGGCCAATTTATGCGTCCTCCACGTCCTATTAAACGCCCGTCGAACATCCTGTCAAGGGTCAGCTTAGTGTTAATTGCGGAATGTGCAGGTGCACCATCATGCTGATACCACATACGTCGACGCGTTTCCAGTGGGACACACTCTATTCCACTTCGTAACTGAAAACGGAAACCACGTGTGTACGTTTACCTCGCCCCTCATGGTAATGTACATGTGCGTCAGTGAAAAAGACCAATAAAAAGGTTTTAGCATGTGGACGTAATGTGCTGTTCCAGTCTCTTCTGTACCTCAGGTCCATCACCGTTCCCTTTGGATCCCTACGTAATTCGGTGCTCTCCGATACACACGATCGAACAGCGGAGGAGTGGTACTCAAGCGTCAACTTTAGGTTACAATATCTCCGGATGTAATAAACATTTTACAATGCAACAAACGGCACTGATTACGTATTTGTTTATATGTTAAGATGTGCTAACAAAACTAACGGGGTTACATTTAAAAAAACATAGGTTTGTGTTAAAAAACATACTTCCGTGCATTTTTTTATGGTTTGTATTAACCAATTACACTAGCCCCTCTCCTTACGTTCGGTCTGTGGAATCGATTCGTCAGTATTTGATATATATATATATATATATATATATATATATATATATATATATATATATATATATATATAAGAGGGCGTGTAACACTTCCTTGGGGAAGGCCAGATACCTCTTCTGTTTCACTCGATGGCTTTCCGTCAGTTACTTATAACTTCGACGTTTCTGACAGGAAATCAAACATCCCGTCGCATGACTCCGACGATATTCCATAGCCACGTGATTTGATGAAAAGCCCTTTGTGTGGAACAGCTTCAAAAGCCCTCTGAAAATCTAGAAATATGGGTTCCATCGTAGCGACTGCCATTGGAGTTTGTTGATCATCTCCATAACGCTCTCTTAAGGGTCCCAGATTGGTTAGCTACTCAAGAAACGGTCGAGCAATTGTTTTCTAAGCCACTTCTTTCATGGTTGAATTTTACTTCCTTCACAGTCTTTCTGTGAATCCCAACTTGGTGTCTGCCTTTTCTGCAGATAGATTTATATGGTCAGTCTAGGTTGCTGGGATCGGTTATTCCTGGATAATTTAAGGTTGTTACCGTTTCCAATGCTTTTCCATCAAAAACGCATCTGAAGCAACAATGGAGTTCTTCGATTATTTCTGCGCAATGCATTGAATTTATTTAAGTTCAGGGTCCGTCCCTGTACCAGTCATCAAGTGTCCCAGGTCTTATGCAATAGTGATATGGACAACAGTATCGTTTGCGAATAGTCTCTAGGAACTTTTGATGTTTTCCACTAGGCCATTTGCGTATTTTTTAACAATAAATGCACCATAGCACTCTCTTCGGGTACTCCCGAAATTCCTTTACTTATCGCACCCCGACGTGAACAACAACTCAAAAATGCAATACCCGAGAATAGCCGGCCTAAGGAATTCTATTCAACTTACGTTGAAATGGTATCAGCTTCTTTTAATTTCAGATGACTATTTTTGGTCGTAAATTCAATTTCATTTTATACAAAGGTAATATGGTCGTGTAGTTCTGATCTCTTCCTCAAGTATTGCATTTTTGAGTCGTATCACTGTTCTTGCCGTGTTGCGATCTGTCGATTTCGTCCCGTTAGAAAGAATTCGTTGAGTTCTGCAGTCCAGACACAAAATTGGTCAGGTACTGGGTGAGGTCCCACTATGTTTCCTAAACGACGACGCGAAACTCTATCGAATCCCTTCCGGAAGTCGAGAAATGCTGAATCAGCCGAGCGCCTTTGTCTACGGTGCCCTGCATTTCATAAACGAACTGGGCGAGCTGTATTTCGTAAGGCCTGTTTACGGAAGCCATGTTGATTTTTATACAGGGGATTCTCGTTTCCCAATGACATCAGTGACGTAGGTCTGTAATTATGTGGATCGATCCGGCGGTCCTTCTTGAGATACAAGATATTCCCGATGCATGCTGGATGCGAAAAGCGTGGCGAACACACCACATAATCGTCTGGACGCACACACACACACACACACACACACACACACACACACACACACACACACACACACGAGCACTTGCGCGTTATTCAGGAATGGGGCCTGCTTTACGAGTGCAAACTGTCCGAGTGATCATGTCAAACAATGGAAATTAAAATGCTATTGCTGGAAGACCTCACCAGCAAACGTTTCCAGTGTACATTTGGGCACAAATGATTAGTAAATGTCTTCTAGGACCTTTACTTCCTACCAGTGACATGCCGTCAGTTTCAGAATACAACAGTTACGGAAGAGCTGTTGTACAGTAGCGCTTACTGTTTCTGACTCCTCTGATTGTCACTATTTATGTTGTGTCGATGTGCGATCAAAGTTAATTTTATTGACCACTTTGGGGAACAGGACCAATTGCATGAGCAACGCGATCGTGAGTTGTAATGCTCTATTGGTTCTTTTCTTTTTTTTTTTCTTTGTGATGTGTCAAGACTGTTGTGCATGTTCCTGCAAATGCCACCAGGCTGTGATGAATTGCGCCTACACAGAAGTTTGCAGGACGGGGTGAGGGTGGGGGTCCTAAACCTTGGGTATGAAGTATTTTTAATATTTTGGAAGAGGCCGCCCTTGCATGGGCTCCCTTGGCTGAGGTGATAATCTGAATCAAAAACTAAGTTCATGACATGAAACAGATGCCTTTGGACCAAAATGCCAGATGCATAATGCGGCTCATGGTTTTCTGCTTGGACACATGTCACAACTTTGTAGAAACGTGATTTTAATAAAATTTAATTTGTCTATAGCTTTATTTTTTGCCAACACCTACGGTTTTTAAACATAGGCAAAATCTTGACCCATTTTCAAGGATATTCCCTGAGGATTTTAGTATGAGGTACACATGATCTGATGTATCGCTACCAGGTAATGATATGGTTATGATTCATTCGGTTTCTAATGCTAATTACTATTCCTTGTGTGAAAACAACATCAGCAACAGTGGGAAAGCTTGTAACGTGCAATCGTTGTAACATAGAAGGATCCGGGTTGTCGTATGCCGCTACGTAACAGATGCAGAAGCAATGTTACGTGCTTCGAGGAGCTGCGGGTACAGCTCAACAGGGCGTCGTTTTGCCGCTATTCCCTCCTTTTAGTGACCCCATGCAGAAAGTGCATATCGGCCCACTCTTCATCGCTAAACCTATCCATACTGCTATGCAGCATTCTGCCGGAAAAATAAACCCGAGACGGAATGGAGCCGTACTGAGTGCAAGCTTGAGGACGAAGAGTAAAGAAGGCATTACTGTTGCAAACACTAACAACTGTCAGTGAACGGAACACGTTTCCAACCATGACACACAGAGCATGCGTAGACATTTGGACTGTTGTACAGGTATTTTCAGCGCAGTGAAGAGACAATGGAATGTAGGCGCTAAAAATCAAACGGAATGCAACTACTCTATAAAGGGCTACTGGAGACAATGGATCTGTTGTACCAACCACTCCGTCTACAGGCCACAAGTGGCCCATCGGGACCATCCTCCGAGGAGGATGCGGTTAGGAGGGGCATGGGGTCAGCACACCGCTCTCCCGTTCGTTACGATGGTATTCTTGACCGAAGCCGCTACTACTGGGTCCAGTAGCTCCTCAATTGGCATCACGAGGCTGAGTGCACCCCGAAAAATGGCAACAGCGCATGGCGGCCTGGATGGTCACCCATCCAAGTGCCGACCACGCCCGACAGCGCTTAACTTCGGTGATCTCACGGGAACTGGTCTATCCACTGCGGCAAGGCCGTTGCCTGTTGTACCAAAATACTCAGAAAATATCACTGAAACACTTCCGGAATGTTGTCACTGAAATTCTGGTTCAGACAGACGCGGAGAAAGAGAGAGAGAGAGAGAGAGAGACATAGACAGAGAGAGAGAGAGAGAGAGAGAGAGACCTGTATTATGAATTTTCTACATCTCTCCCGCAGCAGGTGGAATGCTGTGTGGTGTGGATATCACCCATTCTCTCACAGTAAATAGCGTGGGTGTTCGCAGATTGAATAGAAGAATATTTTCCTTGTATTTTAATCCAAAAGCGTATCACCACCGGAATCAGCTTCGCTGCTGGTAGCTAAATAATACGGAACAGTGGCGAATTCTTCTCTGTCTGCCTACTGTGTTGTCTTATCGGACATTTGGATTACGTCAATTTCTTGTTAAGTGACTAGCTTCTACTGATATCTGAATAGCGAGGAGCATCAATGTTCTGTGACGTAGAAAACGCTCATTCTTCAACACCATTCTTTCATTTAAAAAAATACCGATTTCATATCCTTCCCTATTATCCTATCAGCCTATCCAAATTATTATCCAAATTACTACCACTAAGTGATATAGTCTCAGATTTTCTAACGAATAAACTGGTATGAGCCTTCTCCTCACATCATTTCCACGTGGGATACCCCTTGATACTGTCCCAATATGCACTACATCTCGTTTCTGAAGAACGACAGCTCGCCTGTTTCGGATGTAGAATGGTATGGGCAACTCTCCCCTGAAAACTAAACACTATTCCTCAATAAAAATAACTATGATTGACAGTTGAGTGAACCGATTACTGCGGGCGAGTCATTATTCAACAAATACTCTTTTGGTGAGTTTATTCGTGTGTTGTATCACTTTTTCTGTGCCTGCGTGTACATAAACTTCGCAAATCACTACAAAGAACGTGCTAAGTTTTCCTGCGACCAGACGTTAAGGGCTCTTCCCGTTCATTCACGGCAGAAGCGTGGGAATAATGACTTTTTACGAGCATCTATGCTGTCTAATTTTATCTACATTCTCCCTGTGGGAGACGCCCGCAAGGGAGCTAGCAAGGGAAATTGTCCATCGCACCACCCTCGGATTTAGTGGTCAAATGGTCCATTGGATAGCCCGTCAAAAACTGAACACAGATCCTCCCGTTGCATGGTGAAGAAGTCAATAAATGCCTGTTGCACATCCTCATCTGATAGGAATCGACGACCTTTCAAGGCCATTTTTAAGGGACCTGAGACGTGATAGTCGCATGGAGAGAGATCAGGACTGTAGCGCGGGTACACGAGTGTGTCTCCCACTTGATTTTGATTAACGTCTGCGTTACGACAATTGCTACTTGCGGACGTGCGTTATCACGTTGGTCGTGTTGGAACGCATTTGGTAATAATGTCGCCGCGGTTCACGTTTCCGCATTTACCGCAAGCACCTCGGAAAGACACGATGCCACACTAACTCCTCTTCTACTTGTCGTGGCTTGTATACCCGCAAGGGAATCGCACTAGGTTACTTATGCGTTGCGACAACTCCCTCAAACGGAAACTTTTTAATCTCCCCTTGTAATATCCAGACTCGTTTCAACATCGTCGCCATCATCGTCACCTTCTTAGTCACCCATATGACATCCGTATATAGGCATAGCCATCCACATAAATTTATCCAGGAGGAGCAAGACTCGAAAATTGTTATTTTTTTATATAATTGTCACAAGTTATACAGTGACTGGTTAAGTCACAGTACTGTCTTACAGCAAACCACTACGTAATGCAACATTTGACTAAACGACACGTTTACATGAAATCACTTGTAGAAGTGTTTGAGAATTCTGTAATGAATAAAAAGTCAGTGTTCCAGAGTCCAGAAGGGGGTACGGCAGGGGGACAATTCCCTCTTCTCGCCCCCTTGCGGAAGCTTATGTATGATACTTCTCCATACATTACGGTTTTCAACTATACGCTGTTCCCCATGCACGTTTCCTCGTGTCATGTACACACCTTTCATTACATCGTCCTCTTTTTGATCTTTTCTAATCTGCTACCAAAGAATTTCTTTCATTCATTAACCATCTAACCCCCTGGTTACAGGCACCGCCAACCTACATTTCGTTTTCACTACAACAATGATAATTCCTTCCACTCCATTCTCTGCCCTAATCCATTTGTTGGCGTTGAGTGTTTCATAGTTGTTGAGCAACAACGGCTTTAGAATAATTTTCACAATAAAAACCCTTGTCTCACTGCCTCAGTTTAAAACTGGCAGAAAACAACTATTACAAACTTGCCAAATCACACAAATCGAAACCTTTGCTTTGAAATCTATTCAGCTTATTAAAAATCACATCAAACAATATTTACTGTGTTGTTTATTTCGCTTACTGTTCATTCGGTCGTCGCCTTCAACTGCTCTGAACACAAGAACACATCAACTTGTTCCAATGAGTTCATTGTTAATACGATATTTTTTATACATTCTTGTAATTTAATAGTAGCTGATTTTCAACCATACGTTATAATTTGCTCTTTTGAGTTGAAGTATACCTGCATTAGACGCAAACAATACAACGTCACCAGCAAAACGAAGGTGGTTCAGTTACGTTCCATTCACACGTGTTCCTTCTTCGTTTTCCCCGTTGAAAGGTCAAAAATCTTCTTCTAGGGCTACTCAAGTCAGTGCTCTGGTTTTCAAGGGCTGCTAATACAGTCTTTGTTACGGATGAGTCAAAATCTTTTTCAAAGTCAATGAATCCCAGAAAACTCGATAATTTGTGCTCATTAAATCGTTCTATAATTCCGTTCTCGTCATCATCCATTCAGTATAAGCAATCCGAGAACATCGGAATGTAATTTCTTTTATATTGTATTCTCTAATTTGCGTTCGTCCCTTAAACCAGAACGGCCGACGTTTTTAGTCAATTTCCCACCCAAAAAAACTACACAGTGAGTCTACCAACGAGATTTTAACAAAAAGTAGATATGTTATTCATCTGTTGAAAATGGCTACTCCGCAGCAGAAATCATTTTGTATTTTCTAGTTTGCGCAGTGCAATTCCGTGATTACAGTTCAAAGACGTTTCAAGTTGAGGTACCAAATTGATCCCCCGAACGGGTGGAACATTTGCAGATGGTATCTACAGTTTGTAGGTACAGGATGTGTATACGAGGTGTGGCTAGAAAAAAACCGGACTAGTACTGGTGAAACAATAAAACGAATGCAATAAGGCTGAAAGTCGTGTGGCCTGTCACGTGACTCTCGCTCCGCCTACTTCTTGAGTTTCATCTGCCTCCTGCACTCAGTCTGCCCGTGGCGTCTGTTTTAAGTAGTTGACGTTTTGTCTGTGCGTCGGAAAATGTTGAGTGTACAGAAAGAACAGCGTGTTAACATCAAATTTTGTTTCAAACTAGGAAAATCTGCAAGTGAAACGTTTGTAATGTTACAACAAGTGTACGGCGATGATTGTTTATCGCGAACACAAGTGTTTGAGTGGTTTAAACGATTTAAAGATGGTCGCGAAGACACCAGTGATGACACTCACACTGGCAGACCATTGTCAGCAAAAACTGATGCAAACATTGAAAAAATCGGTAAACTTGTTCGACAAGATCGCCGTTTAACAATCAGAGCAGTGTCTGAGTTAACAGGAGTTGGCAAGGAAAGTGTTAGGCAGATTCTTCATGAAAGTTTCAACATGAACAAAGTGTGTTCAAAACTGGTTCCAAAGTGTCTCACAATTGAACAGAAGGAACGCCGAAGAATGATTTGTTCTGACATCCTGGAAAACATTGAAAGTGATCCCACCTTCTTACAAAATGTTATTACTTGCGATGAATCGTGGTTTTTTACTTACGATCCCGAAACTAAACGCCAATCGATGCATTGGAAAACTCCTGGTTCTCCACGACAAAAAAAAGCACGAATGTCAAAATCGAAATTCAAGGCAATGATGATTGTTTTTTTTTTTTTGACATCAAAGGGATTGTGCACATTGATTGGGTACCAGAGGGACAAACAGTGAATCAGAATTACTACATTAGCGTCCTGGCTACCCTACGTGAGCGAGTACGGAGAAAACGGAACGATTTGTGGAGAAAAAAGTCATGGATCCTTCACCAAGACAATGCCCCAGCTCACAGTGCGTTGTCAGTGAAGACGTTTTTGGCAAAACACAACATTCCCATCTTAGATCATCCACCCTACTCACCTAGTTTGGCCCCCTGTGACTTTTTTCTTTTCCCTAAAGTCAAGTCAGCTTTGAAAGGAACTAGATTTGAGACTGTTGAAGCAGTAAAAGAAAAAGCGACGGAAGTAATGTATGGACTTACCGAAAATGATCTGCAGCATTGCTATGAACAGTGGAAAATTCGTATGGAGCGGTGTAGAGACCGAGGAGGAGAGTACATTGAAGGAGATAACATGAAATTGTAAATAATTGTAAATAAATGTTTTTCCAGCATCAGTCCGGTTTTTTTTCTAGCCGCACCTCGTATAAAGGAAAGAGCCCTGGCCACCTGATGACCTGATGACAAACGAAAACGCGTGGCATTTTGTGATGAGATTTTTGGTGCTATTGAGAATGATAACACATTCGCAAAACGCACCGTGTTCAGTGATGAAGCGTCTTTCCATGTTAATGGTCAGGTAAACAAGCTCAAAGTTCGAATTTCGGGCCTACAGAACGCACATGCAGCCATTGAACACGTATGAATTCGCCCAAAGTCAATGTGTTTCGAACGATATCCCGATCATCTGTTTATGGCCCATTCTTCTTTGATGGAAACACAGTTAACGGCCAGCAGTATCTCGCTATGTTACAAAACTACTTGTTTCCGAGGTTACACGAAGTCAATTTTTGAACAAGACGGGGCGACCCCCTCACTGGAGTCGCCAAGTGCGTGAATATCTGAAAGAAACTCTACCAAACCGTTAGATTGGTCGTCAAGGAGCTGGCGAGTTAGAATGTCTCAGCTGGGCTCCACGTTCGCGGCATTTGAACCCGTCAGACTTCTTCCTGTGGGGTTTCGTTAAAGACAACGTTTATGTACCACCACTCCCACAGAATCTGGAAGAGTTGAAGAACCGGATCCGTACTGCCATAACATCGGTGACAAAGGACATGCTTGCCCGAGTATGGGAGGAATTTGAGTATCGATGTGATATTGTTCGTGTCGCTGATGGAGGACATATTGAACATCTGTAATCTGAACTTGGGAGGTTCGTAAATGTGTGTGTATGGTTTCATATTCGTATGTCTTAAACTTCAATAAATGTATGCATTCGGAATACATATATTTTTTTTGAAACACCATGTAAGATTTTTAAAATTTTTTGATAAATCTATTAAAAACTTTTACAGTAGAAAATTAAAATACTTGTACTCACATAACTAAGCTTTTAAAGTTTATTCAGTAGACAGAGACAGAATATCCGTTTCAGTGTCGTAATACATGCATCTGATGGTCGTCGTTTAAGTCATTAAATGTTCAAGAGTTCTTTCAGGTTATGGGCGTTATTGATGAAAATATATGTCAACTGTCACTATTATTTTCTTTGGATTATTTCTCAAAAAGGTTTCTTTACTTGTTATCCCAATATCCTTTCTTCTTATCCACCATTCGTGTGTCACCCCAGAATAGCACCGATCATTGGGTTGAGCCTGCACATCATTAGCGAATGCGCGTGCCGTCTGTAGGCAAGCAGTTTACGTTCTTGCCGCTGTAAGGCACAGCACGCGACCGCGTCCCCTGTTCGCAGTTTCTTGTAGACCTGAGAAGCAGTAATTGCGATTTTCAGGCTCTACTTTTCCGTCAATAGCTATATACTTGATGGGTTTGGTCCAGGTAGAAGATCCCTCTATTTTATTGCAGCCACTTCCTTGGATTTTCGTGCTAGCCGCAAATTAAGTCTTAACAGTGTTTCATTTACTTTAATCTTACCAATGAATCACTGTGGTATAATTTGTTTAGGACTGAACCACCATATTGGATTGGAATCCGGCTGTTTTTATTCAATGACATACCGCCTTTTAGCGGCGTTTCGTTCTGACGGACAACGAATGTTGGGTACTAACATTTCAGATCTAATGTTTTAATTATGTGAGAACAAATATTTCAATTTTCTCATGTAAAACTTTTTAGTAGTTTTCTAAAAATGTTTTAAAGAACTTAAAATAATTTTAGAAGTTATCATATCAGTGGATGTCACAGGGTTGTTATACCTTCTGGTTTTATTGTTGTACAGATGTTCACCTGAAGATGTGGCTTTTAGTGCCATGAAATCGGTGCTCATCTAAAAATAAAGGCGTAAACACAGCTGAAGTTGTTTACTAAAACTGCGTAGGTACCTTCCAGAACCTCACTGAGTCTCTTCCTGCACGTCTCTTGGCTGTCCGCACCGAAATACATTTTGAATAAGCGTCATTATGAGCCAGTAAGTTTGTTCCTTAGCTCTTGTGGTCTACACAT